>NC_056060.1:98261200-99008700 GCF_016772045.2 Ovis aries
AGAGATGCTCTACAAAGCTGGCGAAGCAGGGCCAACAGAAAGTTCAGATGCTGGGAACCCAAAGAGTGAATTAGTCTAGGGGTGTTCACCAGGATTCAAATTCCAATTCTGAACTTTCTAACTGTAGTTTAGCATGTTAAGGTTTTATATATTAATATTTTATTACACACTGCATAATTTTTACAAAGGGAAAAACAGGTCTGGAAGAAAAAATTTTACCCCTTTATCTTTCTCCATCTTATTAGATTTACATTTATTGAAATAAATAAAATTCATTCACAATAACTTGGCACTTCATTGCTTTTGTGTTTTAATTTTCTGGATGACCTGTGTACCGAGCACGTGGGATCTTAGTTCCCTGACCAAGGGTCAAAGCCAAGCCCCACGTGTTGGAAGTGCAGAGTCTTAACCACTGGACCTTCAGGGAAGTCTCTAACTGCTAAACCGAAAGATTATGAGTGTCATATTAAAGAAGGCATTTTAGAACTTCCTATCCAGTGAGATAAAGGAAGCCCACGGGGATGTCTCCCGTGTTCCTGTGACCTTTCGAGCAATGTCAGGGTCCTTCCCTTCGGTGCCAGTCAGACCCATCATTGCCCCGTGCCCTGCAACTGAGCGTGTTGGGGAGACAGGGAGCAGCCTGGGGACCTGAGAGCAACTGCCCTCAGGAGCCGCCTGAGCCAGGGCAGGGCGGTCCAGGAGCGGGGACCTGTTCCCCAGGCCGGCACAGACTCCACGGTGACAGTCACCAGGGAGAATTCAGGCGCCCAAAGGCAGGAGAGCAAAGGAAGTGAAGGGACACACAATACTGAAAAGGGAGCTGCCTTCGCCTGAAAGCTCGCTGCTGCAAGCCAGCCATGCTTAGCACACTGCTATCTGTCCTCTGTCCTCCTGACTAGACTACATTCTAAGACTTCCACAAATGAAGAGCACCACGCTTTTTATAATCAAGAAAAGGGAAATCTACATTACAAAAAGTAATTTAGATGTTGGTATTTTAGGAATTTTGGTACCAACTAGAATCAGGGAAAGCCTAGATTTCCCATGAGAAATAGCCGGGGAAACCAGAGCTCAAATGAAAAATGCGCTGCTCGTTTACATCAGTGTGTGTGCGTTTGTTCAGCCCCACAGTGGTGAATTTTGTTTTTTTCCCCTAAGGCTGGGGTACAGTGGGCATCAGGGACTTTATTCTGAACCTGATGAAACGTGTTTCTAAGGGCAAAGAGCCCTTCAGCCTCCAGGAACTCATCCTAACATGCAAGCCTCAGCTACTGAGGAAAGAAATCTGATTTTGTTTTTTAAATCAACTGGGATCTAAACCCTGAAATAAATACTCATACTTTACATAGAAAAGAAAGAAAAGAAAAATTCACACACCAAGACAAAGAATGGCCTCTGTATGGTAAGAAAAGAGTCACACGTCTTTAAACGTTTCCTAAGCAGGCCACCATTATAAACACTGTTTTCTGCAATTTAGTTTTGAAGTATCTTTTAACTATTGCGGTCAGGTGCAGTTTTATTCTAAGAAGGGTATGTTTCCATTTCCTAGTGAGGCCTTGGGAGACACTTACTTGTGAGCAGTACAATTAGCACAGGGACTAAAGCTCAGCCACCAGCAGGAGGCACAGAAAGTACGCAGAAAGAGGAGTACCTGAACACCACAGGGGGCCTCCCACTCTTGTGCTTCACAAAGACGCCTTCGAGACACGCGCCGACAGATACGTCGCAGCCTTGGCTGTCCTGGGAGGAGAAAGCGGACAAGGAAACACGGGGCAGCAGAGACACGGGGGGCCCGGGGGCCCGGGGCCCCACCTACCCCCACTCCTGTGTCCCACATGGAAAAGGCCTGGGAGACCTCCCCTGAAGGGAAAGTCTGCAAGTATAAACGTGTCACCTTGGAAACACATATGAAAATACAGTTGGGCTCCTCAAGGAATTCTATTCCAAGAGTAATTCCAAGAACAAAAGACAAAACAGGAGTATCTGTTTTGTGAGAAAACTTCGGCCACAAAGACCTCAGCTTCATTTCCAAACGTCTGCACAGGTCGGGCTTCGGGCAGCACAGCGTCCCTGGCCTTCCCTGCTAAGCTGCTGGAATGACTCAGGCACCCGCAGAGGGCCCCGTCTTGGGGCCGCACCTACCTTGGCAGGGTAGCTCTCTTCCCCGTAGCCGTCCATTCTCTCTACCTCCTGCATGTAGAGCGTTTCCGCGTCAGGAGCTGTGAGGCCCCTGCAACCCGAGAGATCTGTCAGACAGACTGTTCACAAACTAGGAAAATTTCAGAAGAGCTTGTTTGCGAAAAACTACGTCTCGATCGGGTATACAGCGTTAGAAACATTTCAAGTTTCTAAGCGTCTGTGATTAGTTTATCAATCCAGCAATTTTTACTGAGAATCAACTACATGCAAGAGCACTGTGCTGAATGCTGAGGGCTGGTTATGTGAGGTCCGACCCCTCGGCCTCGGGGCAGGCCAGGGGGAATGCAGAAAGCAAAACAACCTCCTAAGAAGATTTCAGTGAGAGCCAGACTTCTCTCCAAACCACCAAGGTGTCAGACAGTACTAAGCACTGTGTGCTACCCGCCACACGGTGAGCAGGGCGAGTAACAGTTAGCAGCTGGCATGACGGTGACAGCATGACGAGGGTGGGCAGGGAGGCGGGAAGGCAGCGTGGGCAGAGAAGGTGGCCACTGCATGGACACCTCCTTTCCAACCTCACCTTCTGCTGCTCCGCACACCCGCAAGGTACCCCCGACCACAACCACACCAGACTCTCTGTGTCTTTGAACATCCCACGCTCCCTCGTGCCTGCGAGCCTTTGTACATGCTAATCATGCTTCCCGGTCTAACTATCATCCACGTGTGCGCCTGGTCAACCCCCGACCCCCATCAAGACTCAGCCTGCACACCCTCTCGCTCACCTTCTGGGATTGCCCTGCTCTACGCAGATCCACCACCTTCTGTGCACGCCTCTCCCCCGCACTCATAATGAGAACTATTAACTACTGTTCCAGTAGGCTGTACTGCACGCCTCTCCCCTGCACTCATGATGAGAACTATTAACTACTATTACAGTGGGCTGTCGGAGAAGGCAATGGCACCCCACTCCAGTATTTCCTGGGAAATCCCATGGGCGGAGGAGCCTGGTAGGCTGCAGTCCATGGGGTTGCGAAGAGTTGGACATGACTGAGCGACTTCACTTTCACTTTTCACTTTCATGCACTGGAGAAGGAAATGGCAACCCACTCCAATGTTCTTGCCTGGAGAATCCCAGGGACGAGGGAGCCTGGTGGGCTACCGTCTATGGGGTCGCACAGAGTCGGACACAACTGAAGTGACTTAGCAGCAGCAGTACAGTGGGCTGTACTGCCTACCCCTGAAGACCCTGGCAGGTCACGGTTCCATTTATCTTTGTGCCGCAGCATTGAGCACTCTGCCTCATAACAGAAGATAGCACTAAATTATCTTTTAAGGAGATGCACAGATGAATGAATAAAAATAGCAAACGAGAGTGAGCAAGGTGTGCCCAAAGTATTAATTATGCTGAAAAAAAAAACGGGTTCATTTGGACAGCAGGAGATAGAGCTGGAATGGCAGGACTGAACCAACTTGTGAGAACCCTTTAATCCCAGGGGTGATGAACTCAGGCTGGTGGAAAGCAAGAAGACTCACGAACACTTGAGGAGAGGAGGGGAGACAAGTCGAAAGAGCTATTTTAGGAGAATTAATCTTTTGTGAGTGACTGTCTGGATTTGAGTGGGGACAGACTAAAGGCAAAAGGTTATTTTTAATAGGAAGGGGTGAACAAACAATAGGTTATAATTAGACAGACCTGGGTTCACATCCCACCTCTACCACATGTAACTTTGGGCAAGTTATTTATAGTCTTTGTGAACTTGATTTTCCCAATCTGTAAGGAGATAATAACATTCACCTTAAAGAGTGGTTATTAAGAATTTGATGATACATACAGTACTTGGGACTGAGTGGCACTTGGTTTAGCGTAAAGCCTAGCGTTCTCAAGGACAGGGTTTTCAGACAACACATTCAGCTGCACTCCCAAAGACCAGGATCTGCCCAGCAGGGGCCAGAACAGCAAGCCTGCTGCTCCCAGCACAGTGTGCCCGGACAGGGAGACGGCTTCCAAAGGCAGCGGTGAGGCTGGGGGGCAGACCCAGAACATCACATCTGCCACAGAGGAAGAAAGGTCTCTCTAATCTTGCGTTAACCTACACAGGGCCGGACCACCGCCCAAACCTTCAGTACGTGGGAGGAAGGACGGGCAGCCTTCAGAGGCTGGCCCCTTTCAGCTTTCTCAGCTTCATCAGTGACACAACGTGAATAACAGACGGATTAACAGGGGGAAGTGCTCAGAAGGGCGCGTGGCAGGCGGTGCGAGCTCTGCCCAGGTGGGGAGAGCTGGGCAACTAGCAGCAGGCGCAACAGCAGCAGAAAAGGCCCACATTTAATGCTGCCAATGCACGGCTCAAACTCAAGACAGGTACTGTCCCCACTTCTCAGCGTTACCTGTATTTCTGATGCAGTAAGGCCACTTTTTGGGTTGCTTCTTCCAACACTTTTTCATCCTGTAACCACTCCTGGGAAAAATACATGACAGTCAGTACGGAAACAAATCACTCAAATTTCTTAGGAGGAATCTATGCTACTGTTATTGACTCTTGTCTCCAGCAGGCAAAACTAGGGCTAGAATCAATATCTGAGAGCTTCACTAAAGGACATAATCATGACCTTTCTGAGAATTAAGTGGCTTCTGCTCAAAAGCCAAAACACTTGCCCTGCCTTCTCAATTCATCCCAGAGAAACTTGCTGTTGTCTAGTTGCGAAGTCATGTCCAACTCTTTGTGACCCCATGGAATGTAGCCCACTAGGCTCCACTCTCCATGGGATTTCCCAGGCAAGAACACTGGAGTAGGTTGCCATTTCCTTCTCCAGGGGATCTTCCCAATCCAGGGATCAAGCCCGCGTCTCCTGCTTGGCAGGTGGATTCTTTACCACTGGGCCCCCTGAGAAGCCCCCAGAGAGAGTTAAAGACGGGCTATTTCAGGTTGTTAACACTCATCAGCCAGCTCCAAGCCCAGCACGCAGCAGCACCTCGAGCACTCCCCGGCTGGCTCCACAGTCAGAGCAGCCCACCACTTCCTACAGGTGCTGCAACGCAGCTTCCCTGTCAGTTCCACCAGTGTTGACTTTAAAAGGTAGAAAGTAGGGTATTTTTGTCATCTACTCTTTAAATTGTTGATGAGAAACGATATTCACTTCAACATAATTCTGTGAGGGCTCAAGTTTTCGGTTAAAGTCAAAACCTCTGAGGTTCCTCAGAAGCTGGAAATGAGTGCCTCTCTTTAGGCTCACATTCCAACTCAAAATCAGTGTCTCTGGCTGCAGCCCCAAGGCCACAGACCCTTCTGCTTCTGTGCTTTTACAAGGACTAGAAGTCTATTACAAGGAAAGTAACAACTTAAGCTATTTATAAGAAGGAGCTGATTTTTCTTAACTCTATCTCTACCTAGTAAGTCTAATAATATATGGACTTCATTTCAGGGATTATTAAGGGTCTAGAAATGCACTGACTGTTGATAAAAATGTCCAATGTCAAAAGAATTCTTACCACAGGAAGCAAGGCAAATTTCTGAAGAAAATCCTGGGATTCATACTGATCAAAGTCACCAAAATCAGCTATATAAAATCACAAGTATTCACATGTCAATTATGTTTAATTGGAAGCAAAACATATACAACTAAATCCAATATGAAGCATACAGATGGTGTACTTGTGACTGAGAAGTCAAATCTGCCTCATAGCTTATAAAATGCATATTTAAAAAATTCCTTTTAAAGTGTCCAACTTTTTGTAACCCTATGGACTGTAGCCCACCAGGCTCCTCTGTCCATGGGATTCTCCAGGCAGGAATACTGGAGTGGGTTGCCATTTCCTTCTCCAGTGGATCTTCCTGACCCAGGGATCGAACCCGGGTCTCCCACATTGCAGGCAGACTCTTTAACCAGACAGATTCACATGTCTGGACTTGGGAAAAAGATGCCTTTTAATAAAATGGAAAAAAAAAAAAAAACCATTACAAATTGTATAGAAATCATCTCATTTTTTTGTCATTAGAAAACAAAAATCTACTCTATAATCATATATGCCTACTTACGTACAGAAAAAATGTTCAGAACAAACCAAAGCGTTCATAGTAGTGATTACCTCTAGGGAATGGAATTAGATCATCTGGATATGTTACAGTAAGATGTATTTGTCTAGAAATTTTTAATTGTTAAAAAGAAACTGATAGTTCAGCAAAAAGCTTATGAAAGACTAACTCTTAAAGCCAAAGATAACACTTAAGATTCAAAGTCCTTTGAAAAGGAATATGGCTTCATGAGTACAGAGCCTTTTTTTCATCTAGGAAGGATAGATATCTCCATGTCTGCTAACATCTGAAGGAATTTTTACTAATGATTCTTTTCATTAAATTTCAATTTCCAAGATTAATTGCCAGTTATCATTTGAAATAAAGTCCCATTAGAAGTCTTTCCAAAGTATATTACACAGGTAAACACATATGGATTAACCATATGACAAACGACAAACAACTCAAAGATACTTGTGAAACACAAAACTATCTAATAATACTATGATTGGCAATGTTCTAATCTAGGGCAACTATTTAAGAAACCAACACCAATGACATATGCTTAAAGTATAAGCGAATGTAACCTTATCCACCCCACTGTTTGGCTGATCTTTCTTCTGAAAATATGAGCTAGCAGCAGATCAAGGCCCTGCACTAGAGGAATCCATGGCATGTTAAGCGCTGTGTGTGTGGGTGTGTGTATTTCCTCTCTACTGTTGGTCTGTGCTCTGCTGACGTGATAACATGCTTAGCCTTCCAAAGTCTCATATTTCATTCAAGTAACTCAAACCCATTCCTCCTCCACAAGAAAGCCCCTTAGATAACAGAAATAATATTCCACTAACAGAGAAAACTACGCTATAGTAGTTACTTTCTATAGTCAGTTACTTTAAGAATTCCTTGCTGTTTCTGTTTAACATGCATTTTAATCTGATTGATCTAGTACATTATCAATTGCCATTCGTTACCTTGAACAGCTAAGCCTGCAAGCTGAATTGCTTGTTCTAATGTACAAGGAATGTTTCCTTCCAAGATATCTTTCTTCAGCTGCAGATAATACTGATACCTATTAAAAGAAAAAAAAGGTCAGTTTTTAAAAGTCAATGTCGGTATTACCTCCAATCGGACACAAGGCATTTTATCATAATTTGGTAGAGAAGCATCAATTAGCCAAAATTAAGCTCAGATGATTTCAAAGAATGACAGGAACGTTCCTTGATCATATCTATACTGACAAATACACACAGACACAACAATTTATTGAGTCACTTATTCTTAACTGTAGTTTATTTGAAAGCTACAAACTATAGACACCTAGGAAACAGCTGGTCATCTATCTTATACCCTGTAAAACTGTCAGTAAGTTTTGTTGTTTCAGTTGGAGAAACAGAGAATCAATGGCGAATCCATACTTTAAAAACTCTTTGGAGCAACTTGGTGATGTAAGACTTTCTTAGCCCTGGACAGTAAACTCAGAAGAAAAATGGTTCCTGACATTTCAGACCAGGTGCATAACAAAATGTTCTCTATTGAAATACTATAAAGGATAGTTGCTAAAATACTTTATAACAGGCTTTTAATGTGGGCTTACTTATGTTTATGTTTTCGGTATACAGGGTATTAGTTACCAGCACAACCTTTAGTCAAGCAAACTCCGGTTAAATTTCAGATCTCCAATTCAGCATTTTGCAGGAACCTGGGAAAGTCATAATCTGTGGGTTTACATTAACTCCAGCAAAAGGTGGGTACTATCACCCCTTCACAAGGCTGAACACACCAAGGAATATATGTTAAGGTCTTAGCATAAAACTACAACCTAGCTGGAACTTAATAAACAGCCACTATCACGGCTAGCAGCAGTCCCCCACTTGCAGCCAGGCGGCAGTATTTCACCTGGCCGACTTCTCCATTTTGATAAAGCTCTACAGTGAAGATCTGTTCTGCCTTCCTTTTATTTATTCACTAAGGTAATTACTGGGGCCTTCTATGCATCAAGCACTGTTCTAGATGCTGGGGATACAGTGCTGAACGAATTTCCCTCCGTCAGCAAAGAGCATGCTGGCAGCACCGGGTCTTGCAATTGACGAGGTCTTCCTCATTGATGAGGAAAACTTGCAGCTTTCTCCCGGGAAGCTCCTTTCAAGCATCTGAAGTAGTCTACATCGAATATGCTGTCCACATATTCCACTTGAAATGCTCTTGGTCTTTTCTTAATCAAATCACTGGTCAACAGGTGCACACTCTAGACTGGTGCCTAGATTATGGCATATACTTTCCTACCTGGTCGCCTGTAGTTTTGTAACCTCTAATCTACCTTCCACGATGGGTGATCTTTGTAGAATACACATTTCATCATTCCCTTCCATTAAAACTCAAAAATGCCTGTCCCTATTGGTCTATGACTCTATGACTTGGGCATCTCTTTTTCCAAGCCTCTGTTCTCCTCTCGAGGTAATATCTGAAATTCCCTGAAAAAAAAAAATCAGTTGCTTCTATTATCCCCTTACTTTGCACAACCTACTCCCTCTAACTAGAAAATTCCTCGTAAAGTCAAGTGAAAAGTCACCATCTTTACCTTCCCTATTCATGTTCCCTGCAACCCACTCCTAGGAATCCAGCGCTATAATTCAGTTCAGTTCAGTCCAGTCAGTTGTTTCCAACTCATTGCGACCCCATGGACTGCAGCACACCAGGCTTCCCTGTCCATCTCCAATTCCTGAAGCTTGCTCAAATTCATGTCCACTGAGTTGGTGATGCCATCCAGCCGTCTCATCTTCTGTCGTTCCCTTCTCCTGACTTCAATCTTTCCCAGAATCAGGGTCTTTTCTAATGAGTTTAAGTTCTGCACATTAAGTGGCCAAAGTATTGGGAGTTTCAGCTTCAGCATCAGTCCTTCCAGTGAATATTCAGGACTGATCTCCTTTAGCATGGATTGGTTGGATCTCCTTGCAGTCCAAGGGACCCTCAAGAGTCTTCTCCAACACCACAGTTCAAAAGCATCAATTCTTCAGCACTCAGCTTTCTTTATAGTCCAACTATCACATCCATACGTGACCACTGGAAAAACCATAGCCTTGAGTAGAAGGAGCTTTGTTGGCAGAGTAATGTCTCTGCTTTTTAATATGCTGTCTAGGTTGGTCATAACTTTTCTTCCAAGGAGCAGGCATCTTTTTAATTTCATGGCTGCAGTCACCATCTGCAGTGATTTTGGAGGCCCCTCCAAAATAAAGTCTGTCACTGTTTCCACTGTTTCCCCATCTATTTCCCACGAAGTGATGGGACCAGATGCCATGATCTTCGTTTTCTGAATGTTGAGCTTTAAGCCAACTTTTTCACTCTCCTCTTTCACTTTCATCAAGAGGCTCTTTAGTTCCTCTTGGCTTTGTGCCCTAAGCGTGGTGTCATCTGCACATCTAAGATTATTGATATTTCTCCCAACAACCTTGATATCAGCCTGTGCTTCATCCAGTCTGGCATTTCTCATGATGTACTCTGCATATAAGTTAAATAAGCAAGGCAACAATATACAGCCTTGATGTACTCCTTTCCCAATTTGAAACCAGTCCATTGTTCCATGTCCAGTTCTAACTGCTGCTTCTTGACCTGCATACAGATTTCTCAAGAGGCAGGTCAGGTGGTCTAGTATTCCCATCTCTTTAAGGACTTCCCAGTTTGCTGTGATCCACACAAAGTCTTTGGCATAGTCAATGAGCAGAAGTAGGTGTTTTTCTGGAATTCTCTTGCATTTTCTGTGATCTAATAGATGTTGGCAATTTGATCTCTGGTTTGTCTGAAATCTAAATCCAGCTTGAACATCTGGAAGTTCTTGGTTGTTGCTTATCCCAAATTTGGATTCTTGAGCCTGCCTTTTACATTCTCCAAAATCCAGCACTTTTTAACCCTGTTTAACCTTACTTTCGAGCCAAGCTGATTACTTCCAGTGTTCTGAACATGCTGCGTGCATTTTCACCTTTGTGTCCTAGACCTTTCTTTTAGATATATGTAAAGCCTAGCTTGGAGAAGTTTGAGCATTATTTTCTTAGCATGTGAGATGAGTGCAATTATGCAGTAGTTTGAACATTCGTTGGCATTGCTTTTCTTTGGGATTGGAATGAAAACTGATCTTTTCCAGTCCTGTGGCCACTGCTGAGTTTTCCAAATTTGCTGGCATATTGAGTGCAACACTTTCACAGCATCATCTTTTGGGATTTGAAATAGCTCAACCGGAATTCCATCACCTCCACTAGCTTTGCTCGTAGTGATGCTTCCCAAGGCCCACCTGACTTGGCATTCCACTTGACTTCACCTTTCCCTCCTCCAACGGATCTTCCCAACCCAGGGATTGAACCCAGGTCTCCCGCACTGCAGGTGGATTCTTTACCAGCTGAGCCACAAGGGAAGGCCATGCTATAATTAAAGCATGTATTATCATAATACTGTAATTGTTCACGTACATGGATATCAGTTCCACCAGACTGTGGCAGCTCCTCCAGAGTAAGAGTGAAGCATATCTACTTGTATATTCATCTCCCACAGTAACCAACAGAATTCTTACAGACCATATTATAGCTTCAATAAATGTTCCAAGAAATGAGACAAAGTTGTCAGTTACTGTTTTCTCCTCGCTTCTACTCTCTGCAATTTTTATAACTCAGATCTGCTCTGTAGTCAGTTCATGTCAATCCCTAGAACCTGATTCTAGCTCCTTTGGTTATCCATCATCTTCCAATAATTAACTGCAAACTCAGTACTTGAAAAGAATATTCCACAAACACAGGACAGGATCAGGTTTTTACTATCTGCAAGCCATTGTGTTAGAAATGATTTGAAAGGCAAAGTTAAAGAAAACATGGGTTTAAAATCTAAGAAAAAGATCTGTACACAAATAACTGTAGTAAGAGGCTATGACAGCTGCCATCTTAACATAAGTACAAGCAAATTCTAGAACAGTCTGGAGAAGGAAAAGCTCATGCCAGCCTCAGGGGTCACAGAAGCTTTATGGAGGAGGCGCCTTTGGAACTAAAATCAGATGAACAGGATTCCAGTTACATACATCTAAAAGAAAGGTCTAGGACACAAAGGTGAAAATGCACGCAGCCTGTTCAGAACACTGGAAATAATCCAGCTTGGCTCAAAAGTAAGGTTAAACAGGTTAAAAGTGCTGGATTTTGGAGAATGTAAAAGGCAGGCTCAAGAATCCAAATTTGGGATAAGCAACAAGGTCCTATTGTTCAGCACAGAAAACCATATGTAACATCCCATCAAAACCATAATGGAAAATAATATTCTAAGAGGAATGTGTGTGTGTATATCTATATGTATAACTGAGTCACTAGGCTGTACAGTGGGAATTAACACAGCACTATAAATCAACCACGTGAAAGTGTCAGTCACTCAGTCGTGTCAAACTCTGTGACTCCATGGACTGTAGCCGGCCAGGCTCCTCTGTCCATGGGACTCTCCAGGCAAGGATACTGGAGTGGGTTGCCATTTCCTTCTCCAAGGGATCTTCCCGACCCAGGGATTGAACCTGGGTCTCCCACATTGTAGGCAGATTCTTTACCATCTGAACCATCAACTATACTTCAATTAAAAAAAAAAAAAAGAATGCAAACTTGATTCCTTGTTTCTTTGTTATCTTCAAGAAAAAAAAAAATTAGTTCCTCTATCCCACGCCTTAATACATTCTACATTTTCTGCCTTTGTTCCTTTTAAGTGCATTTATTGGCCAATATTTTCTGATCTCAAACCCTTCCCCCACATCTTTCCCCTTCCACACCTATGTACAAAACATGGCTACTGGGGTCAGAACTTCTACACAATTTCTTGAGGAGTAAACACAGATTTTGTGGCTATTTCTGAAAAATCTCCTCTCTCATTTCATTGTTACTAAGGTCAGAAACAAATCCATAAAAACATTAAGGGTGACATCACTTCAAGAGGAGTTCACAGCCAGGGTAAAAACATCACTTTTCCTGGTAATCCTTCCTTCGTGCCCAGTGAACCCATAACTCAGGCAACATGCCATAAAGCTCTCTGACACACCACATACCAGAACCTCCAGGCAAAGCTGTGGCTAAAAATGCATGGTGAGAGGGCAAAGGTTAGTTTGACCTCCTGACTCGTCCAACCTTAGTTTCACTTTTCTAATCTCACTGGATTCCCTAGAAGCAAACAGTACCTTCTTTCTTACCTGGTAATCTCCTGCTGCAGCTGTGAGACTGAAGGCACGTAAAACACCACTCCAAAATAGACTGTAGGTTCCAACGCGTGCTTATCCAGCTGCTTCTTTAGAGGTTTTTCCAAATCCACCCACCGGCGCTGATTTTGCTTGTTGTAATACCAGAGGCTGAAGTAAGTGATCTGGAAAGAGGGAGAGTCACTGAAGGAGGCAGGAACATACAGGAGAATTTGCCTGCTCTTGTCCGTTACATTTTCATACTGTTCATGGGGTGGCGGAGTGGGCAGAGAGTGAGACGGTTAGATGGCATCACCGACTCAATGAACATGGATCCGAGCCAACTCCCGGAGACAGTGGAGGTCAGAGGAGCCTGGTGTGCTGCAGGGCCATGGGGTCACAAAGAGCTGGACACAACCCAGTGACTGAATAACACCGCACCCATGACCTGGGACCAAGAGACCGCAGTCTCCTATTGCTTCTCTGCTCAGAAAGGGACCACGGCCACACCTAAAGGGGCAGAAAACAACAAGGAGGCGAGCTCTGCCTCTGCAGACACTCATTCCGGAAACAGAGGCGCCGACCTCCTCGGTGGTCCCGTGGTTAAGACTCCACGCTTCCCCGCAGTGGGCATGGGTTCAGTCCCTGGTTGAGGAAGTAAGATCCCACAAGCCACACAGTCAGGGAAAACAAAATAGAGGCAAAAGTCAATTACACTTGCACACTATTTCTTGAACCCTGCAGAAAAAATGTCTAGATATCAGAATTCAGCAGATACTACACAATTTTACGTAAGTTCAACAACAACAACAAAATACTGAAAAAATAGTTTTCAGGGAGTTCCCTGGTGGTCTAGTGGTTACGATTCAGTGCTTTCACTGTTGTGGCCTGGGTTCGATGTCTGGTCAGGGAACTGAGATCCTGCATTGTACGGCCAAGAAAAAAAAAAGTTTAGCTTTTAAATATCAAAATATTAAATGTATCATAATTAATATTTTATAATAAGCATAACTGGGGTTCTTCCTAAATTCTGACCAGACAGTCACTACATTCAAATGTGGCACCTGTACATAAATAATTTCATGTAAATACTGTAAATTCTAGTAGTAAAGATGCAATTGCAACAGCCAAAGCAATCTTGAGAAAGAAAAATGGAGCCGGAGGAATCAGACCCCCTGACTTCATGCTATACTACAAAAGCTACGCTCATCAAAACAGTTTGGTACTGGCCCCAAAGCAGAAATACACCTCAGCGGAACAGCACAGAAAGCCCAGAGATACACCCAGGCACCTATGGCCAACTAATCTATGACAAAGAGGGCGAGAGTACACAGTGGAGAAGAGACAGCCTCCCCAGTAAGTGATGCTGGGAACACTGAACAGCTACACGTAAAAGAATGAACTTTAAACACTCTCTAATACCATACATAAAAATAAACTCAAAATGGATTAGACACCTAAATCTAAGGCTGGACACTATTAACTCTTAGCTGAAAACATGGGCAGAACAGTCTCTGCTATAAATAGCAGCAACATCTTTTTTGATTCGCCTCCCAACAAAGATAAATGGCACCTACTGAAACATAAAAGCCTTTGCACAACAAAAGAAACCATAAGCAAAAAGAAAAGACAACCCACAGGATGGGAGAAAATATCTGGAACTACCATATGGCCCAGCAAGCCCATTCCTGGGCCTATATCCAGAGAAAACCAAAATTCAAAATGACACATGTGCCCCAAGTTCACTGCAGCGCTGTCCACAAGAGACAAGACATGGGAGAAGCCTGATCGCCCACTGACAGGAGCAGATAAAGGCGTGGCCCACATGCACCGTGGAGCATTACTCGGCCACGAAAAAGACGCCAGGCCGCACGCAGCAACATCGACGGCCCGGAAACCGCCACACTGAGCAACTGTATCAGAGAGAGACAAAATATCATAGGACGCTGCTAACACGTGGAGTCTAAAAAAGACGAAAATCAGTAAAATGAACTTATTCACAAGACAGAGTCACAGACGTAGAAAAACTTACAATTAATGGGGGGAAAGGGAGGAGGGATAAACTGGGAGATTATATCTATTCTATATATATGAAAGATAACTAGTAAGGACATACTCCTTAATATTCTCATGACCTATAGGTGAAAAGAATCTACAAAAGAGTGGATATATGTATAACTGATCCACTTTGCTATACACTTGAAAGTAACACAACATTGTAAATCAACAATATGCCAATAAGAATTATTAAAAAATAAAAATAAACTTAAAAAATGCAAGTGCAATTTTCCTTTGCCCCCAAAACTTCATTAATTACAAATTTATAAAGTAACTGTAACGCTACGGAGATAAATAGACACACATACACAAGAAAAAGCTATAGCTAAGGCAGTAAAATTACTTAAGTGTCCTACTCAGAGGCTTAAGAAAAACGCCCGGATATTAGTATTTAAATCTCAGCTGCCATGTAACAAACTGTTTAAGTAAATCAATCCTAGTGCTGGACTGGTCAACCTGAAAAGGTGCTAATGCATGTAAGGACTGAAATGACAGCCTCCAGCCACTGCTAATATTCACCTCAAAAATCAATTGATAGATCAAGGCAACTGGAAAAATCACTGCTTTGTTCTAGACTCTAGCGTAACACTGCCAAACGGAACGTCCTCTGATGGTTGAGCTGAAGGTATCTGCATTCTCTGGGGATGTGCAATGTGGCTAGTGCAGCTGAGAATCTAATTTCCAATGTCACTTAATTCTAATGGACTGAAATAGCTGCAAACATCTAGTGGCCACTGCATTGTTTCATACAGCTTTAGAGCAACAATAATACAACCAATGATAACATACAGGCTATTTCTTCAACCGTAACCCTCAAAAAATGAGTCTTCAATTTAAAGATGGGGGAAAAAAACCCAACATTAAAACATGTCCTCAATATTAACAAATTTACCTTACAATTTTTTTTTTTTTTTTTTTTTACAAAGGAAGACCCATACCTTTCAAATGAGTCTATTAGGGGCTTCCAAGGTGGCTCAGTGGTAAAGAATCCGCCTGCCAACACGGTGCGATCCCTGATCCGGGAAGATCCCACATGCCGCGGAGAACTAAGCCCGGGCGCCACAGCTACCGAGCCTGAGCTCCAGAGCCTGGGAGCGGCAACTCCTGGGCCCACACGCTACAACTCCCCAACAGGAGAGGCCCGCAGGCCGCAACCAGAGGGAAGGCCCCCCACCCCACTCACAACTCCAGAAAAGCCCGCAGGGCAGTGAAGACCCAGCACAGCCAAAAATAAACAGGTGTTTTAAAAAGGAGTCTATTAATCATATAAACTTGACAAGAGTCAAAAATGTATGTATCCGTTTTCCCTTTATATCCAAATAGCTAGAGCAGTGCAGGAATTCAGCAAACTTTGAATAAAAGAACGAATATTCTCCTGCTTCTCAGCTGTCACCCAAATTATCACACACGAATGGAATATTCTGAACATTTACTGTGTTGGACCAAGTTCTAAGAACTAGAGCAATATTATAGATTAAATCACCACTATTACCTTATCCAGTAGATGTTTGTTGTGTGTGTTAAACTCTAAAACCAGTGTTTCTCCAAATACTGTCGTTGGACCACCTCTACTGGAATTACCTGGAGCGCAACGAGGCCAACAGAGAGATTAAACTCTCAAGTAATCTCGTACCCACTGAAGTTCGAAGGTCACTGCACTACAGCACATGGCGCCCCGGTCCCCTCAACGTTATGGAGGAGACAGTCATGTGAACAGCCTACCCTTGAAAAGCTGCATGGAAATCAAATTTTTGAAATCCAAACACACTTTTAATACAGCAGAAAAGTTGAGCCCTTCTGCTGTTAATTATTGTCTGAAGTTGTGATTATATTTATGAAATAAAAGGTTATGTGTACGAAAAGAATAGTATCACATTTTTGGAAAACAGGTATTATTCCTATTCCTTCTCTCATCTGAACTGCAACTTACAGAAAACAAAAATCTAGTAACAGGAGGAAGCTGCTGCTAAAGTCCAAAGTTCCTGGGTTTAATTTCTAACGCTTGCTGTGAAGTGGAAAAGTCAATTAGTCCAATTCAGTTTTCTCAACTGTATTAAGGCAATAATACCTCCCTCATAACTCCACCATGAGATCTAAATGCCAAACATATATGACTGCATTTTGCCACTAGAAAACCACCATGTTTTAAAAAGATCAGTTTCACCCACTCTGCCAAACATCAACAAAATCAACTGAAGATCTTGCCAAAAAAAAAAAAAAAACCAAGAAGCCTTCCCAATCACACCTAGTTGGTGATTGCCCCACAGTGCACTTCTGTTCACTGTACGGTCTGCGTTCTAGTTTAGACTCGGATCGCATGTACCATGTCTGGTCTATTACACATACCACTGCGACGCACCAAGTTCTACAAATAATTATTTTTTGCCATAAACCCAGAGGCCTGGGCATTCTTTAGGATCTAAAACTGTTTTGGTCATAAAAATTAAAAGGTCTTTAAAATACTCTGTAAACATTACTTTTCCCTTTAAATCTAGTTGGACTTGAATCCTCTGAACACAAAAATTTACACAGAAGTATAAAACTATACATCTATTATATAATTTATGAACAGACATTATTATATAAAAATATATGAATAATCTGTTAGCATTCTTAAAAAGCACACTGTAGAAGAAATACACTTTTAATACGTGCTAAGCTTATCTACTTTAGCAATGCATTTATGACTTACGTCACATACATGGATAGAAAACTGAAAAGAAATGCATTTGTGAAACTGCATCATTAGTTTTTTTTACAAATGATATACCTTATAAAGAGGTAGTAAGAACCTTGTGCAAACAGCTGGATATAGACTTAGTAAATTATTAGTTGATTAGCTATTTTAGACACAGGAGAGTCCAAGATATTGGAACATTAACTCCTTTTATAGTGTAGTAAAGTACTTGCCTTGGTACTTATCCCTGTTTTCAAGTGCTATCTTAAGTAGCAGTCAAGGCTAGCCAAAATAAAATTTGCATCATGTAAAATATTTCCAAGGCAGTATTATATTTCTAAAGTTGCTACTAGAAATGTTCATATACATACGGGTAACTAAAACCCCGTAACATTATAATCCTTATATTCAATGCTTTCTTAGAATTTCTACACATAAAGAATGAAATAACAACATGTGATTCCAGAGATTTTACAGTATACTTTGCTTCTAAGATGAGTAGGTAGAATTTGAGCAATAAAATGCTGTGATTAAATCTTCATCAGGCATAGAATTTTCTGTATAAGTCCATTTGGGAGGATTCAGAGACAAGTACAGAATATTTCCTTCCTTACTCTACAGGCCAGCATTATCCTGATACCAAAGTCAGACAATAGTCACCACCTGAAAAGAAAACTATGGACCAATATCCCATATAATTATAGATGCAAAAATCCTCAACAAAATACTAGAAAACTGAACCCAAAAGCATACTATAAAGATTATACACCATGACCAAGCAGGACTCAACCCAGGAGGGCAAGAGTGGTTCAACATACAGAAAACAACCCACGTGATATATCAATATTACGTATGTGAGGGGAGAAAAAAAACAACAGTCCTCTCAATTGACATAGAAAAAGCAACTGGCATAGAAAAAGCAATTGGCAAAACCCAACACCTCATTATAAAAAATAAAAAAAAAAAAAACTAGAAAAGCAAGAGAACTCTCCAAAAGCATTTATGAAAAACCCACAGTTACCATCACATTGAATGGTAAAAAACTGAAAATTTTTTGATCAGAAGAAACAAGACCAGTTATGCCCATGTTCACCACTGCTAGTCAACACTGTAATTGGACCTCCTAGCCAAAGCAGTTAAGTAAGAAAATGAAAGGCATCCAAACTGGAAAGGAGGAAGTCAAAGTATGTCCATCCACAGATGACATGATCTTATGTATTTTTAAAAAATCTCCAAGATGTCTCTACCAAAAAAATCAAACAGAAAATAAGCGAACAAACAAAAATACCAGAGTCAATAAAGTCAGCAAAGTTGCAGGGTTCAAGATCAACATGCAAAAACCAGTATGGATTCCATGTACCCACAAAGGAAAATTCAAAAAGGAACTTAAGAAAACAGTTCCATTTATAATAGCATGCAAACAAATGAAATACTAAGAAATAAGTTTAAACAAGGAAGTGAGAAGATGTGCGTACTGAACAATACAAAACATTGCTGAAAGAAATTAAATGGAAATACATCGTGTGTTCACTGACTGGAACACTTAATATCATTAAGACAGTAAGACTACCCAAAGTGATTCAAATGCAACCCCTATCAAACTTTCAAGAGCCTTTTTCACAGCGATGGAAAAGCCAATCCTCAAATTCATGTGAATTTTAAGTGGCCCTGAACAGGCAAAACAATATCAAAAAAGAACAAAGTTGGGAGACTCACATTTTATCATTTTAAAACTTACTACTAAAGCTACCATAATCAACACAGCGAGCTACCAGTATAAGGAGAGACGTTTAGACCAACGGTGTAGAATTAAGTCCAGAGATAAACTCGTGCATTTATGGTAAACTGATTCTCAGTAACAGTGCCAAGACTATTTAGAGGAGAAAACCAGTCTCTCCAACAAATGGTCCTGGGAGAACTGAAGATCCTTAAGAATGAGGTTAGAACCTGACCTCACACAAAATACAAAAACTAACTCAAACTTCGTCAGTGACCTGAATGTTAAGAGCTAAACCACAGAGGTTCCCTGGTGGTCCAGCGGTTAAGACTCTACACTTTCAACGCAGGGGGCACTGGTTCAATCCCTGGTCAGGGAACTAAGGTCCCACATACCTCATGGCACAGCCAAAAAATAAAACATAAAAAAAAAAACACTAAACCATAAAACTCCCTAGAAGAAAACATAGGAGTAAATCTTCATGACCATGAATTTGGAAATAAGATTCTTAGACATGATACCAAAAGTATGAGTAACAAAGCAAAAAAAGGATGCATTTGACTTCATCAAAATTTAAAACTACATGCATCAAAGAACCAAAATCAAGAAAGCAAACAAGACAACCTATAGAATGGGAGAGAATATCGGCAAATCTTGTATTTTCTAAGGGTCTAGAATCTAGAATACATAAAGAATTCACACAACAGTGAAAAGACAAACAATCCAATTTTTTAAAAAGGCAAAGGACTTGAATAAATATTTCTCCAAAGAACATATACAAACGGCCAAGAAACACATGAAAAAAAAAGCTCAATCCCCATTAGTTAAATCCAACTCAGAACCACAATGAGATACCACTCCACACCCATTAGGATGGCTATAACTTAAAACAGAAAATAAGTGATGGTGAGGAAGTGGAGAAATGAAAACCCTTGCACACTGCCGGTGAGAATGTAAGATGCTTCAGCTGCCGCAGAAAACAGTTTGGCAGTTCCTCAAAAAGTTAAACATATAATTACCATGTGACACGGCAGCTCCACTCCTATTTATTTTCCTGCAAGAACTAAAAATAGGTACTCAAACAAGTATTTAATACACGTATACACACGTCTATAGCAGAAGCATTGGCAATAGCCGAAAAGGTGGAAACAACTCAAATGTCTATTGGCAGAGGAAAAGAAAAATTATGGAATTATACATATAATGGAAGATTATTCAGTCATTTTTATAAAAGACAGATACATGCCACAACATGGATAGGCCTCAAAAACATTACAGTAAGTGAGAGGAGGAGAAGGGGACGACAGAGGATGAGATGGTTGCATGGCAGCACCAACTCGATGGACATGAGTTTGAGTAAACTCCAGGAGCAGGTGATAGACAGGGAGCATGGCGTGCTGCGGTCCACGGGGTCAAAAAGAGTCGGACACGACTGAGCGATAGAAATGAAAGAAGACAGACACGAAAGGCCACATATTGTGTGATTCCATTTAAAGGAGATATCCATAAAGACAGAAAGTAGAGGCGGAAGTAGGGAGGAACGGGGAGAAACTGCTTACTAGGGAGGCGATGCCCATTTCAGGTAATAAAAGTGTGCTGGAACTAGACAGAGGTAAGACTGTGAATGGAATAAACGCCATCGAACCGTTCACTTTGAAATGGTTAGCTTTCCGTTGTGTTAAGTTTCATCTCAAAAAGTTATTTTTGAAGAATCAGAACCACTCATACTTAAAATCAAAATACAGAATTTTTAAACTTTATTTTCAGGGGAGTTCCCTGGCTGTCCAGTGGTTAAGACATCACACTTCCATTGCAATGTGTCCAGGTTCAATCCCTGGTCAGGGAACTAAATTTCACAAGCTGTGTGGTGCAACCAAAGGTGGGGGGGGAAATGATTTTTAAATGTTTATATACATCAAATTCAGTTTATCTGACAAAGTCTAGGGGGAAAAAATGAACCAGAAATAGATGAACCTAGCTATGAGTTAATTGTATTTCTATTTTCTAACATCTGTACTTAGGTAAAGATTTTGGTACAGTTTGACAAGTTCCTGACAAATGCAATTATCTGAACAGAAACGAAAAACACTGAATAGGCAAAAATGTGACTGAATAATGAAAGACTTGTCAAAACGGAAGTAATACAGTATATACCCTTGACAAAGAAGAAAAATATCTCCTTTCTCTTTTATGGAATTTTTTGAAACTTTATTTTACACATACTTGTAATGAGTTTAGTAACTTGGTTACCCAATTAAAAGCAGATTAAAAGCGGACAAATGAAAGGGAAAAGACTTAAACAGCATGTTGGCAGGAGCAGGAGGTGATAGGTAACACTCTTTTACCAACAGAGAACACATACAAACAAGTCCTTTCGAAGTACATTATAAAGAACTACAAAGAAAGTAGTCTGGAGTTATTTCTCAAAGGAACAAATTCACTCTAAACATTAATTAGTCTTGTATTTAATAACAACCACTGTTGATAATAATTAGTCAGTGTCCTTTTGTTTAAGATGGGTAGGGAAGTTCATAAACCTTTCTAAAGACTGGCACTGGTCTTTGGACCAAAGAGTTCTCCTTGATTATAGGCAAAGTTAGTTATTTCATTTCCCAAATATAGATAGAAAATTAATACATTTTATTACAGCTTTCAGTACTTAAGCCACCTGTGGCTTCACTTCTTCACTTGAAAGTTCAGCCGTATTTTCCAAAGCCAATTTTGCTGTTTGAGGGAACTGCTGGTATGTCCACTTCTTCCAGGGGCCACGCTTGTGACTCCCACAGCTGCCACTAGCAGGGGCAGTGCCAAGAGCACAGACCCACAGTCCAAAGGCTTGGTTCTGAATCCTGGCTCCCCCACTCATCCGCTCCTGAGCAAGTCACTTCCTCACTGAGTCTCAGCTTAACCTCAGGGAAAATAACACAACATACCCTGCCTTTCTCAGGAAGCTGTACAGAAGTATTTTCTAAGTCATAACTGGGCTGAAAAAACTTGGGTGTTGTTTTGTTGTTGAGTAGCTAAGTTGTGTCTGATTCTTTCGAGATCCCATGAACTGTAGCCCACCAGGCCCCTGTGTCCATGGGATTTCCCAGGCAAGAATACTGGAGTGAGTTGCCATCTCCTTCTCCAGAGTATCTTCCTGAATCGCAATCTCCTCTAGGGATCAAACCCATGTCTCCTGCATTGCAAGCGGATTCTTCACCACTGAGCCACCAGGAAAAGGCCAAACGTAAACTTAGCAGGTAGGATCTCTTTAGGTGTGTCTGAGAGCAAAACACAAAACCTGAGTCAAGAATGCTTCTTCCCTGAAAACAAAACTGCTCAAATAATATTCAAACTAATGCATTCCATTATAATGTTACCAGGACTTTTTTTTTTTTTTTAAGTTCAAAACTTTGCTTACGGCAAGCTCCCTGTAGGCCTTAAATTTCAACCAATCATTACTTGGTCTAGGTATTTCTTAGAATCATATGTCTTCTCTTTCTTGAGTCCAAATGTTTGGGTTATGCATGTCCTGTATTGTTTATGGGCTTAGTCTAATTGTACTAATTTCCCTATAAACCAGCCTTTACTAATTGGCTTTTGGTTCACACCTCCCACCACTCCTTACCTAATTAACCACCCAATACCTTTCCCAATAAGAAACTGTACCTCCACTTGGCTGCTTTTTCTCCACAGCTCTGTCTCTCCCACTGTGACCAAAGCAAGCTGACCTGACCTGTGGGAAACTGATTCCAATAGAAACATCTGAACTTCCAGGATCCTCTGGATCAGCTCTCAATTATTGGGACTTCCTTGGTAGTCCAGTGGCTCAGACTCCACAGTCCAATTCACAGGGCCCGGGTTCAGCGATGCTCAGGGAACTAGATCCCACATGCCACAACCAAGAGTTTGAACGTCGCCACTAAAAAAGATTTCGCGTGAAGCGACAAAGATGGAAGACCCAGTGCAGTCAAGTCACCTTTTTTGAAATTCTCAATTATCTGAACAACTTTTGTGAACCTTCTTCATTGCCTATGCATATATGCACCCTTTCCTACTTTGTTCCGAACAAACGTTATCAGTAGTTTTCATAAAGTTATTCAATGATTTCTTCAGGGCTATCTAAATGTTTCATAGCAATTCCCTAAAAGTGTACAGATAACTGTGCCTGTTATGTGAGCTACAGTAAAAACAAGCTACACAGTTACAAAACCTGGCTTCTTTCCAGACATGACGTGGTTGACTTACTTTCAACGAACTCACATTTACTCTGAGAACAAGGTGATTTTGATAACCCAGCTTTCTGCTACCAGATGAAAAGGTAGTTTACAAACCTTAGAGCTTCCATAAAAGGTGCAGGGCCCCCAAATCGCAGTCGTTTAAAGAGATACCAGCTATTATAAGCAGGTCCAAATCCTGTCAGAATGTAAACCCCTTCCAAATCCAAGTCACTTCTTGTCTAATTATTTTAAGAGTCTCTTAGTTGTACTATTTTTAAAGCAGAGGGACATACAAATTAGCCAGAGGGTTTTTTAAGCCACTGATGCACTGTTTGATAAAAGTTAATCCCATATAAAATTGCAACTATAATTTTATCCTGATGCTTTTCTTAGACTAGGCAGGAGTCAGAAGGCTTTTCATCAGGAGAAAGATGAGAAGAGATAGCACTAGATAAAGCCTGTCCCTAGCAGAGATCATGTAACCAGGGTAGTTAACGAGTATTAACCTAATTCAAGGCTAGAGACTTAGCTCTACACCACGTGTGCCACAGGTAATGAAGCACAGCACGTCTTCCTTTCGACACACAGTGTGGTGGTCACAGCGCCTCAAAGCAGACAGCACTCTTTTCTTTTCTGTTTAATTTCAATCCGGTTTCTCCTGTCATTGGTCAGGTACTATATTATCCATTTCACAGCCAAGGTTATAATATATGACATCACTGTACTCTACACATGTGAGGACTCAAGAAGGTAACAATCCAAAGTACACCTTAATCCTGAAATAATACTGAAACGTACTCAACCGACGCCCAAGTGACTGAAGTTCTCAAATGATCAGTGCTGGAGCATTTAATTTCCAGGAAAAGAAGAAAATGGTAAACCACTTTCTTGAAAGAAAGTCCAGGGCATGAACTGTCTACATACTATCTATATAGAGGACGGCTCGTATCTTTTCCGTTTACCATCCTGGATAAAAAGATGCTATGAAGGAATAATGATCCTGAAACGCAGTAAGATCACTCTTCAAAAAATATACTGTACTTTCTAAGAGAAATGGACCAATGTCTTAGGAAGATTCACCTACTCCTTCAGTGAAGACTGACTATCTCCTGTGTGTCAGACACTGTCCCGAGTGGAAGGCAGGTACAGCAGTGGACAGAGCAACACAATTTCTACCCTCTCATAACTTGCACGATAGCAGGAGGAGAAAGACAAGCAAGACTACCTGAAAAGTTAGATGGTGACGAGTGCAGCAAAGAAAGATATCCAATTATAAGACTAAAATGTCAAACATTTTTAAAGAGTAAGCTCGAATTAAATGGGAAATTTCGGTTCATATAACAATTCACCATGCAAAAGTGAGAGAAATAACTGAGATGTTACTGCGCACACTTTCAACATCCAAGGCTGAGGTTCTCTATGTGTACTACCACATACAAGGGCACTTTGTTTCAGGCCCACGCAACTGAGGGTAAGACAGACTCTGCCATTCTTCAATCACTTTAGTTAACTAGTTTGTTCTATTGCGGAATCCTTACTTATATCCCATTCTAAGAAATGAATTCACTTTAGTTCAGTCCTTCAGTTGTGTCTGACTCTTTGCGACCCTGTGGACTGCAGCATGCCAGGCCTGCCTGTCCATCACCAATTCCCGGAGTTTACTCAAACTCATGTCCATTGAGTCACTGATGCCATCCAACCATCTCATCCTCTGTCGTCCCCTTCTCCTCCTGCCTTCAATCTTTCCCAGCATCAGGGTCTTTGCAAATGAATTAGCTCTTCGCATCAGGTGGCCAAAGTACTGGAGTTTCAGCTTCAACATCAGTCCTTCCAATAAACATTCAGGACCGATCTCCCTTAGGATGGACTGGCTGGATCTCCCTGCAGTCCAAGGGACTCTCAAGAGTCTTCTCCAACACCACAGTTCAAAAGCACCCATTCTTCGGAGCTCGGCTTTCTTTATAGTCCAACTCTCACATCCATAATGACCACTGGAAAAACCATAGCCTTGACTAGACGGACCTTAGTTGGCAAAGTAATGTCTCTGCTTTTGAATATGCTGTCTAGGTTGGTCATAGTTTTTCTTCCAAGGAGTAAGCATCTTTTAATTTCATGAGTGCAATCACCATCTGCAGTGATTTTGGAGCCCCCAAAAATAAAGCCTATCACTGTTTCCATTTTTTCTCCATCTATTTGCCATGAAGTGATTGGACAAGATGCCATGATCTTAGTTTTTTGAATGCTGAGTTTTAAGCCAGCTTTTTCACTCTCCTCTTTCACTTTCATCAAGAGGCTCTTCAGTTCCTCTTCGCTTTCTGCCATAAGGGTGGTGTCATCTGCATATCTGGGGTTATTGGTATTTCTCCCGGCAATCTTGATTCCAGCTTGCACTTCATCCAGCCCAGCATTTCACATGATGTACTCTGCATAGAAGTTTAATAAGCAGGGTGACAATATACAGCCTTGACATACTCCTTTCCCGATTTGGAACCAGTCCATTATTCCATGTCCAGTTCTAACTGTTGCTTCTTGACCAGCACACAGATTTCTCAGGAGGCAGGTAAGGTGGTCTAGTATTCCCATCTCTTTCAGAATTTCCCAGTTTGTTGCGATTCACACAAAGGCTTTGGCATACTCAATAAAGCAGATGTTCTTCTGGAACTCTCTTGCTTTTTCTATGATCCAGTGGATGTTGGTAATTTGATCTCTGGTTCCTCTGCCTTTCTAAACCGAGCCTGAACATCTGGGAGTTCTCGGTTCACATGCTGTTGAAGCCTCGCTTAGAGAATTTTCAGCATTACTTTGCTTCCGTGTGAGATGAGTGCAACTGTGCAGCAGTTTGAACATTCTCTTTGTTCAAATCTCCGAAATTTGGGCCTTTTGGGGCTTGCTTATTAGCTTAATTCACAAATGCCTGTGTTTTAGGGCAACGGATAAATGGTAACTGTTCTCTTCTTATTGACAGTGAAAAAGATAACCTCAGTCTAATTTGGCCATATTACAGTCTTTATATTTCAATTAAGTCACAGGAAAAGTTTTTTTCACATTTTCTTGAAGTATTAGTTACTCCTTCTCTCTTATCTCACCATGAGCAATACTTTTAGTTGTAACCACGTAACGTAAACAAGAAAAGAAGGGCTGAAATGGGCTTATTTAGGAACAGCTGCTTATTTTCCTGACATTCACTCCTGTCAGGCTATATCATAGCTGTTTCACTTAGAGAACAAACGTATGGTTACTGGAGCGAGGGCAAAAGCAGGGGGTGGGGACAGTTAGGGAGTTTGGGATGGTCACGGACACACTACTTTAAATATAGCAGTGAGTACAGGCTGTATTTACAGGACCTACTGTGTGGCACAGGGAACTCTGCTCAAGGTCATGTAGGAGGCGGGACGGGAGGGAGTTTGTGGGAGAATGGATACAAGTATACGTGTGGCTGAATCCCTTCGCTACTCACCTGAAACTATCACAAGCTGCTCGTTAACTGGCTATACCCTAATACAAAACAAAAAGCTTCTTTAAAAGTTACAGCTGCTCCATGTTATACTGAAAGGGTTATGGGGACTTCCCTGGTAGTCGAGTGGTTAGAACTCGGGGCTCCCACTGCAGGCGGCACGCATTCAGTCTCTGATCAGGGAACTAAGATCCCACATCCCAGGCGATCATGGCCAAAAGACAAAGAAATGCTGATGATGCGGGGGAAGGCCACAGAGAGAGAAAGGGAATGAGAATGGGGAGTTTAAAACTATCCATGAATACGGTCACGGTTAACATCTATTGTCTAAAAGAACGTTACCCCACGTATTTTCCACTGCCTTAAAAAAAAAAATACAACCGCTCCACTGCCATTAAACTATTACCACGAAAGAGCTGAAGATTTTTAAAAAATCAGGGAAATTACTTTCCTGGTTAAAATCCTAATTATGCATGTGAAGAATATCAGACTTCTGTTACAACAAGCTATGTTTGCTTCTTCATTAATCGAGGGAGTTTGAAAACCATGGTTTCATCATACAAGAACTAATCTTTTCCCTTGCATATTTATTAGGTGTTTTTCTACTTTTAACAAATACTTCTTCCATATACACAAATACTCCAAGAAAAGAATAAAAGTGTGTCCCTTTCTTATGTAAAAAAGCTACTTCCCCTTTTTTATCAATAATATGAAGTTCCATGTAATAAAGGCCACACTCAAGGGTCTAATGGATTTCCTTTTAATCGAAGCTGTTCATTGAGGATCAAGGAATGGGGTAGGGGATGGGGAGTACTTAACTCAGAAACACACACTCAATATTTTTTAATTGTTTAAGTACCATAATGCCAGTTATATTTTATTCCAAGAAGTGCTACTTAAAAATATATACAAGGGATTTCCCTGGTGGTCCAGTGGCTAAGAATCAGAGCTCCTAATGCAGGGGGCCCAGGTTCAACCCCTGATCAAGGATCACAGCATGCCACAACTAAGACCTGGTATAGTCAAATAGATAAATATAAATACATAGATTTCTTTTTAATATATACAATATTTTCATTTCACTCAGAAGCAGAAGAGAATGAACAAGCCACTAGTATGTATGTGCTACTAAGGATAACAGGAACTGTTCTCTATTCCTATATCCAACTACCGTATATTCAGGGAATATAATGGCTAAAATAAGGAATATAATGATAAAAGTCTCAATTAACAACAACAAAAAAAAACAAACAGGGACTTCCCTGGCAGTCCAGTGGTTAGGATTCTGCTCTTCCAGTGCAGGGGACTCAGGTTTGATCCCAGATCAGGGGACTAAGGCCCCACACGCCGCATGATGTGGCTAAAAACCAAAGTTTAAACGATAGAAACATGACTTGCAGAAGAATTAAAGATGGAATAACAACGTGCGTGGCACTGTCCCCACGCCCGTAATTCACAGATGGTAGAATGGTTACACTTGGCTGGTGGGAGGAACCGCTGTAGCAGACTGAAAGACACCTGTGCACAGAGCAGCTGAATCTCAGTGACCCGGCTTCAACAATAAAGGCAGCAAGAGCTTCAGCAGGCTCCCCGGCTCCACCACTGTTTCTTGCCTGGAGGCAGACTCTGACTCTAGAAGCCCCCAAGTCCGGCCAACAGCACTGCGGCCAGATCTTGCTTTGGAAAACCTCTCAGCGGCAGCTCTCCTGGGCTGTATTTCAGCAGACTGCAGCTTCCAACTCTGCCAGAGAACAAGCTCGCAAGAGGCTTCCTATCAAGCGGCTCTGCGCTCAGCATTTTAGATGTTCCGAACCACGCCTCGAGGCCTGATCGTGATTCACGCTCCTTCTCAGGCTTTATCTTTCCTTGCCTGATGCAACTTCAACATCATATTTTAAGCAAAATAGACTGTAGTAATTAAAATAAAAGATAACACATTTCAAAAGTACTTAAAACAATCTCCATCAGATTTGGGAGGCTGCAACTCTTACAAACGGCCCTTAAGGGCATGAGCTCGGTGCAGGCCACCTGTCACTGGCCCCAGGTTAACTACAGAGGGGAAAGGTGCTGATCAGGGAGCCGGAAGCACTATTAACCGTGAGCAAGTTTACTCGACACCTTTTGGCCTCAGTTCACCCCACCTACAAAATGGGCATGAGACTGCCTCCTTCATAGGGCTGGTAGGGATCGAAATAAACAGAAACATTTAAAGGGCTGAGAACACGCAAGAGTAAGTCCTCAAGTAACATTAGCTCTGGTTATCAGAGTTTAAGTCCCCTGAAATAGTATAAAATTTCTCATTACGTCTTCTGTAGCATAGAAAATTCTATACTTAAGTGCTAGCCCTTCAGTAACAGGGCTTTCTCTCTGGCAACTTTTCCTTGTCTTTCCCTTTCTTTCCTTTTAAAATAAATTATTTAAAAATATATAATGACTGGATTGTTTTTCTTTACGAGAATGGCAATGGCTCAAAGAAAAAGCAGTGTGCTGCTGAGGGAAAAGCGCTAAGCCTGCAGCGGGAAGACCTCGGCTCTAGCCGGGGGCGCTGCTCGCTGGCTGCCCTAAGCAGGCCAGGCAGCACTGTGATGGACAGTGAAGTCTGCACTCCAGCAACGGGGGACAGATACTGTACAAACACTGATTCGTCGTCTTAGACGTATGTTTCATTATCAAACATGCTTCTTTTCCTTAGGTCACCATTCAGATGTAAATCTGACTTCAAAACGCATGCCAGTTAACAAAAATACAAACAAATAAGCATTTGCAAAATATGGGTGAGAATTAAGGTTATTTTCTAGATAATCCACTCCAAACTCTGGAAGGAAGAGAAAGGACATCATTTGGAATATTTTTCATTCTCAGTGGCATGGTTCTTGAGCTTCATTGGCTGACTTAAGAACAACATCTTGAGTCATTTTTCTCTGTTAATTATTCTAACCAATGAACAAATTTACATGATGAAAAAAGAAAACAGAAATGGCTAAAGAAAAATAACTCTACACTAAACAAGTAATGGCTTCCCAGGTGGTTCAGTGGTAAAGAGTCCGCCTGCTAAGGCCGGAGTCGCAGGTTAGAGCTCAGGTTTGACCCCTAGGTTGGGAAGATCCCCTACAACCCATTTCAGTATTTTTGCATGGAAAAATCCCATGGACAGAGGAACCTGGGGGACTACAGTCCACAGGGTCTCAAAGAGTCAGGCACAACTGAGCAACTGCACACACACACAACACACGTGTCCTGCGTCAGGACCCCCCCGTGGTCTGGAGGCTGCGGTCTCTGGTCCACTCCATTTCTGAGACGGCGGGAGGAGGAAGGAACTCAGTTGCACGCAGGATGAGACTGAGAATGCCTGCACCGACGCGTCTAGTGCAGCGGCGAGGCGCACGGTCAGCATCCAGCAGAAAGCTACTGCTGCTGCCACAGGCAACAGTCACGCACGAAACACACAGGGGCCACAGGAGCTGCTCTCCTTCGGCCACACAGGGAGTGCGCACGGTCACCTAGCCCTGGATCCCCACCTGGTCGCCCGTAACGCTGGAATCTGACGTCTGCTGAAAAGTCATTTGACATGGAAACGAATTTCTCAAGTCAAAGACTGAGCCGTCTAAATAACTATAACGTGACTGAGCACAGACAAGCTGTTTTTCGATTCACAGAGAAATGAGCTGCCACCACCCAGCACGGAATTACTTGTATATTTTCTTAGCCTGCTCAGTTAAAACTTGTTCAAAATAACACAATTACAGTGTCCTAGTCATAAATAAAAGCCCTGCACACCTTTTAGTGATTTCATTTGGGTAGTCTAGATGAAGTGACACAAACCCTTGACAAGAGTTATTTCTACAACAAGCCGCTCCTTCTCATATAGGATCTGGGTCATGCATGTTCATTCTAGTGAAATTAACATCTTAAGATGATTCTGAGGAATTTAAGTTGCCTTTGGATATCCTGTCAGTTCACTGAAAGATAAACCTAAGTGACATTTATGTATGAACAAACTGCTTAGAGAACCAAACAGAAAAATATTTGCTAAAGCAACATATTGTTTACAACAGTGATATGAGCAAAAGCTTTGTTAACAGAAAAGAAAAAGCCAAGTTCAGACAGGGTGTGTATTCTGACAAGAGTAAAGTAGACTGCTCAACAACTAGCTGCGGGGGTTGGTTAATGCCTGAAGGAAATATGAGTAACCCTTCCCGCCAGGGGAGAACGGCCACACACCTACTGCCTGGGTGGGCACAAAGGCGCTGCCTGGTGGGAGAAAGATGAGGATCCACTGCCGGAGACGCGATGAAGGAGCTACCGTTCACAATCTGCTCCCTTTCCTCCTTGAAAGGAGATTTTCTTTTTTTCTGTAACAGTAAGTTATCCAAGAGAGGAAATGAACACCCCAAATGTCCTTTCCTAAAATCTAAAGGCCATTCAAAAGAGGCATTGGCTGGGGAAGGGGGTAAGGAGTGATACTTCAGAGGCAAATTGTTTTCTTAAAAATATGAAGGTCTTGAATTTTTCACAAATGTTCACTACCACCACCTTCCCTCTGGAAAAACAAAGAGCAGGGAAGAAAGAGACCCTGTTTAGCCGAGAGAAGGGGAAAGACTGCCTCATCCAAGAGGCCTTGAGGCCCACCACCTGAGCTCATCGATGAATGGAAAGAGGGGTGGATCCTAGACTCACCTGAAATTGTGTGCAAGATTCTGCATTTTGATCAGATTCTACAAAGGGTCCATGACACTTAAGATTTTAAAACTCATTAAAAAAAAAACAACTTTACAGGTCAAAGTTCAAGCAGAAGCCTGACGCATACAAACTCAAATTCCGGCTCCTCTGCGTATTAGCTGTACGATTGCCCAGGTGAGCACTGCAAAGCACCCTATTTTTCAGAACTTCAGTTTCCTCCTTTTAAAATGGAAGAGAGAATGGCCAACTCACTGTGAGGATTAAATAAGAGATGCTAAACTTCCAGCAACAACATGCATCCACCCACAAGGAGGACGGCAGAAAGCTGCTAACAGCATCTAGTATCAAAGGAATGCGATCTGAAGCCATATGCACCAAGGATAATGAAGAACGTAGAGGGCTCCCCTGGAACGCCATCAGTTCCCCTCCTTGCCATCTTGTTACCGACTCACAAACCTCTGTAAATCCACTCTCGATTCCACATGGTCACGAGACCACACTGCGGGGACATACCGCTGGCGAGAGACGTTCAAGGACATCGCCAGTGTCTCTCAGGTGAAAAATCCAGCACTGGCGGAAGAACGGCTCAGGCCGTGAGCCCTGAAATTTACTAGAAATTCAGTAAAGGTTGAACACTCCGTTTCTTTGCGTAAACAGGTGTCCAAAACCTGTAATAACTTGTGTGATACATTATTGCAAAGTGCATAGTATCTCCATGTTTGTATATAAAATCCCTCTAGTTACTTATATGACTAGTTTTAATTATTTAGACCAAGTAGGAGAAGTAACAGAAAAATCTAAGAGTCAAGAAAAATCCTTGCTCATTTATAATCAAGTTTGGACTTTGGAAAGCTTTATTTAGATAGAGAGGCCAATCTAAGATTTAAATTTGCTGCAGACGGTCCAAAAGATCAAACTAAAATATTTACTGATCCTTGTCTATAAGTCAACCTTTCCTGTTTTATAACATACACACCTGAATGAGTAAAAGCTCAGCCCAAAGGCTAAAAAGTTTGCAGGTACTATACTCTTACCGTACACATATTTCAGCTATTTTTAGAGCCCAAATGAAAATAGCTAGTACAGGCGGAAATGCGCATGAAATTCTTGAGGCCTACTCAGATAACAGTCAAGATAAGGTCAGTGGATATTTGGAATACCTAAGACGCTAATTTAAAATAAAACACTGATGGCCAAGAACACTTTCTAAAGTAGTGCTTGAGAGCAATGGTTTGTATTAAATGCTTGATTCCTCTTTGATTCCAACAAATCCCACAGACAAAAAATGTCCCCATTTGCCAGAAAACAGTGTGAGAAGAATCGGTTTAACATTCAGCAAAGAAGCTGCCATTCCCCTGACATAGCAATCTCACCCCAGACAGCCTCTGAAACACACGCTCTAAGTATTTCAGAAGAATCCCAAAATGAAAAAGAAAAAAGTCTAAAGAAAAGAGGTTCTCTGCTACCTCTGCTCAAAGTCTGTAAATGTTCAACTCTCTCCAGGAAGTAAAACCATACAGCAAATAAAGGCTGACTTGACTGAACTGTGGTCTTTGCTTATCAGTCTAAATTCAAAGCAAGAACCTTAACTTTTAAACTCAGGGGACACTGATTCTGCAACCATGCCCTGTAAGGTGGTGATGGTCCCGTCTGACTCTCTGTGACCTCACTGACTGCAGCCCGCCAAGCTCTTCTGTCCATGGGATTTCCCAGGCAACAATTCTAGAATGGGCTGCCGTCCCTTCTCCAGGGGATGTTTCCAACCCAGGGATCGAACCTGCCGCCTCCTGCACTGCAGGTGGGTCCTCCACCGCTGAGCCACTGCAGAAGCCCACCCTAGGAGGGACAAGCACCACTTCAGACACCGGTGAAGAAACAGTCCTACTAAGACGGAGGCTACACACCAAGGAGTCAAAACTTAGCATGTGCGGGGTGCATTTCAAATACAAGTTTCTGAATATCTGTGATGAATCAGAACAAAGTGACCAAATAGCAAATAATAATTTTAAAATGAGAGGCCACAGTGAGAACTTCTAAGTTTTGCTAGACTTTTCAACTTTTTCAATAAAATGCTTCAGAGGTAACCTTAGGGGTGCTTAGCAGCCATTTGAAAGCTGTTTATTTGGAAAAGTTACGTATGTATGCTATACATGCAGAAAACAATGGGATCCTTGTTCCCTCTACACAAAGCATTCACGAACAGCTGAAAGAAAACTGCCCTCTAAAACTTAAGTTATAAAACTAACACATAATGTATCACAGCAGAAGCATGAAAACCTTATCTTCAAAAGCTTTCCAGGTTTGTTTTTTTTTTTTTCTTTTTTGGCTGTGCCACGGGGCTTGTGGGATCCTAGCTCCCTGACCAGGATCCAACCCAGACCTGGCAGTGAGAGTCTTAACCACTGGACCACCGGGGAAGTCCCCAGAAGGCTTCCAGGATTTTTAAAATGTCCTGTTTTTCTAACTGGAGATCTAAAAACTTAAAAACTCCAACCAAATGCAAATTTAAGCTGAATAAGAACATTAAGATAAAGACAGACATGCTATAAAAGAAATCACATTTCCCCTGCTCTCTGCCGGGTGAGGACACAGTGAGATACCGGCAAGCCGCCAGCCAGAGGAGAGGAGGGCCCTCAGCAGAGCCTGACCACGGGGACAACCTGACCTTTGACCCCCAGCCTCCAGAAGGGTGAGAGATCAGTCTCTGTGGTTTATGGGCCACGCCATCTGTGACACTTCGTTAGGGCAGCCTGAGTGGACTAAGACATACGCCAAGGAGAATAGCTGGATCACATGATGTGAGGTACCGCTGGGGGGGCGGGGGGTGGGGGGTGGGGGGTGGGAGGTAGAAACCAGTTCTGCTGGGTCCTCCGAAGCTCCATAACCTGCACACCGGGCACAGGCCCCCGGCACAGGGTGCCTAGTAAGTTTCGATGAATGTGTATCAATGAATGAAAACACGCACAAAAAAACGATTAAAAGCCTATGGGGCAAGGGTAGTCTACTGAGCAAGAAGCTGCAGAAAGGGCGCTTCCCTGGTGGCTCGGCGATCGAGAATCCGCCTGCCGGTGCAGCAGAGACGGGAAGACACCTGATCCGGGAAGACTCCACACACCGCAGAGCAGCTGAGCCGCGCGCCACAGCCCTCGGGCCTGAGCTCCCGATCCCGCCGGCCCGGAGCGCGGCTCCGCAGCAGGAGAAGCCACCGCAAGGGGCGGGGAGCCTGGACCAGCTGGAGGGGAGGCCCTACTCGCCGCAACTAGAGAGAAAAACAAACCCACACGCAGGAACGAAGACCTAGCACAGCCGAGATAATAAACGAATTAAAATTTTTAAGAAAATAAATTATATTTTACAATGAATCTAATTAAAACCCAGGAGAGCACAATTAAAATGTGATTATCAAACATAATATAAGATTTAAAAGAATTCCTGAGAAAGACATGCCTTAGAGAAAAAATATAAACCTTAAGTAAAAGCTTCCTTTATTTTTGTTTGTTTAAATCCTAGAGGTTAGTTTGAGAGCAAGAGGGAAGAAAGAGAAGTAAAGACCTACTTAAGCTCTGTTTGTGGGCAGTGACGCTGTACAAATTACCCCTGGCATGAAGACAGAGGTTCCAACAGAACTGCTACATTACAGTGGTGTACTAAAATTCTGTTTAGTGAGGTAAGAAGTGCCATTACTAGTGGCCACTCTATTTGTACTATCGATATAAGAACATTTTATAAAAAAACATGTATTCTCTTAGTAAACGGAAGAAGCAAAGATACTTATAAAAGAAAGAAAGGAGTTCATTTGAAGAGGTCAATGAGCATAGCGTGGAAATGGGAGTCAAACACCAAGGACGGTGCTGAAGAGGAGTTTCCCAAATGCCAGGTGCTCTGCTGAGTTTTCTCGCTAAGATTGTACCCTCACAACCCCTGTCAAAGAGGCAACAGTATCATTCCCAGCTCACAGATGCAAAGCCACTGGGCTTGGGAATTAAGTAACTGGCCCAAGAGCACACAACTGGTAGGTGGCAACACTGGGACCCAAACCCAGGTGTTTCCAACCCAGCTGGCAACATGTCTCAACTAGTCGCTGAGCAGGCTGGCCTATTCAAGAAGCCCACAGAGGCAGTGCCGGCCCGGGCGGCCCAGACAGGACGCCTCGACTGTCCTGGAGGCACGGCCACTCCCCGTGGAAGATACACGTAAGGCTTTCCGGGCAACTTCCCTTCTCTGACCCCACGCTCACCAAGCAATGTCCGGTTTGCTCTGATTCCCAAACAGCCTGTCTACGGGGAGATCCTGGCCTAGCCAGAGGGCAAACACACTCAGAGCCCTCATCATAATTTACGATGAGATACCGGAATTCTGTGTCTCATCATACATGACTACACTTGCATCCTGGTTTTACAAATTTCCAATGAGCTGGGGTAACACAGGGCTTCCTCTCCAAAACAGGTCTTTAGGTCTGACCATCTCACTCTAGACTTTAACATTCTTTCAGACACACTGCCTCGTGGGTGACACACTCTTGTCTCACCACCCCCATCAAACCTTGGTAACACACACTTTCACAATTAGAAAGTTTTTCTAATTCCCGTTAAATTCTGTAAAGACTTTGACAGCCTATCTTGAAACAGTTATGAAACTCAACGACATGCAAGGAGTTTCAGCAGCTCTGAGAGGCTGTTGCTACCACGAACAGCAATGTTTTCCTGCAGCAACCCCCCCGCACCCCCATTTTAAAAAGCCACTTTTCACAGCTCAAATACGGTGGGTTCAGAAGAAAGTTGACAATGCAGGTTAACTACATTGGATATAAATATACTAACCTTTCAGTTTTTAGTTCCTTAATGTACTATCAAATATCTCACTTGGTCAAAAAGAACTATAAAGACTGACAAGTCACGTCCAGCTCTTTGCGACCCCATGGAATAGTCCATGGAATTCTCCAGGCCAGAATACTGGAGTGGGTAGCCATTCCCTTCTCTCAGGGATGTTCTCAACCCAAGGAACAAACTCAGGTCTCCCACACTGCAGGTGGATTCTTTACCAGCTGAGCCACCAGGGAAGCCCAAGGATACTGGGGTGGGTAGCCTATCCCTTCTCCAGCGGATATTCCTGACCCAGGAATCGAACCGGGTCTCCTACATTGCAGGCAGATTCACAATAGAAGTGAACTGATATTCACCCTTCAAAGAAAGTAAAGGTTTATGCTATCAGCTTAAATTCGGGCAGTAGCAAAATCTTATCAGCCAAATCTACATGCTATGATTCTGAGCTTTCTTGACAGGAGACTAATGCAAGATAACAAACCACTATCTCTTGACTGAATCTCATGAGTGATGTATGGACACAAAGTAAGAACAGCCGCTGCCCTGACTCAGATGATTTCTAAACAGTCATTGGGTAGGGCCTGGGCCTAAGCCACCTGTTTATATCCTATAGAGCAGAGCTCCTGAAGCTTTGAAAAGTTTGCTATACAAACTAACTTTCTGACCATGACTGTACTAAAATGTTGGAAATGGTGGGACAGCCTGTCCGGGGGCAAGACATTTTCTAGGGGTCACACCTGTTCCCACCTAGAGCACTCTTCCTTTCTGTTAAAAAATCACTCTCGTCATATACCCACAGCTGGATGAAGCTGCTCGTTTCTGAGTCTGATCATCGCACACAAGGGATGGCAACTTCTCTGGGCTTCTTGACTAACAAAGAAGCAAAACAATGCCTGTGGGTTCAGCTCAACCTGTGCTTATGAAGGACTTTTCACATCTTAACATACTAACCATCGTTAATTTACTGTAACTAATAAATGAACCACAGTTCTTCAACAAATTGACTCTAGTGGTTATAGGCAGACCAGGTGCATGAGGAAGAAATCACAGGAAAAAAAAATAGGGAAAAAGGAAAAATGGGTGAAGGGAACTAAAGAGAGGGGACTAAATAAACGCAGGCAGGCAGGACCAGTCACTGAGGCGGGCTCTTCTGGCTCACTTCCCCCGTCTTGGGCCGCTGCACCTCCTTTCCTTCTAACGTTCCTCCCACCCGGACTCCGGACCCGGCATGCTCTGCCTGCTCGGCATCTCCAACTGGCACCTGAAGCTCAGCACGTCGGAGGTGAGCGGCCCACACACCTCCGCCAACTCCCCTCCAGCCTGCTCTTCCTTCTGTTTCTTCCCCCGGGGGCAGTCCCCACCATTTACCAGAAACCTTAGGATCCACCTGGACCCTGGCCAGTCCCTCCGAATCACCTGACAGGTAGATCCCCAAGATCTCCAGGCTCAGCTCACTCCTCCTCAGCCCCATCCAGATCCGAGTGACTGCTGTCTGCACCACAACCACTCTTTTCTAATCATTTTCTCCAGAGGCGGCATGGCTTCGTTTAAAAAACTCTTCAAAAACTCTTCATTGGGACTTCCCTAGCAGTCCAGGGGTGAAGACTCTATGCTTCTACTGCAGGGGGGCACGAGTTTGACTCCTGGTCTGGGAACTAAGATCCTGCATGCCTCGCAGCATGGCCAAAAAAGAAAAAACAATTTTTTAAAATAAAGTGAAAAAATAAAACCTCTTCACTAACTTCCTAATCTGCAGGACAAGCCCCAAACCAGAAGAACCCCGCACTGGGTGGGCCCTGGCCTGCAGCCCTGCCTCTCCCTCCCCAGGTACCAGGGAGATTACCTGCCTTGTCTCTCTGGCCATGTGGGGCCAGTCTTTTCCAGCCCCTGACCACCCCGCCCCATCCTTCCGGTCCGAGCTCAGACATCACTCGCCCCAGGAAGCCTTCCCTCCGCTGCCTCTCCCTAATGTCGACAGCGCCTCCTGCTTCTCTCATCATCCGTGCCTCGTGTCTATTTCTTATCGGTATCAACGCCAGGCTGAGCTCCCGGTACCTATACGTGCCGCTCAGTCGCTCAGTCGTGTCCGACTCTTTGTGACCCCATGGACTGCAGCAGGGCAGGCTTCTCTGTCCTTCAACACCTCCCAGAGTTTGCTCAAACTCATGTCCATTGGGCTTCCCTAGTGGTTCAGCTGGTAAAGAATCGGCCTGCAATGCAGGAGACCTGGGTTCGATCCCTGGATTGGGAAGATCCCCTGGAGAAGGGAACGCTACCCACTCTGGCATTTTGGCTTGGAGAATTCCATGGACAGAGGAGCCTGGAGGGCTACAGTCCATGGGGTCACAAAGAGTTAGACATGACTGAGCGACTTTCCCCTCCCTTTCGTGTCCATCGAGTCAGTGATGCCATCCAACCGCCTCATCCTCTGTTGTCCCCTTCTTCTGCCCTCCATCTTTCCCAGCATCAGGGTCTTTTTCAATGTGCTTGGCCCTTAATATGTCTTTAATACTGACTGATGCGATGATGGGATGCTCACCAGGGACACAGTTTATCTTTTCTTGACTTTTCATAAACTATAAATCAGCAGGATTTCCCAGTCAAGACTATAACATAGGCATTTAAGTGAAATAACTAGCTTTTCCATCTCTCTCTTACCCCAGAAGCAGGCAGCCAAAGACCAAAGAGGCCTGGGTTTAATTAGAGCCCTTTTCTTCACAGGCCTTACACAGCATTTTAAATGCAGGACATTATGCGGGTCCTTGAGGACACCACAACTTCCTTCAGACTGGGTTAGGGCTTTTCCAGGAAAATCCTATGATTACTGTAACAGACTATAGTTATCGGAGCTATGGCTTTACGTGCACATTAAATCACACAGTCATTCCGAGCGTTAGGCCTCACTGTCACCCTGTGGTTCAGATGAGGGAACCAGAGCTCAGACAGGTCACATTCCTCACCTAAGGTTAAACAACTAAATTGATGCAGAAACCAGAATTCAAACCGAAACATGTCTCTCAAAATTTGGCTTGACCTGTGGAAAACAAAGGGCTTCCCTTGGTGGCTCAGATGGTAAAGAACCTGTCTGCCAACGCAGGAGACATAAGAGACTCGGGCTCGACCCTAGGGTTGGGAAGATCCCCTAGAGGAGGGCATGGCAACCCACTCCAGTCTTCTTGCCTGGAGAATCTCATGGACAGAGGAACCTAGCTGGCTACAGTCCAAAAGGTCACGGTCACAAAGAGTTGGACACCACTGAAGTGACTAAGCACGCAGGCACGCACGAGCAAGAGAGCCACTGAATGCTGAACAAAGGAATAAAGTCAGTAAACTCTACCAAATCAGGATGACCCATGTGGGATCAATACTAGAAGGTCAAAAAAAAAACAAACAAAAAACTAGAAGGTCAGAACTACTTGGACACTCCAAAATGCATTCCTTTTTTCTTTTCTTTTCTTTTTTTTTTTTTAAGTGGCTTAAAACAACTATTTTATCTTGCTCACAGTTTTGTGGGTCAAGAATTTGGGCAGGACTTGCCTAGGTGTCTGCCGGATACCTGGAGGCTGAAAGGACCCATTTCGAAGATAGCTTCTTCACGCACATGCCAACATGCATTGCTGTTTCATTTTGGTTTACATTTTGGGAGAACATATAAACATTTTCAAAACTCAGGCATTGTGGGGATATCCCTGGTGGTCCAGTGGCTAAGACTCCATGCTCACAACCCAGGGGTCTGGAGTTCCATCCCTAGTCAGGGAACTAGATCCCACACATGGCAGGTAAAAGATTGTGCATGCCGCAACCAGGACCTGCTGCTGCTGCTGCTAAGTCACCTCAGTCGTGTCCGACTCTGTGCGACCCCATAGACGGCAGCCCACCAGGCTCCCCCGTCCCTGGGATTCTCCAGGCAGCAACACTGGAGTGGTTTGCCACTTCCCTCTCCAATGCATGAAAGTGAAAGTGAAGTCGCTCAGTCATGTCGACTCTTAGGGACCCCATGGACTGCAGCCCACCAGGCTCCTCGGCCCATGGGATTTTCCAGGCAAGAGTACTGGAGTGGGCTGCCATTGCCTTCTCCGCAACTAGGACCTGGCACAGCCAAATACATAAATAAATGTGTAAGGAAAAAAAAACAAACCTAATCTCAGTTCAGTTCAGTCGCTCAGTCGTGTCCGACCCTTTGCGACCCCATGAACCGCAGCACTCCAGGCCTCCCTGTCCATCACCAATTCCCGGAGCTACTCAAACTCACGTCCATTGAGTTGGTGATGCCATCCATTCTTTCCAGTTCTCTTAAGGGGCATCCCCAAGAAAAGTCCTCTTTGCTCTGTTTCATTCCTTCCTCGCAAGAAGAGGGGCTCACAGGCTCAACTCAGGTTATCCTAGCGCCTGTGTGGCCAACCACTTCAGTGGTGTCTGACTCTTTCCGACCCATGGACTGTAGCCCTCCAGCCTCCTCTCTCCATGAGATTCTTCAGGCAAGAACACTGGAGTGGGTTGCCATGCCCTCCTCCAGGGGATCTTTCCCACACAAGGCTGGAACCTGGGTCTCCTGCATTGCAGGCAGATTCTTTACCAACTGAGCCAGCAGGGAAGCCCCAGATTATCCTGGCCAGGGAGGTACTTCGAGAAGACACAGCCAGCGTGCATTTATAGTAGCTTGGAAGGATGGAGCAAAATTCGGCCAAAGAAGCCTGCAGTTTTATTTTTCTTTAGGGGGGTGGGGGGTGGCTTACCTCCCGCAGCTCCAGTCTTTGGGCCACAGCCTCCAGGCTCTCCTGGCCAGTGCTCTCCACGGACAGCGTGAACTCGACAAACTCATTGTTGAGCAGCTGGATCCGGGCAACCAGGCAGCTCTTGCTGGAAACGGTGTAGCGCCGCGTGCGTTTCAGTTTCAATCCAAATGGCAGTGGCATCTTCCTCTCCCTTCAAGAGCTGGAGGGGTAAAAAGCGAACAGCACCGCCAGCAGTCCAGGGGTGGTGATGGCCAGAGAAAGCGATCCCGTCCCGACACGAGGAGCACCGCGGAGTCTGCGACTGCTCACCCGGCAGCTGCTGCCATCAAAAAGCAACCGAGTCTCCAAAGACCAGGTGATGGGAGCTCCCACGCCAGTGCTGGGGAGAGAGGGACGCTGGTTACAGGGGCGGCAGCAACTCCGGCTTTGTTTTTAAAAATAAAAATCAATAAAAGCTGTATCTAAGGAATAAGCTTTATCTTCCCTCTGGAAAAAAAGAAGGCCTTAGCAGGATCTGGGAGGGGCTAGAGAAGTTTCACAGCAGAGGTGTGTTAGGCCCTGGGTCAGACTCCACCCCTCATTCAATTCCGCAAATAGTGGCCACCACGTGTGGACTAAGGCTGGCACTATAGCCCCAAATTTAGTAGCGAGAATCAGTGGTCCTCTTCCTAAAGTTCTGGGGTTTTTTCATAGTTAACCCTTTTCAGCTCCCCGATACTCCAACTGTATCTTTAGCCCTTAGGTGAGTTCACTGTCAAAAAAAAAAAAAAAAAAACCACACACACCTCCAAAAGAGCTACGTTCAAGTCCCAATTAGGCAAATTAATGCCGAACCCGAATGGAATCATCCCCTGTCACATGTGGCAGCTGTGAGGTTCAAATGAGGTGAACACTTAACAGGCATTTGCAGAACTTCCCGGTTTACAGATATTTACGTCACCATTTCGATTTATTTATAAACAAACTGTAGAAGACTCTACACGCGCCATTGACCGGATTACCACGCAGAAGCCTGTCAGCTCTGAAAAGCCTGGGCCGCGCCCGTCTCCGGGTGGGGACGCCTAGAGGCGGTGAGCCTTGCCCGAGGCGGCGCCACAGCCCTGAGGAGGAGCTGGACGAGGTTTCGAACTCCATCCCGAGATAAAGACGCGAGCACGGCGCTCAACGAGCCCGTGCGGCCAACAGCGCCGAGGGCTCCGACTCCGCGCTCCCGGAAGAGCGGGCGGCGTTGCCCGGGCAACCGGCGGCCTCGGCGGCACCGGAACCCTCCGCCTGCCGCCGCGTTTCCGAACGGACGCTCCCGGAGGGAGGACAGGCTCGGGCTGACGCCGCAGGGGAAGCTTAAAGGACCCGCCTAGCGCCCCTGCAGACAAGCGTGCGGTTTGAGCATGGTCCCTTTACCTCAGAACTGCCCCCCACAGCCTAAACACGTGACGTAAAACTTTTTAAAGCACGCCAGTTGGTGCGTTAATCCCTGGGCGGAAGCAAAACGGCCTTGAGCTGCAGCTTGGAACTTTGACACTGACAGGATTTTTTTTTTTAATACCCCCCGCGCCCCGCCTTCAACAAGTCGACAAAATCGCAGATATCGGCAGAATCCCGGGACGGCCCCCGCCCTCCGTCGTCTTCTGAACCGAGGCTGCCTCCGAGGACGCAGCCTTGGGCTCGGTCGCAGCTGGTTACCCGGCGCCGGGGCCGGGAACCGCCGCGCGGAGGGGCAGCGCCAGCCCCCAGCGGACACGGAAGCCGGTCCTCGGGAGAAGCGGCGCTCTCTCAGCCTCACAGGGCGGCGGGCTGAGCTGGGGGCCGAGCCCAGACGCGCCCTCCGCGGTCTCGCCTCCCCCACGGCGCCTCAGAGGTGATGGGCGCTCAGGGCTGGGCCGGGGTGGGGGCGGGGGTGAGGAGAACCAGCGTTTAGCTCTACTCGGCTTTGGCAGACCTAACACTTCATAATCCTGTCTCACCGAAGTGGACTGCGTCTCTGAGGACAAGGCTGTGGAGAGGGCCTTTAGGCGTGTGTGCTAAGTCGCTGCAGTCCTGTTGGACCCTGCCACCCCAGGCACTGTAGCCCACCAGGCTCCTCTGTCCAAGGGATGCTCCGGGCAAGAATACTGGAGTGGGCTGCCATTCCTTCTCCAGGGGAATCTTCCCGACCCAGGGATCGACCCCGTCTCTTAGGTCTGCCTGCTTTAGTCAGGGGTTCTTTACCTCTAGCGCCACCGGGGAAGCCCCCCAGTGGGCCTTGTGGAGACGTGTAGTGAAAGACTGTCAGTCGTGTCCGACTCTTTGCGACCCCATGGACTGTACATGGATTCTCCAGGCCACAGTGCTGGAGCGGGTGGCCGTTTCCTTCTCCCAGGGACTGAACGCAGGTCTCCCGCACTGCAGGCGGATTCTTTACCAGCTGAGCCACCAGGGAAGGCCTGCTGCTGCTGCTGCCAAGTCGCTTCACTCGTGTCCGACTCTGTGCGACCCCGTCCCTGGGATTCTCCAGGCAAGAACACTGGAGTGGGCTGCCATGTCCTTCTCCAATGCAGGAAAGTGAAAGTGAAGTCGCTCAGTCGTATCCGACTCTTCGCGACCCCATGGACTGCAGCCCACCAAGCTCCTCCGTCCATTGGATTTTCCAGGCAAGAGTACTGGAGTGGGGTGCCATTGCCTTCTCCGAGGGAAGCCCTACAGAAAGTCTAAAAGGAATCAATTCCTAAGCCATCCTTGCTCTTAAGTAGATTACAAGCAAGCTATAATTACATACATGGCTGTATCTCTAATAAGGACCCAACCACGACTTTCTGCTTTTGTTGTCTGGGTTCGGGTTTTGTTTGTTTGAGCTCTGGTTATCCACAGAGAGCCAGAAAAATAAAAGTTAAAAACAGGGAATAGAGGGAAAAGGCCAGAAGAAAAAAGAAAACTAGAAGTGCATAAGCCACTGTGTTAATTTAACAGCATTTGCCGTGTACCTCTGGAAGGTAAAAGCACCTTACTAAAGAAGGGAATAGAAAATAGACATTATGAAAAGACATGGGCTCTACCTGCAGTTTTCAGTGCTCTTGTGTGTGTCAGGGTATAAACCAAATAGCTCGTTGAGACAAAATGAAAAATAAAATCCGTAAGTGAGAACTTGAAATAATAACCTTTCAACTAGAAAAGTGCCTATGAGCCATGCATGAGTACATTTTAAAAGATTATAGATACCCTTATAGATAGATATGCTAAATACCCTATCAAGAGATAAGGTAATGAATTTAAATTTTACATACAAATTATGGTAACTGGAAACAACAGTTAAGTTGTACAGAGGAAAGATGAAAATTTGTATTAGGGATGTTCAAACATGGTATTCTCTTCACTGCAAATATGAATTACGCCCTGAAGGCAGTAGATATTACATTATATAACTTAATTATCAATTTAAGCTCTGATGAAGCAGAGTAAAACTTTGCTGTCCCTGAGTTTGAAATGTTTTACTGCATCAAGGATATAGACAAGCCAACGTTTTCTCTTTTTTATTTTGGTAGATGTTATAAAAAGTAATTGAAAAAGTTGAAGGGTATGTGTGTGTGAAACAATTTACACAATTTTCAGTTATGTACAGTATTTGCTACCAAATATTGTCATAAAGTTATGAATGTTTGAATAGAGTAGAATTTGAAGATGCTTTGGGGGGGTGTCTGTTTCAGGTGTAAAATAATATGAAATAATTTGAAAGGTAGCTGGGTCTGGAAGTCTTAACTGATTACTAAACAGACATTCATAATTAGCTTTTGCAGGAAAATATACTAAGATATTTTGTTTCTCTACAAAATCACTTTATTTTGAAATTTAAAAAATAGGTATATATTAATTATGTTCAAGTATCATTTTAATGTTTTTACATCCCCTCTCAGAAGCTTCTCAAATACACTTTTAAAGTCTGAATCCTGTAGTTTTCCGCTTTGTTGCTACAGTCCTCATTACGTGTAATTTTATTAATGATGCTTTCAAATAAAATAATCTCTAAAATTGTATTCTTAGAATAATGAATAGATATATAGCATTAAATCCAACGCATATTTGTCGTGAACACATTTATGCGTAGAACTCGAGAATAAAATGTGCTGGAAACAACAGACAACTACTTTCAGAATAAAATTCCTATCATATCCCAAAGTTAGAAAAAAGGAAAATCTATCAGCAACCCTTAGGCATACAGCGGTTGTCACCTGGCGCACGCGGAGTTATTATGAACCGGTTTGCGAGCATACGCTATTATAAGGCTTTCTCAGCAAAAAAGAAAATAAGACGGGCATGCCAAAAGCGGCCAGTCTAATCAGGATTTGCAGAAATCACAAGTCGGAATTTGCAGACCCAAGAATTCTTTTTTCCAGAGTAAACACTCTTTACTCCAAAACCAAAACAAGCCATCACCACGAAACAGTCCTTCGTTCCTCTCCTTCTCGCCAAAGTTATCTGGCAAATCTCGCACTTAATATTGTGCCGAGAGGCACAAACATGCCTAAGACTTTTAAAGCCCAGATGCAGAATTAAGCCGCTCACAATCAACCGAGGAGCTCCGAATACAAGTTCAAGACCCCTCTGCAAATGCCTCAAGTGGAAGACAGCCTGGAAGAGTTTTTTCTCTTTGTTACGCTCGTCCCTGCCTCGGGTCTGGGCAGCCGGGACGCGTCCTCCCCGGACTCGGGGGTGTTGGCTGGCGGACACAGCCCCGCGCTCAGCCCCCGCCGCCCCCCCCCCCGCGCCCCGCGCCCCGCGCCCCGCGGGCCGGGGCCCCGCGCCCTCACCTGCTCCCGCCGCCGCATCCTCGGGGCCGCGCGCCCCGCTCAGCGGCCCGCCCCGCGGGGCCCCGCCGCGCTGCCGCCGCAGCCGCGCCCGCACTCCAGCCCCCGCCGCAGCGCGCTCACGGGGCCCGCGCGCCTCGCTTCCTGTCGCCCCGGCCCCGGCCCGCCGCGCATTCCCCCGCGCCGAGGGCGGAGGCCCGCAGCTGGGGCCGGCGGCGCCGCACGCAGAGGCCCGGCGCGGGCCGGGCAGCCGGAGGACGCGCGGCCGGAGCAGCAGGGCGGCCGGGCCCGGGCGTCCCTCCCCCGGGCCGGGCGGGCGGGCGGATCCGGAGAGGCGGCGGCGGCCCGTGACCTCAGAGGGCTGGAATGCGGGCGGGGGAGGCGCGGACAGCTGCGCCCGGCCGCCGGGGAGGGGGCGCGCCGCTGCTTGTTTGAATCATATGACCGCTTATTTTAAGAGTTTCCAAATAAAGCGAGGCCTTAACAAAAATGAGAGGAGGGGGTAACATTTCGGTGCCAGGTAAAGGGTGTTATTCCCGCGTTACTAGGTGATCGGTAAAAGGGTACTATTGCCGGAGTTGTTCGTTTACTCGTCTACATGTCTGAAAACAGTTCAAATAGTCTCTTTCTTCTCCGTTGCTTTCGTCTAAGGGCATACTCCATAAAAAAAGGATTGATAACAGGGTGGGAAGGACTGGTATACAGGGTGGCAAAGTCCCCTTCCCCTAAAAAAGATTGTGTGTGAAAGTCGTTCAGTCGTGTCCAACTCCTTGCGACCCCATGTTCTGTAGCCCACCAGGCTCCTCTGTCCATGGGGTTCTCCAGGCAAGAATAGCGGAGTGGATTGCCATGCCTTTCTCCAGGGGGTCTTCCCAACCCAGGGATTACGCCCCGGTTTCCCGCACTGCAGGCAGATTCTTTACAGTCTGAGCCAGCAGGGAAGCCTCCAAAAAGACTGATATGCCTCAAATAACCTTTAGGTCTTCAGCAGAGCTGTATGTTCATGCAGTCCAAAGTGGAGCTTTAAGGATCGGGGAACTCCAGAGTCCAGTTGTCTGGGTTCGAATCTCAGCTGCCAAGCTAACTAGCTGGAGGACCTTTTGCAAATTTCTTAACCTTTCTGTGCCTGCTCATGTCCTGTGAAATAATGAAAATAATCACTATCCAGCAACTTGTGTAAAACATACATGAAGGGCTTCATTCTGACCCCTAAGAGCAACTTTTATTATTATATGGTACTATTACACTACAGTCACCATCATTATCATTATTGCAGGTCTACACTTAAGCCAAGGAATAAAACTGTGTGGTCCTAGTAACCTTAACAATAGGTGTTTTGCTCTTACTTGGCCAGTGGTTTGAGTGACTGGAGCAAAGAACCTTCTGTTATGTAAACTTAATGTAAATTATTTTTAAAATAGCTTTGTTTCTGGAAAGCTTTGTCTTCCTTCCGGCCTGTGGACTTTTTTTCTAGTTGCAGCAGCCATCTGCAAAGCAGGGGTGTGGGATCCCGCAGCCAGGGATCTAACCCTGATGCACAGATTCGTAACCACTGGACCACCAGGAAAGCCCCTGGAAAGCTTTCTTCTGTTAAATTTAGTTTAGATCTCATTTCTTTAACAGTTAACAGACACTTATTGAGTACTTACTCATGGTCCCTCCTCTCAAAGGACTTCTGGTTTAGTGGGTGATAAGCCTGCACACCACACACAGGACTAACAAGGCCTAAGAGGAAAGCTTCATGCTGAAAGTAGGAGTGCTATGGGAGAACAAACCCCAGGCAAGACTCAGGTTGAGTAATGGAGCTCAAAGCAAATAAGATTACACGTTTCCGACTGGGAAAAAAAATCGATTCTGCTTTATAACTGAATTTCAGCTGGACGCCATGAGGGGGTCAATGTGCGTGCAAGGAAAGAAAAGAGAAAATGAGTTGCTTTCCGGTCTCGTAAACTAGAAAGACTGACATTATGTGTGAGTGTTCTCTCTCGCCATCCCCAGCCTATCCTCAAGACCTGCTTGCTACTTCCTCCCTTGAAATGTCTCAGGAATGCTTTCTTTCCTCTTTGTTCCTGAATGCCACCTCCCCCGCCATCATTCTAGTCCAAACCTTCACCCCTCACCATTTTACATCTAGATTATTGCAACAAGGGTGGTCTCCATGCCTCTGGTTTCTGCTCTCTCTTCTTTCCATTGTTAATGCTAGGCTGACCTCTCCTTGGAGTTTGTCGCTCCCAGTGGACCCTCACAGCTAAGCTGCTCTGCTTGACCTTGGGCCTTAATAAACCACCCTCAGCTTCTTTGACCATCCGCATTTCTCTCCTCTCCCTTAAGGCCCCCTGATGAGCCGTGTCTCCTGGCTCAGAGTACCTCCTGCCCGCCTTCCGCTTGTCTAAGCCTTCCGTTGCTCTCCATGCCTCAACCTCAATTCAAGGCTCCGCTTCCAAGACAACTTGCTCATCACTCCATTCCACAGTCATCCCCACACTCGGCAAGAACGTTAAAACTCGGCTCATGCGGGCTTCTTTCATGTCTCCTAGAATTCCTAGGACACTACTGGGCAGCGAGTAGGCACTAAATAAAAACTTGTTAATTGAATCAGGAAGAAAATAAAAGAATTTTAAAAATAGAAAATGATGGTAAAACCCAAGCGATGTTAGACACAGCTGAACTTCCTCCCTCACAGTGCACAAGTGCCGCTTGCTGACCAAGTGCTTAAGCTCTGTTTTCCCACAACCACGTTAATTGACAGTAATGGCCCCATGACACGGCAAGCCGCTGGAACAATGCCTTCAACATCAGGGGCATGAAATGATTACCTGGCTTATGTTTGCATGGAAGGAAGTGAAGTAATTTACACGGTTCAACCCCTCAAAAGTCTCCTTCCTACCCTGCCTGTTCTTCTGGGGGTGACTGGTATTACCATAATCCTATGTATCCCTCTAGAGATAGTCTGTGGATAAATAAGCAATTATATATCTGTATCTTCACCTCCTCTTGTTACCCATCGTGGCATATTATACATTCTTCTTCCTGTAAAGGTAATTCTTATTAAAATAAAGTAAAATTTTTTAAATTCCTACAGTGAAAAGATGTTCAATAATACGGAAAGAAACTGTGGTTTTGGTGGTGCATTGACTGATACTTTTTTAGAAGTAAAGAAATTAATCTGCTTGGGGACTTTCCTGGCCTTCCAGTGGTTAGGATTCCATGCTTCCACTGCAGCGAGCACAGGTTCAATCTCTGCTCGGAGAACTAAAATCCCCCATGCCACGGAGCACAGCTAAGATAAAATAAAAGTAAATTTTAAATAAATAGATGTTGGACAGCAAGGAGATCCAACCAGTCCATCCTAAAGAAAATCAGTCCTGAATATTCATTGGAAGGACTGATGCTGAAGCTGAAACTCCAGTACTTTGGCCACCTGATTCGAAGAACTGACTCATTTGAGAAGACCCTGATGCTGGGAAAGATTGAGGACAGGAGGAGAAGGGGATGATAGAAGATGAGATGGTTGGATGGCATCACTGACTCGATGGACATGAGTTTGGGTAAACTCCGGGAGTTGGTAATGGACAGGGAGGGCTGGCTTGCTGCAGTCCCTGGGTCAAAAAGAGTCGGACGGGACTGAATTGAACTGAACTGAACTGATGGGTACCAAAACACAAAAATATTAAAAAATAGGGAATTAAATGTTTAATTATAATCTGCCTTGATAGCTTAATGGGTACTGACTATCCCTCGCTATATGAATTACCATCCTCAAAAAACAATTTAAAAGGAAAAAAATTACCATCCTTTGCAAGAATCTAACTTGAAAGAATGCTCCATTCCCATAGAGATGATGGTGCCTGGGAGGAGGAGTGGAAGTCAGAGCTACAAAGGTGAAATCTTCAGTCTCCAGATCTTGACTGTGTGCTCTCTGTACCACACTCAACACCACCCCAGGGGCAACAGCTTTTCCACTGCAAAAGAATGAGAATTTAGGGACTTCTCTGGTTAAATAGCTAAGACACTGTTCTCCCAATGCAGGGGCCCTGGGTTTGACCAAAGTTCCCCTGGTCAGGGAACTAGATCCCACATGCTGCAACTAAGACCCAGTGCAGCCAAATAAATAAATATTTTTTAAAATGAAAATCTAGGGGCTAGATACCCCTGGAATCAGAGAAATGATGATGCTGGCAATATATCTGTTCAACTGGACAAGACATTGAAGACAAATATGTCAATATCAATAGCAAAAACAAGTGTTGTGACTGGAGTTCCCTACACTTAAGGACTTTTGATCCAAGGCTGGACATGCCACATAATATTTACTAATGAAAACACTTGTTCATTCAAACCGCTTTTCTTAGAACCCAGATGCTGCAAGAGAAAGACAAATGAGATGCCTGGCTCAGTTCCCAAAGACTCGCGGCATGAGGAGCACTCAGTTCAGTCGCTCAGTCGTGTTTGACTCTTTGCGACCCCATGACCTGCAGCACGCCAGGCCTTCCTGTCCATCACCAACTCCTGGAGTTTACTCAAACTCATGTCCATAGAGTTGGTGATGCCATCCAACCATCTCATCCTCTGTCATCCCTTTCTCCTGCCTTCCATCTTTCCCAGAATCAGGGTCTTTTCCAATGACTCAGTTCTTTGCATCAAGTGGCCAAAGTGAGGAACAGGGGAATAATTCTAGTAGGCAGGTATACTTAATAGGTAGATATTTAAAGTCAGGGGTCCCCAACCTCTGGAATCTAATGCCTGATGATCTGAGGTGCAGCTGAAGGAATACTAATTGAAATTAAGTGCACAGTAAATGTACTGTGCTTGAATCATCTCAGTACTATCCCCGCCCCTTCCACCCCTCCACCGCTCCAGGCTGTGGGAAAATTGTCTTCCATGAAAGCGGTCCCTGGTGCCAAAAAGTTTGGGGACCACTGTTCTAAGTGGAGTGGGAATATCTGGTTTATCGCTATGATCAGCTTCCGGCTGAGTCTGGAAGGACAAATGTAAGTTCACTAGGCTTCCCCGGTGGTTCACATGATAAAGAATCTGCCTGCAATGCAGGAGACTCAGGTTCAATCCCTGGGTTGGGGAAGATCCCCTGGAGAAGGGAATGGCCACCCACTCCAGTATTCTTGCCTGGAGAATTCCATGGACAGAGGAGCCTGGTGGGCTACACTCCATGGGGCTGCAAAGAGTCGGTCACAACTGAGTGACTAATCTTTCAGGCATTCCAAGAAAAACAGAGAAAAGTATTTCAGGCTGAAGGACACCCCTCTCCTGACCTCCTCTCCCCTCATGTGCAAAAAGGCGGGCGGTACCCAGTTGGAATTCTGCTCTGATCAGAGGCTGGAGATGCTAGGGGACCGGTGTGAAAGAACGAGGGATTCCATGCAGCTGAGGTTGGTACTCAGGCCTCTTTGACTTCAAAACCAATGCCCTTGTTAGTCATCTTCTCTCAGACAGCCCTTAACTGTGATTGATTGAAATCTAGTCCTCATCCAATCTCCTAGAGCAAATATAGGTTTTTCCTCTTGAACCAGAGAGCTCTTCCATGCTGGAAAACAATTCTCATTGTCCTGCTTAGTCTTTCTCAAGCTGAACACCTACTCCTAGCTTCTCCAATGGTTTTTCTCGAGCATTGTTAAGTTCGTCTTCCTCTGGATGCAGTGTGGTTTATGAAAACGTGTCTTAGGCACTTAACAGTGTCAGACCACTGAACCCCAACGGTTCGGTGGTGTTGTCCCCTCTGTAATCCAGACAGACTCTTGAGGTCTAAATATGCAAGTTCTTAAGCAGCTTGCAAGTTTCTTTCTGCCATTTTAAATAGACTGTCTTGAAAGTTAACTCTTTCTTGAACACATTTTCATACAAGTTTTCCCTATCCTGAATACGTTTTAATGAAAACATTCTCTGTTTTTCAAAAAGAACACTCCAAAAATGATCTTTCAATATTATCTACATATCGACGAAGGATTTTATGCCCAGTAATGGCAAAACACGTGTTTCCATTCTTAGTACCGCAATGGCAGGTAAAGAGAGAGAAGCAACGTACCCGTCTTTCGGATTGTGTGTGTCTCGGGTGCAGGGATTCGGGCTCGCTCATCTTTGTGCTCTGCTGCTTAGTACAGCATCTGACTCAGGGGAGGCGCTTAATTTTTAATCAACAACCATAGTACTGCCAATGAACCAGGCACAGTTCGAAATACTTCACGATTATTAACTTCATTCTGATAATGACTCTGTGAAAAAGAAACTGGTATCACGTTTAGGTCACGGATGAGGAAACTAAGGCAGAGAGGGGATAAGCAACTTGCCTAAGGCCTCAGAGGGAGTAACAGACCCGGGATTCAAGCCCAGACGGTCTGGCTCCAGCATTCCTGTTCTTAGACACTCCGCTCTGTGCCTCTCACGCATTTTGAATGAGTGCATGATCATTGGATTTACCCATGAAGAATGCTTTTGTAATTCAGGTCATTATTTTATCCTACAAACACTTTGTAAGTGCTTCCTATGTGTCCAGCATCCTGAAAGAAATTTGGGAGAAGTACAGATCTATCAGGAGTTTATACTTTTGTTAGAGAGGACAAATGCTCTTATGTACACACATATACCCACAAATGGACATCACAGAAAAGATCTTGTGTCATATTAGCAGTTCCCACGAATGTTATAGAAATTCAGAAGAAGAAAAGGATTCTGTGAGGTGAAGGACCATGTGGTCAACAGACCTTAGGTGGCCTCAAGATTCCTGCCCCTGTTGTTTACACTCTTGAGGGTAAGACAGCACCTGTGACTTGCCTGCAGCTAATAAATAGGAGTAGCCATCATGGTCAACAAAAGAGTCTGAAATGCAGTACTTGGTGGCGGTCTCAAAAACGACAGAATGATCTCTGTTCATTTCCAAGGCAAACCATTCAATATCACAGTAATCTAAGTCTATGCCCTGACAGTAATGCTGAAGAAGCTGAAGTCGAACGGTTCTATGAAGACCTATAAGACCTTTTAGAACTAATACTCAAAAAAAGATGTCCTTTTCATTATAGGGGACTGGAATGCAAAAGTAGGAAGTCAAGAAACACCTGGGGTAACAGGCAAATTTGGCTTTGGAATATGGAATGAAGCAGGGCAAAGGCTAGTAGAGAGAGAGAGAGTGAGAATACAGTGGTCATAGCAAACACCCTCTTCTAACAGCACAAGAGAAGACTCTACACATGGACATCACCAGATGGTTAACACCGAAATCAGATTTATTATATTCTTTGCAGCTAAAGATGCAGAAGCTCTATACAGTCAACAAAAGCAAGACCAGGAGCTGACTGTGGCTCAGATCATGAACTCCTTATTGCCAAATTCAGACTTAAATTGAAGAAAGCAGGGAAAACCACTAGACTATTCAGGTATGACCTAAATCAAATCCCTTATGATTATACAGTGGAAGGGAGAAATAGATTTAAGGGCCTAGATCTGCTAGATAGAGTGCCTGATGAACTACGGACAGAAGTTCGCGACATTGTACAGGAGACAGGGATCAAGACCATCCCCATGCAAAAGAAATGCGAAAAAGCAAAATGGCTGTCTGGGGAGGCCTTACAAATAGCTGTGAAAAGAAGAGAGGTGAAGAGCAAAGGAGAAAAGGAAAGATATTAGCATCTGAATGCAGAGTTCCAAAGAATACCAAGGAGAAATAAGAAAGCCTTCCTCAGTGATCAATGTAAAGAAATAGAGGAAAACAACAGAATGGGGAAGACTAGTGATCTGTTCAAGAAAGTTAGAGATACCAAGGGAACATTTCATGCAAAGATGGGCTCGATAAAGGACAGAAATGGTATGGACCTAACAGAAGCAGAAGATATCAAGAAGAGGTGGCAAGAATACACAGAGGAACTGTACAAAAAAGAGCTTTATGACGCAGATAATCACAATGCTGTGATCACTCACCCAGAGCCAGACATCCTGGAATGTGAAGTCAAGTGGGCCTTAGAAAGTATCACTACGAACAAAGCTAGTGGAGGTGATGGAATTCCAGTTGAGCTATTTCAAATCCTGGAAGATGATGCTGTGAAAGTGCTGCACTCAATATGCCAGCAAATTTGGAAAACTCAGCAGTGGCCACAGGACTGGAAAAAGTCAGTTTTCACTCCAATGCCAAAGACAGGCAATGCCAAAGAATGCTCAAACTACCACACAATTGCACTCATTTCACATGCTAGTAAAGTAATGCTCAAAATTCTCCAAGCCGGGCTTCAGCAATACGTGAACCGTGAACTTCCTGATGTTCAAGCTGGTTTTAGAAAAGGCAGAGGAATCAGAGATCAAATTGCCAACATCCGCTGGATCATGGAAAAAGCAAAAGAGTTCCAGAGAAACATCTACTTCTGCTTTATTGACTATGCCAAAGCCTTTGACTGTGTGGATCACAATAAACTGTGGAAAATTCTGAAAGAGATGGAAATACAGACCACCTGACCTGCCTCTTGAGAAATCTATATGCAGGTCAGGAAGCAACAGTTAGAACTGGACATGGAACAACAGACTGGTTCCAAATAGGAAAAGCAGTACATTAGGGCTGTATATTGTCACCCTGCTTATTTAACTTCTATGCAGAGTACATCATGAGAAACACTGGGCTGGAAGAAGCACAAGCTGGAATCAAGATTGCCGGGAGAAATGTCAATAACCTCAGATATGCAGATGACACCACCCTTATGGCAGAAAGTGAAGAGGAATTAAAAAGCCTCTTGATGAAAGTGAAAGAGGAGAGTGAAAAAGCAAAGAGGAGAGTGAAAAAGTTGGCTTAAAGCTCAACATTCAGAAAACGAAGATCATGGCATCTGGTCCCATCACTTCATGGGAAATAGATGGGGAAACAGTGGAAACAGTGTCAGACTTTATTTTGGGGGGCTCCAAAATCACTGCAGATGGTGACTGCAGCCATGAAATTAAAAGACGCTTACTACTTGGAAGGAAAGTTATGAGCAACCTGGATAGCATATTTAAAAGCAGAGACATTACTTTGCCAACAAAGGTCTGTCTAGTCAAGGCTATGGTTTTTCCAGTGGTTATGTATGGATGTGAGAGTTGGACTGTGAAGAATTGATCGTTTTGAACTGTGGTGTTGGACAAGACTCTTGAGAATCCCTTGGACTGCAAGGAGATCCAACGAGTCCATTCTAAAGGAGATCAGTCCTGGGTGTTCTTTGGAAGGAATGATGCTAAAGCTGAAACTCCAATACTTTGGCCACCTCATGTGAAGAGCTGACTCATTGGAAAGACTCTCATGCTGGGAGGGATTGGGGGCAGGAGGAGAAGGGGACGACAGAGGATGAGATGGCTGGATGGCACCACCGACTTGATGGACATGAGTTTGGGTGAACTCCGGGAGTTGGTGATGGACAGGGAGGCCTGGCGTGCTGCGATTCATGGGGTCGCAAAGAGTCGGACACGACCGAGCGACTGAACTCTACTGAACTGAATGAATAGGAACAGATGAAGGATTTTCTTTCTTTCTTTCTTTTTTGAAAGTGCTTGGTCTTCCTTTCAGCTTCTCTAGTTGCTTCATGGTAAGTGAGATCTTAGTTCCCCGACCAGAAATAGAATCTGCATGCCCTGTTTTGAAAGGATTCTTAACCATTGTGCCACCAGGGAAGTCCTCTGGATGATGAATTTTGCAAATGGAATTAAGACTCCAAATCACAGTCTGGGTGTCAGGCCCTTGGATATTGAATACTGTGTGTGTGATCTGACTGACTGACTCTTTGCAACTCCATGGACTGTAGCCCACCAGGCTCCTCTGTCCATGGGATTTTTCAGGCAAGAATCCTTGAGTGTCTGCCACGCCCTCCTCTAGGGGATCTTCCTGACACAGGGATTCAACTCATGTCTCTCGTTCTCTCCTCCACTGGCGGGCAAATTCTTTACCACTGAGCCACCTGGGAAACCCTGATTTAATAAAATAAAAGCCCTTAAAAGAAGGACTGAGGCCTTCCCTGAGCTCGGAGTCTCTCTCTCCAAGCTTGATTTAGTGAGCAGCGATGTTGGAGAAGGCCATGGTAAGGAAGTTTGGGAACATCTGTGTCCTGACAGCTGGGAAAAAGCTGAGACCCTCACTCTTAAGCTTCACTAATTCTGCTTACAATCTAATCAAGCTTGAAAGGGGCTTCTTCCTTAATTGAACCTCCAGATAAGAGCATATGCGCAGGAGGGAGACTGCTTTCTATGCTTAATCTGATTCTAAGGTTTATGATCAAGGACAGGGAAAATTAAACTGCTATTAATAGAAACAGTAATGTCAGGAGCAGAAACCAATCTGAGTGGAGGAAGGGGAAGATGAGGAAGATTTCAGTTTTGATGTGCTAGCTTTGGAGCAAACACAAATGCTTGTATTTATCTGGAATTTGGGACTAGGGTTTAGGTGAGAACTCGAGGCTGATGGATATGAGAGTCGGACCATAGAGAAGGCTGAGTGCTGAAGAATTCATGTTTTCGAACTGTGTTGCTGGAGAAGACTCCCTTGAGACTCCGTTGGACTGCAAGGAGATCAAACCAGTCAATCTCAAAGGAACTTTATCCTGAACATTCATTGGAAGGACTGATGCTGAAGCTGAAGCTCCAATACTTTCGCCACGGGATGCAAAGAGCTGAGTCATTGGAAAAGACCCTCTTGCTGGGAAAGATTGAGGGCAAGAAGAGAAGGAGGCAACAGATGAGATGATTGGATGAGATCACTGTGTCAATGGACATGAGTTTGAGTAAACTCCAGGAGCTAGTAAAGTACAGAGAAGCCTGGCATGCCGCAGTCCATGGGGTCTCAAGGAGTCGGTCTAGACTGAGCAAGTGAACAACAAGGCTGATGGAATATTCAACTATGATCATTACAAAGCTGAGAGTAGAAGTCCTGAAAATTAAAGATTTCTCCAAAGAAAGGGATTTCAGAGCGGAGCAGCAAGATTAAGATTGAATTTGGGGAAAAGGCCACGGAGGGATATGGGAACAGAGAAGCAGAACCAGACACAGAACCAGGGTAGTTGTGGCGTCAAAGAAACGACCGTGATGAATTGGCTGTGAGGCACTGGGTATTCCATTTTTCCCTCCAAGTGTGATTATAATGCAACCGCTGGGAGGCAGCCTTTATATCACAGGTAGGAAAATTGACTCGAGACTGAGTATCCAGATGAGTATCACTCTAAACCGCAAGTGAAGGTTGGATTCAAATTCAGATCTCACACCAAAACCAGGGATCCTTCCCTGGCACGTTTCAGTTCAGTTCACTTCAGTCGGTCAGTCGTGTCCGACTCTTCGCGACTCCATGAATCGCAGCACGCCAGGCCTCCCTGTCCATCACCAACTCCCGGAGTTCACTCAGACTCACGTCCATCGAGTCGGTGATGCCATCCAGCCATCTCATCCTTTGTCGTCCCCTTCTCCTCCTGCCCCCAATCTCTCCCAGTATCAGAGTCTTTTCCAATGAGTCAACTCTTCGCATGAGGTGGCCAAAGTACTGGAGATTCAGCTTTAGCATCATTCCTTCCAAAGAAATCCCAGGGCTGATCTCCTTCAGAATAGACTGGTTGGATCTCCTTGCAGCCCAAGGGACTCTCAAGAGTCTTCTCCAACACCACAGTTCAAAAGCATCAATTTTCGGCACTCAGCCTTCTTCACAGTCCAACTCTCATATCCATACATGACCATGGGAAAAACCATAGGCTTGACTAGATGACTAGACGGACCTTAGTTGGCAAAGTAATGTCTCTGCTTTTGAATATGCTTCAGTTCAGTTCAGTTCAGTCGCTCAGTCGTGTCCGACTCTTTGCGACCCCATGAATCGCAGCACGCCAGGCCTCCCATCACCATCTCCTGGAGTTCACTCAGACTCACGTCCATGGAGTCAGTGATGCCATCCAGCCATCTCATCGTCCCCTTCTCTTCCTGCCTCCAATCTCTCCCAGTATCAGAGTCTTTTCCAATGAGTCAACTCTTCGCATGAGGTGGCCAAAGTACTGGAGTTTCAGCTTCAGCATCATTCCTTCCAAAGAACACCCAGGACTGATCTCCTTTAGAATGGACTGGTTGGATCGCCTTGCAGTCCAAGGGACTCTCAAGAGTCTTCTCCAACACCACAGTTCAAAAGCATCAATTCTTCAGCGCTCAGCCTTCTTCACAGTCCAACTCTCACATCCATACATGACCACAGGAAAAACCACAGCCTTGACTAGACAGACCTTAGTCGGCAAAGTAATATCTCTGCTTTTGAATATGCTATCTAGGTTGGTCATAACTTTTCTTCCAAAAAGTAAGCGTCTTTTAATTTCATGGCTGCAGTCACCATCTGCAGTGATTTTGGAGCCCAAAAAAATAAAGTCTGACACTGTTTCCACTGTTTCCCATCTATTTCCCATGAAGTGATGGGGCCGGATGCCATGATCTTCCTTTTCTGAATGTTGAGCTTTAAGCCAACTATTTCGCTCTCCTCTTTCACTTTCATTGAGAGGTTTTTTTAGCTCCTCTTCACTTTCTGCCATGGGTGGAGTCATCTGCATATCTGAGGTTATTGATATTTCTCCTGGCAATCTGGATTCCAGCTTGTGTTTCTTCCAGTCCAGCGTTTCTCATGATGTCCTCTGCATAGAAGTTAAATAAGCAGGGTGACAATATACAGCCTTCAGGTACTCCTTTTCCTATTTGGAAGCAGTCTGTTTTTCCATGTCCAGTTCTAACTGTTGCTTCCTGACCTGCATACAGATTTCTGAAGAGGAAGGTTAGGTGGTCTGGTATTCCCATCTCTTTCAGAATTGAATATGCTAAACGTACTTAAATTCCAACAGGGAGTGTGGGCGAGGAAAGGGAAGGTCGGAAAGTCACCCACGTGCCTGCAGAGGCGGGGGAAAGGGCGGGCCGCCGCTCTCCGCGCCCCAGCAGAGGGCGCCAGGGCGCACGCCCCGCGGGCCCCCAGTGCGCAGGCGCAGGCGCAGGCGCAGGCGCGCGCGGCGGGGCTCGAGCCTGTGGGGGCGGGTCACGCAGGGCGCGCGGCCGGGAGCGGCGGTGGCGGTCTGGCTGCGGGCGAGGAAGCCGGCGCCCGGCCCCTGGTCCGCGGGACGCCGCGCAGTGCCCGCCGCTTCCCGCCGCGGAGCCATGGAGATCGGCACGGAGATCAGCCGTAAGATCCGGGTGAGACCCGCGTCGGCGCGGGAGGGGCCGAGGCGGGAGGCCGGGCGGCGGCGGGCCGGCGCTTCGCGGTCGTCAGGAGTAACGGGGGCGGTGGGCCCGGCGCGGGCGCCGCGGCCTGCTCGCCGCTGGAGCGCTCCTGCCGGGCCGCCGCGGGCTTGGGCGCAGCCGCGGCCTCGGGGAGCGCGGCCGCCGAGAGGAGGGAGCGGCGGGGGGCGCGGGGGCGCGGCCGGAGCCCGGGCGGGGGGCCTGCGCGGGGCGGCCGGGCGCCTGCGAGCCGCGGCCGGGCTGCGTCCCCGGGGCCGCCGGTCTCTCACACGTTTGTCTGTCTTTTCGCCCTCAGAGTGCCATTAAGGGGAAATTGCAAGAATTAGGAGCGTACGTCGGTAAGTTGTTACTAGCTTAACAGACTGTGGCGCGTTCGGCGAGTTTAATTTCGAGTGACCGCATTTTTCCTGTCAGACCTTTGATTTTGGACAGACGCCCTTTTTGCCTTCAGATCTCATCCCCCCTGGTTGCTTTTGCTTTCCTAGGTCTCGTCATTGACGGCTCTCCGGGCAGCGTGTTGTGTGTCTGTCTTTTTGTGCCGTCCCCCAAATTCCTTTCTAACACATTTTTTGAAATTGTTTATCTTCTGTTGAGGCTCTGTCATGTTTTCCTTCGTGTTTATTCGATTTTTATTTTCCTGGGTTACTATTTTGCATGTGAATGCTTTTCGGCATTTGCCTCTGTCATGGTTCGTTGAGGTTAACTTTCGGGTCTCTTTGTATTTTTTCCTGTCGGTTTTTTTTTTAGCTCCCCACAGTAAGCTCTTTTCATTTTTTTTTTTTTTTTTAACGTTTTGTAATTTGAGTGTTGACTCTGGGCCAGGCACTGTGCTTAAAATTGTTTTATATGCATTAGGTCACCGTAATCCCCAGGAGAACGGTGAAAGGTAAGTGGTAACATCCTGAATTACACAAGCAAGGAAACTGAGGCTTTGAGTGCTTGATTTGAGCAGGGTTTTATACATTGAGACCTGGGTCTGTTTGGCTCCAAAGCCGGTGCCTCCTATAGAAATAATAGCTTACACTCATGATAGTGATTGTCGAGGTGTGGGAGATCCCAAGAGTCTCTGAAGTCAAAATTATTTTCATATTAGTACTGACAAGGAAGGTATTGGCCATTTTCACTGTGCTGGCATTTGGATTGTGTAAAAGCGGTGAGTGAAATTACAGGTACCTTAGCCCGAATCAGCATCTCACACTAAAGGTCACAAGAAATCATCATATTCTTCACCACCCTTCCACTTGGAATTGCAAAGAAAAAAAAAAGGCTAGTTTCACTTAAGAAGATAAGTGATAAAGTAAAATATTCTTTTAAACCTTCTCTTTGATTACATCTTTTTAATATGCAGTGTTAGGAAATAGGGAGTACTCAAAAGTGTTTCTGCCATACAGAAGCATGATGGATTGTCTTGAAACAAATTTGTATGATTGGGTTGAGAACTGAACTAGCCATTTTTTTTCATGGATTTTTTTTTTTTTCTTTTAAGTTCAGTTTATATACAACATTGTGATTGTGTTAACTTTAAGCATATAGCACAGTGATTCAATTATGTACTTTTTTCAGATTATTTTCCATTGCACACTGTTAAAAAACTTCATAGTTCCCTGGGCTCTACAGCAAATCCTTGTTGCTTATTTATTTTATATGTTGTAGTTGGTTTGTGTTAATCACATACTTAATATTTATCTATCTCCTCCCCCCACTTTACCCTTTAGAACATCATTTTTAACTTCCAAGAAGGACTGACATGCTAGTTCCATACATTGGGGTATTTGGCAGACATTTTCTTGAAAGTGAGCAAAGATAAAGAATTAATAGACTTTGTTGCCAGTGACAAGGGTTGAGCTTTCAGATGAAAATCAGAATTTCAGAAAATTTGTGTCTTCCTCTAAGTTTGACAGTGTGATAATATCAGCAAGTGATTCTTTTATGCTGAATAATGAAAGGTATCCACCACAGCAGTGGTTTGTATAGCTCACAGACCATTATGTTTTCAAATGACCAATGCAAGATGTTTTAAAATTGCACAGGGATAAAAAAATTCAAAGTACAGGATGGATCAATGGATTTTCGTGTAACAAAGTACAAAAAGTCAGTGATAAAGTTTTGTTTTTGTATTGCCGCTAACCTTGAAAAAACTACTGCTTGTTGACTTGGTGTAGCATCACAGAAAAATATCCACATTTTCTGAAAAGGCTACTAAGATATTCATTTTTCAATTGCATATCTTATGAGATCAGATTTTCTTCACATTCTTCATGTAGAACATACAACAGATTAAATGCAAAAGTAGAAATTAGAATTAAACCAGATGTTTAAGAAATTTATAAAAATGTATTTTTTGCATTTTCTTTTGGAAAATTTAGTTACTGATAAATATACTATTCATATAAATGGTTTTATTGTTAATGGGATAGGTATGTTATTTTAAATGAATTGATAAAAAATTCTCAGTTTTAGTTTCTAGTATGGTAAATATCAGTAGATACACGCACATGAATAAAAACTGTTAGGGATCATCAATAATTTTCAGTGGTATAAAGGGGGCCCTGAGACCAGATGGTTGGCCACATACTAATTATTTGTTGTCAAGATTGTTATTAGAATTTAACAGATAAGAAAATTGAGACCTAGAGGTTAAAGATGAAGCTGAACCAGCACTGATTTATTCTTTTATTAATTCAACATTTAATGGATGCCAGCTTTGTGCCAGGAGCTTGATTTAACTCAAAAAGAAACCCACAGAAAACCTGCAGTGAGAACCTTCTTAATTGTAGCACATGAAAGCATAAAGACATGTTAATTGGGTTGACAATCATAGTGACGATTCTGATCATTTATAAAAAATCTCAACAAGAATTTTAAGCCTCTTAAAAAGCTGATTACAAACTTGCCATAGTCCAATGTGAAATGTAGTAGAGAGACCATATATTTTATAGTTTTGAAAGTATTTTCATACATTTCTGTTACCTGAACACAATGCTGAAGTGTGGATGGCAAGTAATTTACTTCTTTTTATAAATAATGAAATGAAATATCTTGGGAGAGCTAAATAAGCTTGGTCAGCAGCAGATACAAGACCTAAGAACTCAAGTCTTCCTGGTCCTTGATGTTTCTGTTATTACTTATAATAGAAACTTGATGAGCTAACAGAAGAACAGGAGTCACTGCTGTATGCTTCTGTAGAACTGATCTGTGCCAGCTGTTAACAGGTTAGCACAGCTTCTCAGCTTGTTTGCCTCTGCTTCTTAACTGGATGTTTCCTGAGGGCAGAGACATCATATTGGTTGTGTCCCAGTGGCCTAGCAGAGTGCCTAATTTTTTTCATAAATGTTGATTAAGTGGGTGAGCAGGGATATTTTAAATAATATAAAAATATTTAAATATTTAAATAGATATTTTAAATAAAAAGATATTTAAATAAAAATTTTAAATAAAAACACCCTGACGTGGGAAAGATTGAGGGCAGGAGGAAAAGGGGATGACAGAGGCTGAGATGGTCGGATGGCATCACCGACTCAATGAACATGGGTTTGGGTAAACTCCAGGAGTTGGTGACGGACAGGGAGGCCTGGTGTGCTGCAGTTCATGGGTCGCAAAGAGTCGGACACAACTGAGCGACTGAACTGAACTGATATGTTATTCATTTACAATTAGCTACTTAATTATTTGTATGTATATGCATAATTTTCCTGAAAAGAGTAACTTTCTAATCCCTTTCTTTGTGTTAGAATCCTAAAACCTTTAAGGTTATGGAAATGATCCTTTAGTAAATATTTGAGTATCTGTTTTCAAACCATTGAGTGGGATACAAAAGTGAACAACTTTTTGTTAAGAGTTGATACGGTTTCATTCATGTGTTTGTCCAAAATGGAATGCTTCAGGGAGGTGGCAGTTGTAACTCAGAGCAACTTTCAGTTTACATTTTAGACCTATACCCTGGCAGAAACCTTCAGCGTTTTGCAGCTTTTAATTACGTAAATTTCAGATGATGTTGCAAATCCTATTAGAATTTTGTAGGAATGTATCATGAACACATTTACTTTTCATTATCTTAAATATTTCTCATTTTGAATCTAAGAGAACAGTATTATGAATTTCTAACATTTTTGTTAAAATATAACTGTATACCATAACCAGCCATTTAAAGTGTAGTTTGCTGTGTCTTGATACGAATACATCATAATTGAACTAATAAACATATCCATCACTCCCAAAGTTTCCTTTTGGATTTTCTTGGAGCTCCTTTGTATCCCTCCCTCTCATCTTTCCATGTCCCACCATGTGCCAGAGCAATCACTCATCTCATTTATATAAAATTTTGTTAAATGCAAACTGTCGTGTCAGAAAACAGCCCATTTGTTTTCATTAGTGACTTTATGAGGGAGAAAAAGTGTCAAGACTGCCACAGCACTCCAGCTTGTTTTCCTTTTTTGGGTTACCAATGGCGGCCTGTGGTAGGGACACTTTGCGTAAATAAGGGAGGAGGCTTCTTGACTAAAGTTGCCAGAAAGCAGTCGAGCCTTTCGGTACTTTACAGAGAAAGTAATGAATGGCTGCTTGTTCTGGCTTTTATCCTCAGGTTGACTTGCATGCTGGCAGCAAGTATTCTGATTCCTGTTTCCATTTGTAGATCGATTTTCACATTATATTTGTGCTTTTCTTGAACTAGATTTTTTGATATTCTTGAAACAAATGTCTGATAGTACTTCTGAAATGAACCTTCCTGCCTACATAGAAATGTTATGAATATTTAAGGTGTTAAAGAATCTAAAATAATTGGTTTTGGTAGGGATCAGAGTTCCTGATAAATGGCTTTTGCTTTGTTTTTAACTGTGGTGGTTTGTTTTGTTTTTGGTCTCTTAGGAGGATGTAAGAATGAAACAATGAGTTGAGTAGAAATTATTTAATCTTTTTAAGATATAATTTTTTAAATGATGTAGCATTTTGGGATCATGTTAGTTTACTTGATGTTTCTGCCAGTTTGTTACCCTAACTGAAATATGCCTTTACCAAGGATAAAGGTGTTCCTTGAAAAATGAGTGTCATTTTGAAATATAGAACTAAACAGAACTCAGTATTATTCTTGAGAAATGTCCACTATGCTTTCTGGAAGCGTTTCTGAAATTAATGAGCATTACTAAAAAGATGAAAAGAAGCGAATGCTCTCTCAAGCTTGATACTGTGATTCAGAATGTTAGTTGTATAAGTGTTCATTAGTTATTCCTAATTCTGTTCCTCTAGTAATTCAAATAAATACGTGTGGAATAAAGAGAAAGCTATACATTTAAACTATCATAATTCCAGTAGAGCTGAGGTATTCTTAGAGCTGCGTCTATATCTTCAAGGACGTCAACTTCAAGTAGAAGAAAATACTAAGGAAAGCATAAAAAGTCTTTATATACTTTTCCTTTTAAATAGATGAAGAACTTCCTGATTACATTATGGTGATGGTGGCCAACAAGAAAAGTCAGGACCAAATGACAGAGGACCTGTCCCTGTTTCTAGGGAACAACACAATTCGATTCACCGTATGGTATGTTTCTGAATATTTACCCCTCAGAACAAACTTTGGCTTGAGCCAAGAGCAGGTATTCTGTCTGCAACGTGGTTCTTGACAGGAAAGTCAGATTTAGCCTTGTGAGGTAGGTTGTGAGCGTTGAGAGCACAGCCTCTGGAGCCAGACTGCCAAGGTTGAATCTGCCTGTTTCCTTGGTTTTTCCATCCATGAAATGGGAATAGTAAATCAACCTTTATGGGGTGGTTGTGAAAATTAAATGAGCTAATGCATGTGCTTATAGCTGTGCCTGGCCCATAGCAAGTCCTCAGTATGTGTTGACTGTAGTTACTGTTTCTTTTTAAACTTCAGCGTTTTATCATTCCTTTTCCTCCACCAAAACCAGTTATAGTTGTTTTTTGGACTCGGTTGACTTCCTAAATTGCTTTCTCCAATGAGCTAATAATCTAGGGGGCAAAGTTTTTTTACAAAGTTGCAAATCATTTTTTTTTAAGTTTGAAGTTTTGAAATGGGCTTTGTCTTCAAATTAAGTGAATACTATAGTGTTTCAGTGTTCTTTTTCAAACCGCACGTTGCTTTGGTTGAGCACACTGGCTGAAAGCATGCGTGCCAGCTTAAGAAGGGAGACCAGGTCTTGTGTCAGGCTTGAGGGAGAGCGAGAGCTGGGGAGGGTAGCGATGTGGCGGAGAGCAGAGCAGGAAGGACTCAGGTAAGCTGGGAACCACCTGTTCAGCAGGAGTGAGTGGCGATGGAGCAAAGTTGCCTGAGCACAGTTGGGTGGCTTAATTGGAATAGCAAGAGACTGGGCGATGAGAGAGGCAATGATGAGGGGCGTGAAACTGATTGACTCGCCATTAAACCAGAGCTCCTCTTAAAGGTGTTTCTGCCCCAGCAGGCAGCTCTATCCTTTAAAGCTATCATGAAGCTTTCTTGAAATCCCACACAGAATTCTCTGGGTTTATATTACACATTTTTGAAGAACCCTGAGTGCAGTGTACATTCAGGGAACGTTTTGGTCCATGCGCTCCTGCAGTGTGGGTGACTTAACCCACTTACCACAGCTTGTCCTCAGAGTTTACCAAAAGCCTAAGGGAGGTTGTGGTGCTTTTGACTGGGGAAATTAAGGTTATCATGAGTATTGCCTTTTTTTTTTTTTTGATTAAAGCCTTCAGCAGGTCAGGTCCTTGTTTTGTTTCATGCACGTTTTTTATGACTGGACTTTTGGTTCAACATTTGGATCACTTTTGAGTCCCACTAATACGGGAGATTGACCTAGAAGATCCTTTCTCAGATAACTTGAGGGAGTAAGACAAATTTCTTACGTAAACTGTGAACTAAATTTGAATTTAAAATCAGTTCAACTCTTTCATTTTACCATAAATTTAATTCTTTAACATGTTCTGATAAAAGTAATGGTGTCTCTATTTTGACACTTTGCTTTCTTAAGCGTCCATCAACACCAGCCACAAACAGACTATTCTTATTCTTTGGAGCCCTGCAATAACTGTCTTAGGGGACAGTGGCATTTGACTGGGATCTGGGTGAAACATTGTTATAATATTTTCAGAAGGCACGGCCTCCTAGAAGGATTGTTAGGCAAATTTGCCTTGTACCTAACTACTAAAATAGATTATAAGTGAGATGGTGGTTTGTTTACAGCATTAGTTTCGAAAATAATACAGTAAAATGATGATGCAGTAATTTTGAATTTAAGTTTTTCACCTCCACAGAATTAGGTTCTTCTAGACACCATCTAAGTAGATAAAAAATAAACTGCTTTCAACAATTTTAGCAATGTTCTATTACATATTTATGGTATTTTGTCTTATTTTGTCATAAACTACCTTGAATCTTTCGTCCTTTTGAAACAAAATACTATTCCTGTGGACCAAGACTGTGTGGTCAGATGATATATTTACCTTTATTTTTGCAGAGACTAGATGACAAAAATTGGAGAAGGAAATGACAACCCACTCCAGTGTTATTGCCTGGAGAATCCCAGGGACGGGGGAGCCTGGTGGGCTGCCGTCTCTGGGGTCGTACAGAGTCGGACATGACTGAGGCAACTTAGCAGTAGCAGCAGCAGATGACAAAAATAGTGATGAAAAAAATAAGATTTTTTTTATTATCCTACAGTGTTTATATAAAGGCTTTTTTTTAAAATGTAAAACTTTCTTTTAATACCATTTATCAGTATTTAACTGAAGAATTGACCTGTAATGTCAGATTTAGAGTGACAGTTGAAAGAAATCCAGTCTTTCGTGATAAAAGGAAGCTTTAACATTTTGGGTTTGTTTTTTTCTTTTAGGCTTCACGGTGTATTAGATAAACTTCGTTCTGTAACAACCGGTAAGGTTTATAAAAATCATGTTTGGGTTTTTCTGGAATTTGCTATAATGTGATTGTTTTTCAAAAGTTATTTATACTGCTTTGGGGAAAAAACCCAGGAATTTGAAAAAAGTAGTTTATTTGAACTTTTTAAGGAAGCACACGTTTTTATGAATTAAGAGCAAAAATTTAATATAATTTGAAGACAGTTTAAGTAAAGAAAGGGAAACTTGGCAGTTTATCCTAAGGAAATAATTATAGATGTGCACAATGATTTAGCTTCATGGATGTTTCAGTGCTGAAAATTACTTAAAAGTGCAGTAATAATAAATGGGTAAATTTATATCACTATGGAATAATATTCAGCCATTAAATATGTTGTCAAACACACATATTTATTGCCTTTAAGTAATCACTATAGCTTAAAGGGACCATGTATTTTTCTTTCTAGACCCCTCTAGTCTGAAGTCTTCTGATACCAACCTCTTTGATGGTACCGTACCTTCAAACAAGAGCAGTTTCAGTCGAGGAGATGAGAGAAGGCACGAAGCTGCAGTGCCGCCTCTTGCAGTTTCTAGTACTAGACCTGAAAAAAGAGAGTCCAGAGTTTCTACAAGTTCTCAGGAGCAGAAAGCCACTAATGTCAGGTAAGAGTGTTGTGTAGACCTATGGGCAGATGGGTGTGTGTGACATTTTATTTACATTAGTTAGTATGTCTTTTAAGTTGCTGTTTTCAGACATTTTTGGAAACAAATGGTTGGGAGCAGTTTTTTGGAATAAAATAAGGATAAGACCAAAGAATGATTATATTTAGCATAAAACGTAGTCAATCAAAGTTAAAAAAGAATGCAATTTAATAGTAGTTTTTAATAGAATACATAAAGTTCTTTTTTTTTTTAATTTCATTTTTTTACTTTACAGTACTGTATTGGTTTTGCCATACATTGACATGAATCCACTAATAGAATATATAAAGTTCTTTTCTATACTTTTTCATTGAGATGTATCTGACTAGTCTTTGAATAGTGGAAGATGCTGCTTTAAACTAGTAACACAGCCTTTTTGGTTTTGTTTTCATTTTTTAACAGACAGAGTTACGATGATGGAGCTGCAACCCGACTAATGTCCACAGTGAAACCTTTGAGGGAGCTAGCACCCTCTGAAGACGTGATTGATATTAAGCCAGAACCAGATGATCTCATTGATGAAGACCTCAATTTTGTGCAGGAGAATCCCTTATCTCAGAAAAAAACTACAGTGACACTTACATACGGTTCTTCTCGCCCTTCTATTGAAATCTATCGACCACCTGCAACTCGGAACACAGACGGTGGCGCTCATGTAAACAGGCTGCAGTTTCAGCAGCAGCAGAACAGTGTTCATGCTGCCAAGCAGCTTGATGTTCAGAGCAGCCGGGTGTGTGAAACAGGACGCTTGTGTGAGCCAGAAGTGCTCAACAGCTTAGAAGAGGCTTACAGTCCCTTCTTCAGAAGCAACGCAGAAAAGATGAGTATTGAGGTTTGTATATACTTTTGAATTCTGAACTGTTGTGCTGAAAATGGTCAGTTCTTAATAGTAAGTTGTATATGAAATAACATCATATATTGGAAGTTTGTTCTAAACTGATCTCTGAGCTGCTCAGCATAGTACACCAGTCACATTCTCCTCTCCACAACTGGCTTCTACAGATATCTTGCGTCTTGTTTGTTTTCCTAGGATGCTAACATTCGAGATAGCTTTAACCTTACGGTATAATTTTGGGAGGATTTTAGGTCAATTTTAGATCCTTCATGGCTATAGTAAGCAATTGAGGAACTCCCACTTTACTGGCATCCTCAGCAGTACTGTACGCTGCCATTTATGAAGGGCAGTAAAGCACTTTTTGCTGTAGCTTAAGATTGATTATTAGAGAGATTACTTTTATTTCTATAAGAAAGCAGGGAAATAGCCCATGAACTTAATCCTTAATATTGCTTGGCTGCTTCTTTATTAAGTACTCTGTAGCAGAACTTTTGTCTTCTGAGACTAGATAAGTGGGAATTTATATGATTGCAGGAAGAAAACTTTCGGAAGAGAAAGTTGCCTGTGGTAAGTTCAGTTGTTAAAGTGAAAAAGTTCAGTCACGACGGAGAAGAGGAGGAGGAAGACGACGATTGTGGGTCCCGCACAGGAAGCATCTCCAGCAGTGTGTCAGTGCCTGCGAAGCCTGAGCGGAGGTACCTGGGCACGTCTGTAAACTAACCTTTCATTGCCTGACAGAGTCTTCTGGGTTTCTTGAAGAGGATATCATGAAAATACAGATTTAATCCCATGTAAGACTTTTCCATCCCTGGGTCGGGAAGATCCCCTGGAGAAGGGCATGGTGACCCACTCCAGTGTTCTTGCCTGGAGCATCCCGTGGACGGAGGAGCCTGGGGTTGCAGGGTCGGACATGGCTGAGTGACCAGCACACACACATGACTTTTCCACTGATAATCTTTTCCATTAAAGCCTGTGACATGGGTGGGAGGAAAGCTAATCCAAATTTGTCGTTTGAGAAGTTATAAGGTTCCAATCCAGTTGGTATTTCCTAAAGACTACAGCTAGTCTGTTTCAGACGAGAGAAGGCTGTAGTAAAGATACCATGGATGGCTAGCATGTAAAGAATTCCAATCTGTAGTTCAGTTAAAATGCCTTTCTTTTTCAGACCTTCACTTCCACCTTCTAAACAAGCTAACAAGAATCTAATTTTAAAGGCTATATCTGAAGCTCAAGAATCTGTAACAAAAACAACTAACTATTCTACAGGTAATTTGAATGTCTATAATTCCCAAGTAAGCTGTAGATGATTGCTCCGCAAGTGGTGATAAGGATGCCGGGTAAAGGTAGGGCCGAGGCGAGGGTGGTTAAAAGGGGATGCGGCCACTGAGAGAAGCTCTCAGCCGCCAGTGGAGTTTGGCTCTTTGAGCAGCTGTAATGCCTTTTATTCCCTTTTTCTAATAAGGGTAAAATATATAATAGAAATCTTAAAAGGAATTTTGGTAAATAAGAGATTTTCATGTTCATAGCATTATAGCCAACATTAGATATAAATTTATGTTGTATGAAAGGGAGCAGGATCCAAAATCGGTTGGAATTAGAAAGATTTGTGTAGCATATGAACAAGTTGGTTTCTCTCCTTTCAGTATAACCTGTTAATGGAATATGAGGCAGAGAATTGACTCATGTTCTTGCCCCAGTCCTAGTGGAAGTACTAAATGGTTTTATGAAAGATTATAAAGTATTAACACGTTTTTAAAACAGAGGAGAAGAATGAGCTATAATATGTTACAGGAAGCTCGTCCTAAAATGTAACCGAATGACGGGCGTCGTATTGCCATCAGGCTTGGTGCTCTGTGCCCTGCATGCTGTATCTAGTGTGCAGAACTTTCTGCTAATAAGCTGTAATGGTTATGCACTCTACATTTTTTAATTTTTACTTTTGCTGCGGATTTGATGACTGTCGTTTTAGCATTTTTCTGCTTTTCTGTTCTCTTTCGCGTCTCTTTGGGTGACCCTTTCTTAATACGAAGTAGACTGTAAGCTAGCAACTTTCAAGCCTGGTAGTCATTTGTACCTTTACTTCTTTTCATCCCTAATTTAACCCTGAACATAAACAGCATTTGAATTATTAGGTAAAGGCCAACTTGACATAACAATTCCTCTGTTTACATTTTCTTTTTTGGTCTGTCAGCAATATTGAGTATTTAGAATGGTGAGAAATTTAGATATCACTGTGAACTTGAAATTTCCTACTTTTGTAATTGGAGAGAGTCTCAAAGATTTTTGAGACGTAGCACTGAAATTTTTATTCACGCTATCTAGATTATAATTTGAAATTATTGTACAACCATGAAGCAGAACCCAGACTGCATATGGTTAACAACACATGTGAGCTGCAGTGTATTTATTGCATATAGTTTAAGATGTATAGATGTTTTTTATATAAGCATGGGTAACTAAGAGTATTGAAAGGGAACATGAGGTATCTATGAACTGTTTCTAACAACTCATATATTCTAAACCCAAGGAGGTGTTTACGTTTAATGTGATACTCACTGTTGAGTTTTGATATATCACTTCATTTGCATTTCCTTCTTTTTTTTGCTTTTTATGTAAAAGTCTCACAGAAACAGACACTTCCAGTTGCTCCCAGAACTCGAACTTCTCAGGAAGAATTGCTAGCAGAAATGGTCCAGGGACAAGGCAGAGTCCCCAGGATAAGTTCTCCTATTAAAGAAGAGGAAGCAAAAGGAGATAATATAGACAAAAGTCAAGGTAATAGTTTAAATGGTGTTTCATTTTCTACTATTTTTCGCAAGACATCACATATTTTCCAGTGAGTATTTATGAAATCTTGGTTATGCTGTGAGAAAAGGGCTCAGTAGGCCCATGAATAGAAAAAGGGACCATGAGGGAAGTCTGTACACTTTTCAGAATTTAAAAAAGCATATTATTGGGGAAATTTTTAGTGTTCTCAAAAGTGGAAAGAATAGTCTCGTGAATTCCCCTGAATCCAGTCACCCAGCTCTTTCGGCATTTTGCCAGTCTCTAGTTACGTGGGCGCCTGTGCTCTTCCTTCCTTTTTGGTAATCCCACCCCTGTTCCTTGAACTTGAAGTCTTGTCTTTAAATCTCCCCTTTCTGAGCATCATGTCTCTGACCTGTCAGAGCTGCCTCATTGTCCCGGTTGTACTAGTTTATCCCCTTGGGTCTTACATGCTTCCAGCTAATCTTTTTGCTTTCTTTCTCTCAGCCCCGCACCCCCAACTCTTGCACAGACTCTCCTATCTAAGTGTGACTCTGATCCTGTAACTCCTTTGTGAGAGCATTTCTGGCTCCTCCTCCCACTCTGCATCGTCCAGGACTGATGCCAGCAGCTTGGCCTTTCGGCAGCTTCGTTCATTATCTGCCCCCGGGCCTGCGCAGCCCTTCTCCACTGCTTTTTTACCCCATTTCTTCTGTTCCCATTAGGAAAGACTCTAGTTCTTTCCCTCTTGTATGAAAAACTCCGCCAAAGCTGCGTGCTAATTGTGACTTAATACTTCCATAATGCTGGAGTATATTTTTTCATTCCTCCTCAGTTGGGTCCTTTAAATTGTTCCAGGGTCCTCCTAGATTTACTTGTTTCATGAAACCTTACATTTCCATTTTATATTTGTCCCTTCTCTTTCCTTTTTTTTTTTTTTAAAGTCCTTAACCTAGGGTGTGCAGTTTGCCGTGTCCATATGTGTGGTTCCAATAAATCATGGTCCTGAAAATGGGAAAACCCTGAGACTAGCCAGTAGGTACTCATTCAAATTATAAATGTGCCAATTTGTTTAAAGCAGTGGAAGCTGGGATTTGAGCTTTAGTTAAGGATTTGCGGTAAATTGGAGTCTGTTCAGAGGTTAAATCGTCAGCCTGGAATGGGGAGAACTGGGTTCGATCCCTGGGTTGGGAAGATCCCCTGGAGAAGGAAATGGCAACCCACTCCAGTACTCTTTCTTGCCTGGAGAATCCCACGGAGGGAGGTGCCTGGTAGGCTACAGTCCATTGGGTCGCAAAGAGTCGGACACGACTGAGTGACTTCACTTTCACTTTCAAACAGGTTTGAATATGTGATTTCATGATGTTTCCCCCCCCCCCCCCCCCCCCATGGTGGTATTTTTAAGTAAACCCTTGGTGGTGGTGGTGGTGGTGGTATAGTTGCTAAGTTGTGTCCAACTCTTTGGACTCCATGGACTATAGCCTGCCAGGCTCCCTTCTTCTTGGGATTCACCAGGCAAGCATACTGGAGTGGGTTGCCGTTTACTTCTCCAAGTAAACCCTTAAATGGTCCTTTTGGAGAATAATAGATACTAATTCACTGTCGTGAGAACCAGAGAAGTAAAATTGAGCATTTATGCTTTCTTTCCTTTAAGGTTGGTACCACAGGGTGACAGAGTTGTACAGGAGTTAGTACTTGTTTCTGTAAGTGACATTTTATCAAACTGAGCCATGTCCATTTATTTATGTATGGTCTGTGGCTCTCTTACTACAGCCACAGAGTTGAACAGTTGCAACAGATGATGAAATCCACACAACTTAAAATCGAAAGTATTTGCTATCCTTTTTGATATAGTAGATTAAGGGAGCATCTTTTAAAATTATTTCAGCTTAGAAGTGAAAACAAAATGACAGAATTATAGTAGTCCCCCTCCTCCCCCCCAACTAACAGTGAATTAGTGAATCTAGGCACTGATATGGCTACTAAAACTTTTAAAAGTGAAAATCCACTATTTTGTGCCTCCTGATGAAAGAATAAAAGACGACCCTAGTCTTGCTGGAGAAGGTGAACCTGAGTGATAAGCCTCTGGCCCAGCAGTCAGCTGGCAGGAAATGCTGAGGCCGTGAGTGTGCAGCAGGCAGAATGTAGCTTTGGGGGCATTACATATGTCAGTAGACATAAAAAATGCAAGGGACAAGGGTAAGGTGTCGTGTCTGGGTATGTGTACTTGTATAATAAAATCACAAACTAGATATTAATTCCTTGTGGATAGGAGTACATGGAGGGAGGCTAGTGGGGTGGCTTGTTGTTCGGTCACCAAGTCGTGTCTGCCTCTTCACGACCCGATAGATTGCAGCACACCAGGCCTCCCTGTCCCTCACCATCTCCCGGGGTTTACTCAGACTCATGTCCATTGGATCCAACAATCTCATTCTCTGTCTCACTCTTCTGCTGCCTTCAATCTTTCCCAGCATCAGGGTCTTTCCCATGAGTTGACTCTTCGCATCAGGTGGCCAAAGTATTGGAGCTTTAGCTTCAGCATCAGTCCTTCCAATGAATACCCAAGACTGATCCTGTTTGGGATGCACTGGTTGGATCTCCTTGCAGTCCAAGGGACTCTCAAGAGTCTCCTCCAACACCACAGTTCAAAATCATCAATTCTTTGGCGCTCAGCTTTCTTTATGGTCCAACTCTCACATCCGTATATGACTACTGGAAAGACCATCGTTTTGACTATATAGCCGTTGGCTGGCAAAATGATGTCTTTGCTCTCTAATACACTGGTTTGTCAGTAGCTTTCTTTCCAAGAAGCAAGCGTCTTTTAATTTCGTGGCTGAAGTCACCATCTGCAGTGATTTTAGAGCCAGAGAGATCTGTCACTGCTTCCACCTTTTTCCCTTTGGTTTGCCATGAAAGGGTGTGATCTTAGCTGTTTTAATACTGAGTTTTAAGCCAGGGTTTTCATTCTCCTCTTTCACCTTCATCAAGAGGCTGTTTCATTCCTCTTTGTTTTCTGCCATTTAGAGTGGTGTCATCTGCATCTCTGAGGTTGTTGATAGTTCTCTCAGGGATCTTGGTGGTAACTCATCCAGCCCAGTATTTCGCATGCTGTGGGGTGGCTTACTTAGTTCTATTTTCTAGACCTGAATAAGATTATAATGGTGTTTTGCCTTACAAGAACTCATTGGGCATTTTTGTGAGGCTTTCTATATCATTGTTTCATTTTAAAGTAAAAGGCTAAGAAGCTGAAAAGGTGTGAAGTCCCTCTCCTACTGAAGACTAGTGCTGCTGTTGCTGGTGTCATCTGCTACCAGCGCAGAGGGACACTGCAGAGTTAGTTCGTGTGCTCAGTCACTGTCGGCAGCTTAGGCACTGTAGAGCAGCTTTGTCTCTGACAGGTTTTTAAAAATCTAGCTGTGCACATATCATGGCCGGAGCTGTGGATGTGCTCGCCATCTCTCTGGCCTCCGTATTGTAAGGAGGCTAGCCACCTCACAGTACTTTGCTTTTGTCTTGGGTTAATCTGTCACTCAAAGTGTGTTTTGCCAGTCTTTTGAAAGATTTATCACAGCAGCAGTTCTTGCTTTACTGATTCTCTTTTGGTGTGTGTTCCCTTTCATTGATTTTTGCTCTTACTTTTAATATATCTGTCTATATTGTTTATTAACTTATGTTAGCCTGGGTTTTGCAAATGTAAGCATTTAAACTATGAATTTCTCTTGACAAGCCATTTTTCCTGCACGTCAGAGTTTTTGTTATCATTCAAGTGCATTTAATGTATAGAATATGTAAGTTTTGGTTTTAGTCTTTTAATTGTTTGAACTATATACTATGGACTTAATTGCATTGTGGTGAGATAATGTGATCTGTGTAATTTTTTTTAAAGTAGTTTAAGACTTAACATAGTCCATTTTGTACATCTTCCATGTACATTTTGAAAGAAAGTGGATTCTGACTGTTGAACTGAAATTTCTGCATTCGGTAGTTAAAGCTCTGTAGCGAGTAGTGTTCAGGTCTTGACCTTGCTGAGTTTTTGGTCTGCTTATCAGTGATTGAGAGGGTTTTGAAATTGCTTGTCAGGATGACAGATCTGTCTTAACTTCTCTGTACTTCTGGTAGATTTTGCTTCATTTACTTTGAGGCTGTTGAACTAGGTGCATGTATATTTAAAATTGTCCTGATGAATTGAATCAGGAAGGTACATCTTCCTGATGAACTGAAACTTTTACCCTTATCTGTAGCCCTCCATGTTTTACATGATGCTTTTATCTAAAACTCAGTTTTGTCTGATTTTAATGTAGCTAGTTAGTATTTGCCTCATACATTTTGTGTTCCATGCATTTGTTTTTAGTCTTCTTTGTCCTTGTTAGGTGTATGTCTTTTAACTATTGTAAAGCTGCATTATTGTTTTAAAATTCCATCTGAGCTTGCTTTTTATGTGAGTTTAAACCATTCCCATTTATGAAGATTATTGATGGAGTTGGACTAGTTTCTGTCACCTTTTCTTGGGTTTTTTTATTTGCCTGCTTTTATTTTTTGACCTTTTTTAAAGATTATTAATTACGTTACATTGTAGTTGTTGTTGATTGCCCAGTTCTGCTTTATTTTGTGTTTTTTTAAATAGTTTCTCTTCTTTTACTAGTTACCACTGACATTTTACCATACAAGTTTAGTATTCTAAAAGTTAATATTCTGACCCCATCTGCAGACAGTAAATGGATTTTAGTATATCTTAGCTGCAGTCTTTACCCTCTCAGAATTTACATTGTGTTTCCAGTGGTTCATCTTGGTCCTTTTCTTTCCTTTTTTTTAGTGCATAAATTGGGTACCATTATTATTTAACCCAGGCTGTGTTTGTTCAGATTTACCAAACGTATGTTTTTTTTTTTCTCAAATCTCTTGAATGTTGCTTCAGTTCAGTTCAGTGGCTCAGTTGTGTCCAACTCTTCGCGACCCCATGAATCACAGCACACCAGGCCTCCCTGTCCATCACCAGCTCCTGGAGTTCACTCCAACGCATAACCATTGAGTCGGTGATACCATCCAGCCATCTCATCTTCTGTTGTCCCCTTCTTCTCCTGCCCCCAATCCCTCCCAGCATCAGGGTCTTTTCCAATGAGTCAACTCTTTGCATGAGTGGCCAAAGTATTGGAGTTTCAGCCTTAGCATTAGTCCTTCCAATGAACACCCAGGACTTATCTCCTTTAGGATGGATTGGTTGGATCTCCTTGCAGGCCAAGGGACTCTCAAGAGTCTTTTCCAACACCACAGTTGAAAAGCATCATCTCTTAGGCGCTCAGCTTTCTTCACAGTCCAACTCTCACATCCATACATGACCACTGGAAAAACCATAGCCTTGACTAGACGGACCTTTGTTGGCAAAGTAATGTCTCTGCTTTTCAATATGCTCTCTAGGTTGGTCATAACTTTCCCTCCAAGGAGTAAGCGTCTGTTAATTTCATGGTTACAGTCACCATCTGCAGTGATTTTGGACCATCATTTTTCAGGATTTGGAAATTTTTTTTGATGTGTATTCTTTGGAAGTTTCTTTAGAACAGGTCTGTTGGTAAATTTCCCGAGAGTCTGTTTACCTGTGAGCACGTGTAGCTCTCGTTCTTGGCCAGTGGCTGTGCTGCACACAGGAGTCTGGGTTAGCAGCAGGCATTTGTTCTCACCTCCTTGTTTACATTGTTCCACCGTCTCTGGGCTCCGTTGCTGTTGGATGGACTCTGTTGTTCTGACTGTCTGTTGTTCCTTTGTAGGTGATCTGTCCTTTTTCTGGCTGCTTTCAAGATCTTCTCCTTGTCTTTGGTGTTCTGCAGTTTCACTACGATGTGTCTAAGCGTGGATTCCTTTTATTCTTCTGTTTGGTGTATGTTGAATAAAATTTTATATCTAAAGTGATATACATTATGAAATACATGCTCACCCTGGAAAATTTGGAAAAAGAAATTGTAATACTTGCTGATAGATTAGAAGATAAATAGTACAGAGCAATTTAAAATAACAAGTGACTTTTTTTGCTTCATTATTTTCCGTGCTGGTTCTCCTGGAGGCCACTTCTTACAAATGCTCCTGTTTATGACTTTCTTTCATTTTCTTCATGTAATAGTATGCTTATACTGCTGTTTCCTAATTCAGCTATAGTTGGTATGTTTTGATTTCTTGTTTCAGCATATTAGAATCTAACCCTCACTTTTCCTTGCCTCCATGCCTATATAGTAAATCATATATGTATAAATATATATATGTATATATATAAATTCTTATATATCTTTTCTCATCCCCTTTAAAAATTCTGTCGTCTCTGCTTTTATATTGCTGAAGAAGATCAACTGTACAGTATGTTCTGATTTTTGTTTTGTTCTTTTGTTGCTGCTCTGCTTTTCTTGTTATTACTACGCTTTGTAGATTGGCTCTAAAAGTTGAGAACCAATAAGCAGCATTTAAATCTTTAAGATGCAAAACGCTTCTCAGGCCCAACTTTAGATTGTCTCCTCCAGTTCTTGGTTTAGGGTTTCCCTAGAGTTGTTTATTTCCTTTTCCTTGTGTTCAGCGTTTGTTGTTGTTGTTTTTTTTTTTTTAGGTTCTTTTCCCCCCCTTCTTTCCTTACCCTCCTGTATTATAGTCGATGTCTTTGGGCCTCCCTTTTCTCCTTAGGGGCCTTCCTCCTAGAACCTCTGTCCTTCTCATTCCACTGGCTGCTCTGGTCTGCTTCACGGCTCTGTTCTGGGGTTCACTCCTCCCTGAACTCACACTGCATTTCCTGGACCCCCTTGTCTTCTGTTTTTGTCACCAGATCACGAAGAAACTTAGGGAAAAGTATGGGAAGTAAATTTTCTTGGCCTTTAGAAATCTAGTGTTTAATTGATACTAATTGATTCGGTACAGAAGTTTAATCCTCAAACGTTGGAAGACGTGACTTCTTTATCTTGAGGCTTCTTTGTTTATATTTAAGATTTTCTCTTTTTCTTAATGGAAGAATAGTTGATTTCTATTTCAGGTGTACAGCAAAATGATTCATCTATACATACACATACATACATACATATTTTTTTTTTCTTCAGATTCTTTTCCATTACAGCTCATTACCCTGTGTTCTTGATGTCTTTACTGATGAGTCTAGGTACTAGTTAGTTACTATCTCTTTTGTGTCCTCAGTTTTGACTTGATCTTGTTCTAGTCTGAAATATTTTCTTGACTTTCTCTTCAGTTCCCCTATGTTTTCTTTTTTTTCAAAACAGGCAGATTTTTTAAAATTTCCACAAGTTCTCCCTTGTTTTGTTTTTCACATTATCTGGTGAAGACAGGATCATTTCAGATTGTCTCAGGAACATAGAGGGTTTGAAGGATTTTTGTTTGTTTAAGAATTCTTTTTTGTCCCCCCCAAAATAGTTTCCTATCAGTTTTTGTTTGCTCTTTTTGCCATTTCATTTGTAGGCTCTTTTCAACAAGTCTGGTCCTAATTTAAGAAAGTGTTAGTCACTCAGTCCTGTCAGACTTCGATCCCATGGATTGTAGCCCGTCAGGCTCCTCTGTCCATGGAATTCTCCAGGCAAGAATACTGGAGTGGGTAGCCATTGCCTTCTCCAGAGGATCTTCCCAGGCCAGGGTCTAACCCAGATCTGCAGATTGTCTACCATCTGAGCCACCAGCTAAGCCCCTAGTTTAAGAAAAGGCAGTACAAAGACTTGGCTAGAGCTGGGCATGGGCTGGAAGCTTTATCATTGGCAGGTTTTGTTTTAAATAAAGCAGGCAAGGAGCTGCTTTATTGGCCTTGAAATTGCAGAGGAATTTCCCTGGGGGAGCCTTATATTCCCACTAGCTGCTTATATTTTCCCCAGATCATTTGCTGAGTTTCTTTAGAAAAGAGTATTTTTTTTAAATTAAAAATTTTATCATTTAAATGTGTGCCTATACCATTCAGAAAACCTAGTTTTTTGTTTCATATCCTTCGAAATCTTTGCTCATTGCTCCAACCTCTTATCTGTGGGTGCCCCTTTGTTCATTTCACCTGGCTCAGCACTGTCAACTCTCAGATTTATGTTTGGACCTTGGACCTGAATTCCTATCCAACTGTTTTATATATCTCCTTGGATACATAGTGAACCCTTTTAAACTTGTCTAAAACCAAACTGCTAACATCTTCCGGACCAATCTGTTCCCCCTCCAGCCCTCCTTGTTTTAGTTAATGGCAGCCCTTCCTTTCCAGTTGCTCAGGCCGGAAGCCTGCGCTGTTCTTTCTTTCATGCTTTCTGCCCTTCTCCTTTCCTCAGTCTCCTCCCTCCCCTCCCCTCCCCTCCCCCCCCCCCCCCCCTCCCCCCCTCCCCTCCCTCCCCTCCCCTCCCCTCCCCCTCCCCTCCTCCCCTCCCTCCTCCCCTCCCCTCCCCTCCCCTCCCCTCCCCCTCCCCTCCCCCCCCCTCCCCTCCCCTCCCCTCCCCTCCCCCCCCCTCCCCTCCCCTCCCCTCCCCTCCCCTCCCCTCCCCTCCCCTCCCCTCCCCTCCCCTCCCCTCCCCTCCCCTCCCCTCCCTCCCCTCCCCTTCCCTCCCCTCCCCTTCCGTCCCCTCCCCTTCCGTCCCCTCCCTCCCCTCCCCTTCCATCCCCTCCCTCCCTCCCTCCCTCCCTTCCCTCCCTCCCCTCCCTTCCCTTCCCGCCCCTCCCCTCCCTCCCTTTCTCCCTGCCATCATCTACCCAGCCCTGGTATCTCTGCGTCTGTTGCCCTCTGGTAAGCCGTCGTCCATGACTTGGCTTTGATGACTGCAGCAGTGTCCTTCCTGGTCTGTCTCTCCCAAACTTCCCTGTTTGCTATCTGTTCCCACAGCAGAGAGGGATCCTTTTAAACTGTTGGATCCCAGCACACCCTTGCTCAGAAGCTTCTGGTGACTCTCAAGGACAAAAGCCCTCCCCGATCTCATCACCTTGCCAGGCCCCCCCATTCTGTTCCCCTTGCTCTTCCTCAGACCTGCTCGGTGTGCTTCTCTTTTGGAGCATTCAGAGACGAGCATGTGTGAGCTGCTTTTGCCCTCTCCTGGGAGTGTTTTCTTCCTGTCGTCTGTAAGCTGGCTCATCTCAGGCCTTCCCTAGGCCCCCAGCCCCATTCTCCCTAACCCACTTTCCTAAAACTTTTTTTTCCTCTGTAGCACTTACCTGCCATCTAATATATACTTTATACTTTCATCGTTTGGTTTTTATCCAGATTTGGGGCTTAAATCACTCACAGTTCGCCCAGTGTCTTGTTCGTGCCTCTTCTGCTGGGCCTCAGCCAGTTTTCATGTGTGTGTTTCCTGTTTCCAGAGGTGGTTGAAACCTCATCTGCTTTAATCTGCTCCCTAACCGTGCAGTGCTAAAGTCATTTTCCAGCGTGCACACTCAGTGCATGTATTTCATCTACATACACACACTCAAATGCTGTTATTGATATGTAAGAACATGTAAAAACAGAGTTCTAAGGAGTATAGAGATTAAAAAATATTTTTGATATAATAGAATTTCTGATTTCCTTTCTCTACCTTAGTGGGAGAAGTGGATTATTGTCTTGATGAGCATTTACACTGGTATATGTTGGTAAGAACTTGTGCCATTTTCACGTTCTTTACTTCATTTTTATGGACTCTCCAGAAGGAGAGGCTGTAAATGTATATACTTAATGTATATCACTGTGAAAGACTCTTAGTAAAAAGGAGTTTTCATGTTCAGAGAAAGCGAGGAAAGCCCCCTCTTCGTGCTGCCCACGCCTTCCTCCGAGGTGAGCACTGCACGTGCAGACTGGTGTGTGCCTGTAGTCTCAGTGTTTTAAAAAATAGGTTTGCACATATCCATCCTTCCTGGGTAGAGTAGAATTCTAAGTGTATTTCTGTACACACATATATGTATCTATAAAAAGAGTTACACCATGTGGGCTTTCTTTGTAATATATTTTGTTCCATTTACTGTATCATAGAAGTATCATAATAGAGTGGTTATGAGTAGGTGCTCAGGGAGACAGACTGCTAGGGTTTAAACCAGGCTCTGCCACTCACTCACTGACCTTAACCTTTCTTGAGTTCTGGTTTCCCAAGAATATGTGAACTTTTTCTGTTGATGAACATTCACACTGGAGTCTGTGGAAGGATCTTTGCTTACTCTGCATTCTGAAGTTGAGCTGGGCACACGTGGGTGAGCAGGAAGCCTCCCGTGGGCTCCTTTTGAGCTCCTGTTTGTTTGTGACCCATCCCCTGACAGCCTCCTGCTCCTCCCGCTGCAGCGGTGTCTGCTGCCCCCCAGTGGCCCCTGACGTGCGGGAGTGCTGGGCTGAGGGTGTGCCATGCCGCCTCTGTTAGCTGGCGCTCCTGAGGAATGCCATGTGGCTCCAAAGCCTTGTTCACTTTGAAAACTATTTTCTGTATAAAGATTTTGAAGATTTAGGTTAGTTTACAGGTAAGAGTGAAGAAGTAAATAAAGATTCTTATATAAATGTCAGTACTTTTTCTTTATTCTGTTACAGGGAAGCCAAAGGCTGCAGTTCTTTATACAAATTCTTTTGGAGGGGCTGTGGGGAGTCGTGTTCACCATCTTGCATCCTCATATTTTGCACAGGTTATTTGTTGGCTTAGTGAGTAGACCAAAGTAAAAACCTTTCTCAAACCATAGCCATGGAGAGAGATACTCTGATGCATTCTCTGAACTCAGGAGACATTCTCTTGGATCGGAAGGCTTTAATTTTGTTAAGATGATGATACCCCCCAAATAGATCTTGGATTCAACTCAGTCTTTGTTAAAAACTCTGCTGGCTTTTTTCCAGAAGATGCAAGCTGATTCTGAAATTTATATAGAAGGGGAAAGGACTTGGAATGGCCATAACTATTGAAAAATAATAAAATTAGAGGACTTATATTTTCCAGTTTCAAAACTTACTGCAGAGCTGCAGCGATGCCATCTCCTGGCACTGGCATAAGGGAGTACGTATAGATCGGTCGAATCCGGGTGAGAATTCAGAAATGAACCAGTATGCTTGTGATCTGTTGAATTTTGACAAGGACATAAAGGCTGTTGATTGGGGAGAGAAGTCTTTTCAACAAATGATGCTCGACGACTGGACAGCCACACGTAAAAGAATAAAGTTGGATCCTTACCCGACACCATATATGAAAATTAACTCAAAATGGATCAGATGCCTAAGTGTAAGAACTAAAATGACAACACTCTTAGGAGAAAGAGTTCGGTGTAACTAAGTGACGTTGGACTAGACAGTGGCTTCTTATGTATGGCACCAGAAGCACATACAGCTAAAGGAAAAACAGATGAAGTGGGACTTTATCAGAGTTCAAAGCGTCTGTGCTTCAAAAGGTACTATCAAGAAAAAGGCAGCCCACAGAAAGGTGAAAAGGCACCTATCTAATAATGATCTAGCAGCAAACCAAGGCCAAGTCCTCATTGTCTCTGTCTTTAAATTTCCACCGCGTCTCATATCAGTACAGTTGAATTCCATCATCACCACATATATTTTTAATAAGGTTTGTGTCTCATTAGAGACACGTGGGTGTGATCAAAGGTCCAGTTAGCTTCCAAATAGTGTCCTGTTACTATTTTCAAGGGGAAATGAAATTCAAGATACTAGATAAAGCGATTTAACAATAGTGTGAACTTGACAATTACGGGTACATTGATGAGCAAAAGTACATTAAGTTCATATCATATTCACGTGTAAAGTACTTTATGTTATATTGTTTATTTACGCCTCAGATCTTCAGTGGCCCTTTCATGTGAGGTAAATAATAGGAAATTCTTGATGTATTGCCTGTCTGCTTCCAGCCAATCACAAGCCAGAATTGTTTCCTGTGTAATAATAGGGTCTGTTGTTTGGAGAGGAGCTGTAAGACTTACAGGATACAGGGGGCTGCATGTTAAAGCTTCTCAGTTGAAGCAGAGAGAAAACTGGTCTGGTTTGTGGAGCATTTTCAGATTTACTTTGAGTTCTGACTCCAGAAATGTACAATCCTGTCTTTTCAATTACAGGTTTAAAAATGTTACTGATGTTTAATACTTCTTAAAGTCACAGCCTTAATGATTGCTTTTACTTTTGATGAAAGCTTAGTGAGCTGTGAAAGAAAAATTACCAAGTATTAAGAAGGAGAGAATTTTGTGGAAATGTCGTCAAGGTTTCCATCACCATCTTTACCAATTTTCTTCTCACCTGGGCCAGTTGACTTGGGTTCCGTAACAAGTTCCTCTTGTTCACTGAATGAGCTAGACAATATTTCCCATCTTTTAAGGAAAATATCAACTGATATCAATGAAATTAAAGGGATGAAAGCAGCAATTTTGACAGTGGAAGCAAATCTGTTTGATCTTAATGTTAGAGTGTCCCAGAATGAAGCAAAACTCTCATCTTTGGAGGTTAGAATGAATGAGTATTCAACATCTGAAGGCAGCAGACAGTTTGAAGATCTTCAAGAGGAAGCAGATTTTGAATCACAGTCAAGGACTACAGATGTAAAAATAATTGGTTTCCTTAGAAACATTGAGAAAGGTAAATTTTTAGAATGTGGTATCATTGGGTAACTTGACTGTAGTTTTCATATGGAGGCAGCAGGTCACAGAGAACTTGAATTTTTCGTGGACCTTCAATGACAAAATCTTGTATGTGATTTATCTTAGAAGCCTATACCTTAAAATTCCATCCTTCTTCGTGGATCTCTAAAAATAATGCTTTGAAAAGGTTAGAGAGGTGAAGCAAAACTTGAACTGTGAGAGCATGGTCTTCTTGCATCTATTTTGTGAAATTAAAGTGTGTAATTCTGTCATTGTCCACTGTTTATGCTAAAGAGACCTGTTAGTATTTGAATTGGAAGAGCATACTCCCGGTAACCTAATTGCATGTCAGTTTCCCAGGCAGCCCTTCAGGCATACAACTTGGCTAAATATCTGTTTTGGGTCAGCTCCCGAGGATTTACTGGATTATCACCCATGGTAATTTTGGAAGAAATTAACTTATTTTGGGTGCAGGGCGCATCATTAAGGAGTAATGTAGTGTAACTTATATTTAAAAGAAAATAGCTGATAAAAATTTGGCAAATTTTAAACTTTTTAAAAAACCTCTTGATGAAACATGATAGTCGGTAAGCAGCTGCCAACTTAACACGCTTGCGCTGAGTGAGCAGACTGTCCTGGGAAACTGACGTCATAGGCTTACTAAGCGTTAGCGTGCATGATCGGAGAAGGCGACGGCACCCCACTCCAGTGCTCTTCCCTGGAGAATCCCAGGGATGGGGGTGCCTGGTGGGCTGCAGTCCGTGGGGTCGTGAAGAGTCGGACATGATGGAGCGACTTAGCAGCAGCAGCACGCACGATCTTACTGATAAATCAGTAGTGTTCAGAACCCTATCAACTACGTCCCTTCCTACACCGTACTGTATCACTTCTAAGTCAGCAAGTGAGGCCCGAGTATCTGCTAGGCTGGGGGCGTTTGGAGAAGGATGACGCCCTTGCAAACCTCAACCTGAAGATAGAAAAATCAGTTTTGTGTCTCTCTTCTGTTTTGCAGTGTAACTGAGAAAAGTGTGAATCCATTTAAGAAAGAATGGCCTAGCTGTGTGTCTTTTCTTACAGGATCTGAGTGCTTGTCCCGCGTTCTGTGGTGTAGGGCCTGGGCTGCAGCGCTCCAAGTGTCCCCTTCCCTGTGCGCTGCTCTCTGTGCCCATCTGGGCCTCAGTGTGTCCTTTCGGAACTCTGTTCTGCGGTGGGGCTGCCTCACCTGCTGAGAGCCCAGCAGCAGAGGAAGACCCTCCTCGCGGGGATCTTGCCGCCGGCTGTTGCCCGTCTCCCAGGGAGCCAGCCGAGGGCCTGGGCAACTCCACCCCCTGGCTTCTGCAGCCCTTTGCCTTTATCACTGTGCTTCTCTCCAATCGAAGGAAACCAGCTTCCAGACAGGGAGAACCATGGTCATTTTTGGTTTAACCTGAGTACAGGTTTTTGTCTTACAGACCTTTGGTCTAGGATTATTATTAAATTGTATTATGGTAGCTTTAAGTTATTTTAAAGACTTTCGATTAGGAACCCAGAAAGATTATTTTGGTCTTAATTTCTGGGAAGCATATGAGCTGCTATTGTTATTTTTTTTTAAGCATAGTGAAATTTTTAAAATTTATGTTCTAGGAACTCAACAGAGGCAGTTGTTATCCCGATTGCAAATTGATCCCGTAATGGCAGAAACTCTGCAGATCAGTCAAGGTTGGTACTAATATTAAATTTTCATTTGTAATATAGCATTTTTCAGTTGCTATTTCCATTCCTTACACCTCATTTAATGTATGCTGTATCTCTTAGATTGTGCCCTAAGATGCTACATTAACATCTGTGAAAATATTTTAGGGCCAGGAGTCAGGATCTGCATTTTCTTCATGCTGAGTGGTGTTTACATTGTTCACCTCACATGGAAATTTGCTTCCTCTGACACCATTTCACCCTGGTCCCTAGAAACCGTTGGCTGCTCATGCTGCTGCTTTAGGGACCTCTTGAATCCTTACCCTGCTTTCCATCGAACTTTCTCCATTGCTCTGAGCTGCTTTAGTGTCCTCTGGCCTGTAAAACCTTATTCTCACTTTGACTTCATGTTAGAATATCGTGGCCAGTTGTTTACCCAGAGCGTATCATTCTCAGAGCTGCTGTAACTTGCTTACCTGTCCCCCTGACCCCCAGCACACACAGGCACATACCACTGGCCACCTCAGGGCCGTGCTGAGCGCCTTATTTACGTCTCTGTTCTCAGTGCCTGGCCCCGCCAGATGTGTGTGAAGTGCTAATAACTGCTGAGTAAATGAGGGGCCATTGGATCCCTGGAGTCTTAGATTCAGATCCTTTTTTTTTTTCTGTTTCCTCTAAACCTGCCCGTTGTTGGACGCTCTGGTTCTTCGACTGCTCCGTATCGACTCCTAACTGAATTTTCCTCACCTGTGTTCAGGACTCCACAGTCAACGACGATATTCCCTTACCCTTCCTGGCCTTCAGCTCAGAAAGGCGTGCTTATTCTCTCCAAGGATTACCTTCTGCCCAGATGCCACATCGTACCCAGTTGGCAAATACTTTGGTGTTGACACCCTTCTGTGGCTTTCCTCTCTCCCTCTCTGGTTTCTCCCTCTGTCTGTAAAAGTGCTGAGATGCACTCATCCTGGATTTTGCCCTCATTTCCCAGCATTCCATTGTGTGTCTGCGTAAGAGTGCTTTCATTCACGGTGTTCAGTAGTGAGGTCAGCCACGTTGCATTCGCGTCATCAGTGCTTGCACGTTTTTTGTTTCCTTCACTTATTTTCCCCCCCAGTGCACATGCTGTCCGCATCAAGCCACGTCCAGGCTTATGAGTGAGCACTTTGCCTGCCTCCCACTTTCTGTTATTTCTGAGAGCCCTTTTGTTTCTGCGTATCATTTTTATTTCTTTAATACCCTGGCGTTATTTCATGTCCTCTGTACTTTCTTTCTTCTCTGACGATATTAAAGGTGGTTTTGGACATTTTCTCCCCCCCCTTCTTGGTCTTGCTTTCCCCAGGTGGTTGGTTTTGATCACTGTTTTTCACGATAGAGGTTCTCAGATGTCTGAGGATCCTTGCTTGACTTGTATTTAAGAGCAGGGCGCTTAAGCTGATTGGCCTTTTGGGTTCATTAATTAGAGGATGAGGTAAGGGACTTTTGACTTCTGAATGTAGGTCCTGCAGTAGAAGAGTGGCTTGTCTGGCCTGTCTGCTTTGGTGGTGCTGTGATGCCTGTGTCTCTTGAGTCTTTTAGTTTGGTCAGCTTTTCCAGAGAAAGATCGTTCAAGAAGTAGATTGGGTGCCAGGGTTCTGGGAGCTCAGTGGGGACGGGACTGAGGGAGGCACCTCAACATTAACTAGTGTGTGATGTTTACTATACACACACAGAGACACAGACACACACACACTCTGAGGGAGGCACCTCAGCAGTGACTACTGTGTGATGTTTACTACACACAGACACAAACACACACACACACACAAACACAGTTTTCAGAATGGTACTTCTTTCAACATGGCTGGCATTCATTAGTCTAGAAACCCTCTGTTTTTACCTTTTCAGGAGTCTAAAGCTCCACTTTGCTCCAGGGGAGAAGTGGTCAAAGATTATCAGAAAATCTAACTGCTTTTTACAGTTTTAATAGTATGCATTGAGTTAATTTTGCACCTTTTCTGTCAGACCATGATGCTTCATCCGTAAGCCTCTTGAGCAATGATCGACAGGAAAGCGTATCTCCAGTTATTCCAAGTGTCTTCAAGGGTCGCGGTAGGGGAATAGCTGTGGTAAGAATAACAGAAAAGAAAACAGATAACACAGAGTTTAGGAAGAGCAACCTGCTTCTGGATGGACACCTGAACCCGCTTCTGCTGTGCTCTGCCTTCTCCCAGCCCCTCCCAGGCCCCCTTGTTGGCCTGGGAAGAAGCTTGGGATCCATATTTCTTCACTGTTAGTTGAAGACTCAGCTTTTAGAGATCTACTAAGTTAGTTTTCTCCTTTTAAAATGTGGTTATTGCCCCCGACATACCATGTACCCCCTGCAGTGGATGTGTAGACTCTTAACCACTGGAGCATCAGGACAGTTCCTGGTTATCTCTTCTTTTACAATTATTTTTTTTTGTGAGGTGTTTTTCGTTTTTAAATTTAACCGTTTGCTGACATTTTATTAGAGTTTCAGTTCAGTTTAGTCACTCAGTCGTGTCCGACTCTTTGCGACCCCATGAATCGAAGCACACCAGGCCTCCCTGTCCATCACCAACTCCCTGTCCATCACCAACTCCTGGAGTTCACTCAGACTCATGTCCATCGAGTCGGTGATGCCATACAGCCATCTCATCCTCTGTCGTCCCCTTCTCCTCCTGCCCCCAATCCCTCCCAGCATCAGAGTATTTTCCAGTGAGTCAGCTCTTCGCATGAGGTGGCCAAAGTATTGGAGTTTCAGCTTCAGCATCAGTCCTTCCAATGAACACCCAGGGCTGATCTCCTTTAGGATGGACTGGTTGGATCTCCTTGCAGTCCAGGGGACTCTCAAGAGTCTTCTCCAACACCACAGTTCAAAAGCATCAATTCTTTGGTGCTCAGCCTTCTTCACAGTCCAACTCTCACATCCATACATGACCACTGGGAAAACCATAGCCTTGACTAGATGGACCTTTGTTGGCAGTGTAATGTCTCTGCTTTTGAATATGTTATCTAGGTTGGTCATAACTTTCCTTCCAAGGAGTAAGCGTCTTTTAATTTCATGGCTGCAGTCAACATCTGCGGTGATTTTGGAGCCCCCCAAAATAAAGTCTGACACTGTTTCCACTGTTTCCCCATCTATTTCCCATGAAGTGATGGGACCAGATGCCATGATCTTCATTTTCTGAATGTTGCACTTTAAGCCAACTTTTTCACTCTCCTCTTTAACTTTATCAAGAGGCTTTTTAGTTCCTCGTTACTTTCTGCCATAAGGGTGGTGTCATCTGCATATCTGAGGTTATTGACATTTCTCCCGGCAATCTTGATTCCAGCTTGTACTTCTTCCAGCCCAGCATTTCTCATGATGTACTCTGCATAGAAGTTAAATAAGCAGGGTGACAATATACAGCCTTGACGTACTCCTTTTCCTGTGTAGAAGCAGTCTGTTGTTCCATGTCCAGTTCTAACTGTTGCTTCCTGACCTGCATATAGATTTCTCAAGACGCAGGTCAGGTGGTCTGGTATTTCCATCTCTTTCAGAATTTTCCACAGTTTATTGTGATCCACACAGTCAAAGGCTTTAGCATAGTCAATAAAGCAGAAGTAGATGCCTTTCTGGAACTCTCTTGCTTTTTCCATGATCCAGCGGATGTTGGCAATTTGATTTCTGGTTCCTCTGCCTTTTCTAAAACCAGCTTGAACATCTGGAAGTTCACAGTTCATGTGTTGCTGAAGCCTGGCTTGGAGAATTTTGAGCATTACTTTACTAGCGTGTGAGATGAGTGCAATTGTTCGGCAGTTTGAGCATTCTTTGGCATTGCCTTTCTTTGGGATTGGAATGAAAACTGACCTTTTCCAGTCCTGTGGCCACTGTTGGGTTTTCCGTATTTGCTGGCATATTGAGTGCAGCACTTTCACAGCATCATCTTCCAGGATTTGAAACAGCTCAACTGGAATTCCATCACCTCGACTAGCTTTGTTCGTAGTGATACTTTCTAAGGCCCACTTGACTTCACATTGCAGGATGTCTGGCTCTAGTTGAGTGATCACAGCATCGTGATTATCTGGGTCATGAAGCTCTTTTTGTACAGTTCTTCTGTGTATTCTTGCCACCTTTTCTTAGTATCTTCTGCTTCTGTAGGTCCATACCATTTCTATCTTTTATCGAGCCCATCTTTGCATGAAATGTTCCCTTGGTATCTCTAATTTTCTTGAAGAGATCTCTAGTCTTTCTCATTCTATTGTTTTCTTCTATTTCTTTGCACTGATCCCTGAGGAAGGCTTTCTTATCTCTCCTGGCTGTTCTTTGGCACTGTGCATTCAGATGCGTATATCTTTCCTTTTCTCCATTGCTTTTCGCTTCTCTTCACAGCTATTTATAAGGCCTTAGAGTTTCAGGAGGATGCAAATGTGTGGATTCAGCCTGTGGTCCTCACCCAGGAGGTGTCTCTAACTCTGCCATCTGTCTGCTCTGCCTGTCCCAGACCACGCTCGGGGTGGCGAGAGGCTCGTGTCGAGAATAAAGCTGTTTTCTGTGCACACCTCTCTGCTCTGTGATGCGAAGCCCTGACGTTCCCATGTTGTCTTCCGTCTTCTATCTTTTGTCTCCTGGGACTTCACTCTCTGTTTTTCCAGTAGTTCCTTTTCCTATTCAGTTCCCTTCCTCTCCTGCCCCTTAAAATGTTACCTTTATCCTGTGTCCTGCCCTGAGCGTTATTTCTGTCTCGTCCATATTCTTCCGAGATGCAGACTAGCAGAACTGCTGTGTCCCTCAAAGCGGGTGGTGAGGAGCCGCAGCCCGCGGACCGCATGCTGGCCCCTCTGTCTGCTAGCTGTGCGGCCGCGGTGAGCCAGAGGAGAGCTCTGAGTGCAGCCCGGCAGGGACCTGCTTCCTGGGCTCCCTGTGAGGGCTGAGGGAGAAGATAGCCATGCTGAATATGGACAGTTGACCGCATGTTCTCATTTCGCCATCAGTAGAGACTCTGTTTCTTTCTTCTTTCCTGCTCGTAATAATTAAATCTGAGTTTTCAACTTCTTTGTGAACAGCTGAGAGTCCTGCAAAGACCTCAAGCTAACGAAGTCTACAGTTGAAATGTGTCTTTGCCCGCTGCTAAGTCTGCGCTCTGCCCTCTCCTGACTCGTGCTCCTCCCTCTCCTCCTGTTCCTGTCTGCGTCTCTCCTGCCCTTACAGGGGGAGCAGGTTGCCTCCTTCCTGGTCGGTAGTTTAGAATTCGCGTGCTGTCATTGGTGGTGCCCACGTGAGTGTGGAATGTGTTTCCTCTCCTCTAGGTGTGCGAGAGGGTGACAGCGTGGGCAGCAGCCCCGTGGGGCTCCAGTCCATTCCTGCCACTGTCTGTCTTTCTAAAAAAAACCTGCTCATATCACTTCACTGCTTAGAAAGCCTGGTTTACTTATTACTTCTCGACCAGCATCCAAGCCCATCGGCACAGGGGCACATAAAAGACCCTTTAGGCCTCCAGCCTTCTTGCTGCTTAATCTGTTCAGCCGGCCCTGGGGTCCCTGCGCTCTTCTGTTTTCCCTTTGTGTAGCCAGTGCAGTGCTCTCAGGATCCATTTTACTTAGTGAGCGGCCCTGAGTCAGTGTGCTTTGAGCTGTGGTCTCCGTTGCCTGTTGAGCTGCAGAGCTGCTCCTAACGTTGGTCACTGACGCCTGTTGCTGCGTCGCCGGTCCGTGTCCTGGGCTCCAGGTCTTGGTGTATTTTATAAAGTAGTTGAGCTTGAAAGTTATGTTGTAGGTGATGTGATCTGTGGCTGCTTGCATTAAGTTCAGTGTTATCCTTGCTATATTTTTATCAATGTCTATTCATCTTAAAATTCTTTTTCAAAGTAGTCTGTCTTCAACCAGGCAGAAACTACGCCGCTCTTATTGTTTTCATCAGGGTGTGTGCTGTTCTATAAGTGTGCAAAATGAATAAAACAGAGTTTAGAAAGAGTTTTTTAAAAACAGCCTTCGTATCATGATTCTAGGGTACATTAGGAGTCTGTATTCTTTGTTTATAGACAGTATCGCTGTACTTTGTATTGTTAATAACATCCCATAGGTGCCTCATGGAAGAACCTTTCTTCTCTGCTGTAGGCAGGAAGTTCATTAGAATGCCTTGGTAATACGCTGTATGAGCAAAGGAATGTTTGACTTCTTTGAAAAGATGTTTGGCATAGAATTGCAGCCTTAGTCCTAAGTAGAACCATTGTAACTTTCCTTTAAAATAATCACAAATATATAAAGGATTGACATTCTTCTCACGTGTGTGATGTTGGGAATGCAAGTTATATTCAAAAGTAAACATTTGTGGCCAATTTTTTTGGCTCAGATTACTATGACATGGAATCCATGGTCCATGCAGACACGAGATCATTTATTCTGAAGAAGCCAAAGCTGTCTGAGGAGCTAGTAGTGGCAGCAAACCAGGAGGCGGGGATGAAGACGGCAGATGCCCTTCGGGCCCTTTCAGGACACCTTGTGCAGACACGGTAGATGGCTTCTTTTTTTCGTGTAGCTCGTGTGTTGATAAATAGTGGAGATTAGCCGCCAGTGCCCCGCTCCCTCCTGCCCGTCCCAGCCCCTAGTGTAGACGCTGTATTGACTGAGAAGTCAGGCCGTGCATCATCTGGCTCACCCAGCTTTCAGAAAGTTCAGTTCCTCTTTCTTATTCAGAAATCTGTTATATGGATAAGTCAGTGTATGATTTAGCTCTCTTAATAAGACTATTTTCTTTATGCACGTCCAGGAAATGAAATTTTAGAAGCCCGATGCTAAGAGCTAGGACCTCTCAATCAGAGAGTTAGCAGACTGGGTTGGGGTGATCATCGCTGTAGGTAATGGACTGAATGTTCTGTAAGGAGACAGACGCAGGCTGATAACTCGGTGTGAGTCTAGAACGGCTGGCTCTTGTGTTCTGAGCACCTGAGCATAGGTGCCGACGTCTCCATTTGTTTGCACGTGACCCTGCGAGGGCCCAGTGGGTGCCGGGGTCAGGGCTGAGGGCGGGCACTGAGGGCGGCCTGAAGGGCTGGTGTCGCCGCCACAGTGGTCGGCGCTAGTCGTGCGTGAGCAGGAGCCCACTGGCCGTCCCTGGGGGTCCTGTCGAGGCTTGCTTGTTAGGGGAGAAACCGCAGGCCAGTTGGGGCAGTGGTAGCTTTTTGAAGAGCGCTGTAGGAGGCTCGGCTTTCTGTGCGTTTCCCTAATTCTGTGGTATTTTCTATCTGTCTGGCAGAGATCTTGTACAACCAGATAAACCTGCGAGTCCCAAGTTTATAGTGACGCTGGACGGTGTCCCCAGCCCCCCAGGATACATGTCAGATCAAGAGGAGGACATGTGCTCTGAAGGAGTGAGACCCGCACAGCACCCTGCAGCCTCACACGGGGGACTCGCGGGCCTCCTCCCCCCGCAGCAGTTGCACGTGCTGAGCAGGCAGCTTGAGGACCCCGATGGTAGCTTTGCAAACGGTGTGTGGGGGCTCAGCCCGCCCTCTCAGGGTGCTGGCGTCATGAAGGACGTCCTTGCCGTGTGTCTCTACCTCGAATGAATATTGGTTGGAGGTCTTTTATTTATAATTTGGTAGTGGCCTTTATACTTCTTCAGACAAAATGACCAATTGAATTTGAAACTGTTTGTCCTTTGTGTGTGCTAAAATGGAGTGCCACCATGGAGGGCAACAAATACCTCTCCCTGATGCTTGTTAAAGGATGAATTCTTGCTTGGTGCCTTGTTTACCCTTTTTTTTCCCATTTAGAAACTATGTTATATTCCCCTGGAAGCAGCAGTAGTTGGTTACACTTGTAATTAGTAATTAACTGGACAGAAAACTCTATTTGGATTTTGATGTTATTTCTACTTCAGTGAAATTCCCTTGAAAGGAGTTTCTTACCTGATACTTCAAAGTACTTCTTGGAGGTTTAGGAAAAAACCTTTTGTTTACATTGATACAGAAGCATAGTAGTAGAGATGAACTCAGTTCAAATAGTGACGTGGTTTTAGGCAGATGAACGCTTCTGAGCAATCCTTCTCTCGCTGGAAATCAGTGGCCAGTGCAGTGCCTCGAGCATTTTCATTCTTTATATGAATACCAGTCACATTCCTCACAACTTATAAAGATTTTAGGAACACTTTCATTGGTAAGGGAGACAATTACTGAATATTAAATATGAAAAGCATCAAAGAAAAGGCAGTAATGTGTTCTGAAAATTTCCCACAGTAATCCTCTTGTTAGAGATACGAAAATGTATTAAATACCTTTTTTAGTCACTAAAAATACAGTGGCCTTTAGGGGGAGATCGTCAGTGAGCAATGGACAAATTGCTGTTATCTTGAACAGAGTGGACTGCTGTGAATCAGTTCTGATAGGTGGAGTGAGTTGTAAAATCTTGACTTTTCTTTCAAAGGAAGAAAAATTGTAAGTGTTAATAACTGAGGTGATAAGAACTGCAGTAGTCAGGCAGTTCAGATTTCTTGACCCCATATATTTTGTTTAAAATATGAGAAGATTCCAGTGTTTTTAGTACTTTGGATTTCAGTTTGGTAGTTTAATTTTTGGTACCTCGGGGTCTTGTTTAGTTGCCAAGTCGCGTCTGACTCTTTGCGACCCCATGGACTGTAGCCCACCGGGCTCCTCTGTCCATGGGATTCTCTAGGCAAGAATACTGGAGTGGGTTGCCATGCCCTCCTCCAGGGAGTCTTCCCACCCCAGGGATGGAACTGGCATCTCCTGACTGGCACACAGATTCTTTGCCCCTGAGCCACATGAGAAGCGCAGTTTGAGGTCTGACTTTGTTTAGACGTAGACGTGCGCGCGCAGCTTTATTGGTGTATGCAGCATAGCCGTGACCCCTGGGTCACGGAAGCTGCCTTCAGGCTGCGTGGTGCGTGGTGATGAGGAGCCACCTTCATCACGGCTTTGACCTGGGCCTCTCAGTTTCTTGCTGCTGCTCAGACGGAGCTCTGCAGCAGAGGACACGAGAGGCCGAGAAGGCTCCATCAGGAGGCTCTCGTCCGGCCTGCTCTGCCTGCCCAGGTGAGGCTTTGACACTTGTTAGTTGCTTTCCTGTCTGGTGTTTCAAGGATGCCACCAATTGCAGCGGCTGTTTTAAGCCACTCTGGCTGGCCTTTCACGGCAGCCCAGATTTTATACTTTGCAATAAAAAGTGAATTTGCCTCTTAAACAGGAAGAGTGTTGATAGCTTATGAAGTAAACGTTAAAGAAAACCAGTTGTGAACTTTGTGTATATATATGACATTTTTTCATCAGAAAGAGAGTTTCGTTGCACAGGTGTTCTAACTTCTTTCGTATTTTGCTCCTGAGATCTGTCAGTAGCTCCCCTACTCCGTTTTCCAGAATACCCATTTCTCGGGTGTCTTGGGTCAGTAGCTAGCGTCTCATTGTGGTCTTCAGGCGCTGCTTGGTTTATTCTGTGTTTTAAGTTTCCGTTAGTTGCTGTCATTTGAAAATTAGATGTCATGGGGGACTTCGTCCAGTTTTTAGGACTCCCACCTCCCACTGCAGAGGCCTGGGTTCCCTCCCTGGTCAGGGAGCGGAGATCCCACGTGCCGCACAGCTCAGCCCAAAAATAGAGTTTAGATCCCAGATGAAAAGGTGTTTGCTTCCCGAGTCGGGCGGCAGTCTGGTGGCACGAGTGCCGTTTTCTGGCGTCGGCGTCGTTGATGGTGCCATTTGGCCCGCCCCGGGAGGGGAGGTGCTGAGCAGCACCTCGGGGCCATGCGTGTACTCTCCAGGCCCTTGTCTGAGCAGGTCTCCTCTGTGAGGCTTTCTTCCGTTGGACCACCTTACATCTGGACAGCCTCACTCTGATCTGATAAGTGATCCTCTGGGCCCCTCTGGGTCATAGGACATTTGTGATGCTTTAGGCAGAATCTCTTCCTCCCTTTGTCCATTGATGTGAGTCTATCACCTGTACCTAGAAAGCTGCGCATACCTCGGCGAGTGGGAGCACTTAGTTTTAGACGCTAATCATCTTCCCGTTTTTTTATCACCTCGAGTTTCCAGTTCCCGTTTCATTTTATTGCTTCCCTAGTTGACACTCTTTTCTCTTGTAATCTTCATTCAGCTGAAATAATTAAGAGGATTGGAGTTTTCAGGGAGAACTGACTCTTGTTGAGCGTCCCTGTCCACTTTCCTCTTCCCAGTGAGAACACTAGTCTGCACCCTAGTAATCTTTTGTAAGATTCTAGCTGTATTATTTGGACTCATTTGTTAGAAGAACATAAGGTTCTAAGACTGGGTATCGAGGGAAGTTCACTAAAGGTGTCATGTCCTGAATCGGTTATATTGAGTGAAGACTTTTACTTCGTTCCCCTCTGTAGCTGAGCTGAGCGAGCTGAGCGTGGCGCAGAAGCCGGAGAAGCTGCTGGAGCGCTGCAAGTACTGGCCTGCCTGCAAGAACGGGGACGAGTGCGCTTACCATCACCCCGTGTCGCCTTGCAAGTGAGTCGCAGCAGCTCGCTCCTGGCTTTCAGGTCACTTCCTCGGGAGAGCTTCCTTCTGGCTCTTTCCTGTGACCAGGCGTGAGCTTTGTAACTGCGTGCCGCAGCGGCACTTGTGTGCCCTCCAGGACAGCACACACCTGGTGTCTATGAGGGTGAGGCGGCAGAGGTCGCCTCTGTGCCTCTTGAGATACTGAAACTTCTGGGTTTCTTTGAGGATTCTGTACATTGAAGGAGTAACAGACAGGTCTGGCCTTGGGAGTATAAGATGAAGCAGGGCAAAGGCTAACAAGAGTTTCGCCAGAACACACTGGTGGTAGCAAACGCCCTGTTGCATAAAATGTTAGAGAGACCTCAGTTACAGAGTAGACGGTGTCTCTTCCTGTCCCAAGAAACACTTCTGCTTCTCATGGTGACTTGGCCTGAGATGAAAGTCTGTTACCCCCCCAGGCTTTGAAATAGGCATTTGTGTCCTGTGTTGATATCTGGCATCATTTAGAAATGGGAGTTTGTTTTTTTTTTCTTGTTACTTCAGTGTTTCTCAAAACAAGTAGTGATGGAATTAAGAGTACAATGGACCATCTCTACAAAAAACCATGTGTTTGGGAGATTAAATGTGAATAATGTTTTATTTTGTTTTATAGAGCCTTTCCCAATTGTAAATTTGCTGAGAAGTGTCTGTTTGTTCATCCAAATTGTAAATATGATGCAAAATGTACTAAACCAGACTGTCCCTTCACTCACATGAGCCGAAGAACTCCAGGACTGCCTCCAAAACCAGGTCAGTGACTGCACTTCTGCATCTGAGTGAAGAGGGGAAAGTTTTGTGACTGTAAAAAAGAAGTAGTTTGAGACCATCGTGTAAGAGTCAGGTAACTAGTCTCACAGAACAGGTGTATCCATTCTGTAGCATTCTAAAGTATTGTATCTTGAGTAGTGGGTGTTACAGATGTCCATTTTTTAAAGTGGTTCCCATGAAAACATCCACAAACTGCACTAACCATGATTTTGCCAAATCTCATCTCTGCAGTCACAGCAGCAGCACCGCCTTCCAGTAGTCAGCTGTGCCGCTACTTCCCAGCTTGTAAGAAAATGGAGTGTCCCTTCTATCATCCGAAAGTAAGAACTTTCACCTTCCCAAAAAGGAATTTAGTGGCAGCCTGTTCACTAGCAAACCGTATATTGTCTTTTTTCTTTCCCAGTTTAACTTTTTTGTTAAGAGTTAACTTCATGGTTTTTAAGACCTTTAAGTTATTCCCTAGTTGTCCCTGAGCCTGTGTGTGGCCCATTAGGCCAAGTTATCTGAACTGGTTTAATGTTAGTAGACTAATCTCCTGTGGGTGTCCTTGGTGGCTCAGACGGTAAAGAATCCACTTGCCAAGCAGGAGACCCAGGTTCCATCCCTGGGTCAGGAAGACACCCTGGAGGAGGGCATGGCAACCCACTGCAGTGTTCTTTCTTGCCCAGAGAATCCACGGACAGAGGAGCCTGGTGGGCTGCAGTCCGTGGGGTCGCAGAGACTCAGACACGACTGAGCGGCCCAGCGCAGCAGCCTCCCCTCCCGGGAGAGGGATGCTCCCCGCTGCTTGTTGGGCTCAGTTCTTCTTTGCCCCAAATGTGTGTCCCCCTGCCCCACCCTCATGCCAGACCAGAGGCGCTGAGGTCCAGTAGTACTTACTGACGCCATCTGCAGTCCACATGTGTATCCGCAGTTATAATTGTCTGCACTAGAGATTGGTCGATGTGTCTCCAGCTGTCTGGCTGCTGGAATGAATCACCTTCTCTCTGAAACGGCAGCCTAGTGACCATGTGAAAGGCCTTCAGTTCCCCAGCTGTGGTTGGACGCAGTTGAGGGTGAAAATGGGGGGTGCTGGGCAGGATGGGCACGTGGCTGTTGCTCGAACGGGAGGAGCTCTGTATCATGTGCTCAGGCTCCTCTTGAAGCTCACCTTGTTACTCTTTGACTAGGATTTTGTCTTGGTGGGGGTTCCTGTTTGAGGGCTTCAGTAGTACCAAAGTCGACGTGAACAGTCTGTATCTGCTGCCCCGTTACCCTCATGGGCTGGTTGCTGCCCCCCAGGTCGCTGTGGGTTTCTGCATCAGCTCTGCAGACGTGCTGAAGCTGTTCTCTCTCTGTAGCACTGTAGATTTAACACTCAGTGTACACGGCCTGACTGCACGTTCTACCATCCCACCATTGCGGTACCACCACGACATGCCTTGAAATGGATTCGACCTCAGACCAGGTAAAGGTTAGAAGTAGTTTTTCTAATGTCATTTCAAATGGTTTTCTAGTATATGTAATACTTTCTTAAATTTGTAAGCATACAAATTTGGGGAAAGCATCACTTTTTGTCTGCTGTTCAATTAAAGGCAAGATAATTCACTACATAAACCAAATTTTGTTTCATTCAGCAATTGTTTGTTTGCTTCAGACTTCCTCTAACTTCTGAACATACTATGTGAACTTAAGGCCTTCAGATTACAAATTTTCACATCAGTTTTCTTGGACATTATTAAACATTGAAATTAAGTTTCAAAATATTTTTACTGTGACCCTTACATTTAAATGCATATGTTCGTATCTTTTGTGTACCTTATATAATTTATTCTTTTACAAACTTTACATTGTAATCTGTAGAGCAGATATTATCTGAAAATACTGAACTTCTATTAACTGATGTTAATTAAAGCAGTTAATTGGAAAACTTTTGGTTTTGTTTATTCAGTGAGTGACACCCAGTCCTACCTGACAGAAGACGGTGGCGTTTGAGAGTTTCCGTCTACTGATGAAAGACGCTCTGCAGAATTTGTCAGGTCTTTGAAACTTGGAATATATTGCTTTCATGATATGAAGTTTATTGCCTATCTGAAGTGTCTAATTTTTCAAGTTTGTAAGTTTATTAAGTGATTTTAACATTGGGTCTTTTTTTGTTGTTTTGTTTTGACTGTGGAAAGACAGTTTAAGGAAAAGCTGAACTCTATTAAAACACTTGAGGCATGTTTGTACACTGCTGTGTTCAGGTATCAGAACTGACAGCGTGGTGCTATCACTGCTGGTGCTGACAGTCCAGCTGAGGTGCCACAGTGCTGCGTGTCCAGCGCTGAGTGAGGGGCGGGGGGGCCCTTACTCTGGAAGCTGGATGGCTGCTTTCACTTTCTGACTCCCCAGAAAACAGGGAGTGGCCCAGAGTGCTGAGGTGGCATGACACAGTTATTCAGTCCTGCTCTTCAAAGTGACTGACTACCAAGGCTTTTTGAGTTGAGTGCTGCTTTGGTGAATGGCTCCCAAATGTCTGCTCCCTTGCTTTCTGAGAAAGGGTGAGTGAGGTGGGGCGTGCAGGGGACCATAGTTGGAATGCAAAAGGCAAAAAATAGCAACAGTTCGTTAAAATGCTTTCATTTACTGTTAACATACACTTTTTAAATAAGTATCTGGGGGATCTACATTATCACAAAATTATACAAAAATTTTTTACAAGCATATACATAAGGTATCAGAACAAACTTTAACTCACAAGATTATAGCTATACATACATATTCTCATGTTCTGAAAAATAACATTCTCAGAAATAACTCCACAGAAAATAGTTATTATTGAAGATAATTTTTTAAATGTAAAAACTAGATTTAAATAGTATATTTTAAATGACTATATAATTACAGAGATCAGATGGGTAAACTGCAAAATAGGACTTAACTTTTGGGATACTGAATGAAAATATAGTTTTGTGTGTGGTTTTAAAATTGTTAAGGCAAGAAGTGTCAAATTCTTTAGAATTAAATAACAGATCACTGATTTTTAAAAGACAATGTAGCTTTTTAAAAAGTAAAGCTAAAAGTTGGTTAGAAAAAAAGAGTTAATGCAAAAAGGATAGTAAAGTTCAAAATATTCTAAGGACCAAATTAAACTATTAAAAAAAAACGTTGTTTGACATGCTTATTAGTCATACATCCAAGGGATAATAAAACTACATATTTGTAAAAGTCCATGTTTCAGATGCTAAAACCTGCAGCCTTGTGGCCATCTCTTTGCTGTTGGAAGAAAGAATTAACTAGTTATTAAACCATCTTTTAAGTTGCACTTTGCTGTGCTTATAAGACTTGAAACATCAGAAGAAGCAAGATGGCACACAGGGCACGCATTAAGCCACCGTGTGGCTAGCCTCGGGTGAAATGGCAATTCCACTTCATTCTGAAAAGTTTTACTCCCCCAAATCTAAGGTACTTGTTCATTCGAGTGTTGACTGACTTGAGATGCTTTATTTCTACAGAAGAAATTTGTTTCAAATTGTATTTACAGAAATTTAAACAGACTTTTAGTGTCAGTGCTCATGAATGGAGCATATTTGTTCTCATACTTTCACTGTAAAGAAGGTGAACGGGAGACAGGGGCTCCAGTGATTTAGTTCAGCCATTTTTGAGGAAATAATGTGCTGAAATCAGATTTTTTTCTATTTAAGGAGATGCATTAAGAGTTTCATCTTTCAGTTGCTATGGTTTATGGGCAGGCAGAAGTTCACTATAACTTGGTCCAAAATGAACCACCATCAAAAAAGTTCACAGAAAAGGAAGGGAGCAGAGGTGGCTGTGAGTGGCACCAGGGTGTCCGGGCATGCGTTTGCCTACAGAGAGGCGGCCAGTGGTGCCAGGGGAGAGCTCAGCTTACAAATTGGGGAGCTCAGTCAGGTACCACCCACGGGAACAACCCTCTGGGTTAAAAAATCAATCCACACGGCCTGTCACGGCTGTTCACCTGGCCTCAGTCGATGGCTAGTGTGAGGACAGCGGTTGTGGGCTGACGACTGATCTCAGCAGGACCGCGTCGGGACACGGACAGCGGGGACTGATGCCGCCGCACGCCGACCGCGGGAAGGACAACTCGGGGGGAAGCAAGGTCCCCCTATGTGGTTCCGTGATTACGGCCGGAGTTTCTACCCGGCGTGTAATGAGACTGGAATTTCTCTTCAGCCAGAAGCAGGTAAACTTGACCCAAGGAGCATCTGAAGCTGCAGCTGCCTCAAATAGAGGGGAAGTGGGTTCAGGGGAATTTTTAGCTTTATCAGTTAGTCTTTTATAGTATACATGAACAGAAGCTTTAAATATTAGTGTTTCATCAAATTGGGCTTAATTTAGGAGAATCCATTGACACGAAAATGAAAGAAAATGATCTTAATGTTTCAAGCTTCTTAAAGGAACACCCCAGTCAGTCCTTCAGACGCAGCTGTTCAGAGCTCTAAAACGGACCAGGTTCAGTCACTGGTTGGGCTTCCGTGATGTAACTCGGCCTTTTCTGGTTTTCATATTTACAGGGTATTGCACATAGAAAACAGATAACTAGAAACCTGAAAGGCTCTATTACACTACAAAGATAATTAACACATGAAAATAAAAAGTCATAGGACCAATACAGCATCTTAAACTTCTTCATACTTAGAAAAATATATTTTTAAATAGCAGTCTGCATAATTTCCAGTCATCAGGAAACTACAAGTGAGCTAAACAGGAAGTTCCTGAATGGCAAGTACTGGTCTTTGGCAGCATTTAAAGTGAACAGGAGTGAAGATCTCAGAGTTCAGCCCCAGTCCACCAAGAAAGGGTTGTCACAGACAAGTTTCATAAGTGGACCGATATTCATTCCTTTTGGAAGTCAGCCTATGGGGTGGCATACGTTAAACAAGTTTTTCCATAGAAAAAAAGGCTATAAAAATTTTATTTCAAGAGTTACTAAATTGTGTAACTTTGTAAATGTGAATTTAATGCTTTAGTTTACATGGTAAATGTTTCTATTAGCCTGCATCTTACTCAGCATTCTCTCCCAGTTAAAATAGTACTACTGTCTAAAACCTTAAACTGTACATCACTGGAAATGATTGTTTATCATACTTTTCCATTAATGAGGCTATAATCATGTTTTACTGTTTGAGTTACAGGGATGAAACCTAGACGTGAGAATGGCAGCTCAAAAATGAAAAAGTAGTGATCGTAAACTGCTGACTTGGGATTTGCTCTTGAATTTAAAACTTTCAGGAGAAAAATGTCCTTTATAAGTGGGAGCTTATTAACGCTTAGGAAGCATTCTCCAGTAGACCTCGTGTATATTTTCTTAGGGAAAATAATGTTTGCCTTTTAAAAACTGTGATCCTTTAGGGTGATGGTATATTTCCTTATGTAAACACAAAGATAACATACTAAACAGTTGAATCTTGGAAAATAAAAATTAAAAAAAAAAAAAAAGTTTTGCTAAAAAAAAAGAGGATGAAAATTATCCAAGTTGGGTTTTTGAGGTTTTGGTTCATTTTTTTGAGGAGCTCTGTCTCCCAAACCTCCCCAGCAGGCCTGCCAGATCCGCACACGCCCCAGAGTGGGGTCTGGCTGTCACCATCAGCTCATTTAATCCTTTCGTGACATGGGATTACCTGGCAGTGTGTGGATTATGGACAGTTACCTCGTGCATATTACAAATATTTTGAACCGATCAATCTTCATTTTGACAAGTTTAGGCATTTTATCCCTGTTTCAATCTTAAGTTAGCACCACTTGACCGTGCAGGGCTTGGTTCTGATTATTTTTTCCGCTTGTGTAGTCCTGCTTTTCTCAAGGCTGTTAATTTACAGAATCTTCTCAGCATCCGTATCTTTCAGTGAGGCATATGTACACATTTCCAGACGAATAAACTGCAATCAGAAAAACAGCAGTGAGTTCATGATCTTTCTAGATTCTCAGAACAGTTTTTCAGTTAAGCTTTCAAATCAGCATAAAGTTTTTCCTTTTTAAGTCCTTTTAGTACACAGTATACAAACTCCAAAGAGCCACCTGGTTTTGCTACCTTAATGATATTGACTAGCTGAGTCCATACAAGACCCTGTCAGAAGAAGTGATTAAATCTCTTAACTAGTAAGTTGGCATATCTTGGGCTGAGAAAGTCACAAACCTGCAGTCATCACCGCCAGCACTAATAACATGTCGATCACCGCTGGTAAATCGAATGTTTGTCACGTGGGGTGAATGACCCAAGAACCTTTTGTGTTTTGCCTAAAAAACAACAAAGAACAAGGCTCAGCGTGTGTGATAAACTCTGAAGTCAAAGGTTTCTGTCAGGAACCACTGTCTCCATCACAAAGACTGGAGAGAGTCAGCAGTTTGGACCACAGCTATTGATTAAATGCTTTTTCAGAGTGATGGGTCTGCGTTGAAAAGCATTTGCAGTGTGGTAACAGATGGATTAAAGGTCTGGTAAAAGGCTGAGTGCAGCTTTGTTAGGATAGTTTGAGAAGATGGCATGACTTTTGAGGGCAAGGGGAGATAATTTCTAACCACTTTTATTTCAGAGTAATGGATTTAGGAAGTTTGGAAAAAAGTTTAGAATCAAATCTCAAACTATTTTCAAATCGTGAGATGACAATATATTTTAGCGCATAGCATGTGGGAAAATGGACTAATGATTGAAAGTACATTGGGGGTAAAGCTACATAAACTACTAAACCCAAGACACACTTACAAATTTTTCAGGACATGGGAAGTCAAATAACTTAACCATGCCAAAGTCATCTCCCGTTACCAGGCTGAGTCCTGAGTGAGACACACAGGCACAGTTGACATCCGCTTTCTCAGCGTGTCTGGACCAGATTCCCATAACTTCATCTCCTAGAATACTACAGAGAAGGAATAAAAAAAACCCACCATAGCAAACACAGGTTTACCATCCTGAAAAAGTTTTATGGTAATTAATCTTTAAGTACCTAATTGTTATTTAGATATAAGAATAAATTATGAAAAGGCATTACCTGGAAGCCTGAGTTTCTCCTGGGATGTGAATCCCCCACACATATACCTTTTCTTTTTGAAAATTTACAGTTTTAAGGGTTTCTAGACTAAATCTTTGGAAAATTCAATTAATACTTTATAATAGCTGACAGAACTATTTAAAAAATTAAGTGTTTATGTTATAGGAATTTGATGGTATCTTTCATTTTCATTGATGATTACTCATGGTTAACTGTTCCACAGCCAGCAACTTTGAACCCACTCATAAGGTTTCATTTCTAACAGCTGCTATCAATAACATTCCTACAGAAAGAGAAATACTATTGCCTAACAATACTCAATACATGTTTTTGTTGGTTATTAAACCTACTTAAGGAAATGTCATGATATCTTTAAAGTCACAACTTTGATTTCCTTTAATTAAAAGAACTGATATAGAAATTATTTGATCAAGAGGGGTCCCACCCTGAGCATATCATTTTCTTAGGAAGAATTCAAGATGGTAACAAAAACTGAAAACTCAATTACTTTCCCTCGGGAATGGTTCTAGCTGTTCAGAAATTTTCTAATTTTCCTGACTTTCAGTTAGTTCTTCCCCTCTGAATACAAGAAATATTTACCTAGTCCATGTAGCCCAAGTAATTCTGTCAATGGCAGCCTGATCCATAAGATGTTTTCCTGAAGGCACTTCATAGACATGCCGTTTATAGCAACCAGTGGAGACCTTTCATAATGTTAAAATGGAACAAGAATCCCATCATGTGAGAACTAAAAATCCAGAAACAGTTCATAGTATACTGGCAAAATGCTGTTTGATTTACACTTCTAAAATAATTAAGACTAAAAGATGAGAATAAAAGTCTGTGAGCAAAAAAAAAGGACTCAGAACAGATGAGTAAGGAATCATACAGAAACCGTGAACAGTGGTAGTGAAGGAAAGGCAAGAGTTGGGCTGGGAACAGGAGTTTCAAAAGCACTAACATGCAGAAGCAGAACTGAAGTGCAGTGGACGCTGTACCTGGAGATGCCTGCTGTCTGCAGAGAAGTCCATCTGAATGACGAAGCTGGGAATGTCTTTGCAGTAGCTAATTCTGTTAAGGGTGGGGCCCAGTGTTAGGTCATAAAAATCCACTGAATTCTCACTGGAACCCACGGCTAGAAACCGGGAATCTGGACTAAATCTGAACATACAACAAGAGATGACATGCAAAGATGCATTAGACCGCATGAAATACAGCAGTGTGCACATTCAGGGGACCTCCCTAGTAGCTCAGGGGCTGAGAATCCACCTCCCAGCGCAGGGGATGCAGCTCAGACCCCTGGTCCGGGAACTGGAATCCCACGTGCCTCGGGGCAGCTCAGCCCGGGCGCCACAGCTAAGGCCCCTGGAAGCCACATCAACTAAAACAACCTCAGACCAGTGACTCTTCCTGTTTAGTCCTTAGTAAGTATTCAAGATGAGTGTGTGTAATACGGCCTCAAACAGATTTACCTGATAGGCAAAACAGATTTTGTAGACTGATGCCATATTTGTTTTACACGAAACAGGTTTATATTTTACGTCAGTGTTAAGTGATTCCTCATTTCATCTTTAAAAATATCTCAGCTTTTAAAAACCACTAACAGTTTACATATACTACTTGGTTACATAATTCAGTAAGATAGGGTTTTTATCTGCGAAGGTTGTATCTTAACAGCAAGGGACACAGACCAGCTTAACTCATGTCAGGCTGTTGGATGAAGGGATACGACTTGGAGCTTGGAAGACGTTATTTTTAAGTAAAATACTATCTGCCACATAAATACACTAAGTACTATTTGCCTAGTGATCACGTGAAGCCATGCAGTTCGGTGTTTTGAAAAGGCTCCACGGTCTTGCTGACATACCTTCCGAACACTGGAGGGCGTAGGGAAGCCATAGTTACTGTTTTATACACTGACATCCTGAGGAAGGTGTCAAATGTAAAAATGGTCTTACTGGTAAAAGAGAGCAAGTTTTGACAGATCCGATTCAGTAATCTGCTGATCACACAAGTGCTCAGTAAATAGTGTGCACGTGTGCTAAGGCTGCTTCAGTCGTGTCTGACTCTGCGACCCCATGGGCTATAGCCCCCCAGCTCCTCTGTCCACGGGGGTCTCCAGGCAAGAAGACCAGAGCGGGTGGCTATGCCCTCCTCCAGGGGGGTCTTCCGACCCAGGGATGGAACGCAGGTTGTCTACATTTCGGGGGCTGGCAGGTGGGTTCCTTGCCACTAGTGCCCCCTGGGAAGTCCCGGGTTCAGTAGATGGTAACCACTGTTAACAAAAACTCAAGCACTGAAAAAGGCTCCAGAAGAATTTTAATTCAGATTCTGGAGCACAGATGTTCACTGACAATGGATTAAAGGAATGAACTGTATATTCAGTAGAGATTAAGAGAAGGTGTTTGAGGTTGAAAGTTTTAATTTTCTAGGCTTTGTAAGAGATGTTAGGGGTTTTAATTTTCCAGGTTTTTTTTTTTTTACTGTGCCGTCTGCTTGTGGTACCCTAGTTCCCCGACCAGGGACTGAACCCAGGGAATTCCCTAACTTCCCAGGCTTTCAAAGGGCAGGTGAAAGATAACTTGGTGAGATGAGCTTGCTGGACATGTGTTCATCAAGCATCCCCGAGGACTTGCTGTCACAAGGTGCTGTGCCTGGTGCCCAGCAAACTCATGACTCAGTAAGGAGAAGCAGGCACGCACACGAGCAGCCACGTCTCAGCGCGCAGTTTATGGTGGGGTGAGATGCTACAGGCACCAAGGACCTTTTCTCCAAATTCAAGCGGGATCACTTAGAGAATACCCTAGGTGTCCCGTTCCGCTGGTTGACTGACCTGATGTCATGGATTGCACACCGTCTGTCTCTCTTCTTTCCCCATATCTTCAGGGAGCTCACAAGTAAAATGATAAATTCTCCGTTTTTCATCCCAATGGCCACCATGTCCCCTTCCGGGCTGTAGCAGACGGTACAAGCAGCGTGTCCCAGATTGACTTTGTTCAGCATCTTCTGCATCAGAACCAGGGGGGTCAGAGAGAACGACATTAAGTAGAGAACTTACAAAGCCAAGTCCCCCAAATTCTCCACACAGCTGTGAACTTGCTAAGTGCAATTTAGGACTCTGCTGCTTAGAAACCGTAACACCGTTTAAAAGCTGCACGCACTCTGTCAGCAATGTCCCAGAGCCTCACTGTCCCGTCTTCCGCAGCGGACAGGAAGAAGTCCCTGGAGGGGTGGGTCGCGAGTCCCCACACAGGGCCGTCCACGTGCCCGCTCACCAGGACGTTACACGCAGCGTTCTTCTCTCCAACTTCAATGATTTCAGCGTTCCTTGTCCCTACCAGTATCTTGCCCTGAAACACAAGTGGGGCCAAAACAGTTACTGGACCACCACAGTTGCTGCTCTTCGCAACCTAAGGATGACCTGCTGACCTATGTGACGCTGCGACTCGCAGTAGGAAGTGCACACACCTTCCTCGGTCTGCAGTGGGGCTGCCTCTGATAAGCCCATCACAAGGTGAAAATGTCAGGAGTGCACTTCACACACCTAACCTACTGGACACGGCAGCCTGGCCTACCTGACACGCGCAGGACGCTTAGCTAAGCCTACCCACAGCAACGAGCTGGACGTCTCGTGGTGTTTATCGAGCACCGTCCTGAAAGTGAAGCACAGTGTGACTGCCTTGGTACAGACGGTCGCTGTAGGTGCACCGACTGCTGATCCCCGTGAGCGCGTGGCTGCCCGGGAGCCAGGGCGAGCTGTGCTGCTCCACGTCACGGGAGGGCCGGACCAGAGCTCGCTGGCTGGGGACGAGCAAACTAAGCATTCGAAGTATGCTTTCCACCGGATGTGTATCACTCTTGCACTATCTTAAAATCGAAAAACCTTAACTTGCAGACACTCAGTATGTCTGGTCTTGTTCCCAATTACTCACATAAAGCTCCTAAAAGTGGAAGTCTGACTCTGCGACCCCGTGGACTGTAGCCCGCCTGGCTCCTCTGCCCATGGGATTCTCCAGGCAAGGACACTGGAGTGGGTTGCCATGCCCTCTTCCAGGAGACCTTCCTGACCCAGGGATCAAAGCCAGGTCTCCTGCATTGCAGGTGGATTCTTTATCAGCTGAGCCACCGGGGAAGCTTCTAAAACCCCTGGAGTTCGCTGAGTGGTGAACAAGATGGGTACCTTTTATGTTAATAAGGTGACATCTGGACCTCACGTAAGGGGGGTGGTTGCCGGCGGACCCAACCATGTGCTTAGGAGGTAGCCTGGCAGTTTCACTGTCTCTTTCCCACACCTCGGGGATGGGAGAGGGGCTAGACGACCAATAGTGAACGAGTTAATCAGCCAAGACTGCACAAGAAGCCTCCCCAAAGGCCAGGGTTTGGAGAGCTCAGGCTGCTGAGCAAGGGGAGAGGCAGGCTGGGTGGCCTGAAGCTCCGCCCTGCCCCACGTACGCCACCCTGGGCAGCTCTGCGTCTGGCTGTCCCCGAGCTACATCCTTCACAGTGAATTGCTGATCCAGTAAGGAACAGGTTTCTGAGTCAGTGAGCCGCTCAAGCGAGTTAACAGCCTGAGGAGGCGCCGTACAACTCTCTCACTTAGAGCCCGTGGGTCAGGGCACAGGTGACGGACTGGCGTCTTAAGTCCAAGAAGAGCTGTGGAACCTCCGAACGACAGCTGACCAGAGGTCCAGGCAGCAACCACCTGGCATCTGACGGGGTGTGGGGCGGGTCAGTCTGGCAGGACTGAGCCTCCAGCCTCCTGAGGAGCCTGACGCTTTCGCTGGGAGATACTTTGAGGATACGGCTGAATTTATGGACACGCTGGAGAATTCCTTGGCGCTGTGTGGGAAGCAGTCCTGAACTCAGCGTCCACACACTGGATCTGCGTCCAAACCAAAACCACCTACTCTCAGAGAACTTGCTGCCTGGACTAATCTAAGCAAGCCAGGCATTAGTTCACGCAAAGCTTTCTACGGCCAGAGGCGCACCCAGAAGCACTCAGCCAGGCGCTAGGCCAAGCTGACCACCGTGTGCCTCGCTTCTCCAGCATCCAAGTTTTGACGCTGACTGTGATATCTCAGTCTGAAAACCTCCAAAGAGGAGTAAGTGCATTGGGATATGGGAAGAAAGTATTGGATTTTAGTTGAAAGTAACTGTAAATAAAAGAAAGCATACCTCCTATTTACTAGACAGAGGACAATGCATGTGCGCGCTTTGTAAACACTTATTGTGAGTGCATGCACGTTAATGGTTCTTAGAGCGATGTGTGCTTTTTCATCGAATGGAGACAGCTGCCTTAGTCAAAACGAGTCAACTGGCAAAGAAATTCAACTGTCTACTGGAGTGGATTCAAGAAAACGAGGAGCTATATAGATACAGAGCTCAGGGAGCAGCTTCTTGTCTTTCTGCAAAGAAAGTAGCAGAGAAGAGGCAGGGATACTGGACTGTGCATCTTTTCAGCGCTGTCCATCGCGCTGCAGGTGGGAGAGGCGCCGAGTGCCCAGCTCCCCGCCGGCGCGCACCTTGCCTCTGCACACGGAGCGCACGCAGTCGCTGGCCTGGCCCGTCTCCAGCCGGAAGGCGCGGCACCGCCTCAGCTCCTGGTCCCACAGCTTGACGGCTCCTCCCTCCTTTGACCTGAGAAAAGAACCGCCCAGACCAGAAGACGCACTTACTGTTGGCGCTTACAGATACTTTTTATTATAAACGAAGACTAACCTACAAGCAGAACGCTAAAAGATGCTCCAGTCTTTGCATTAAAGTTTCTATGGCAATTTAAACACACACTGGGTCTCAAGCATTCAGTTCAAGCAAATTCTATGGAAATAAATGTTTCAGATGTAAGCATCAGTCTACTTAGTCTGTCCTCGCCATATATACCTTTTACTCTCATAATACTTTTTAGTAAGGAAATGTGCAAAATGATTCTTTTTTTTCTGGCCATGCCATGTGGCTTGCAGGATCTTAGTTCCCCCACTAGGGATTGAACCCAGGCCACAGAAGTGAAAGCATCAAGTCCTAACCACTGGATCTCCAGGGAAGTCCCCAAAATGACTCAATGGTACAAAGAAAATGGAAATGGAAGGTTAGATAATAGCATTAGCAATGGTATGCTACAGAATATATTTTCATGGCCCAAAGGGCACATTTCTTCCCACCTATTATTAAGTATGCCACAGTTTAATCGGTTACTAGTGAGTAGGAGCGTGCAAGGCCAGCTGAGGTTTGGAAACATGCGTGTCGCAGCAACACGTGTAAAAGGTCAGATGTAGCCTGTTTACGGTCTTGCTTTTGGAAGAGGTGGAGAATGTATTCCTTTCTCTTCTGCTAGACGAACTGTCTTAGGACAGAACCACACTCCCGCAGCGCTGCTACACAGTCTTCCTTTACGTGAAAGGCCGACGCTGCTGCGTGTGTGGGTTCTTTCAATGCTGTTTGGGAATGCACTTATTTCCTTGTCTCATATACATTCCACTTTAACAAGGCTATGAAGGTATTAGTAGAAAATCAATGGTAAGTATCTCGTTTCCACTGGGAGATTTAAGTTACTCAGAAAAAGGCCTGTCTTCAGACTTACATTTTGAGGTCTCGTCTTAACTTTATCTAACAAGTCTGCCTCGAGCACAAGCAAACCAGGCTAAGTCTATTTCTGGCACCCCTCATCCTTCTCTAGTCCGGCGGTGTGCGCCTCAGCCCTTAGTATCCAGTCTGAACAGAACAGAAAGCAGTCAGGATGCATCCCAAACCCAATGACAAGGATTCCCGCAAAGGTCACCAGCAGAATGCTACTCAGCAAATATTTACACAGGCAGAGAGACATGAAAATCAATTCCTAACCTACAGGATAGCTACCCGTGAATATTCCAAAAAATGATCACCCCAGTTGCTGGAGCCTAGATTTACCTACAATGTCAAAAAAACTGGGAGCGATTTAAGGCCAGAAATAAGAATCATCACGAAGGCACTGTTATAAAAGGCAATAAAGGAGAAGCACCTGAGGAGGAAGGTCAGAGAGGCTAATCCCCGTGACCCTGACGTAACTGCGAACCACAGCGTCATGACGCAGGGGTGTTCAGTGAGGCTGCGAAAAGAAAGGGGACTCACGGTCTCTCCTTGCCCCCGGTGACAATCAGCCCGTCTCGAAGGGTGGTGTACATGGCAAACACAGGCCCGTTGTGAGCTCTGGCCACGATTCTACACAATATGTGGTCTTTCCACACACACACATCTCCACTGATGGTACCTGTAAACGTCAAGTTATTCTGAAAAGGAGTGGGGAAGGGGAGATAAACTCATCAAAGGTTCAGGCAGAGTCAAACAGCAATTCTCTACGTAAGCATGAGCTGCGGTCACCCTTTTGATATGAGGAGCACGGATGGCAGGAGAAACAGTGGGGTCAAGGGTCAGAGACCCTGAACTCAAGGCTGTTAGGGCCGCCTTCTTTTCCACGCCTGCTGCCTATTAGCTGGAGTAACCTTGGTCGAGACTTCTAACCCCCACCGGTGTCAACTTTTCACGTGTGAACTGAGAGCATTCACACTCTCTGAGTTCCCTTTGAATTAACAATGCTGTGATCTTGGTTTATTTCACCCCTTTGAATCGCTTCCCTCTAGTTCCCCAAGGAGTTAACTTCAAAGTCACTAGTAACCCAGAGTGGAAAAAAGAACAGGAAGTGAAAATAACTTTCATAATAGTTTTGATAGCTTTGATAAAATATTTTGTCATGGAAGGTGAAACTTATCTGTAGCAAAATAGTAGTTTTGCAGTTGTATATGAAAATTAACATTTCCCATGATTTCTTAAAATACAAAAGTCAATGCATTTCTGCATGAATCCAAAAATAAGATAAATCTGTTAAGGTACCAAAAGTTTAAGAATGCTTTAGATGATTTCAAAAATTTCAATCTTGATATAGTTCATTTATGCAAAAACAAGAGAAATCAAATCCTGCATTATTGCTATTTTGTCTCAATTTAACTTCCCTTTTAGAGCAGCTTGTGTAAGATCCTGCACCGAAAACAATATGGAAAGAACCAATCAGAAAGTAAGATTTGAATTATACCAAAAACAGACTTTCTTTAATCTTTCTGAGAATACTAGTTTGTATGTTTAATTTCCCTGCAACAATTTAATATTATTTCAAATTCCTCATATTTATGCTTAATCTCTGTAACTCACATTTGGAAAACAATGATGATACTTGTCATACAAGAGCATCTTAATTTATGCCTCATCTGCGACTGGGATGTAAACACTAGCATGTTACCTGCCCTGCTCTTCACCTAGCCCCTAGCATGGCGGTGGCTTAGTGGTTAGGTGGTTTCCAACTCCTGTGATCCTGTGAACTGTAGCCCGCCAGGCTTCTCTGTCCAAAGGGTTTTCCAGGCAAGAACACTGGAGTGGGTTGCCATTTCCTTTTCCAGGGGATCTTCCTGACCCAGGGATCAAAACCTGGGTCTCCTGCATTGTAGGTGGATTCTATACCGACTGGGCCATGAGGGAAGATTAGAGGATATTCAAAAAGGCTTAAACTGAGTCAGTTCAGTTCAGTCACTCAGTCGTGTCTGACTCTTTACGACCCCATGGACTGCAGCACGCCAGGCCTCCCTGTCCATCACCAACTCCCAGAGCTTGCTCAAACTCATGTCCATCGAGCCAATGATGCCATCCAACCATCTCATCCTGTCGTCCCCTTCTCCTCCTGCCTTCAGTCTTTCCCAACATCAGGGTCTTTTCCAAGGAGTCAGCTCTCTGCATCAGGTGGCCAAAGTACTAGAGTTTCAGCTTCAACATCAGTCTTTCCAATGAATATTCGGGACTGATCTCCTTTAGAATGGACTGGTTGGATCTCCTTGCAGTCCAAGGGACTCTCAAGAGCCTTCTCCAACACCACAGTTCAAAAGCATCAATTCTTCAGCGCTCAGCTCTCTTTATAGTCCAACTGTCACATCCATACATGACTGCTGGAAAAACCATAGCCTTGACTAGATGGACCTTTGTTGGCAAAGAAATGTCTCTGCTTTTCAATATACTATCTAGGTTGGTCATAACTTTCCTTCCAAGAAGTAAGCATCTGTGAATTTCATGGCTTCAGTCACCATCTGCAATGATTTTGGAGCCCAATAAAGTCTGTCACTGTTTCCATTGTTTCCCCATCTATTTCCCATGAAGTGATGAGACCGAATGCCATGATCTTGGTTTTTTGAATGTTGAGTTTAAGCCAGCTTTTTCACTCTCCTCTTTCACTTTCCTCAAGAGGCTCTTTAGTTCTGCTTTGCTTTCTGCCCTAAGGCTGGTGTCATCTGCATATCTGAGGTTATTGATACTTCTTCCAGCAACCTTGATTTCAGCTTGTGCTTCCTCCAGTCCAGCATTTCACACAATGCACTCTGCATATTAAACGAGCAAGGTGACAATATACAGCCTTGAGGTACTCCTTTCCCAATTTGGAACCAATCCGTTGTTCCACGTCTGCTTCTAACTGTTGCTTCTGGACCTGCATACAGATTTCTCAGGAGGCAGGCTGGGTGGTCTGGTATTCCCATCTCTTTAAGGATTTCCTACAGTTTGCTGTGATCCACACAAAGGTTATAGCATAGTCAATGAAGCAGAAGTAGATGTTTTTCTGGAATTCTCTTGCTTTTTCTGTGATCCAACAGATGTTGGCAATTTGATCTCTGGTTCCTCTGAGATCTAAATTCAGCTTGAACATCTGGAAGTTCTTGATTCACATACTGTTGAAGCCTAGCTTGGAGAATTTTGAGCATTACTTTGCTAGCCTGTGAGATGAGTGCAATTGTGTGGTAGTTTGAGCATTCTTTGGCATTGCCTTTCTTTGGGATTGGAATGAAAACGACCTTTTCCAGTCCTGTGGCCACTGCTGAGTTTTCCAAATTTGCTGGCATACTGAGTGCAGCACTTTCACAGCATCATCTTCCAGGATTTGAAAGAGCTCAACTGGAATTCCATCACCTCCACTAGCTTTGTTCGTAGTGATGCTTCCTAAGGCCCACTTGACTTCACATTCCAGGATGTCTGGCTCTAGGTGAGTGATCACACCATGGTGGTTACCTGGTTCATGAAGATTTTTTTTGTACAGTTCTTCTGTGTATTCTTGCCACCTCTTCTTAGTATCTTCTGCTTCTGTTAGGTCCATACCATTTCTGTCCTTTATTGAGCCCATCTTTGCATGAAATGTTCCCTTGGTATCTCTAACTTTCTTGAACAGATCACTAGTCTTCCCCATTCTGTTGTTTTCCTCTGTTTCTTTGCACTGTTCACTGAGGAAGGCTTTCTTGTCTCTCCTTGCTATTCTTCGGAACTCTGCATCCAGATGGGTATGTCTTTCCTTTTCTCTTTTGTCTTTTCTCTTCTTTTCTCAGCTATCTGTAAGGCTTCTTCAGACAACTCTTTTGCCTTTTTGCGTTTCTTCATCTCAGGGACAGTTTTCATCATCGCCTCCTGTACAGTATCACGAATCTCCATCCACAGTTCTTCAGGCACTCTGTCAGCTCTCACGCCTTTACTCTGTTTGTCACTTCCACTGTCATACTTGAATGGTCTCGTGGTTTTCCCTAGTGTCTTCAATTTAAGTTTGAATTTGGCAATAAGGAACTCATGGTCTGAGCCACAGTCAGCTCCTGGTCTTTTTTTTTTTTTTTTTTTTGCTGACTGTATACCGCTTCTCCATCTTTGGCTGCAAAGGATATAATCAAACTGATTTCAGTATATGGTGTGATGATGTCTACATATAGAGTCGTCTCTTGTGTTGTTGGAAGAGGGTGTTTGCTATGACCAGTGCGTTCTCTTGGTAAAACTCTGTTAGCCTTTGTCCTGCTTCATTCTGTATTCCAAGGCCAAACTTGCGTGTTACTCCAGGTTATCTCTTGACTTCCTACTTCTACATTCCGGTACCCTATGATGAAAAGGACATCTTTCTTGGGTGTTAGTTCTAAAAGGTCTTGTGGGTCTTCATAGAACCGTTCAACTTCAGATTGTTCAGTGTTAATAGTTAGGGCATAGAGTTGGATCACTGTGATACTGAGTGGTTTGCCTTGGAACCGAACAGAGACCATTCTGTCGTTTTTGAGACTGCACCCAAGTGCCGCACTTCAGACTCTTCTGTTGACCACGAGGGCGCCTCCGTTTCTTCTAAGGGACTCCTGCCCACAGCGGCAGATGCGATGAACACCGCCCATTTTGTAACAAAACATTTGCACTGATTTGCACTGTTGCTTCAAACATAAAAAAGTCAATTAGGACTAAAATGCTTATCTTCAAGTTTATTTTCCACTGGGAATGGGCAATTGATTAAATAAGGAATTTTATATGTGAAGAAAGTTAATGTGTATGATATAATAATGTCAAGCATTTGAGCGTGTACATTTTTCATCCGGAAAGAAAATTACTGGTCTTGTATTAAGAAACTCCATGATATTTAGCTGAAGTTTGACATGGTATAATGAGCATTTTCAGTGGTGTTTTTCCTCAAAAATGTAAGTTTTAAAATTCCAGAATTATACTTTTCTTCCTTCAAGTATTACACACCCAACATAAATACTTAAAGAAAACCAACTTAGGTTTTTGATGCACCAAAGGATTGAAAAACCCTGGCCAGGACAAGATATTACAGGAAAGAGAAGTGTCTTGTAAACCAGAAGTCCAAGCGGCATGGGGCTGGGGGAGAGACGGCCTTGGAGCACCCTTCCTAGGAAGCCAGGGCAGGGCTGTGCTCGCGTTCTTCCCCTGATGAGACGCGGGCCCCGAGCACTTCCAACCTCAGGATAAGCAGGGAGTTAAGACAACAGGAAGCACAGGAAATCCTAAACCAAGCACCCTCTTAAACACTGGAAAGTCATACGTCACAATCTGTCTTTTATTCTGACAAATTATTAGGGCCTCGGAGACGGAGGGTGACAGAAGGTTAAGGACAGCTTTTGCAAATGGCCACAGCCCACAGACTCAAGTCTCCATGGTAACCTTTCTCCCTCATTCACTTCCTTTCCCACTCCCTGACTTCTCAGAGTATCAGAACTGGAAAGATGCAATACAGGCAGGACCGGGACACAGGCTAGAATTAGTGGACTACAGTGCCATACACACCACACCCACGTGGCTCATCTATCTAAGGCGAGAAAAGCCCGAGCAGTCCAGTCTGGGTAATTCACAGCTACACGACCACAGGCAATTGAAGAGACATACTGCACCAAACGCAACAGCAAGCATGGTCTGCATCCGCGCGTCCTCCAGAGTGCTCAGGAGCCCCTTCTTGCTAAGAAGAGCTCTTCCTGCCAGGGTCCAGAACTTGACGTGCTTTACTCCCACAGAGACAAACTGGGAGTCTGAATCTGGCCGGAATTCAGCCACAAAAATACGCTGGTTGTGACCAGCTCTGCTGGCAATTTTGGCACCTAAGAAAAAAGACACAACAGAATTTTCCAGGTGAGTATAAGAACTAAGCTGATTTTTTAAATAGGATTAAGCAGTTATTGAAAACATATAGCTCAAAAAACAAATGCTTATGGAAAGAAAGCACAGGGAATTGCCTAGCAGTCCAGTAGTTAGGACTCGGCACGTTCACTGCCAAAGGGCCAGGTTCAGTCTTTGGTGGGGGAGCTAAGATTCCACAAGCCTCATGGTGCAGCATCCACCCCCCGCCCCCTACACACACACACACACACACATACACACACGGCCTGTCCCTTGCACTGCTACCTAGCAATCATGTGACAGATGATTACTAGTGCCCAGGGTCCTTTTTACACATTTTGCAAGTGACGTATGACTCGAGGAGAGCTTCAGTATAATTTAAGGGGCATTTCAGACTGTGGGAACCATCATCTCTCTTCTTTTCTGTGCAGCTCTATGAATTTCACTTTTTATTTTTCCACAGTTCAGGTCTTTATTCTCTCTGCGCCCATCAGGTCATGAATTCATAGGGAACGGGCTCCCACAGTTCAGGCTCCTTTCCACTCGTTCTCAGGAAGGGTGCTTCTCTGGGTGGACCAGCTGGAGCTTCGGCTGAACCCAAGTCCCTTTCTCTCCGGCGTCCTTCTTTTTCTGATCATTTTCCTTCAGGCATTTCAGGAAGCTATCCTGGCTCTCAGTGTGTTTAAAATGCTCAGTGCACACATTAATTCCCTTGGCAAGAATCTTGCCCCTGTTTCTTTACAATAAAGTCAGACAGCATGCTGGGTTACACTGCAGCCTCTCCCATTCTGCCATGGTGTCATTTGTGGGGCATTCCATTTTGAACAGTATCTGTTCCCTTGATATCTACACTGTCACCTTTATCCTGGACTTGCAAGCATGCGGCCAAAGGACCGGCACAGGGCCCTGCTTTCTGAGAGCCAGAGAACAAGCAGCAGGGGCCTCTCCTCTCGCCCTTCGTGCTGGTCATGCTGGCGGATTACTGGAAGATGGCAGTTCTGGCCGAAAGGTGAATTTCACTTTTTATAACAAAGTTTTGTCTGAAGTGTATTCAAGCAGTATTACCTTATTGCTCTTCCATTATCACTTACAACATAATTCATTTCCATTCTTCAGTAAGATCCTTTCAGTTCAGTTCAGTTTAGTCGCTCCGTCGTGTCCGACTCTTTGTGACCCCATGAATCGCAGCACGCCAGGCCTCCATGTCCATCAGAAACTCCTGGAGTTCACTCAGACTCACGTCCATCGAGTCAGTGATGCCATCCAGCCATCTCATCTTCTGTCGTCCCCTTCTCCTCCTGCCCCCAAACCCTCCCAGGATCAGAGTCTTTTCCAATGATCCTTTATAACCAACCAAATAATAATTACAAGACCCTTTCATGCACAATTTCTTACTGAAAGGAGAGAGCAGTGAATCATTTTTAATATTAGTAACTCAGTAATTTATGCTTTATTTCCAATTTCACTGGGTTTTTAAAGTGGAACCCACCTACAACAGCTTTGTATGTGTACTGAGTAGGGCTGTAATGAAAAATGGTTTCAATCAACAAGTTAATACAAATATGAAATAGAAAGTTCGTTTCACCCTATACTCATTTATTTATTTAAATTACAAAGAGAAAACGCCTACCTTCTTGCCATCTCCAAATGGTAACTGTATGCTCTGGGTCTAGCCCCACAGAGAGCAGGAGTTTCCCGGTAGCACTGAAACTGACTGAGCACACCCCCTTCGAATGGTAGCATCTCAGAATGGACAAAGTCTGCTTGTTCACGGCATCCCAGACGTGAATAGACGGAGCTGTGGCTAAACAAAGACAGCACCCAACAGCTGTAATACACCTGTTACAGATGTTTCCATTGCTAAGGCTGATGCGTGCTTATGTCTGAAACATGGAAAAGATACATACCAAAGGACTGTATACTTAATAAAAAATAACTCAAAACTAAGACTAAATTTTAAAAAAAGGAAAGAGAAAGGAGAAACAGAAAAAAAATACAGACTACTTCCTCAGGCTATAGTCCAACAGCACTTTTGAGAAAATAGATTTTAGACAAACAACTTAGGCAATCACAACCCTAAACAACTTTTCCAAAAAAATGCGTGTTCTAGATACGTGCTGAGTCTTCATATAATTATGTATATTATGGAGAAATGTGCAAACATTACACAATAATCAAATACCAAGATATACTTAGTACTTATCTTATATGAAGGAGAGACTGAAAGCGAACACAAATTGTGAAAGGCAACAGGGAGGAAATCACATGAGCAGGTCACAAAGGAAATTTTCAACCAAGTAGACATACATCTGGTAAAAGCTAAGTGCATATCTCTCTATAAGACAGTATTTTTTTAAAAAAAAACAGGATTTTATGGGAGAAATACAACGGCTTATCCTTTTAAAAATTATACTTTTTTTTTTCTTTGTAGCCATTTTTACTGCTTAAAAAGATTTCCCAGTTCTCTGGAATTCCTAAGTTAAAAAACCATAGTTTTGAACTGTTCTTTTTTCATGAATTGCACCCTATAAAAAGAAACAGACTTATGTTCAGTCTCAGAACACAAGTACTTTTAGTAAAATAATACATGAAAGTGCATTTGCTTCAAATTATAAATCTGCTACAAATATTGCAAAAAGAGAAATATTACATACTGACAAGCTGTCTTAAAATCACTTGATGCAGAAAGAAATTTTAGTCTCTGAAGAAAACAGTCTGATAAATTTAGACTATATTTTACACCATCTACAATTTATAGTATACAATGATAAAGCTGACAGTTCTTCACACAAGGTTACAATATATTAACCCTGGGAGTTAAATTTGAAAATTGTTCAAAGATTTATGCAACTGCAAAAAAATAAAACCAATATGGAAATAGACATAAAATTTTACCACATAATAGAGCATTTATGTGTGAAAAATTGATCACAATAATTTAAGCACTGGACTAAAATTGGAACGTTCCTCATTCAGTAAAGGTGAAAGGATATGAGGAACTTAATTCAGTAGGAAATTCTGGTGATTTACACAGACACACACACTGGAGATCATTCTATAATTTTTTGCTGGTGACAAATACTAAACAGGTCTTCTATGATACAGAAATGCTTTTATAACTATAAAAAGAAACTCGGCAATCCATATATGGTATTTGTCTAAATGTGATGATGTAGCTAATGGTTTTTAAGAAAGAACACTCAATATTCTCCAAATTTAATATTTCATAAATTACAAAGCAAGTAACTTTCAGTAAACTGAATTACTGAACTTTTCAAAGTTTTACTTAAAAAATCAAATGAGATGGTAAGAACTTATACCATGAATTTACATCTTAAAACATATAGGTAGGACTATGTTATGAGACTGTTACACATTTAGAGTGCTCTAAACTTACATCAGTAGCAATATTTAAGATTTAAATTACTGGACACTCTCAACGCCTACCTTGCTGCTAAGTTGCTTCAGTCGTGTCCGACTCTGCACGACCCCATAGATTCTCCAGGCAAGCACACTGGCGTGCGGTGCCGTTTCCTTCTCCAGTGCGTGAAAGTGGAAAGTGACAGTCAAGTCGCTCAGTCGTGTCCGACTCTCAGTGACCCCCTGGACTGCAGCCCACCAGGCTCCTCCGTCCATGGGATTTTCCAGGCAGGAGTACTGAAGTGGGGTGCCATTGCCTTCTCCACAAGGCCTGCCTTCAGTTCAGTTCAGTTCAGTCGCTCAGTCGTGTCCGACTCTTTGCAACCCCATGAATCGCAGCACACCAGGCCTCCCTGTCCATCACCAACTCCCGGAGTTCACTCAGATTCACGTCCATTGAGTCAGTGATGCCATCCAGCCATCTCATCCCCGGTCGTCCCCTTCTCCTCCTGCCCCCAATCCCTCCTAGCATCAGAGTCTTTTCCAATGAGTCAACTCTTCGCATGAGGTGGCCCGAGTACTGGAGTTTCAGCTTCAGCATCATTCCTTCCAAAGAAATCCCAGGGTTGATCTCCTTCCGAATGGATTGGTTGGATCTCCTTGCAGTCCAAGGGACTCTCAAGAGTCTTCTCCAACACCATAGTACAAAAGCATCAATTCTTTGGCGCTCAGCCTTCTTCACAGTCCAACTCTCACATCCACACATGACCGCAGGAAAAACCATAGCCTTGACTAGACGGACCTTAGTCGGCAAAGTAATGTCTCTGCTTTTGAATATGCTATCTAGGTTGGTCATAACTTTTCTTCCAAGGAGTAAGCGTCTTTTAATTTCATGGCTGCAATCACCATCTGCAGTCATTTTGGAGCCCCCCAAAATAAAGTCTGACACTGTTTCCACTGCTTCCCCATCTATTTCCCATGAAGTGATGGGACCGGATGCCATTACACAAGGGTGAATCATGTTGTCTGGCTTCCTCCTGTAACCTGAAAGTGGTCATGCCTGACGCTGAGTAGCTGAGATACTCCTCCTGCTGCTGCCCTTCTTGAGGTCGCCAGAGAGGCACGTCTCACGGACTTGGCGTGTGCCCAGGGACATCCCGTCCTTTCCAATTCTTGCTTCTGGGCAGTCCTGTGTTCCTATGAACTCAGGCTCAGAGAAGTGAAGTGCCTTGCCCGGGGTCGCACGCCGCAGTGCAGAGCCAGCCTCTAGAGGCGCGTGCTGTCAGCACCTAGCTGCCACACTGACTTTCTCCGGAAAATCAACCCTACCAACGATCCGTAACCATGCTTCACTCTCCATCTCCAGGACACATAGGGCCCCTCTCTCTCTCAAATAACTTTATTAGTTTATTTACGGCTGTGCCGGGTCCTCGAGGCTGCACAGCGCCTCTCGAGCTGCGGAGTGCGGGCTTCTCGCTGCGGCGGGCCTCTCTTGCCCCACAGCATGGGCTCTAGGCTGAGCAGAGCTCCAGGCCCTTCAGCAGCGGAGGCACGTGGGCTCAGGAGTTGCGGCTCCTGGGCTCCAGGGCACAGGCTGAGGAGTCGTGGCGCCTGGCTTTACTTGCTCCGCAGCCTGTGGGATCTTCCCGGACCAGGGGTCGAACCTGTGTCTCCTGCATTGGCAGGCGGATTCTTTACTATGGAGCCACCAGGGAAGCCCATTAGGGTCTCTTAAAATTGCAAGTGGATTTCATAAGAATCAAAGTTTTAAAGGATTTTATTTTCATCCCCACCCCACTCCAGTACTCTTGCCTGGAAAATCCCATGGATGGAGGAGCCTGGTGGGCTGCAGCCCATGGGGTCACGAAGAGTCAGACATGACTGAGCGACCTCCCTTTCACTTTTCACTTTCATGCACCGGAGAAGGAAATGGCAACCCACTCCAGTATTCTTACCTGGAGAATCCCAGGGATGCGGGAACCTGGTGGGCTGTGGGAACCTGGTGGGCTGCGGTCTATGGGGTCACACAGAGTCGGACACGACTGAAGAGACTTAGCAGCAGCAGTTTGCCTTGATGCAGCATAGTAAACAGTTCATTTTAAAACAATATTTTAATATGGACCATTAAGTGTACCAATGGCTAAGACGGTAAAAAGCATCTGCCTACAATGCAGAAGACCTGGGTTCGATCCCTGGGTTGGGAAGATCCCCAAGAGAAGGAAATGGCAACCCACTCTAGTATTCTTGCCTGGAAAATTCCATGGACGGAGGAGCCTGGTAGGCTACAGTCCATGGTGTTGCAAAGAGTTGGACACGACTGAGCAACTCCACTCCACTTCCTCTGTACTGGACATTAAACTAATGTTGGGCCCAGCATCCCTTCCTTCCTTCCTTCTTAATAAAGCTCTGATTTTATTCAGGAATCCATGCCTCCCTCATGCAATACAAGCGATTCAGGGGAAAGACACTGCATAGTCATAGACTACGCCCATTGTGATAAGACCTCCACACATCCCACAATCCTTCTCATCCCTCCCCCTCGGCCCCGACATCAGTGATTCAGTTCAAGGCTTTGCTCACATCTTACAATGACTCACTCAGGCTAAAAGGCAGTACTAATTATTATTTTTAAAATATTCATGTATTTGGCTGCACTGGGTCTTAGTTGCAACGTGTGGGATCTAGTTCCTTAACCAGGGCTCAATCCTGGGCTCCCTGCGTTGGGAGTGAGAGGTCTTAGCCCATGGACCACCCAGGGAAGACCCAGGAAGCACTGATTTTAGGTTGTGGTTTTGAAGGAGGATTTTATTCTCTTTCCCACTTGATGAAAAGGCAAGGAAGCATATAACTCCAACCCTTCTATAACACAGATACAGCAGCCTCGTGGGTGAAGCTGGTGCCGTGGATGGCAGAGGGGAAGGGACGGGAAGCACACTGGGGCTCCTGAATCAGCAAAGGCAGGCGGGCACCCTCCCTCTGCACCCCTGGGCGATGATCAATTTCCTTCTTCTCAGTCAGGAGAGGGCCTGTGGAAGACCACTAAGTCATGTAGTGAACTGCCTACAGGGGCCTATTCCAGACAGAGCTCTCTCTCCTTGACTTGCCTTAAGGATCAAAGGTGTCAGATTCTTACTTCCTCACAGTCGTAGGTGGGCTGAACAAACTCTGCCAGAGAGAAAAGATGCCCTTAGGGTCTACTCAAAGCGCAGCCACTGTACTCAGATGGCAACTGGACCATATACCTTCCCCAACACATGCATTTACTCTTCCACATCCCAAAGCGGGAACTTTGAAGCTTCTCCCACCACCTCAGCACCTCCTCACCCTCAGAGGATGAAATATCAGCAAAAGCCATCAGAGAGGATCTTCCTTATTTTCCCACCTCCAAACCTACCAGTTTTCCTGCATTTGAACCTACACTCCCTTCATTGCTAATGACTGCAGATAATTTCTTCCTGCCCAACTCTCTCCCCCAAAGTATTCCGCTGTCTCATTTAGCCAGCTGCTCAAGCAAGAAACTAAGTTAGTCTCTGTTCCTTCCTCTCCATCATGCCCCCATCCACTCCATCAGAAAGACTGCTGGACCTACCTCGAAAATCTAAGCCATCTTTGCCTAGTTCAATTTTCACTCCTAGCACCCTAGTTTAAAATGTCTTTTGGTTGGACTACGGCAAGAGCCTCCCAATTTTCTGGGGGCTCTTTCCTCTCTGTTCTTAGTAGTGCAGAAAGTGATGTACTCAGAGTATAAATTAGATCACATAAACTCCGTTGCCTACAACTCTCTGGTGATGGACTCTATACTTCGCAGGAATGCAAACTCCTCTCCATGACCTGCGAAGCCCCACGTGACTGACCCAACCTCTTTCAAAGTTCATCTCAGGCTTTACTCCAGTCACACTAACCTTCCTGTTTCTTGATTCAGCGTTGCCCTACGTGACTGACCCAACCTCTTTCAAAGTTCATCTCAGAGGCTTTACTCCAGTCACACTAACCTTCCTGTTTCTTGATTCAGCGTTAGGGCCCCCACAGCAAAGAGTTAACACAGCAGGACTGAATTCACCGTCACTAGAATGGCCTGCTTGCCAGGGTGTAAGAACCTGACTTCTGAAATGTTTCCTGTGTCGATAAGGCTACTTGTCCATCTGGGCACTGAATACCTGCCTTCTCCCGGGAGTATGCTGTTTCAGTCCTTGTTGCTCCATGTCTACACGATCAGCCTCCAATAACAAATCCTGGTCTCTGAGACTTCAGCAGCTAACCTGGGCAGAAGCTGGTAGAAGCAGGTTCTGTGTGGCCCCCGGAGCAGTGCTTTGAAAGAGACAGAGATCTAGGAGCGCCATGCCTTGACCCTCTAGGACCACTGGGGATGTGGCTGGTCTAGGAGTCTGAAACCAGGCCTGAGTCTGGAGCCCCCAGACCACCCTCTGGCCGTCGCTGTTTAGTATCATTTTTGGCCTGGCTAAATCCTAACACTCCTGAAAACCACTGCTTTGTTGCTATCACCCTGTCGTTTTTTATCATGTTCATCACCATCTTAGATCATGCTATTTCAAAAAATGTACTTATTTATTGCCTGTCTCCCTCTAGAGTAGGACTCAGCAAGCTTCTACTGTAAGAGAGACAAAACTGAAGATTCTGTGCAGGTTCTTATGTAGTACAAGGAAACAATCTTCTTTTGTAGAAAACAAATTTCCACAAAAGTTTTATTGATAAAATTCACTGAGTGAAAATTTTTATAATATTGATCTACTAATGAGAATTAATTTTTTGGGGGGGAATATTAATTCACTTAAGTAGGGTTCAAAGTCAATGTTCTTTATTTTTTTAAAAAATTACAAATGTTCATCTGTTAATGATGACCTGTAATGATTTTCAATTCTGACAATGTCTCACAGATAGGTGCTGTCAAATATGAGTATCAGTCTGAAAGCAAATGATTTTAACAGAATATGTTAACCACTTGGAAGGCATTCAGAAAACTGTATTAGCGTTCTGGCCTGATGTTTGTCTTTTAGCATGTATTATACTGCAGAATAATAACTATAAATTGAACATTAGGTGGAAGTTCTTCAACTGTACAGTTAAACAGATTTTTTAAATATGGCAATTTTCTTTACACTTGTAACAAGATCTAAAAAGATGCTGCTGGAACTGAAATTTGAGCCCAGAAAATATACTTGCTGCAAATTTGTGTGGGAAAGGGAAGCTGGTGTCTTAATTTCTGACGGGATGAGACACGCACAGTGCAGTTCGGCATGGCTTGTGATTCAAGGATTAGCTGTCACCAAATGACTCTCCTGCAGTATCAGTTTCACATATAAGCACTGTAATTTCAACGTGTGTAACTGTAATTGTAGTTTCCTTGTAACTTCAGGTTGAATCATTAAGAAACACTATCAAATCTGCAGCAAAAACTCATTTCCAAAGCCATTCAGTTTTCCATAATAGAGACTGAGGGCAGTTCGTCTCAGAAAAATTTCAGTCCTGGCTCTGAGTGACAGAAATTGCAAAGAACAACAACAACAAGATGTTACTACTGCTAAACCACTGAACTGCTGCGGCAGGGCAAGTCCGGACATTCACCTGCTACTTCTGACAGAAATTAATGGAATTGATGGTTAAGGCTATGAGGGCAAATAAAATTAACTGCTGACTCTCAAAAACAAAATACTGAGGTTCAATTATACATGATAGATTGAAATATTTTTCACAAAGCAGCTGCTGAGGAATAACACAGTGCATAAACCATAGGCTTCAGGTGCCTTTAAAGTCCATAAGCCTTGTAAATTTTACAAACTATGTCCTCTTTTCTGCTCTTGCTCCACACATATTTTTACCACCCTCAGTTGTAGTATATCTTAACAGATTCCACTTCAGGTTGTACTGAATTACTGTTTTCTTAAGTTATTTGAAAATATTATCTTTTCAAGTTGTTACATGGAGACCATTTATAGAGGCAAACTGTCACTGAAAAGTCAGCACTGATTCCTCCAATAAACAACTGGCAACATCTGTCAACCTATCAAGAACCATTCAGAATCATCTGCCCCCTTTGGGCCTGTTTTTGGTGACTACTGATGTTGTTCGCAAAGCCCTCAACTGTTTTAGCAATGGTTCTTGGCAGAAGATCTTAAACAAGTTTATCCTGTCTGGACACTCATTCATTGCAGCCAGACATGACTTAATTAAGCCAGCAATAAACAGCTTGTCCTAATTAGCTGACAAATGAGTCATTCAGAACCTTACTGAGGTTTTCGCCAAATTTTCTTTTTATTTTTTGAAGAAATTCTGTTGTGATGAGATATTGTGTTGTTTAAATAATTTTTAAATTCTATTTTGCTTATTTTTGGCGGCACCACACTGCATGCAGGATCCTAGCTCACTGACCAGGGATTGAGCCTGAGCCGCCTGCAGTGGGAGCCTGGGGTCCCAGGCACTGGACCGCCAGGGAAGTCTCAAGGTACTGTTTTAAAGTTCCTGATTTTTCTGATTTTTGCTTTCCTGTGACCTGGGGATATTGCAATAAAGTCAGTGTGAAAATGTTGACATATACTGTATTCTTTCAGCACAGCTACAGTATCACTGCATAAAAAGCACAATGTTTTACCATCTCATTTGACAACAAAATCCACACTCCACTGTGCCTTTATAGTTTGACATCCAGCCTATTTTTCCTTTCCCCTCTCTTGTTTTGCCAGGATAGATATGCCATGGTTAAAAACCAAATGGCAGCAAGGTGGGTACCCCTAGAGAATGTTGTATTCAGTGAGATAAGTCAGAGAAAGACAGATGCCATGCGACACCTCTCATATGTAGAACCTAAAAACCAGTACACGTGGACGTATACGCAACCCAGAAACAGACTCACAGATACAGAGAGCAAACTAGAGGTGACCTAAGGAGAGCGGGAAGCGGTGGGGCAGACGAGGGGCAGGAGATTAGAGATAAAAAATGCTTTGTACAAAATAGGTAAGGATATATTGTATAGCACAGGGGAAGTATAGCCATTATCTTAATAACTTTTAGTGGTATATAAGCTATAAAAAATGAATAACAGTGTTGTATATCTGAAAGTTATATAATGCTGTATATCAACTATAATTCAACAACAACAAAATGTTGTGGAATATAGCAGTACCTGCAGCACTCAAAACCTGTCAAGCTTTAAAACAGAACCACTGCGACCTGTAGTGTGCCAAGCTGCACTGGAAAGCGGTGAGTGCTCAGAACAGTCTCTGCCTCAACCCTGCCACGAGAGCACCAAAGCTGCCGTGGACGGTACGTGACTCGACGGGCAGGGCCGTGTCCAGAAGCCTCATCTGTGGACACTGGAATCTGAATTCCTCACTGCTCATGTTTTGTGAAATTTTATTCTTCCTTTGACATTTTCCAACTATTTCAATGACTAAAAACTATACTTAGTCATGGGCTGTACAAAAACAGGTGGTGGGCAGATGTGGCCCAAGGGTGCTAAGTCTGCGAACCTCTGCTCCTGAGTGTAGCCCAAGAGAGCAAGGCCACTGTCTGCTGTGCCAAATACATTTGTGGCTAAACAGTCAAATCACAAAACCATGCCTTATCCTGGAGGAGAAGGAAATGTGTGCAAACCACTGGGCAATGTTTTCTTATCAGACTGTTGATTCCTACTATCTTAAATGAACTGAAACTGAGTTGAAAAAGCCTAAGCTATTATAATATCTAAAAACAACTGACATGCATTTGTTCATCTAAGAGGTTTGTAACTTCACAAAGTCATGGTCTAATTTAATAAGAAAAAGTTATTTTCAAATCTTTAAATGTTCTGTTGATCTAACATACGCAATAATTTTGATGATTATATAAAAATAGTAATTGAAACGTTTTTTATTTCTAGGCAATAAAATTTACTGATTCATACTTAAGATCAAATTTTACCTTTATTCCTACCAGCTATATGATATTGGCAGGTTAATACCTACTATGGAGAGTTCTCGTGATGACTAAATAGGTATTACAAGTAAAGTGCTTATAACAATTCTGAGCATGCTAAGAAAGTCAAAATATATCAGTTTAAAAAAATTACTGTAGATTGGGCTCACTATCATGACATTAAAATGATGTATTCTTGACTTTTAAAGAACACAAAACAGTTCAGCTATCTTATTACTCTATAAAAATGTAGGCTATCACTACTTAACAATATGAGTAAAATAGAAAGTGATAGACTTCCTTACCTGACATGTCTGCTGAATCACCTATAATGGAAAAGTAGCAGAAAAACAATGATCCAGAAACAGCATAAACACTATATGCAAAATTTATAAAGACTCAACTGCCACAAGATAATTTTAAATAAGTTAAATAACTGTGTCATATATAAAATTATGTAAAATTGAGTATACTGTAAGTGAAGCCACTAATTCCAATTATATATGCATATTAGTATTATATGCATATGACCTTTTCATCTTTAGATCAGTATTTTCTTTAGTGACTTACATGAAACTAGAAAAACATTTAAAATAGTCCTGATACGGTTTAAAAGTGATATGACTTTATTTCGGTTTACAGACGCCCTGCTAATAGATCCTTCGGGCTCTTATGTAGCTCTACTTGAAGGGAAGAATCGGATCTAAATCATCTGAAAGAAATGATGGTACAAGTTGGCATGTAACTCAAGGAAAGGAAGGCTCTTAATTCAGGCCACAAACTAACCCCTTTCTTATTTTTTTTAACTAAACATTTTCTGTCTGAGTAAAAGATTGCCAAAAAAGAAAATACGAAATTCATTGTAATTTACAGTAGAAATACTTATTAATAAAAATTTTAGAGTCAATAATCTTTAGCAAGAAAGAAAGCAGAAAACTTTAGAAACCTTTTTTAGAGAGACGATTGTTCTCTGCTTTATTAGAACTTTATGTCCCTGTGTGCTTCAGCTGTGTCCAGCTCTGTGTGACCCCATGGACTGCAGCCCGCCAGGCTCCTCTGTCCATGGGATTTTCCAGGCAAGGATACTGGAGTGGGCTGCCATTTCCTTCTCCAGGGGGTCTCCCCGACCCAGGAACTGAACCCAGGTCTCTTATGTCTCCTGCATTGGCAGGCGGGTTCTTTACCACTAGCGCCACCTGGGAAGCCTATGAAATTATTGTTTCAAGGACATATTGATAATGTAGATGTATTGTGTCCTGACCTGGAATAAGAGAGAAAAGGCAATAAAGTACTTGACTGTGCTGAGAAGACCAGTCAGGATAGACCACTTTTAAATTTGAACATGCTCTGATGACAACTAAATGATGACAGTACTTGAAACTATGTCACATAAAGAACCGTTTAAAACTGAGGGTTTTGGTTTTGGAAAACAGGCTTATCCTGGAATATCTGTGGGCCTGGGGCAAATAAAGAGTACAGATAAAGACCTAACCATCACAGGTCTAAATATTCTAGGTGCCCCAAAATGAGGACTGGTGAATCACAATGAAAGAGAGAAAGATTTCTGTTCTATATGAGGAAGCATTTTACAACAGAGCTTCCTAAGGAGAGGTTAGAACACTTACATATAAAAACATTCCTTCAGGCCCACAATAGATAATTGTTTCTCCTAAATTCATAAAGTCAGAGAAACATTGATTGAAACAAGTAAAATGACGCAAAGGAACCATTCTCCAATGGTTTCTTAGGTCAACTTACAAAGGCAACAGAAATAAAAGCAAAAATAAACAAATGGGACCTGAGGAAATTTAGAAGCTTTTGCATAGCACAGGAAACCATAAATAAAATGAAAAGACAACCTACAGATTGGAAGAAAATATCTGCAAATAATTTGACCAACAGGGCTTAATTTCCAAAATATGCAAACAGCTCACAGAACTGAATGACAGAAAACAAACAACCCAATTAAAAATCGGAAGAAGACCTAAACAGACAGTTCTCCAAAGAAGGCATACTGTTCAACATCACAAATTATCAGAGAAATGCAAACCAACCACTTGATGCAGGTCAGAATGGCTATCCTCAGAAAGTCTCCAATTTTTTTCGAGGGTGTGGAGAAAAGAGAACCTTTCTACACTGTTAGACGTATGCATGTGTTAGTCCCTCAGTCGTGTCTGACTCTGCGACCCCATGGACTGGAGCCCACAAGACTCCTCTGTCCATGGGATGCTCCAGGCAAGAATACTGGAGTGGGCTGCCATTTCCTCCTCCAGAGGACACTGTTGCTAGGAATGTAAATTGGTGTAGCCACTATGGAAAACAGCATGCAATTCCTCAAGAAACTAAGAACAGAGTTGCCATATGACCTGGCAATCCCACTCCTGGGCATATATCCAGAGAAAACTCTACTTTGAATAGATACATGCATCCTAATGTTCATAGCAGCACTATTTACAAGAGCCAAGACATGGAAGCAACCTAAATGTCCATCAGCAGATAAATGGTTAAAGAAAACGTGGTACATATATACACAACGGAATAATACTCAGCCTTAAAACAGAACGCAACAATGCCATCTGCAGCAGCACGGATGGACCCAGAGATTATCATACTAAGTGAGCAAGTCAAAAGGAGAAAAGACAGATTCCATATGACATCACACATATGTGGGATCCAAAACACGACTCAAATTAGCTCACTAATAAAACAGGAAGAGACTCACAGACATAGAAAACAAATTCATGGTTACCAAAGGAGAAAGGATACGGGGGAGGGAGAAACTGGAAGTCTGGGATTAGCAGATACAAACTACTATATATAAAACAGATAAACAACAAGGTCTTACTGTATACCACAGGGAACTATATTCAATATCCTGTGATAACCCATAACAGAAAAGAACTACCCTGCTGTACATCAGAGTCTAACACATCATGTATCAACTATACATCAATAAAATGTAAATAACTAATAAATTCAAAGCTTAGAATATTGTGTATGTAACAGGTTAAGAACCGACCTTTCTTTTTAAAAGGAGAAAATTTTTACAGAAATGAAGAATAAAGGGTCTTTGTGTCATAACTGTAGAACGAATAGATAACAGAGCACAACCTTCTAACTGATCGTGTTAAAGCCTAAATTATCTTCTTCAAGAAGGAAAAAGTGCCTGGAAAGTTGCCTTAGCCACTGAGGCTCACCGAAGCCCAATAACCCAATGGCTTCGACCATCCTTCCACACTATACGCGGGCTGTGACGGCCGCGCTGATTGATCAGTCTGCTGCTCCGCAGTCACCGTGGTCAGTCACTGGTAGGTCTGTCCTAAAGAGACCTGCCACCCGCTCACCATTTTGCTTGTGGAGTTATGACTTTTGTCAAAATTTTCTAGAGTTGAAAGAAAATAGCAAGATAGGGGATTTCAAAACCAGCTGGCAAATCTGATCACCGCCAAAGGAGAGGTGAAGGGCTCACCGACAGCATGGGCTCGGCTTCTCAGCTCTCCAGGGTGTCCCCGGAGGCAGAGGCTGTGCCCGCTCGTCAGTCACTGCTCAGCTCCTCTTTCTTACCACTCCCGCCTCAGACTCTGCCTTCCTCCTCCACATGCTATTAAATTAAACTTTCTGCTGCTCAGAAATTTCTGCTAAACAATTAAATCCAACTATTTCAACCATCATAAAATACAATGCTCTTCATTCTGAACTGTCTGAACCAATACAGATAAGCAAAGTGAAAAAAAAAAATACCTGGAAGCAAATAATATGGTAAAACTGGATGCGTGCTTCATGCACAAATGCATTTCAGACAATACACAGAAGTGTTTCAGTCTCTTTCCCCTGGGATACTGAATTAATTTAAAGAAGACAACTACTTAATACTATTTCTTTTTAAAATACAGAAACATACCTACTTGGCCAGTTGCCACTATGTTGATAAATTTAGGGTGCTGATTTACAGTGAGGCACAGAATATCATCATTATGTTCCTGATAAAAACTCTGAGTCCCTATAAAAAAAGAATTTGAAAATTAAATTTGAAAACTTTAATGTGAAATAGTCAAATACACTTTACTCAGAGTAATAAACTGCTGTGTTTAGCTTCCTTGCTTATTTAACATTTATTTTTTGAGCACAGTATATATACTGCATCCTAAGGACGTAAACGTGACTGACAAATCCTTAACGTAGTGAACCCTGAAAGGCATAACCCATGTAAAACCAGGCTGGAGACATCAAGCACCACAAGAGAGTTAAAGATCAAAGCGCTATGGAAATATGCAGCGATCTGTTCTTCTCATGAACAGATGGCACTCCTGAACTGACACAACAGATTCTGGAAATGTGAGTGCGGCTGGGGCAGGCATTTCAGGAAGAGGAATACTTGAAGCAAAGATACACAGGCAGGGGAGCCGTGGGTATGCATACAGATGGCTCGTTTGGCTGAAATACAGGGTAACAAAAAAGACAAGTGAGAAATATCATTGGACAGGCAAGTTTGAACTAGAATTACAGAGGATTTGGAAAACAAGCCTATTATTAAATTTTATATTTATTCTGTAGTCAGTGGGGAGGTACTGAAAGAATTCTGATCAAAGAAGTAATCTGATTCATCTTGTAGCAGCAACAGTGGAGAGGCCCTGGCAGACTGTGACTGTGCAGGAGGCAGGGAAGGGAGGCTCCTGCAAGCCAAACGGAGAGGCGGGGGACGAGGCCAGGCTGGCAGACGGGGCCCAGGCTACAGGGCGCCATTGACACTAGGTCCTCCAAAGAGCAAAACAAAACCAAAGAAAACCATGTTTGAATAACATTTAATATAGCTAACATTACTTTTGAACTTCTCAAAGTAAAATGTGCTTCATATTTCCCAGGGCTGAGTTCAGTTAAAGGAATAAACAAATAATTATATGTACTACTGACTAAATCAGTAGATCAACTATCAGATGAGGACTTCCTGGACTATACGCACAGCAATGAACCCGCAGAACAGACAGAGGCCACTGGAGCAGAGGCCTAGGCACTCCTCTACCCCAGCTCTCTACATTCCATCATTAGGGAGCCGAGTAACTAAAATCCAGGAAACTAAGGCAAATGACACGTATAAACATGGAAATGTGTTTACACTTCCATCCTTATGTAGTGTGTCTTTTCTTCTATATTCTCTGTGAAGGATAAGTGAAGCCTCAAAGAGGATTTTCTATTCATAAGAGGTATTTTGTAATGACCTAAAGTATTGAATAGAAAATTACCATTGATTTGTGTAATCTTGATGAATCTTTTTCTTAAGGAAACTAAAACAGATATACCATATTAATGATTAATACTGACCAGGGGCAGGGGATTATGACTCACATAATCCATTCTACCTAATTAGTGAAGCTACCAGAGGGAAAAAAAGCCAGAAATGTTTGTACTAAATAAACTGCATCTTCAATACAAACAGACAGACTATTTTGTTGGGCTCAAAATCACTGCAGATGGCAACTACAGCCATGAAATTAAAAGATGCTTGCTTCTTGGAAGGAAAGTTATGACCAACCTAGAAAGCATGTTAAAAAGCAGACACATCACTTTGCTGACAAAGGTCCGTCTAGTCAAGGCTATGGTTTTCCAGTAGTCATGTATGGATGTGAGAGTTGGACCATAAAGAAAGCTGAGTGCCGAGCAACTGATGCTTTTGAACTGTGATGTCGCAGAAGACTCTTGAGAGTCCCTTGGACTGCAAGGAGGTCAAACCAGTCCATCCTAAAGGAGATCAGTCCTGAAAATTCACTGGAAGGACCGATGCTGAGTCTGAAACTCTAATACTTTGGCCACCTGATGCAAAGAGCTGACTCATTTGAAAAGACCCTGATGCTGGGAAAGATCGAAGGCGGGAGTAGAAGGGGATGACAGGATAAATTTGTTGGATGGCATCACTGACCCAATGGACATGAGTTTGAGCAAGTCCCAGGAGATGGTGAAGGACGGGGAAGACTGGCGTGCTGTAGTCCATGTGGGGGTCACAAAGAGTCGGACACAACTGAGCAACTGAACAACATTCTGACTTTATGAAGTTTATAACTTTATGTAATAAAGCAATTCAAAATTAATAAAGAGTATTACAGTAGGATTATCACATCCTTGGTCATCAAATGATGCTTAGAGAACTTTTTCAACAATACAATCAGTTAAATAGACGTCAAGAAATATTTTCCCATCTCTTGCATCGAATAGGTATTATCAGTCACGTCACAAGCAAGCAGCTTTCTTAGTTAACCTTTTTGGCTTTCCAAGCGCTCGGCATGAACACTGCCACTCCACCGCCAGTCCCTAGCAATCACTCACCAACATGTTCCTTTCAATCTTTCAATCACTAACTATCAGACAGCCACTTGCGAGGAAACAGAATACAGTTTCCAACGCTTCTGCTGTGACACGTGCTTCCAGCACACAGGCATCCTTCGCTTCTAACCAAGATCTATGAGCTCTCTGCATCATGAAGTCCTTTTATGCTGTGCTATACTCTCCTCAAGACTGTCAATTCCTTAAAGTATTACTAGGAAGTTCTACAGTATGAAATATTCATATTCCAGATTCATGTATTTTAATTATTCATATGTTTAACAGAGTTTTAAGATGCTAAACAAAAAATTCTCCATTTTAAAAAGAGGGGAATGGAGAATTAGGGTTTCCTACCTGTAGCAACATTGTGAAGAATTCCAACAGATGCAGTGTGATAAATTATATCATCACCATCATTTAAATAATGAACGTTATTCCTGCAGTCTCGGCCTCGATAGCCAAAAACAAGCTCCAACACAAGGTCCTAAAACAACGATAAAATCATACATTTGCTCATGTCTAAATGTTCACCATTACTTTGTTGTAAACAGTACTGGTGGTCTTTAGTCAAAATGGAGGATGCATCTTTGATTTATAAATTTCAAGCACAAAACTAAGCTAGATGCGCCTCTCTATCTAAGCTTCTTCGAGCAGCTGAAGCACACACCCCTACTTCTCTATGTGAATCTGTGAAAATGAAAAGGGAGCACACTGTCACCTGACTCCAAGAAGTTTAGTTCTTAAGGTTTCGTGTGTTAAACACTGAGATACTTTGTGTCCAAAAGAAAAATATTTCAATTTGTGTTAACTGTTAGTCAAAAATATTTGATCTGTACATATGACTGAGGATAAATTAGGTCCAAGTGGTGTGCTTCCAAGCATCTAAAGAGCCTATCAGCTCCATACACTGAGCACGCCGTCCCTGATAACTCGTGCTCACGGTAATCCTGCTACTCCACGTGCCCATTCTCACTGACCGTGCGAGGCTGAGTGGGGCAGAGAGTACAACAATCACCTCCCACAGCTTTACACCTTGCTTTTGACCTCACTGAGCAGTCTGCTTAAGGACTTCCCTGTAGCTCAAATAGTAAAGAATCTGCCTGCGATACAGGAGACCAGGGTTTGATCCCTGGGTCGGGAAGATCCTCTGGAGAAGGGAATCCACTCCAGTATTCTTGCCTGGAGAATTCCAAGAACAGAGAAGTCTGGCGGGCTACAGTTCGTGGGGTTGCAAAGAGTCAAACATGACTGAGCGACTAACACACACACAGCAGTCTGTTTGTTATTGCTGATACTGGGATTATGAAATTATGAAATATGGGAGAACTTTTCTCTTTTGCTCAATTATTGTGGAAAGTTTCTTTGCTTGGAAGCGAGGCCGTTATTAAACTTTACAGTGAATATCTCATGGGGTAAAAGTTCCTGATTTAGTATAAATATTAAATCTTTAACTTATAAGTTCGAACCACTAAGTACAGGACACTCTAAGGTCACTATGCTTCTATAAACCACAGATCATTCCACACATTTGCATTTAGAAGTTCTCTGAGATATGGTTCAATTCAGGGCATTATTCATAGAAAACTAAAAGACACACACACAAAAAAAAGGGAACAGAGGATGTCAATCCAAGCTCAGACTCGACAGTTAACCAATCAATGTTTACAACTGAACAAAAAAGAATACTCGATACGCTTGTTTTCATAAAGAATAATGGTAAGATTTGGGTGTTCTACAGAAAGGAAACAGAATAAACCCTGGACACATTCTAAGGTACAAGTTAGCACCGGGCGGTGGATTGTCCTCACCTCTATGGGCCTCTTTTTCTTGCCGACGTTGTTGGTCTGGAGTTTTTCTGGCTGCGGTGGGGCCCTGCTCACCGGAGGCCTGAAGCAGAGAAGCAGGAGAGAGGAAGGGAAGTGTCACCCAGCGCCCTCACCCAGCTCCTCTCAGCCCTCCAGAGAGCAATGTCCGACACTCCACCCCAAGAGTGAACCCAATCTGTGTTTCTCACTAGACTCCACCCTCTATATCTTGGTATCTTCTAAGGCAGCAAGGTAGAAAGAAAATGTCAGAACTTCTATTCACTTTCCTTTTAATTTCTTTGATGTTTGTTCCATAAATGCAGCTAATACAACAGCACAAGAACAGACTGGTGATAAAAATATACAAATGTTAGTTTTACAAACGCAAAAGCTTCTTGATGGGGTGCGTTATCAACAACAGCCTAGATTACTGCTCTAACGTAGCTATCTCAGTATCTTGCACATGGCAAGTACTCAATATATACTTCCTGAATTTTGAAAATATTTCTATACACCTCCCATACTGTTGGCGATGTAAATCACATCTGAGTTCAAACGTGTACTCATCACCAGGGCCTCTGTGCCCTTTATCTTCTCCTCTGAAGTTCCTAGTGTGTCTATGGCAACACTGTCAGTTAGGTGCACAAGACATCTTACGGCGACTCTGTAAAAGGCTGTTACTACTGCCTCCAATGCCTCTTCCCTCCTTTTCACTATTTACCTCATATTTTGCAAACTTACACAGCAGCTCTCAAATCTATTCCTCTCCCTCTGTTTCCACCACTAAGCTCAGAATCTATTTATAACGTGTCGTTAGGTATACGGAGCTCCCATTTTCAGCTATTTAAATGTGGCAACTCTTCCCTAAAAAAAGCCTTCTGTTTATTGTTGTTTTTTAAACTCACATCATTTAGTTTAAACTCAGATAGTCATTATTCCAATGTTTAATAAGCTGAACAGTGAATCTAAATCAATCATATATCACCTCACCCTTCAAATTTTAATATTGAATAACAACTAAATCTGAAAATGATACAAGCTAACTTTCCAGTCAAGAAAACTCTAACATTTCGGAATAAATTCACAAAATTAAAGGCATAACAATATATCTGCATTTTCAAAGTGATTTTCAAGGTACACACCTATAAAAAGTAAAGAAAGTGTCATGTCTTGAACATGTAGCAGACGTGTGTTTTCGTATGTATGTGAGGCAGCATGCAGACGTACAGAGCCATGATGGGTGACATAAAAGCTCTGCACTTGCAACATTATATGAAGGACTTTTCAAATTACCACAAAAATTTTTGATTCCAAACCTTTTTCACATACTTTTAAAATGTCTATAAGTAATCAATAGAATTAACTTTATATTATTTAGTATTTTAAAATATTTCTGCTAAAATCATTCTAAAGAATGGGAGCAGCCTTGCCTTCTCCAAGTTCTTGACCTTTATTCAGTGTTATTGTCTGACAGCTTTAATAAGTGTATAATTTTTATCTCTAAATCCTGTATAACAATTAAGCATATTTTAATGTTTATAAAGATAATTTATATAGGATATATTATTGCTTAAAATTATACAACTTGGAAAATTATACAAATCAAATGGATTAAGTTTTAGTAAGGCAGTTACTTATATGTCATGAATCCAATTATTAAAGTGAAAAAGTCATGTCTGACTTTTGTGACTCCATGAACTATAACCCATCAGGTATGAATCCAATTATTAAGATATAGTCATTTCAGGGATACTGATTTCAAAGGAGAAAAACATGGAAAGCTGTGAACAGAGGTAAAGAACACCAAGTGACACAGCTCATTAATGGTAAATATCAAAGATAATAAAAAGACAAAATCAGGCCTCATGGACTAGAGCAAAGAGAGAAGGTTACCTGGAGCCTCTTTCCAGCAGCAGATAAAAAAGGGAAAAGATTACAACACAAATCTGAATTGAAAATAGTAGTAAAATATGTCCTGTAATAAAATACTTATACACATTTAATGCAGATAAACTATACGGTATATAGTAAAGGCCTATTGTTTTTATTTATTGCTATAAGTAAAAAAGGCTTAAATTATTCCATTAATGGCAGGGAAATCAGAAGAAAAAAGATGAAACGGAAAAGGATTCAACATGTTCTATGTTGTGTATAGCTTGCCACTCTTATTTTCCACAGTGCAAACTGAATTTCAAACAAAATATTTAAGCTTATTTAATGTTTATTAACTTAAAAGGTTGGTAGCACTGCACTGCTATTAAGGACTGTCTAAGGAACCGAAGCTCCCCCTCCTCTGACTCCAGAGGGACTCCCAGTCAGCCAACGTAACCAAGCATGCGGAGGGAGTCTTGAGACCATGTGGTATTTGAGGCTGTTCCAACAAAGAGGTAACTATAAAAAATTCCCCATAGCAACATAATGGCTGAACAGAACTGGAAGGATCATAGCTGTTAATCTCCTCCCCCCTCCCAATGAAACCAGAATTCTCTTACATGTCTAGAACAACCCTTCACAACCCTGATGACAAGTGGGCATTTACTAAATCCTACATGAACAACTGCTTGTAAGACGGCAATTATATCTCCACTTAGTTTTCTTTTTTTTTTTGAAACTAGTGATTCCAAAAATGATGAATTATTCTTTATGTGAAGTGGCCACCCAACTTTCCTTTATCCTGTGTTTCTTTCTAGTTCACTGTAAATTGTCAATGTTCCTTTAAAATGCAGAGCTTAGTCCCAAAGAAGCTATTCCAGGTCTGATGCTAGGTCTGAATGTTTTACTTCTGCTAAAATAGTGTAAGATTATGAGGGCCTTTTAAAGAAGTCACATCACACTCCAGACTCATATCTTTGCACACATCACCTCCTGCTTAAAACAGAGTGAATTCCTGCTATCTGCCAAAATAACTAAGGAGTACCTAACATTCGAAGCTCTGAACAATCTTTCTCAAATTTACTTGTTCATCTTATCTGTCAGCATTTCCCTGCTGGTGCCTTTTTTAACTTCCAAAACAGACGAGGCTTTTCCATCCTGTCCTGTTTCAGAAACTGTCTGAAGACACTTTTATTTACTAAAGGCAGCTATCAAACGACCCCAAACAGTCCTTTCTTGCACATATAATTTTATTAAACATGTAAATATCATTATTGCCCTATATTAATGAATATATTAACTATGACATGAAACTAACAGGTTTGCTATCAACTGGAAAAGTTTTCACTGAGAAATATGTGTGATTACTGTTTTTACAAGTCTTTGAAATTTAAGGAAAAACTAAAACTATTAGAGTACAGGCATTTATGAAAAGTCATCTGTAAAAACACTGATTATAAGGAAGACCCTTACAACAACGCTTACATATTGTATCTTCAAATGCAACTCTTTTGTAGGATTTGTTCTCTTTCATTTTCTAATTCTTTCTCAGCAAAACTAGTTCAGTGTTTTATAAGGAAAAAAATCAATACCTTAAAATACCACAAAGACCAAAACAGAAGAATAAATTTGAGTAAAATATTTTCTTAAATAAAATAACTTACCTTACTACTCCCTGCCTTCAAAAGAAGCAAGAGAAAAAAGGAGATAAACAGATATGAAAATTGATGGTGAATAAAATATATCAGTTTAGTAGACAGAATAAAGGTAACATGTCAATAAAATTCTAAGGAAATACAACAGTGCCTAAATTTTATGTCACATTGTTCTGATTTATTAAAAAATATTGGAAATTTGATTGACAAGTAACTACTTTAAATACATTAAGACTTGTCATAAAAATACTTAAACAGAAAAAGAAAAACATAAAATTATTAATGTCATTTAGGAAAAAAGAATCCACAAAAAAATCAACTAAATAAAGTCAAATTGTCATCAGAAATATTTTCCTTTTAAGTAGACATTTGACAAACATTTTATTTGTTTAAAAAATGTTTTGTATTTGATGATGATATATTTTATTTAAAACTGAAGACAATTATGTATACAGACCATTTAACCTCTTCACAAAAGTGAAAGTTGATTAAAAAAACCTTCATTTTTATCTCCTTTGATTCTTGCATTTGATGAAAATGAGGCCTCCTAACTATGAATCACAATAATGACTTTTCTGCCTTGGCATTTTCAGGAGAATTTAGTAGAGCTGAATGATAAAATAATTTGAGAACAAAATGCAAAATAAATAAATAATTTTGAGAATGCAAGTTAACAGCAAAGATTACAATTATGACAGTGTCAACCATTCTTTGTGAGCAGTAAAATATTTCTGTCAGAACTTGGGTCACTTCCACAATCAAGGAGGAAATTTAAGTGTTTTACCATGAGGGACGGTCTACAGATTAAAATTAGGTCACATTTTCTGACATACTCCATTTATCTGATAAATGATAATATTTTCTTTAAAAATCAATATAATAAATGAAAAAAGATTAACGAGAATATCTAGAGTTTCTTCTTCCCTATATTATATTTTTCATTACCTGTGAGATATAATTTCTTTTAGGGAATATTAAGTACTATACTGAAAATATTCTAATTATGAACATCTACATTTACATACTGATACAGCTCTAATTAATAAATATACAGGTAGTATTTATTACTCTGTGGATATTTAATTTCAGTACTAAAAGAAAAAGCTCTTAGGGAGTTCCCTGGAGTCCAGTTGTTAGGACTCAGCGCTTTTACTGCTGTGGTCCTGGGTTCAATTCCTGGTTGGGGAACAAAGGTCTCGCGAGTAGTGTGACGCGGCCTAAATTACAGTAAAAAAAATTTTTTTTAAAGGAAGTGTGTCAGTATTAACCAGATATCTCCTTAGGTTACACTGTATTTTAGTCCAAGAAAGGGGTGGTGAAGAATTACTACCTAAATTCTTTATATACATTATTTCATTTCATGAAATACTCCATAAATTGTGGATTATAATGTTTGTTTTTTTTTTTACCTCTGAGGAAACTGAGGCTCAGAGAGAATGAAAAGTTTCTCAAGGTCATACAACTGGCAAACGATAAAATGAGTATTTTAACCCATTTGCATGCTAAGTTGCTTCAGTTGTGTCCAACTCCGTGCAACGCCACGGACTGCAGCCTGCCAGGCTCCTCTGTCCATGCGATTCTCCAGGCCAGAATACTGGAGTGGGTTGCCATGCCTTCCTCCAGGCAATCTTCCTGACCCGGGGACCGAACCTCTGTCTGCCTGCATTGGCAGGTGGGTTCTTCACCATTGGCATCACCTGGGATCTTATTCCAAAAACCATGCCCTTTGAACTGTCTTCAAAGTCAGAGTCAAGTCACCTCAACCTTGAATACCGTGCAAGTATTTAGATCATGGTATGTTCGGCATTAAAAGAAACATGCCTCTGCTTTAATATTCTGCCCCTTCTCATGCCCTTATGGCTTCGCTCATAGCTCAGTGGGTAAAGAGTCCACCTGCAGTGTAGGAGACCAGGGTTCAATCCCTGGGTCGGGAAGATCCCTTGGAGAAGGAAATGGCAACTCACTGCAGTAATCTTGCCTGGAGAATCCCACGGACAGAGGAGCCTGGTGGGCTACAGTCCATGGGGTCACAGAGAGTCAGATACAACTCACACCACCAAACAGACCATCGCGTCTCCCGCCTTTTAAGTGACTCTACGCGGTTCACTGATCCACAAGCCTCTTCACTGTTTTCTATCTTCTCTAACGACTTTAAAAACATCAGGCTCACAATTTTTCTCTTGATCTGTCATTACACTAAGATATTTGTTAAATGAAGTTCTCTTTCCTCATAGACTGCAGTGCACACAGCCTTGTTTTGATTTGCTGATTCTTGACAAAGACCAATAATTCCCAGAGACAAGCTATACTTCAACTTGCCTTTTTGGAAAAAAATTAAAATAATGACTTTCTATCCTTGATCAAATGCACATGGATAAAAGGGCCTTTTCAAAACTTAAGCATCTCTCTGGTTCATGTGCTTCCTAAAACATACTAGGTTCAGTTTGTATTATTTCTTGAAACCCTATCACATATATTTATAAAAGTTAGCAAGTAAGATTCCTTTAATCATACAGACTTTATATATAGCATCATTCCCTAAGCTACTTGCAAAGGACAGCTTCATTACCAAAAAGTATTTAAGGACAAACATGGTTTGTGTTTGTGAAGGTGGGGACTGTAAAATGTAAGAGTACCACCGCTACTTACTTTCTGCAAAAAATTAATTCAGTTAAACAATCAATTCAATTTCTAATACTGGTATCTTTTTCTTCATCTAGTTTTAAATTTGATTGTTACCTCTCATCAGTTGAGGGTTCTTTTTGTTGCAAATGAGGCTTGATTCCAAACATTGGGCGAATATTTGTTGATAAGGCTCTGATGGTGTAACTGATTTCATTCTCCCTTGTGACATCACTGTCATAGCCTAACATCAAAATATAAGAATTATTTATTCTCTATGTTATAGCTGAGGATCTCAATTATGATCTTAAAAATAGGATACAAGGATGTTAAACAATATGAAATAAGTTAAATACATCGTGTTATAGTCAAATTATGAAATAACAAACAGCCAGTAAAAATGATGTAGAAGAATATTCAGTGATAAAGAATTCTGATTAAGTGATAATAGCAAGCTACAAAAAAAACCCCACCTCAATATGATGCCATTTTTGTTAAAAAAAAAAAAAAAGATAATGTATATAAATACACATACCCCTATGGGTAACATCCCAAATGTTAACAGAAGTTACCTCTCTGAGTATTCAAATTATGGATGCTGTGTTCATTTTTTTATTGCAAAACGTACTTTCTAACTTTTCTACAATGAGTGGGTATTACTAGTATAATAGGAAAAAAACAAAATTATTTTAAAGTATGAGGTTCAATACTATAATTTTATTTTAATAGTACTTCTTTAAAGTATGATTATCACACATTGCTAAATGAAGAATAAGTCATCAGTATATGCCAACCTGTTATTTTTAGAGTCACAAAAAAATTCTGGTGGTAAACAGACCAAAAAGACTGAAACGATAATTATTCAAGCATTATTATTACTTATTAAACTTCCACAGTTTAAATCAGTTGTGCTAAATTTTTTCTATGTTTTTGTTAAAATATCTTAAAATGACATACCCCCATCTTCTTCAGAATCTATATCAGATTCTTCGCTGTCACAAGGTCTTTTTTCTCGATAGCCCTCCATTTCATTTGTCCAAACCATTAAAGACATATCTGCGCCTCCTAAGGTGACCAACATGCTGTCATCGTAAGTCCAGCGAACGTTTGTGACATGTGTACTATGGGCCACGTACCTCTTAAACTTTCCAAATTTTCCCTAAAAATTGAAAAAAATTCAAATTTCTGAGAAATTTTATTACTTGAAAAGTTTCTATAATTTTGAACTTCTTTCTTAATCTCTGATTGGAAATTAATCATTGCAAAGGCACTTTGTTAAAAAAAAAGAGAGAAAATAACTTGGTGAGGACAGGATAAACTAGTAGTTTTGCACACTGCTAGTACTATGGGCATAACTCTTTTGGAAATCAACTTGGTATTTTACATTGAAAAGTATGAAAATGCTGACCTTTGTCTCACCATCCCTTTTTAAGAGTATATGCTAAGGAGACCTTATCTACACAAAAAACATTTGCCATAGTACTGACTTACAGCAGTGAAACATTTTAAATACCGTAAATATTCAATACAGTAATAGTTAATTATGGTGGATATCTTTTAAAAAACAATGGCTATGCACACATATTATTGTTGGAAAGAAACAATAACTGGGAAAATCAGGATACGAATGCCTATGTACATACAGCATTGGCATATTAAAAAAAGTAATTAGCAAACATTTCAGTATATACCCATGTAAATATCTTTCATTGTAATTCACTAGTGTTTTTGATTATAAGCAGATGTTACACACAGTAATGTATTTTTCTTTTAAATATAAGGAAAAATCCAAGATACTGGTAACTTTTAAATCTAGAACACTCGCATTACTGGATTACATAGGTAAATTTCAGATCAACATGTCATAAGCAGGTTTTATATGGATATCTTTTCAAGGGTGTTAAAATAAGAAATGTCTTAAATAAACACGTTCAGTCGCTCAGTTGTGTCCGACTTTGCAACCCCATGGACTGTGGCCTGCCAGGCAAGTATACTGGAGTGGGTTGCAATTTCCTTCCCCAGGGAAACAAAACATAGTAAGTAATAGTTAAATTAGTGGATTCTCTGGAAACGAGGAATCAATAAAATCAGCTGAAATCGAAGAGAAATCTGTCATGAAAACACCAGAAGAAGATAGTTTCCTACGATTTTGTGGTTCTTGCTACAGTAAGGAGAAGAAGAAATCTGTGGACCAACATTCTAGAACGTATTTTTAGGGCTTCTGTACCATCTAGTATACGGAGAGTGAAGATTTTTACTAACAAATGTTTTATTGGAGCACATTCTTATTAAATAAGGTACTACAACTTCAGTATATCTAAAACAAGGACTTGTGAAATATTTTCTTGGGTACCTGAGTTCTCTACGGGAATTTTTAAAACTTACAGTTTCATTTCAATGTTGACATGAATTAATTAAGACCATCATGCACTGAATATCATGATTTCAGTGCCATATTTCATACTTATATTTATGCTCATGTTGGTGCTAGATTATAACATTCATCTGAATTTGTGACAAGTAAATATGTATCTATGCTTGATTTCATGAATTTTATTTTTGTGCTAAGTGAAAGCCTAATGTTTCCCAGTAGTTTGAACAGAAAGTGAAGTCGCTCAGTTGTGTCCGACTCTTTGCAACCCGTGGACTGTAGCCCACCAAGCTCCTCCGTCCATGGGATTCTCTAGGCAAGAATACTGGAGTGGGCTGCCATTTCCTTCTCTAGGAGTCTGAACAGAAGAAAGCAGTAAAAGGATTTAGTCATCACACAGCACACAGTTAATGTGGCCATGTACATTTCAAAGAATCTCTACAGTTTGGTTTTATAAAAATAGCATTATTCATCACATTAAACCAACGTTGTTTACTTTGATTCTACAGGTATTATAACTTATAGTGCTTTATATTTAATCAGCGGAGAAGGCAGTGGCACCCACTCCAGTGCTCTTGTCTCTCCCGAGGGCAGAGGAGCCTGGCGGGCTGCCCTCCATGGGGCCGCGAAGAGTCGGACACGACTGAGCGACTGACTTCACTTTCACTTTTCACTTTCATGCGTTGGAGAAGGAAATGGCAACCCACTCCAGTGTTCTTGCCTGGAGAATCCCAGGGACCGGGGAGCCTGGTGGGCTGCCGTCTATGGGGTTGCACAGAGTTGGACACAACTGAAGTGACTTAGCAGTAGCAGTATATTTAATCAGAACATTTTAAATGTTAAAGTTGTAAATATCAAGAGTTTGTATTTAGTGTTAATGATATATATTTTTTCAAAAGAATACTAAAATTATTTAATATTAGGACTAAAAGAATGATTCTTCTAAAAGGAATATTTATACTACTTAATACTCAGAAACCATACAATATAATATATAACTTAAGATATGGGATCATAAATTATAATACTACTTCTAGATAAAAGCTATATACATGATGTCAAGAACAGGAAGTAAATTATGAACCTTTCATATTACATCATGTATTCCATATGTGATATTCATATTATAACAGTGAAATGCTATGAAAGGGCATTACCTTAACCATTTTTATAGTTATGATCATTAGGAGAATTAAAGAAAAACACATACTTTAGCAGGATATCTAAATAACTTCACAAATCCCAAATCATCCCCAGTAGCTAGGACTGTTCTGTCACTGGTGAGGGAAGAGGCAGTTACGTCCGTGACTTCTCCAGTTACTGGCCAAATCCCCTCGCAGCATAAACCAAGCACACTTGTCCATGATGCCCAGCCAATTTTTTCTGCCTAAAACATAGAAAAAGACTGCTCTAAGTTTATAATCTCTCACTCTACAACATTAACAACAAACAATTGAATATTCTTCTTTGTAATTAATTATAGACCTCACAAGTAAAATTAAAAGTTTCACAGGAACAGTGAAACAAATTATTAGTTGCTCTGGTTTTGTAGCTTGCCAAGTCCACTAGTTCCTGCAGAAAAATTTTAACATAACATCATTTAAGATTTATTTATTCACTATGTATTCTAGATGCTGAACATACAGTGACAATATTAATAAATAGGACTTTTTCTGCTCTTAGAATATCAGAAACGGATTCTTTCATTTCATGTCTAAATTTCTACTAGTACTTTATAAGCATGTTTTCTAATTAATCATTATTGGAGATTAAGAATTTGACTTACAATCCCTCTCCTTACTAAGCCACTTTCAAATTAAATTTAGTTTCTCTTCCTTGGCCATGTCAAAAAGTTTTGCTAATAATGTCAGTCACAAAACCACACACATTTTTTTTCTTTTTTTCCTTAAATAGAAATTTGCCAATAAGAATCTTAGGTACATGGGTTCCAAAAGATCTGACAAAGATGCAGGAATCCAGTCTTAGACGGCACGTCTTTCACATGCTGCATGCTTCTTGTCTTTTAAGGAAAGCAATTAGAGAAGAGCTAGCCATACAAGTAAGCAATTTATTCTTTTTCTTAACAGAGCATATATTCCTGTACCCAGACAGGCTTCTGCCTTCTAACCACTATTAGTCATATCAACATTACAAGCACTACTATCTTCCTACCTCTCCACTGGGAATGGTTTGTTTTTTCCCTCTGGGAGCTTCGAAGAATAATTGTTCTTTAGCACCAGTGTTGACCTGTAAAAGCTTTCCTTAAAAAAATTAAAAAATATACACATATATAAAATATATATTTTATATAAACAGTATGATGTTTAACTTTTTTGGGAAAAATTTAGCCTTAACATAAAACCATTTTCCTTTGCAGTCAACCATATTAAAGTAATAAATATATAATAAAGTAATTAAATTCCTAAATGGCTTAATTTGTCTGTGTGTGTGTGCGCGCGCGTGTGTGTGTGTGTGTGTGTGTGTGTGTGTGCTTCCCAGGTGGCTCAGCAGTAAAGAATCTGCCTGCCAATGCAGGAGACGTAAAGATATGGGTTCAGTCCCTGGGTGGGGAAGATCCCCCGGAGGAGAAATGGGGCAACCCACTCCAATATTCTTGCCTGGAAAATCCCACAGACAGTGGCACCTGGTAGGCTGCAGTCCATGGGGTTGCAAAAAGTCTGACACAACAGACTGAGCATGCACGTGTGTGTGAATAAACTATTTCTGTCATTATGCATATAAAAATCCTAGAAATAAAATTTGAAGTATCTTTTAAAACAGGAAAAGGAGTAGGTCAAGGCTGTATATTGTCATCCTGCTTATTTAACTTATATGTAGAGTACATTATGAGAAACACTGGGCTGGAGGAAGCACAAGCTGGAATCAAGATTGCCGGGAAAAATATCAATAACCTCAGATATGCAGATGACACCACCCTTATGGCAGAAAGTGAAGAAGAACTAAAGAGCCTCTTGATGAAAGTGAAAGAAGAGAGTGAAAAAGTTGGCTTAAAGCTCAACATTGAGAAAACGAAGATCATCACATCTGGTCCCATCACTTCATGACAAATAGATGGGGAAACAGTGGAAACAGTGGCTGACTTTATTTTTCTGGGCTCCAAAATGACTGCAGATGGTGACTGCAGCCATGAAATTAAAAGACGCTTACTCCTTGGAAGGAAAGTTATGACCAACCTAGATAGCATATTGAAAAGCAGAGACATTACTTTGTCAACAAAGGTCCATCTAGTCAAGGCTGTGAGAGATGGACTATAAAGAAAGCTGAGCATCGAAGAATTGATGCTTTTGAATTGTGGTGTTAGAGAAGACTCTTGAGAGTCCCTTGGACTGCAAGGAGATCCAACCTATCCATCCTTAAGGAAATCGGTCCTGAATATTCATTGGAAGGACTGATGCTGAAGCTGAAATTACAATACTTTGGCCACCTGATGCGAAGAGCTGACTCATTTGAAAAGACCCTGATGCTGAGAAAGATTGAGGGTAGCAGGAGAAGGGGACAACAGAGGATGAGATGGTTGGATGGCATCACTGACTCAATGGACATGGGTTCGAGTGGACTCCAGGAGTTGATGATGGACAGGGAGGCCTGGTGTGCTGCGGTTCATGGGATCACAGAGTCGGACACGACTGAGTGACTGAACTGAACTGAACTTTTAAAATATATATTTCAACAGTATTTGGAAAAACTAATTTACAATACCATATTTACAGAGGTGACTATCTGAAACAACAACCCCTCAAAATGGAGCGTTTAAAATATTAACCTTTATCCAAATTATTAACACTGACATATGCCACACATTCTGCTAAAAGACAAAGATATTAATTAAATCCTGTATGTTAAACAACTATGATAATGTTAGGGAATGTATTTTATTGAATGCTGGGGAAATTACATTAACATTAGGAATTCCCTAGTGGTCTAGGAGCTAGGACTCCGGGCTTTCATGGCTGTGGCCTGGGCTGAGTCCCTGATCAGGGAACTGAGAGCCCACAAGCTGCAGAGCACAGCCAAAACACAAAGAAAAAGGTCAAACACTGCTCTTAAGAAAACCCTAATCAGCAGAACTATTTTCTAAAATTTCAGCGACCATTTATAGCAAACTTATCTGGCAAAAACTAGGACAAATGACTACAAAAGAATAATATTTAAATTACTTTACGAATTAAGAATCTATCACTTACTGTACTATCATGTGAATTATATTAGACGAGGTACTGAAAAGTCTAAACTCCCAGCATTCATCTTTAGATATGAAATAAAGTAGTGAAAATCATTTTGAGAATAATGTTTGTTTTTCACAGTGCTTTTGAATTCATCTGTCTGATTATTTGTCTCTTTAAAGTAGCTGTACTAAATCAAATGAAACTTTATCAAATAGTAAGTTACTGAAATTCTTACCTCTAATATCCCAATCAACATGGGTTATGTAACTGGTAGCGCCTTTGCATATTCCTACTCGTTTACTGCTCATGACATTGTATATGTCTATAAAGCTATCATGTGATGCTACAGCAAGATATTTCCCAGAACCTATAATAGAAACATATTTGCTTGAAATTTTCTGCAGTTAGAAATATTTTTTATACTGTACAACTGGAGTTAATTTTCTTAAGTTTTTTGGAGGAACTTTAGGTGTTTTGCATGTTATAAAAAGACAGATGAGTCAAGCAATTAATGGTAGTATTTTTCATGTATAATTAAACAATGAAATAAAATTTTAATGTAGTGAGGTAGTGTGATGGAAAGAAAATGTCAAAAATTATACACAAAGTAATTTTGATATTCTTTGCATTGAACAAAACTTTAAATTTAGGAAAAAATATACGTAAGCTAACATAAATAAATTTTGCCTTAACATTAGCAATTCTATAGTAGGTTTTGTCATTAGTAATGAATACATGGAAACTGATAAAGCAAAATTAATGTATATTCAAAAGCATTAGGAATATAATGAAAACAGTTATCTAATCCCTCTTATGTTACAAATGAGGAAAAGGAAGCTCAAGGAAATGCCTTGGCCCAAGTCACACAGCAACTTCAGTGGCAGAGCTGGCCCTAAGCCAGGTATTTTGCCACTGATCTAAATACAGGGCTTTCCCCTCTCACTATACTGCCTCTTCTAGTAAAAACTAAAAGTCTGAGATAAAATAGCAGTAAATAAAAATTCACACAGTGATATATTCATTGTCATACTCAAATTAATAATCAAATATGATTCCAATGAGATCTTACCTGGTGAAAATCGAATATCTGAAATAACATCTTTTCTGTGGTGAAAAGATACAAGATCTTCTAGAGTATCTGCATTCGCCATTAAGAAACTTCCATCATTGAGACCTACAGCTAAAGCTTTACCATCAGGAGAAAAACAGCAACACCTCCCACCTAAAAAACAAAGAAAGCATGTATCGGGATTTTCCTCTATTAAAAAAAGTATATGCTTAAGAAAACTTTGATTTCACAGAGGAGGAGTCCTATGTTCATTATAGCTTCAAATCAATGTTAGAAATAAAGATGCAGATAATGAAGTTTTTTTATTGAGAACAATGGTACAGAATTCCAAGCATTAATTAAGACAAACCATTCCTTTTCTGAATGTAGGAAAAGTAAGTACTGATAGTGACCTTGAAAGAAACTAAGCTGATGAAAAGGATGAGCGATTTCAACTAACATAAAAAGCCAATGATATAATATATGTAGAAATTTTGTTGTTTCTGTTAGGGGAGTTTGCTACCTTTGCAGTTTCTATCCAACAAATAAGACATTTAGGAAATAAGGTCATCTTTATAAGAATTATTTCAAATTTTAAAAACCTGACAATAGGCAATTATTAGTTTAAGCCAGGAAGATTTATACACATTTCAAAACTATATATGAAGAAATCATAATATTAACATTATTAATTAAAAAAATAAGGGTTAATGCTGAACTGGCAAACACAAAAAATGGGCTTAACCCAACAGCGAAGGATGTAGCAGGCATACTCATATCCCTACGGCTTTTGAAGTCTTGCATAAACTCTGGAATGGGACAGATAAGGAACAGCTGTTACAGAATGAAAAGTTATAGAATGAATCGAGAATAAGCAGTCACTTTTGTCAAGCATACATTAGAAATCTAGGATGTGATTTCTGATATTTAACAGTCCAGAGATGATGGTGACCTGAAGCAGAGCAGCAGCAGTGGAAGAAGTGGAAAATGGTAGGATTTGTAAACCTTTTGAAGAAAGAGATGGCAGGACCTTGACCAATTGGGAGTAAAGCAGGAAAAAAGAGAGAAAGTAGAGGCTATGTCTTTTGTTTGAATGATGATGTTATTTGCTGAGACAGGAAACACTAGGGGAGGTGTGAGTGTTTGGTTTTGTGCCCTTAAGAATGCCTGTGAGAAATTCAAATGAAGACAAGGAGGCATCTTGTTATATTAATACCTCTCTGGAGCTCAAGGGAGAATATAGGGCAGAGATGTATCATACGTAAAGGAGGTGGCAGTTACAGCCCTGAGACTGGAGAAGGGCTGTTACTCATTTACTGCCTCTCAACTCCAAATCCCCCTTATTCTTCCTGCTCTCTGATTACTGGGGGCTTCCCAGGTCGCTCAGTGGGTAAACAATCTGCCTGCAATGTAGGAAACAGAGGAGATATGGGTTCGATCCCTGGGTTGGGAAGCTCCCCCGGAGGAGAAAGCACGGCAACCGCCCCCCCCCCCCCCCACCCCCGCTCCCCGCCAGCATTCTTCCCTGGAGAACCCCATGGACAAGAGTAGGTTGGTGGCCTACAGCCCATGGGGTCGCAGAGACAGCTGAAGTGACTGGGCTTGCACGCACTGATGGCTGGGGCTGGACCCTACAGATGTCTTTCCTTTGCTGGCAGAGGGTGCTGGAGGGAAGGCCAAAGAAGAAGACCCTTTTCTTCCTTCTGATATGCTGTAACCAGAGGATTAATGAGTGGACAGGAGCTGGGGGTAGTGGGGTTTCTCTGCCTTCATAGCAGAAGATCTTGATTAGCCCATGGGCAAGTTTCTTTTCTACTGGCAGGCAGTATGTTCCTGAGGCACCTATACCTTTTCCAAAGAGATCTGAATCTCCGCCCCCGGGGAAGAGGGGAGGGTCCACCCTTTAAGTTTATTCCTTGATCACCATCCACTAGCTGCAGAAAGCAGCTGCCACTTCCCCTTAGAATCCTCTTTTACATCTTTCAGTAGTTAAATCACCTTTCATTAGCTAACACTCCATATTAAAACTTCCCTGTTCAAATTACTGGGGTGGTTTCTGTCTGTGATTGATACAGAACAGTACTAAAGTGGTCAAAGGAGGCATATTGTTAAAGATAAGATTTGTGGAATTGGTTCAGTCATGGCTTTGGGCTTCAGCGTGGTGCTGGGTCCCTGCCAATGGGAAATGGGATGCGAGCCATCCAGGGTGTGCACTGGCATAGCAACGACCTAAGCTGTGCCCTGTGGCTGACTGAAGTATCCACTGCAGCAAGTGCCTGGGGAGTCCAAGAAGCTGCTGCCCTTCACCATGACGACAATGATGATGGCCACGAGCTCTGCACCGTGCAGAAGATGATACTGAAGGCACGCAGAGTTAACAGAATGGAATAACAAGCCCAGGTCCTTTAAACTCTCAGAGTGAGTCATGGTCTGAGTAGAGAGAGCTTCCGTGACAAACCTAAATGAATTTCTGACGGGGCTGATACTGCAGAAGATTTACAATGTTAATTGAATTCACAGACTTGCCAAGTTTTCTTGCGTGAAAGTGAGGGCACTGATTGGGAAAAGAACTCTTCACCGTGGACTGGGAGCTCCTGGCTGGACTTCGACAAAACTGAGTCTTGAGTTTCACTGGCCGGTGCAGAGAGCTTCCTCTCCTGGAAGACTCACCTTTTGAAACAGGTGCTTGCAGAGGACGTTTAACCTCCTGAAAAACCATCACCATCATTCCTTTGCTGTCACTAGACCCCTAACTTGGATCAAATCTCAGCAAGCTCTAAGGCAAAGGTTGGCAAACTTCTTAAAGGACCAGAGAATAAATATTTTCAGCTTTGCAGACCACATCAGCTCTGTCACAACTACTGGACTCTGCCACTGCAGTGCAACAGCACACCGAGGCAGCACATGAAGAAACGGGCATGGCTGTGCTCTGGTAACGCCTGATTTACAAGCTCAGGAAGTGGGCTGGACCGGATGCATGGGCTCACCTCTGACACAGAGGAAGGAGTCCAGAACCCCAGGGAGGGAAGGATACTGGGGAAGATCTCTCACAGGCAACCTGCATACCCTCCCACCAGTCACAGGTCCCCTGAAGAAGTCCAGAAACTAGTCCCTTCATGAAAGCACTGAGAGATACAGTCGTTAAGGGCAGCGTCTGCATCACTGGAAAGCTGTGTGTCCCCCGCCTAGAGGTCAGGAAGTGGAAATGTCACCACAGGCTCCCTGATGGAAAGGATACTCCTGGAGAAGCAGACGCCAAGCAGCAGTGCTCAATCAACAAAAACAAGGTATGTTCTTTCACCAAAAAGGGCAGGAGGGATGTACTACTAATCACAATATTTTGGCTTGTGGAGATTTCTGTTGGTGGTTAATCACAGGGTCTCCAGGAATGAAATAAATAAGTTACTAGATTAGTGTTTGATCTACATAATAGGAAGAACTCCAGACCTGGTGGCAAAAACCCCCGACTTAAACCATCACAGTGGAGAGTCAGACTCCCAGCAACTTTTCAGACCTAAGCAAATTCATATACTCAGAGCCCCTTCACTGAAGGGAAGGCCAAGTCCCAGTGAGGAAGAACTATGAGGCACGGTCACAGGTATGTAGGTGTGTAACATAAACCTTCCTCCAAGGTTCTGTGGCCACTTAGTAGAATGACTGTGAATTGAAGAGAAGGAAAGACCCAAACTTCTAGGAATTACTAGACATGGGCTCCGCGGTGACACTACTTCTTAAGAGCAGAAAAAGCTGCTGGTGTACAAGCAGTAAAAGTGGGGCCTTAAGGTGATCATGCGATAGATGGAGTCTAAGTCCAATTCCAAATCACAGTGGGTCCCGTCCAATTCCTGAAGGGGAACAGATACACTTGGCAACCTGTAGAATGCTCTACGCTAGCTCTGTGGACCCAAGGGGTAAGGAAGAACTAAATGAAAACCCGTGGAAATTTCTCTGTCTACTAAGACAATAAATGGAAACAAAACTGCAAGCCTGAGAACCGCCATCAGTGATATTACCTAGGACATGAAATGTGCAGGAGTAATAATTCCTATCATCCTGTCATTGCTTGCTTGGCCTATGCTGAAGTAAGACGGATTTAGCTAATAACTCTGGATAATAAATTTAACCAGGAGGTGATTCCAGCTGAAGCTACTCTTCCAGATCTTCACTGGAACCAATGAGCACAGTCCCCAACATTTTACAAGCAGCTACTGCCCTGGCCAATATGCCCTTTTATCTCCACACCAATTGCAAAGCCCACTAGAAGCAGTTTGCTTTTACCTGGCTTGCATCTGTGGACACCTTCAAACCTTTGCCTCAGGGCTATTTCAACTCTCCTGTTCTTTGCCATAATAGAGTCCACAGAGATCCTTATCATCTTGACACTCCATAAAACATCTCAGTGGTCCACTACATTGATGATATTACGCTGAACGGATCTGGGGAGCAGGAAGCAACAAGTACTTTAGACGTCTTAGCAGGACACAAGTGAATTAGGAGAGTGGCAGATAATTTCCACAAAGATTTAGGAACCCTGTCACCTCAGTGATGTTTCTGGGGATCCAATGATCTTGGAGTGTGTCAAGCCATTCCCTCCACCGTGGAAGACAAATTGCTACACCTCCCATCACCTACCACAAACACAAGGAGCAAAACGCTTGGGAGGCCTTTCGGGAGGCAACACACAGCACATTTGAGTGAGCTGCTCCACCTGTGTATCAGGTCGCTTATAAGCTTCCAGTGGGGGCCAGGATTAGAAAAGGCAAGCTGATCTTAAGCAGATTTAATGACCTTCAAAGTGTCTGCAGCGCCTCTGGAAAGGTCCCAAAGGAACCAACTTCAGATGGGAGAAATTTCACGTCCTCCTTTGCAGGTAACTATTTTCTTTTTGAGACACGGCTTCTGGATTGCTACCAGGTCTCACTAGACAGCAAGTAAATGCCTAACTATGGGATATCAGGTAACTCTGTCCTGAGCTTCCTTTCATGAACTGAAAATGACATGACCAGGCAAGTTACTGACTGGGTGTGCAGAATAGCAATCTTTCATCAACTAGACACAGAATAGAAAAGACCAGGCTTGGCAAGATCTGGAAGTTAGAAGTAATTTGTACGATCAGGGGGCTCAGAATCCTTCAGCAATAAATCCTACTGCAATGCCCCTTCTCTCTCTCAATCTGTACTTATGGCCTCAACAGGGGTTCATTATGACCAACTGAGTGTAGAAGAAAAACACTGAGCCAGATTTTCAGATGTTCCTACATGGTACGTTAGTCTTGATGAAACTGAAAGAGGAGAGTGAAAAAGTTGGCTTAAAGCTCAACATTCAGAAAACGAAGATCATGGCATCTGGTCCCATCACTTCATGGGAAATAGATGGGGAAACAGTGGAAAACAGTGTCAGACTTTATTTTGGGGGGCTCCAACATCACTGCAGATGGTGACTGCAGCCATGAAATTAAAAGACCCTTACTCCTTGGAACGAAAGTTATGACCAACCTGGATAGCATATTCAAAAGCAGAGACATTACTTTGGCAACAAAGGTCCATCTAGTCAAGGCTAAGGTTTTTCCTGTGGTCATGTATGGATGTGAGAGTTGGACTGTGAAGAAGGCTGAGCGCCAAAGAATTGATGCTTTTGAACTGTGGTGTTGGAGAAGACTCTTGAGAGTCCCTTGGACTGCAAGGAGATCCAATCAGTCCATTCTAAAGGAAATTGGTCCTGGGTGTTCACTGGAAGGACTGATGCTGAAGCTGAAACTCCATACTTTGGCCACCTCATGCGAAGAGTTGACTCATTGGAAAAGACTTTGATGCTGGGAGAGATTGGGGGCAGGAGGAGAAGGGGACGACAGAGGATGAGATGGCTGGATGGCATCACTGACTCGATGGACGTGAGTTTGGGTGAACTCCGGGAGTTGGTGATGGACAGGGAGGCCTGGCGTGCTGCAGTTCTTGGGATCGCAAAGAGTCGGATATGACTGAGCGACTGAACTGAACTGAAGCATCACAGCCACACTAGGGGTGACCTGTAAGGACTGTAGTGAAACTCCCCAGTGGGTAGCTCCTCAAGCAGTACACCTGACTTATCACTTTTGTGGTAAGAGATGACTACATAGATAGATTTACACTGATTCATTAGCAACTGTTCACCATTTGAATAAATAGGAACTGGAAGAAACAGGATTGGACGATGAGAGGAAAGGACATCTAGAAGATAAACGTGTGGGTAAAACTCTCAGGAAGGGCATACATAGGCTGTGAAGATTTCCGTGTCCAAAATAAAGTCCAATACATGTGCCTATTGCAGAGGAAGCTCTCAATAGTTAGATGGACAAAATAATATGTTTTATGGACATCAGGCAGGCTCTTTTCCTAGCCAGCTAGCACCTGCTTGGTGGGTCAAAGGTGGCAAGGGCAAAGTCCATGCTTGAGTTCAAAACACAGACTTTTCTTTACCAAGACTGGTCTTGGTGCTGCCCAACCTGCTAACAGTAGAGACCTCCTGAACCTCTGATAAGGCACCACTCCTCAGGGAAACTAGCCCAGCATCTGATGGCAAGCCGATTACACTGAGCCTCTTCCATTAAGGAGAGGACAGAGTCATCCTCAGTGGAACAGACAGGACTTTCGGATTCACCTTCCCTATCCACAGAGCTTCTGCTAGCACCACTATCCATGGCCAGGACGCCTAATCCACCATCACCGAATTCCAAGCCCGTCACTCTTCCATAGTGAAGGAGGTGCAGTGTTAGGCTCACGCCTGCGGGATCCGCCAGTTCTATCACACACCCTCATCTTTCACAGAGGGCTGCTGAAAAATGATGGCATGGCTTACTGAAAACTGATTTAGAGAGTCTTTTGCAAGCAATACCCTGGAAGACCAGGGTTCTGTGTCGCAGGATGCAGTATGTGCTTTAAAGCACTGATCATTACATGGTGCTGTCCACCTCAAAGTCAGAATCCACGGGTCTAGAAATCAAGCAGGGGAGGTGGGAGTCACTCTTCTCACTATTATATCTAATTGTAGCAAGTATTTTTGCTGTAAGCTATTTTGTCATAGACATTTTGCCACAAACATATTCACCACATAACTGATTATGAGGCAATTTTGCTATAAGAGATAAAATAACTAGCTGAAGTCTGGTTTGACAGACGCAGAACAAAAATATGTATGCTGATGAATTCTTATTTTGAAACAAACTACACTGGATGAGAAAGAGGCTGAGGGCCTACAGGGCATAGAATTGAACCCACAGATCCCATGGAACTTCAGAATGTTTATCAACAGACAAGGGACAGTCCATGCTCATTAGTGAAAATGTCCACACTGCCCAAAGCAATCTAAAGAGTCAATATGCTCCCTATAAAAATTCCACTGGCGTTTGTCAGATATAGAACTAATCATCTTAAAATTTGGATGGTACTACAAAATATTCCAAAGCCAAAGCAATCTTGAGAAAGAACATCAAAACTGAAGACCAAAGCTACAGTAATCAAAACAGCATGATGTCTGCATAACAACAGACACACACAATAATTGAAAAGAATAGAGCCCAGAAATAAACCCATGTACACATGGTCAGTTAATTTACCAAGGAAGTCAAGAATGTACAGTGGAGAAAGGAGAGCCTCCTCAATAAACTGTGCTGGGAAACTAGTATGGCCACATGGAAAAGAATGAAACCAGATCACTATCTTACACACAAACAAAAGTTAGCTCTATAAGGACTGAAGACTCGAAATATAAGACGTGAAACCAAAGAATTCTTAAAAGGAAAACTTAGGTGGTAAGCTCTTTGACATAGATCTTGGAAATAACGTTTTGATCCTGACAACAAAAGCAAAAACAACAACAAAATAAACAAGTGAGATGACATCAAACTATAAAGCTTCTGCACAGGAAAGAAAATCAGCAATGAAATGAAAAAGCAACATACTGAATGGGAAAAATAACTGCAAATCATATATCAGATAAGGGGTTATACATCCAAAATGAATAAAGAACTCATAAAACTCAATAGCGAAAAATCTACATTGGTTTAAAAATGAACAAATACTGAACTGATATTTTTCTAAAGAAGATATACAAATGGCCAAAAGGTACATGAAATGATACAGAGAACAGACAGCAGTTACAAAGGGGTGGTAGGATGGGCTGGGGGTAGTGGAAAAACATTCAGGTTTGATTATAATTAAAAGCTAAAGTCACAGATACAAGTTTTACATAGGACATTTCCAATATATCCCTATACAGAAAATTGCAAAGGCTGGCAAATATTTATTTTATAGATATTAAGAACACAGATATTAATTCATGTTGCATATTTATACTTCTGGTTATTTTTATAACTAGTTACCATAAAACTGAATTATTTGGCAAAATTCTAGTTTATATTAACTATAATGTTAAGCCTCAGGATCATAATATTTGCATATTCATTTTCTGAAGAAAACAGTATTTGCTTACTGAATGTTTAAAAGATATAACTGTGTTTTACAATATTTAAACCATTATGATATCAGTATTTTGTTACAATTAAGTCAATCAGCATAAAACCACATGTCTCTTTAAAGTTATGAAAATCCACTTGTTTTTCTCTTGAATTAATGATGAAGTAAAAATAAAAGCTATTATAGAAGAATATTTAAGAACAAAAATACAGTATTATGACTCTTCTCAACAACCTAATACAAAGATCTACTTCTAGAAGGAGCCAGTAATACTGGTAGACAATTTTTCTGGGCTAATACATGACATACATCCAAAGATTCAGAAGACACAACAAATCCTAAATAATAGACCACATACATGCACAATGTTATTAAACCTCAAAACTATAGAAAAATGTAAAAGAGAACAATGAAAACCACTGAAATAATAATTCTGAGCTAAGAACTCTAGAAGCAGTTAAATTAGCATCCAAGAATGAGAGTAAAAAAATCAAAACATGTTCAGACTAGTAGTATGCCAAGGGCAGGGCAGCAGTAACAGTTACCCTGAGTGGTACTATAATGCCAATCAAAAATTTAAAAACAGCAATGAAAAACTGAATAAAACTGATCTGCTTTTAAAGAACTGCAGCATCAGTGATAGAATATTTCTGTTAGAACAGGCCATTCCCTCCACCCTATTTTTATACACTACTGGTTCATTCAGAGGACAATGAGAGAATTTCCAACAAATCTTCATTATGGAAATTCTGAAACTGTATTTTAGAAGAAAATGACAGAAGAAAATGTTTGAGATACAAGAAAAAAAGGTGAACAAAGAAATGCACATGCATAGATGAATCTAAGTAACACTGACTGCGTGAAATGGTGACAATGTCCACTTGAAGGGAGGTTTAAAAAAAAGAGATCCTCAAAAAAATTAAAAGTAGAACATCATATGACCCAGTAATTACATTCGTGGGTATTTATCTAAAGAAAACAAAGACACAAACTCAAAAGAGACTAAACCCCTATGTTGACTGCAGCATTGTTTACAATAACCGAGACACAGAAACAGCTCAGGTGCCCAGGAACACACTAAAATGAAAGAAGTGAGGCTGCTCAGTCATGTCTGACTCTTTGTGACCCCATGGACTGTACAGCCTACTAGGCTCCTCTGTCCATGGAATCTTCCAGGCAAGAATACTGGAGTGGGTTGCCATTTCCTTCTCCAGGAGATCTTCCCAACCCAGGGATTGAACCTGGGTCTCCCGCATTGCAGGCAGACGCGTTACCATCTGAGCCACCAGTGATTAAAGGATAAATGGATAAAGGATAAAGAAAATGTGGAAATGTGGTATCGATGTGTCTGCACGTAAATACACGCACATGTGTACATATACATATACACTAACACTGTTCAGCCAGTAAAAAGAATAAACTCTTGCCATTTGCAACAACATGGATGGACCCGGAGGGCATTATGCTAGGTGAGATATATCAGACACAGAGAGACAAAAACTATATCCCACTCATACATGCAATCAAGGAAAAAAGCTCAAAGATACAGAGAACAGACTAGGTTGCCAGTGGTGGGGGTGGGGGGACTGGGTAAAACGCGTAAAGGGAGTCAAACAGTGTAAACTTCCAGCTATAAAGAAAATAAGTCAAGGAGGTGTCATGGACAGCATGGTGACTACAGTTAGTAATACTGCATTGCATATCTGGAATTTTCTGAGAAAACAGGTCTTAAAAGTGCTCATCATAATAAAAAAAATTTTAAGTATGTGCAGTGATATTATGGTGATTATTTTACAATATTTACAAATATTGGATCAGTATGTTGTACACCTGAAACCAAGGTAAAGTTCCGTGTCAATTATATCTCAACTTAAAAAAAGAAAGAAAATCTGATAGGTAAGTGTGTTCTGAATTTGACTGGTCAGGACATCCAATGGACTTGGGAAGGAAAGAATTTTTTGACACTGGTTTTCTATGCACAAAGATGTGATTATGGTTTTAGACTCTAACTGTAACTGTTCACATTGAAGGGGGGGTCATGTTTGGGAATGCATGTAAGAAGTAAAGATTTTAAAATTTAAAAAAAAAACCCACTGGCAATTTTCACTAGTTTCTGAGAAAAAAATAAAGAAATACAGTATGTGTAGGCACGTGCATACACACCCCCCCCCACCCCCAGAGAATGAAAATGCGAGAGACCACTACTTAACAGAAAAAGGGGTAGGGGAAGGACAGTGACTGGAGCTCTAGGGCTCCACAGACTGTGATTAACTTCTGATGTTCAGTTAGGCATACAGGACAGGAGCACTAGAAAAAGAGAGCTGGCTCTTTTAAGTCAACAGGAGGAGGGAAAAATAAATCAGCTGAATGAATTATAACAAGCTGCCTAATTTCAACTTGGTTCTTATATTGCTAAGTAATTCTCTCCTTTATCTGTGTACTCTATCATATTTCTTAGTCACAATTCCCAACTTTTTCAGGTAGAGCTCCTCCTAAAATATCCCCATGCTACACATAATATTCTCTACCACTTTCCCGAGAAATGTGAAGCTCATCTAGCCTGATAGTAAAAATCGTGCTCCAACAATTGAACGCTTTGTTGTTTTATATTGACAGGATATCCTACAATGTGCTCAACTCTGTTTCATTCCACAACACCCTTCTCTGGGGACTTCCCTGGCAGTCCAGCGGTCAGAGTCCACGTTTCTAGAGCAGAGGCTCCAGGCTTGACCCTTGGTCAGGGAGTCCCTGCTCCCTAAGATCCCACATGCTGTGCAACATAGCCAAGAAACAGCAATACAACAAAATGAAATTAAATATCCTCCTCTCAACTCTGCTACCCCCTTTTAAGCTAAGGCTTAGCTTCTGATTCTAAACTACATATATCTATAGTCATAAAGGGTAGAAAGCTTAGTTTATATTTCCTTCCTATATTCTTGTTTCCAAAATGATATGGAAAACTGACTCAGGATAGGCATGAGCAGAGAAGGTCCCCCAAAGCAAAGACTAGCTATAACTAATTTTCTTTATATACCATTATGAGCAAGCAGATACAGAATAAATACTTAAAGTATTTTTTATATATTTAGTATAGCTTTCTTACATTTGTGAGGTTATAAAATTGTGACAATTTACTCTATGCTCCAGTCTGCGAGGCACTTACCTTTTTTAAGTTTCCGGACGGCCAACATACAATGACTAGGAGAAAGATCCCATATCCTCAAGGTCTTATCATCACTTACGGTAGCACAGATGGGCAGATAAGGATGTGTAGCCAAGCCCCACACCTCTCCTTCCATGTGTCCCTGTAAAGAAAACACAGTTAAGACCATTTCAACCTAAAGATACTTTTACTTAGAAGTAAAATAAAAAGTCAATAATATATGATAATGATAGGATAATGACTAATAGATAACTCTAGTAAAACTTCTCTCTCTTTGGAATATACCTTAAAAATATCTTTGTAACAACATTATCCTCAAAGTTACAATACATATCAAGTTTCTATGGAAAGTAGCTTCAAAGTCTTATAATGTGTATGGTGGTGGTTTAGTCGCTAAGTCCTGTCCGACTCTTGCAACCCCATGCACGGTAGCCTGCCAGGCTCCTCTGTCCATGGGATTCTCCAGGCAAGAATACTGGAGTGGGTTGCCATTTCCTGTTCCACGTAACATGCATCGGGTAGAGACAATAGGAGCTGGCTGCCCAGGAATGCTGGTGGCTGCCGTAGGGAAGAGACTTCCTGCATGACAGAGTCAATAGTACTGTAGACTGCTGCGCCAGTGAGACTGAGAGAAATTGTTTTTTAAAAATTAAGTCTCTGGAAATGGTTTCAAGGAGGTAAAACAAAGGAAGAAACATTTACCTAAGAAAGTCTGCTAAAATTCAGTAAGAACAGTGAGAGTCTGCTGTATCTGAACGGAGACGCACGCTTGTCCTCCTACTCAGTGACACGGACACCCCATACCAGACTGATGGAACCAAGAGCAAGGGCGCGCTCTCTCCCCAGCCTCAAGCTGGGTGCCTCCTCCCACACAGGGCAGGCGTCGCGTCCTCCACCTGCTCCCGGCTCCCTGTTACTCAGGCTAAACTCCCGGTGATCGCCACTGAGAGGTACGAGCTCCCCGCTCACTCCCGGTTCTGAGATGGAGGCTCTACCTCAGGTGCAGTGGCCGGTGAGAACACTGGGGCCTCAAAGGCAACCCAAGAAGGGCTGAGGAGACTGCTTCTCCACACGAGTGGGCACTCACATCTAAAGCAGAGGACACTCAGAAAAACAGAAGCATTCCATTGTTTTCACCCTCAACTCCAGAGCCCTGGATCAGAAATTTTTCCTGAAGGGAGAAGCAAGTCATAACACAGCATCCAGCTTCTTCTCACAGGAACTGACTTCATTTACTACACTGTGGAAAAGTTGAAGACTGAGGGTGCTCTGAAAAACAACGGAGGTTGTGATGAAAGGAACCTGGGAAACAACCAAGACTCCCTGGACATGGCTAAACTGAAGTCGAGGAGAAACAGGAAAATCTCAGAGATAGATGGGAAGAGACTGATTAAATTCAGAACAAATCTGGATGCTTCTTCCCAAAATCAGAAACAAGACAATGATGTTTACTCTCATTACTTTTGTTCGACATAGTACTGGCAGTTCCAGGCAGGATAATTAGGCAGGAAAAATAAATAACAGGCATCTATTTGGAGAGGGGGAAGTAAAACTATCTCTATTTGCAGATGACATAATCTTATACAGTATGCAAAAAATCCTAAAAAAGTTACCAAAAAAACTCTTAGAATATATGAAGTTACTTAAACAAAATACATACATGTATGTACACTGAAAACTAAAAAACATTGTTGAAAAAAGTTTAAAAAGATCTAAATAAATGGAGAGATCCATGTTCATGGATCAGAAGATTTAATACTGTTAAGAGGCGCTAGCAACCCACTCCAGTACTCTTGCCTGGAAAATCCCATGGATGGAGGAGCCTGGTGGGCTGCAGTCCATGGGGTCACTAAGAGTCAGACACGACTGAGCGACTTCACTTTCACTTTTCACTTTCATGCATTGGAGAAGGAAATGGCAACCCACTCCAGTGTTCTTGCCTGGAGAATCCCAGGGACGGGGGAGCCTGGTGGGCTGCCATCTATGGGGTCGCAGTGTTGGACACAACTGAAGCGACTTAGCAGCAGCAGCAGCAGCAGTCCACAAACTGATTCACAGCACACTGCCGCTACAAACACAGTTGAGTGTGGGTTTTCGGTACATATAGGAATGCACTTCTGTGGTGTACGTATATTCCCACACTTTAAATTACTATAGTTTTATATTACATTTATTTCTAGCATGGAAAGTTTCCCAAAAAGACTTTTTGACTACTTTTAAATAGTTTCTCTTCTAGATGATTAAAAAAAATCTTCCCAGCATTTGGGAAAAATGTCATTAGGATTTGGATCAGGCTCATACTGAATTATTTACTTATAAGTCTCTTATATCTTTAGTGAAATTGTATAGCTTTCTTAGTACAGGTCTTGCATTTTTTCAACCATCTTTATCTCTGGTTACTCTGCAGTTTTCTTTGTGAGTACCATTTTTGTGTCATTTGTTTTAGCTGGTCATTGCTAGATCAGCTAGACCATGTAGGAATACTACTGACCTTCACATGCTGATTCTGCATAAATGCCTACGGACTTAATTAGTTATAATAATTTTTCAGTTTATTCTCTTGTTCAAGGCATAAATTATAACATCTTACAATACTGGTATCCATCCAGGGTCATCCATTTGTTTCTAATACATATACCTTTTATGTTTTGTTTTACTGGATTGGCCCAGACCTCACACACAATGTTGGAAAATAATGGTGAGACCCGGTATCCTTGTCTTGTTTCTGATATTTAGGAGACAGTAGATATTTGAAATCTTTAATTCTATAATAAATATTAGAAAACAATAAGATGTCATTTATTACTTCTAAAAATCTTTTCTTGTAATTATGAAACCATCTATATTTTTGAACAAGCCCATATATGGATTCATCTGTAAAACTGTATCTGTGTAAATATTTTCCAGGAGATCATAGTTAAACACCATGACTCCAACACCTTTTTACTTTAAAGGAATATCATGTGACTGAAATTAAAGAGTAAGACATGAAGGTTTCACAGGTAATCTAACATGCAGTGTTCTGCTCTTTGCTTACAGATTCTCCTTGTTACATTAGGACAGTCTGCTAACCCTAAAGCACAGCGCTTTCATCTACACGTGCTCTTTGGTGACTTAACAGGAATGAAGTAAGGGTTGGAAGAAATCAGTCTGCATTAAGAAAGAAAACAATTCTATCTCAGGGTAAAAAACAAAACTCAAAGGGTGTTACTATACACAGTTGCATGAGGGCAATTTTCCATTAGTGTAGATCCTACCTCACCTGCTATGCCTTATAGGATCAAAACCCATAACATATATAGGAAATGTAAACTGAAAAATTAATATAGCATTCCTGATAGAAATGTTAAGGATTAGCTAATTCTGCTATTTCATTTTATATTTCTACCACACAAAGATTGTACTTCTGGATTTTCAAAATTATTAACATATTTTCACTCATAAATGTTTTCAGGAGTAAAATTTTGGCACACATTCAGTTTTTGCTTTTCTAAGTTAGAAACTTGAGAAAGAATGAACTAAAGAGTTTCATAGAAAAATAACTGCCTTAGGTTCAACAAATGTATTTCAAAGAAATAAAATATAAAATAAATGGGCTGGGTTAAATTAACTACAACTAGCTTTTCTTTCTACTGGTTTGTTTTGTAATAAATTACTGAAAATATTGGTAATTATTCCACATGATAATGTGCATATTATTTATTGATACTACTCATTTAGCTATGAGTGAGTAAGTGAGTGAGTGAAGTCGCTCAGTTGTGTCTGACTCTTTGCGACCCTGTGGACTGTAGCCCACCAGGCTCCTCTGTCCATGGGATTCTCCAGGCAAGAATACTGGAGTGGGTTGCCATTTCCTTCTCCAGGGGATTTTCCCGACCCAGGGATTGAACCCAGGTCTCCTGCATTGCAGGCAGACGCTTTAACCTCTGAGCCACCAGGGAAGCCCATTATTTAGCTATAATTAAATTTAATTTTTTTGCAAATATTAACAAGTATTTCCCTAAATAATTTAACAGTATTTTTCACCACTGTCAGCTTTTGGCTTTTATGTATTGAACTGACTGTATACAAAGGGGGAAAAAACACATTAATATTTAAAATTACCTGGACCAGAAGTGTTATTGGGCCACTTTTATCCACTTCTAGTATTTCACCATTCTTTGTGCCAACTAAGATATGACCATGTCCTAATGATATGGCACGTATAGATGGGTTATCTTCCAAGAGAAGACCTAAAATGTTAAATGGAGATGTTCTTCTAGGTATGAAGTTAATATAATACAAGGATGTATATCCTGCCAATGATGCTGTTTTGACAATGCAAATCATCTTACAAAGCTGCTTTCTCCTATATCTTAAATATTCTAATAAACGTATCATATTTTTCTCAATCATTCAATTTACTAATCTCAAAAGTGAGAACCACTTACATACTACAATCCCATTATTATATATTATCCCAGATCCCCTACTACCAGTCTGACAACTGTTTCTTTTCCTTCTATATTTGCTCCTCACCCACCTCCGGCCCCTCTTAGAGCATGTACAATATTCTGGTTCGTAATTTTAATTCAATTCGACTTAAGATTAATTCATTTATGTTTACTGGGCCCTAGGCAGGCTTCAGAGATGTACTGGTAGACGTGACAAAGCCGAGCGCCTGCCCTCACAGAGCATTCAATGAGGAAAACAGACCCTGTGTGAAGAACATACTGAAAAGGGAAAAACATGAACTGAGCCTTTCCTGAGGTGGGAGGGGGTGGGGGTGTAGGGAGTCCTCCTAGAAGAAACAGTGTTTGTGATTTGAATGATGAGTGTGTGCACACGTGCGCTGTCATCTCCGACTCTTCGCGACCCCGCGGGCTCCTGGGGACCACAGGCTCCTCTGTCCATGGGATTCCCCAGGCAAGAACACTGGAGTGGGTGGCCATTTCCTTCTCCAGGGGATCTTCCCGACCCAGGGATTGAACCCGTGTCTCTTGTGTCTCCTGCACTGGCAGGCACATTCTTTGCCACCGTGTCACCTGGGAAGCCCCCAAAATGGTATATGGTCAGGTAACTGGAGGAAGTGGGAGGGTGGGGAAAGGGGAACTGCTAGGACAAATGATAGCAGGTAGACAGGCCTGGAGGGCAGAGACAGAACGCCACAGTGCCTTGATGCAGGAAGGGTGAGAGAGGAGGGTCAACAAAACTCTATGGTAAACAAAAGGCCAAGTCTGAAAACAAATCCCTGACTGGCGGTAAATGTGACATTCACATGGCGACTTTCTTTGAAAAATTACAAATGTTAAAAACAACCGTCTTATATTTGTTTACATTTTACTATGTGTATCACTGAGAATAGATTTTGAAAGGACAGCCAAGATTCTGGGATCCAGATAAGTAGCTTCTCTTTTTAATACTGAATACTAAACACATGTTTAGTAAAGAAGGAAAACTGCACCCCATGTGCTCCACCTCAGGATTCACCATGTTAATGAGCAATTGATCTTTTTTCCTACAAATCTGCAAATCTCAAATCACCTTTAGATCCTGGGGCCAAAGCAGCTCTTTTTATAGCGTAGGTCTTGAGACATCTTTCAAAGGAGTCATCCCAAAGAGCGACTACCCCATCTTTCCCTCCAGTTACAAACCCCTATGAAAGTGAAAGGTTTAATTACGTTAATAAAAGTCTAAGTATTTTTAGAATAATCATCTTTCTTTATAATGAAAACTCTAGAGAAAACAAAATTTACAGCCAAAAATTATAGCATGTAAAAAACAAACATAGAATCCATTACATTTTTTAAACATCAACATGGAACCTGCAGAAATATTTACAGTGACACAAAACATTTTACTTTTAGACTAGGACTTTGAAAGCAGTTTCCAATCTGGAGCCATAACGTAGCTCTACCACCTTCACCTGGAGGCTTCATAATTCCATCCTTTAAAAAGAAGGGACAGTAATAATAGCCACCTCACAGGATATGGTGACAACATGTAAAACACGTAAACAATTTTCGACACATAGCAAATGATTAACAAATACTATTAATAAGTTAAAAAAATTTTAACAGCAGACATATTTTATTCTGGGTTCAGGAGTTTGAACCCAGACCTTATTTTAGGTCAGGAAGACTCCAGCTCACATATCATTATTGGGCAGCTCAGCTGAGTGGAAAGGCAGTGCTCTTGTACTTGTGGAAATGTTTTACATTCCATGGTCACACTATGTTTAATTCAGAATTTTTTTTTTTTTTTTTTGGTTTATAAAAGGCATTTATTTCTCCTGATCACTTGCTCAGTCCCCATCTCTTTGAGAGAGATAAGCTTCATCTAAATTATTTCATCTGATAGATGATTGTCATTTATAAATTTACTACTGCTTCTGTCTCTGGTATTTCTTTTAAAAAGGTGTATGGATTCATTATATATTCTAATGTATTGTCTATAGATTATAATATAAAGTCAAGCGTGTATCTGCTGATACTTTTTAAGTTACCTGTGTTTATACTTAGAAATGTCTTTTTTTTTTTTTAATTTTAGTTTTTATTTTTTAAATTTTAAGTGACTTACTTTTTCCAGTGCATGCATACTGAACACTGGTCCATCATGTGCTTTAACTGTCTTTACAAGAAAGATGTCTCGCCAGATACACACGTCTCCTGTGGACGTTCCAGAAAAAGCCATCTCCTCAGTCCATCCATATACTGCACACATCATGGTGTCACTTTTCCCCAGGGTGCCCACGTAGCCTTTTCTTCCAATCAATCCTCCCCCTGGTTCATAAAAAATATTATGAAAGTGCCACTTTCAAAACGTGTAAAATACAAAGCCATAAGATTTCTTCTCTGCTGTTTTTCTTATTTAAAGAGAAAGACACGTAACAGTGAGGGGAGTTAAAAAAAAAAAAATACAGGTCTCTCGATCGGTGACCTGGAAAACACCTTGCTTGGCTGAGGCAGCCATACCCACGGGCGCCTGAAGTCACAGCTTTTGGATAAACAAATATGTATGCTAAAAGTCAGTTCAAATCCATCTTTCGATTAATTTCTAAGAAAATTATATATTACAGAGTTGATACAAAAAGTCATAAAAAGCACAACAAACTCTTCTATGTCCATTATCAACTTAGACAAAATTACTACAACATATTTTACTACTTATTTATGCATCCTTAGGTAATAGATCTTTTTTCATGTTTAAAACTTTCCATAAATATCATCCTATATGTCTTCTTTTGAAGCCTACTCTTTTCACCAATGATTTGCGATGGAGTTTTACCCCAAGAAACCTCGTTTTCATAACTACACAGCATTCTATCACAGCATCTTATATCCCAGATAACATTTTCCTACCAATGAGGACAAATAAATCTGTTCCCAAGACTTGGCCACTGAAAACAATGCTGCTCTAAACATTCTTGCAAGGGCCTTTTCTATAAAATTGTAAGGGATTGTCTAGGATCGCTTAGGAGTGGTCATAGAATATCTGCAAAAAAATAGCACAGAGATGAGAGCTATCATCTCTGTCGCCAAACTGTCCTCTAAAGTTGATAGAACAATGTATAGTCCCATTAATGGTGAAAAGAGTTCCTGTGCCTTCTCACCTTTCAAGAATACTTGGTCCTTATTGGTCATTCATTGCCTATTGATATGTTTTGCCCATTTTCCAAATGAACTCATTATTCAATCATTTATTCAAGAAATATATATGGGCTTCCCTAATAGGTCAGTCAGTAAAGAATCTGCCTGCAGTGCAGGAGACCAAGGTTCGATCCCTGGGTCAGGAGGATCCCCTGGAGACGGAAATAGCAACTCACTCCAGTACTTTTGCCTGGAAAAGCCTATGGACAAAGGAGCCTGGTGGGCTACAATCCATGAGAATCCACAAGAATTGGACGTGACTTCACAACTAATCCACCACCACAATATATATATATAATGAATTCATTTGGAAAAATGGGCAGAACCTATCAATAGGTAATAAATGACCAATAGAAGCTCATTAATAATTAGAGAAATACAAATTTTGACCACCATAAAATTTAAGGGATATTTTACATCCCCCAGTCTTGCACAGGAGAAAGCCCAGGAACTCTTTTCACCATTATTGGATTCTACGTTGTCTCAGCTGCAGAGGACAGCTTGGCAACAGTAGCACAGTAAGCGCTGTAAGGATTTAACTTTTACTCTAAATGAGATGAAAAACATTTGGGTAGCGGAATGACAAGACGCTGTGTATCACTTATTACCAGGTTTGTTCAGATTTCTGTGTTAAGGATAATTTGAATAGTAGCAAGGATAAGAGTTAGGCTATATGGATCATCTGGGCAAATGATAACGGTGGTATGGGCCTGGTGGTAGCACAGAAAATGATGAAAAGCAATCATTTCAAATGTATTTGAAAGACTGTCTTTTCTTAACATAGCAGACAGAATTTCGAGCGCACTTGCAAGGGCAGTTAAAGTCAAGTGGTGAGGGGGAAAAAATAGATTACACTTCTCTCAAAAGAAGGCGAAGATAAAGAGCAAATTTAAAGTGTAAATAGGGGCTTCCCCGGTGGTCCAGTGGTTAAGACTCTGCACTCCCAAGCAGGCGGCCGGGGTACAATCCCTGGTCAGGGAGCTAGACCCCACAAGCTGCAACTAAGATCTGGTGCAGTCACATAAATTAAAAAACAAACAAACAAAAACAGGGTATGACGTGTAAGTAACTATTTGGACATGTTTTAGTAGGTAGATTAGAAGAGGAAACTGATTAGCAACTGGAGGGTAGAGCTGAAAGAGGGTTCCTGCTTTACTTATTTAAGATGGAGCAGTGGCACCACATGTGTCAAGAGCAGAGAGGGAACCTGAAGGCACGGGGGAGAAAGTGAAGGAGAGCTGGAGCGATGTCCCTGAATGGGTGAGAGACAGGTTCCAGCATGCAAGTGGAAGGGAACGGCTTTCACTAGAGCACACTTGTCCATTCAGGGCAGGGCCAGCAAACTATGGGCTGTAGGGCAAATCCTGCCACCACCTGCTTTTGAAGGAAAGAATAGGCGTGGTAGGGTAGGAGTTTTCTCTCTTGTCCTGTAAGTTCCTACATTGTATTCTTGATTTTTGTCTCTGGGTCTGAAAAGCCTAAAATATTTACTAATTTGGCCAGTTACGGTGTTTTCCACCTCTGCTTTAGATGATCATTATTAAGTTTCCGGACACACACAGCACAGAATGTCTGTACTGTACAAGCTCATGTCATTGCTGCATTTAAAAACTTCCAGTGGCTCCCGGCCCCACCAGCCATGGAAGACAGTTCAAGCTTCTTAGAGTAAACTTCTCTAAGACTGTGTCTGGGACAGGAGGTAAGAGGCCTTTTCAGTCTCGGTCCTAAGTCATCTTTAACTTTGTGTACATAAAGCTATGCATGTAGAAGATGGGCTGCTGCTGCTGCTAAGTCGCTGCAGTCGTGTCCGACTCTGTGCGACCCCATGGACGGCGGCCCACCAGGCTCCCCCGTCCCTGGGATTCTCCAGGCAAGAACACTGGAGTGGGTTGCCGTTTCCTTCTCCAATGCATCAAAGTGAAAAGTGAAAGGGAAGTCGCTCAGTTATGTCCGACTCTTAGCGACCCTGTGGACTGCAGCCCACCAGGCTCCTCCGTCCATGGGATTTTCCAGGCAAGAGTACTGGAGTGGGCTGCCATTGCCTTCTCCGGGAAGAAGATAGTCAGATGGCACTTATTCAGATTAACAGAGTGGCTACTTATTTCCCAGTCGACCAGTGAACTCTGAATCAGAGCCCTGAGAGTGGGAAGCACTGAGATGCACCCGAGCCTTCACATCGGCCTCTCCTGGTTCAGTCTCAGGTCTACTTCACGTCTAACCAAAATTAAGGACACATTCGACTGCAAGCCTCTTCATTTTAAATATATGCTTTCTTTAAGTCTCTTATATCCAACAAATTCATAGTTTAATTTTTTTCAATACTGCAATAATAAGCATTACTTGCCTTGCTGGGTATCTGCAATTCCAACTTACCAAGATATTCAGAAGTTTTGTCTAAACATATGGGAATGAAAAGTACAAATGTGAAAGTACTTTCCACTTTGCAAATGTGTTAATAGAACACAATGATACAGTGAATTTGTGATAAAGTCTTAAATTCAAATCTGAAAATCGACTCATGTTCAAAGTAGTTAACAACTGAAAGCTAATTCAACCTGAGAAATATCTTCACCAAGCCTATTCTTTCCTAACCTACGCTTCACTCCTCTCTATAACTTCACATTTTATCCGAAAAGTTTAAGTGTACTGAGACTCTGTCAAACTGCTGGAACTTATAAGTACACTATATAATCTGGAAAAGAGAGTTTCTAATTTTAAAACGGGAACTTCTACTGCCAGTAATTCACTAAATTATTAAGGTGATAAAACATTCTATTTCTATATCATTTTATAGCACATAAACAACTTTGAGAAAATTTTTCATTTTCAGTTAGGATTACAAAACATGTCTTTAACAGAAGAAGGAAGTCCAGACATCACTTGATTAATTTCATAAATTACATTTTTTTTCAAATATGAACACTATCAGTGCAGCCAATAAATGATGATAAAACATTTGTCTAAAATGTATCAAGAAAACTGTGGATTGTTTTTTAAAATGAACTTTTCATTTTGGATAATTTTAGATTTTCAAAGAAGATGCAAAGATAACACAAAGTGTCCTCATATACTTCTCACCCACCCAGTTTCCCATAACATTACCATCTTAATATACTGTAGACTACTTGTCAAAACTGAAAACCCAACATGTTTGATATGTTACTACTGACTGAATTCCAGACTTCAATACCACATTGCACTTAAGACGCTTTACTGTCTGAGCCACCAGGGAAGCCTCAAAAGTAACACTTACTTAAAATTTCAAAGGAAAAAAATAGAAGCACTTCCTTACCTGCTCTATGCCAAAACTTCATGTGTTTAATTCCAGCTGTAATTAATTTATCAGGCACGTATGGGTTCATTTTTACAACAAAAATCTTATCTTTACTTCCTCTGAAATAAATACAGAAACACTTTAACGCTAAAGATAAATTTCTCCTGTAATAACCTTCTGCCTAGTCCACACCCTATCTTGATCGCTCCATTACTAGATGCTTGGTCCCTTGGGCTGTGTAATCACGCTTCTGTACACTTGTCATTCTGCCATTACTGTAATTCATTAACTCTTCTCAACAGAATCTTAAAAGGAACAGTAAGAACTGAACTTATTTTGGATAGCATCTACTATAGTACTGTGCAAAGACAATGTCATTTGTGGCATACATGAGTTAAAGAAAAAAATTTTTAATAGTACTCAGTTATAGCTTAATATAATCTTTACAAAGTCCTCTTAAACTATCTTTTATCTGGGTACTGTTTATACACTGTGAGAAAAGCATTTATCTATATTTTTAAAATGCTTTATGTATCTTTTTAGGGAACTCAAGTTAAAAAATAGTCTCTGACCCTGCTGACTATTTCCTCCTTTAAAGCAATTGTTAATATTTTTACTATTACAGAAATAATAATTCTCACTGTAGAAATTTAGGAAATGAAAACTACAACAGAAAATACTCTATAGCTTCTTTGTAATATGTGTATATGTATCTCCTTTCACTCAAATACATGAGCATTTTATCATGTTTTCAAATGACTACAGAATAGCTTATCTTACAGTGAAATTCATTGTAAGAATTCAGATAATAGCTACTTCCAATATGATATTATAGTTACATTAATAAGTGTGTTCACAAAGGATAAACCTACAAATGAATTCTGAAATCATCTTTTTACCACAATTACACTATTTATTCAATGGTAATAAAGGCAGCAGCAATTAAAATGTTACATGTTTACTTGATTTCAAAACTGTTATAATTAAAAAAATTTAAGTCCAAAGGAATTTCAGTCTTTTGCCAATGTGATAATCAAGTTTCCTTCCCTACCTTGCTACTGAAAGTTTCTCTCCTTTCTTCCAGTCCCACAGCACAACAGTGTGGCTATCATCTATTCCAACTGAAGCCAAACGTTTCCCATCAGCTTTGAAAATTAATCAGAGAAACAAACTGACCATTAACATTCAGAAGATAAAAAAACAGTACGCATTCTGTCACCACAGTGCCATATTTAAAATTTTACAAAATAATGTTAAATAGTAGGCATGCATATTGCTGGGCTTTCCTGGTGGTTCAGTAGTGAAGAATCCACCTGTCAATGCAGGAGACTTGGGCTTAATCCCTAGGCTGCGAAGAGCCCCTGGAGGAAGAAATGGCAACCTCCTCCAACATTCTTGCCTGGGAAATCCCGTGGACAGAGGAGACTGGTGGGCTGCAGTCCACGGGGTCACAGAAGAGTTGGTCATGACTTAGCGACTAAACAGCAACAATGCACACAGCTCTGAAAAAAGCAGAATTCATAACGGGGAGGATAGGTTCTCACTGCACTTACCTGCTTTTTCTCTGACCTCATTGACCTCATCTATCTATCAGCCTGGGATAGGGGAAAGGAGGAAGATAAGCAAAGCGGAAGAAAGATATTTGAGAGATGAGAAGGGAAGAGAAAACTAAGAAGGAAGGAAGAAGCGATACACACCACTGAAATTCACCAGAGGAACTCTACTGCGATAAAAGAAGTCATAGGGATTATAAAAAGTTAGTCAAGTAAAAAAGATACAGGTTACAACTTCTCACATAGCTCAGTCAGTTAAGAATCTGGCTGTGATACAGGAGACCCGGGTTTGATCTCTGGGTTGGGAAGATCCCCCGGAGAAAGAAATGGCAACCCACTCCAGTATTCTTGCCAGGCGAATCCCATGGACAGAGGAGCCTGGCAGGCTGCAGTCCACGGGGTTGCGAGAGTCAGACACGACTAAGTGACTAAACCACCACCACAACTACATAATGCCACTAATATGATTGTTGTGAAAAAAAAAAAAAAAAAGACTGTAGTGAAGATCAGTTATTTTAGATGTCACTGTGAAAGGGCTGCACTGAATATGCCGGCAAATTTGGGAAACTCAGCAGTGGCCACAGGACTGGAAAAGGTCGGTTTTCATTCCAATCCCAAAGAAAGGCAATATCAAAGAATGTTCAAACTACCGCACAATTGCACTCATCCCACATGCTAGTAAAGTAATGCTCAAAATTCTGCAAGCCAGGCTTCATCAGTACATGAACTGTGAACTTCCTGATGTTCAAGCTGGTTTTACAAAAGGCAGAGGAACCAGAGATCAAATTGCCAACATCCGCTGGATCATGGAAAAAGCAAGAGAGTTCCAGAAAAACATCTATTTCTGCTTTATTGACTATGCCAAAGCCTTTGACTGTGCGGATCACAATAAACTGTGGAAAATTCTGAGAGAGATGGGAATACCAGACCACCTGACCTGCCTCTTGAGAAACCTGTATGCAGGTCAGGAAGCAACACTTAGCGTTCCAAATAGGAAAAGGAGTACATCAAGGCTGTAAATTGTCACCCTGCTTGAAAGTGAAAGTGAAGTCGCTCAGTCGTGTCTGACTCTTTGTGACCCCATGGACTATATCTTACCAGGCTCCTCTGTCCATGGGATTTTTCAGGCAAGAGTACTGGAGTGGGTTGCCATTTCCTTCTCCAGGGGCTCTTCCCAACACAGGGATTGAACCCGGGTCTCCGGCACTGCAGGCAGATGCTTTACCCTCTGAGCCACCAGGGAAGCCTGCTTATTTAACTTATATGCAGAGTACATCATGAGAAACGCTGGACTGGAAGAAACACGAGCTGGAATCAAGATTGCCAGGAGAAATATCAATAACCTCAGATATGCAGATGACACCACCCTTATGGCAGAAAGTGAAGAGGAACTAAAAAGCCTCTTGATGAAAGTGAAAGTGGAGAATGAAAAAGGTGGCTTAAAGCTCAACATTCAGAAAACGAAGATCATGGCATCCGGTCCCATCACTTCATGGGAAATAGATAGGGAAACAGTGGAAACAGTGTCAGACTTTATTTTTTTGGGCTCCAAAATCACTGCAGATGGTGATTGCAGCCATGAAATTAAAAGACGCTTACTTTTTGGAAGAAAAGTTATGACCAACCTAGATAACATATTCAAAAGCAGAGACATTACTTTGCCGACTAAGGTCCGTCTAGTCAAGGCTATGGCTTTTCCAGTAGTCATGTATGGATGTGAGAGTTGGACTGTGAAGGCGGCTGAGCGCTGAAGAATTGATGCTTTTGAACTGCGGTGTTGGAGAAGACTCTTGAGAGTCCCTTGGACTGCAAGGAGATCCAACCAGTCCATATTGAAGGAGATCAGCCCTGGGTGTTCTTTGGAAGGAATGATGCTGAAGCTGAAACTCCAGTACTTTGGCCACCTCATGCGAAGAGTTGACTCATTGGAAAAGACTTTGATGCTAGGAGGGATTGGGGGCAGGAGGAGAAGGGGACGACAGAGGGTGAGATGGCTGGATGGCATCACTGACTCGATGGACGTGAGTCTGAGTGAACTCCGGGAGTTGGTGATGGACAGGGAGGCCTGGCATGCTGCGATTCATGGGGTTGCAAAGAGTTGGACACGACTGAGTGACTGAACTGAACTGTCAAGTAATAAGTAATGGATATTAGACAAGTGATTGAGCTAAGTCAGCCACACTGGCAGGTGTGCATGTGTTTAGAAGTTGGAAAGATTCAATCTGTAACAAAATGTTTGCCACTCTGCCATACTTTCTGCAAACCTTAATTGGTTTGTTATCCCTAACAGCTGTTATTTTTCTCACTGACTCAGCTATCATTCCGCTTCCTAACTTTTGGCAGATATGTGTACATGTAAATACATCCCCTCCCAAACTCTACATGAATAATTCACCATCTCTCCAGACAGAGCAGCAGAAAGCACAAATTTACTGTTTCTTCATGTAAAATTCTCTATTAAAGGTATTTCACCCTCTTTCCCTACTGGCGTGCTGCAGTCCATGCAGTTGCAAAGGGTTGGACACGACTCACGGACTGAACTGGCCCCTCTTTCCAATCAACACCCTCGCCTTCACTGTAGATCTAGGTGTAGTTGTTAAACTTTTATATGTGTAGCAAAGACTTAACTTTGAGATCTAAACTTATTCTCGTAAGACAGATTAGAACTGTCACTTCAAAGAAATGTTATAAAACAAGTATTTTAGTTTTCATCTCTTTCTTTCTTAGCTTTCACCCTGGTGGTAGTGGTGGTTTAGTCACTAAGTCCTGTCTGACTCTTGCAAGGCGATGGACTGTAGCCTACCAGGCTCCTCTGTCCATGGGATTCTCCAGGCAAGAATACTGGAGTGGGTTGCCATTCCCTTCTCCAGGGGGATCTTCCCGACCCAGGAATCAAACCTGGGTCTCCTGCATTGCAGGCAGACTCTTAACTGACTGAGCTATGAGGGAAGCCCTGTTTCCCCTCTAAACATCTTCAAAGTTTACTCTGACTGCAAAACGGTAAGGCAGATCAGGGTTTGCCCAAGTGGGACACATATACCACTAGCGGTATCTGAGACATCTCCAGAGGTTAGACAAACATCTTTTATTTAAATAAAAACATCTTTATAATAATGGGTATTAAAATTACACTCATTAAATTATAATTATAAACCAGCTGGTAAACCCACACTTTCATAGTCTTGATAGGCTAGGACCACAGTATACACGCTTGATAATTGGTCTTTTTTAAAAAAATGCCAATCAAATAACTTTATTCCCTTATTTAAAGCTCCAGTGAGGTGCTGAGCCAAGTGGGAGACAGACTTTCGTAAGGGCTACAGGAACCAAGAGACTGCACCATGGCAGGGAAGCCCATTCTTCACTATTTCAATGGACGCGGCAGAATGGAGTGCATTCGGTGGCTCCTGGCTGCGGCTGGAGTGGAGTTTGAAGAGGAATTTATAGAAAAACCAGAAGACTTGGATAAGTTAAAAAATGATGGGAGTTTGATGTTCCAGCAAGTGCCAATGGTTGAAATTGATGGGATGAAGCTGGTGCAGACCAGAGCCATTCTCAACTACATTGCCACCAAATACAACCTCTACGGGAAAGACATGAAGGAGAGAGCCCTGATTGATATGTATTCAGAGGGTGTGGCAGATTTGGGTGAAATGATCATGCATTTGCCACTGTGCCCACCTGCTGAAAAAGACGCCAAGCTGACCCTAATCCGAGAAAAGACAACAAACCGTTATCTCCCTGCATTTGAAAATGTGCTGAAGAGCCATGGACAAGACTACCTGGTGGGCAACAAGCTGAGCAGGGCTGACATCCACCTGGTTGAACTTCTCTACTATGTGGAAGAGCTGGACCCTAGCCTTTTGGCCAACTTCCCTCTGCTGAAGGCCCTAAAAGCCAGAGTCAGCAATCTCCCGGCGGTGAAGAAGTTTCTGCAGCCCGGCAGCCAGAGGAAGCCTCCCACGGACGAGAAAAAAATAGAAGAAGCCAGGAACGCTTTCAAGTTTTAATAAAGCTGGCGGCTGGCGGGGCTGTCTGGGACAAATTTGAAATTTTCTAACAATGAAACAATAAAGCTCCTGTGAGCAGAAAAAAAAAAAAAAAAGCTCCAGTGACCTCTCATACATTTAGAATGAAATTCACATCCTAGGTCCTTTACAATGTGATCCATCTGCCTTCTTGACAGTCTCTCATGAAAGTCATTTTTAAGTGACAAGTTTAGGCAACACTGATTAAGACAAAAATACTGTATACTGCCTTTGAATTTTGATCATTCTTATTGAGACAGAAATTCCCTTACCTGAGAAATCAACAGCACAGACACCATACTGGTGGTAGCCCTTTAATATCGACAATGGTTTAATGGTTTCCGTGTCCCATATGTGAATTGAGGGATCCCTACCTACCTAAAATAGAAAGAATGATAAAAGTCATTTTATGCAAGTAAACCATTTATTTTCATACCTACAAAAGGAAATAAAACAAGATATTTTGTAACTTTTGTCATATTTACTATAGATATCAAGTAAAAACATAAAGATTATGTGATCAACATTTTTCCCATATGGTTGTTAAAAAGCTAATGAGACTAGGCTCAGTGTTTATAGGAATGTTCTAGAACTATATAGCTCCTAAACCATATCCCCTACTTCATCAGTAGAGATAATGCTTCCTGAGCACCTACTATTGGCAGTGTTAGCAACCTAGTGTATGCCAGTGTGCACTAAGACAACTAGATAAGTTTTGCAAACTCATTGGGAAAATGAGATCTTTTCTGCTAAAATAAAACCATCTGGTAATATGTGCTTAATGAGGATGAAAGGCTGTAGAGAAAATCTTCATGGAAATTATGTTACTTGTCCTGGGCCTTCAAAAAGTGTAGGTCTTGGACAAAAGGAGAAGGAAGCAAGCACATTCCAGACTAAGATAACGGTACCAACAAAGATGCAGACAGGTTAAAGCACCAAGCAGGTTAACAGGACTTAAATTTTAATTATTCCTTTGGACTGAAGTAATCACTTTCTCTATACAGATTAAGATATATTACATAATAACTTTTTCTATAAAGGCAACTCCTGAAATAATAGGGCTGTCAGTTATCATTGATTTTGAGGTTCGTTTTCTATAAATATATAACAAAAAACAATACTGTGACCAGTCAACATTTCACTAGGCTATTAAATGCTTTCCTCTGGCCTGACATTTCTCTACAGATCTACTGTCTTCCATATAAGCTGGAATCCTAAACCACCATTTTGAGTGACCTCTGGTTTAGGTTCCTCTCAGGGGATATGAACTGCTACTGTTAATGGCACAGGTTGCCATTCCCTTCTCAGGGGAGTCTTCCCAACCCAGGGATCAAACCCAGGTCTCCTGCACTGCAGGCAGGTTCTTTACCATCTGAACCACCAGGGAAACCTGGTCTTTTTGTCAGAGTCCCAGCTAGAAGTCTAGGATAGGAAGAGGTAAGGTATTCCTCCGCTACACTGGTTATCCAGGGATCTCCTGTGGGCATCCTGACTTTTAATTTAATTTGGCCCAGATTCCCTAAAATGCCAGAATCATGTAGTAAATGACCAGTTTTTGCAGTTTTATTCCAGCAGTATCAGAATAATGTCCAAACTCCTTCCTACAGCACTGCAGGTGATCCTTGCTACACACAACAGGCACATAACTGTGTGTTAAGAGGAACCTTGATATAAACTAACAGTGAAGATAAATGGTGCCCCTGAGGGCCCCGCTAACCCATTTAATTAGTTCTTCCACTAAAGTCCACCAAGAACTCTTTTATTTCAGTTTTTTTTCTTTTTGCTCCACTGTTGTACAACATAACAGAAAACCTTCCCCAAGCTGCCTTCTGTCAGGTAAGCTATTAAATTCAGATGGCATCATCTCTGTGAGGGGTTCCCATTCCATTAGGCATGATTAATCAGTCCTTTATTATATCTCAAAAGGGCTTTATACACACCTCTACCCTAGTGGTTCTCAGCAAGGGGTGGCTTTTGCCTTCCAAACGCTGTCTAGAGATGTTTTTGTTTGTCACAAGTGAGGGGCAGTGTAATTGGCATCTACTGTGCAGAGGCCAGAGATGCTGCTAACACTGTCAACGCACAGGATTCCACTGTGCACAAAAATCCAGTTATGTTTACAACTAAAAAGTATCTGGCCCCAAATGTCAACAGTGCCGAGGTAAGGAGCCCCGATCTATACTTCTGACCTTGCATCACAATTTTCTTGCACGTTTGCCTTCCCTCACAGAGTATGAATGTCTTACCACGGCAGAAGATGTTCTATTTTTATTTCCAGAGATTTTCCTGGCACGCAGCACGTGCTCTATGGGTGTTTTTGAATGAATGGAAGAAAAGGGGAAGAAAAGGAGGTCGGGAAGGGAAGGGGAGAAATAAACATTGAGGGAAGATGCAAACCCAGGGAGGGGAGATGGGAGAGAGAGAGAGTTTTCTCACTTTTCAAGGAGCTACCTGGGATGATGCAAGCTGCCTGCCCCTACCCTCAATATATCCCCGAAGGTATCCTTAACCCAGCGTTCAAAGCCAGACAGACTAAGGATGTTGGGTTTTTACCACGTATTAGCTGAGACATTGGAGAAGGAAATGGCAACCCACTCTAGTGTTCTTGCCTGGAGAATCTCAGGGACAGGGGAGCCTGGTGGGCTGCCGTCTATGGGGTCGCACAGAGTCAGACACGGCTGAAGCGACTTAGCAGCAGCAGCAGCAGCAGCAGCAGCAGCAGCAGCAGCAGCAGCAGCAGCAGCAGCAGCAGCTGAGAGATCTTTGAGAAAATCACGTATTTTCCTTAAACCTAAATTCCTCATTTATAAGCTGGGGGAAAATGGTTTCACTCTCATATAGGTGAGGTTGAGAATAAAGCAAATATACATTAAGAAATTAGTAACGTGCTTACGCAGAGTAAAGTGCTTAAACACAGTGAGAATTTATAGGTATACCCCTTCCTTTCCTTCTCTAAGAATAAACATATAAAGAGGTATATCAGCTATGACTTTTCTGTGTTTTCTACCTTGGTAAACCTGAACATGTTACTATCATGATAGAAAAATAAAAACACAGTCATCCTATTTGTTACAGAACATTTCTTAGATAATTTATTTTAGATAATTAAAAAACCAGACTTCTTAACTTAATGTTTTTTATAACGTTTACTCACAGATTAAAAAAAAATATTATTCTGACAGAAAGAAGTGAAGTCAGAGCTCACAGTTCAAAATTCAAATTAGAATAATAAGTAAAACAATAAAACTCTAAGGAAAACTATAATAAAGAATTTTCATTTGTAATATGAAAATAAAATCCCATTCCAAAGAATTCATTTCCAAGAATACCAAAGGAAAAAAATGGACTAATCTAATTTTAAACCCAAACAAAGGTCTAACCTGTCTAGCCTGTTATCACACAGTCTTTCAAAGGACCTACCTGGCCTGTTGCCACGTAGTCTTTCAAAGGATGAACAGCCAGGCAGAGAATGTCATCATCGTGACCCAGGTAAAAGCGCTGGGTGTTCTGCTGTCGATTATAAATGACACCCACTGCTGCCACATGGTACACAATTTCACCGATTTGGGTATAAAACAGATTACTTCGACAGTCATAACCTCTGTAACTAAATATAGAAAATACATCATATAACATTAACTTTGGTCTTTCACTGGTAAATACAGACTATACAGAGGATGTTCAATTTCCAGTTTTACAAGATATTGAATAATTAAAAAAACACAAATATTTCAGATCCCAAAACTTTTGTGAACTGCTCTGATTAGACAGCTAAATCCAAGCTACAATACTCAGTGAAATAAAGTACAGAAAAGTGTATACTGTACATTACTATTTGCATAAATATAAATACTAAATTTAAATATTATAAAGCAAAAAGTTGTTTTTACAAGTGAAAGGGTATGGAAAAGAACGTACATTTGTAGTCACTTGTATTATACATAAATATTTCTGAGATTAAGTAAAAGTAATTCCCTTTGGGTAAGGCAGAATGACAGCTAGGAAGGCAGAGGTAGGGAGAAGATCTTCAGAGTGTGTCCTTTCATACACATTGTTGAACCATGAAAATATTAGATGCATATATATAAACAAAAATAAGTTTAAACTACAATTTAAAAATAATATATATGTCCAGAAGAAAGTAGCCAGGTCCTCTAAAAATGACCAATATAATTCTATTTATAGGAACTTCAAGAAACCCAATTCATAAAACCTAAGTGCAGAGAAATACTGCCCATTTTAGTCATTTGCAGTAGCACGGATGGACCTAGAGACTGCCACACTAAGTGAAGCAAGTCAGAGAGAGAGACAAATATCACACACTATCACTTATATGAGGAATCTTAAAACATGGTACAAATGCACTTACTTACAAAACAGAATAGAGTCACAGATATGAAAACAAACTTGTGCTACGGGACGGGGGGAATTGAGGGGAGGGATAAATTGAGAGATGGGGAGTGACATACACACAATACTTTACGTAAAACAGAAAACTAATGAGGACACACCACATAACACAGGGGGCACCAGCCAATACTCTATCATGGTATAGGGGAAAGGAGTCTAAAAAGGAGCAGATACATGTATACGTACAACTGAGTCAGTTTTCTGCACACCTGAAACTACCACACTGTGAATAAACCACACTCCAAAGAAAACAAACAAAAACCCCCAAATGCTTCCACTGGAGGTAAAAGAGCTTTTACTCAATAAATCTGTTTTCAAATTCTCAAAAACATTATAAGCCAGGTAAGATGATTACTAGGTGAAGGGAAGGAAAGAGCTGGATTGAAGATTCTGGTGTCCCAGGATGAAATGTGAACCCTGGATTGCCAGATGTTCTAAGAGAATTCAGAAGCAGTATTTTATTGAAATTAAGACATGAAAGCCAAATTGCTTAGGCTAAAACAAGCCACAATATCATTCCAAATTAGACATATTTAGCGGAGTGGAGAAGGCAATGGCACCCCACCCCAGTACTCTTGCCTGGAAAATCCCATGGACTGGGGAGCCTGCTGGCTGCACTCCATGGGGTCACTAAGAGTCAGACACGACTGAGTGACTTCACTTTCACTCTTCACTTTCATGCATTGGAGAAGGAAATGGCAACCCACTCCAGTGTTCTTGCCTGGAGAATCCCAGGGACGAGGGAGTTTGGTGGGCAGCCATCTATGGGGTCGCACAGAGTCGGACACGACTGAAGCGACTTAGCAGTAGCAGCAGCAGCAGCAGCAGCAGCAGGGGAGATGATAATCTATTTCACTTATTTTTTCTTGTTTTAAGGTAGATCAATTTCTTATAAATACTAAATTTTCACAAGACAATTTTTTATTTAACAAACACTTATATAGTGCTTATTATGTGCCAGATAATACTCTAAGTCACTACAAGTATTAACTTATTTACTCCTCACCAGAACCCTATGAAGTAAAGCACTGTTATTTCCATTTTACAGATGGTGAAACAGAAACAGAGAGGTTAGGTGACTTGCTCAAAGTCACACAGCTAGTAAATGTGAACCAAAATTCAAACACATAAATGAAAAGTAGTTGGTTTGTACCCGTGAACGAAGTGTAATCGGACACTATTTCCTGGAGCCCGCTCTCTTCTTTTAGAAGTACCACTTCTTTGTTTCTCTTTGTATTGTTCTTTAAGCTGAGGTAGATCTTCTTTGTAAACCTTTAAATAATGTACATAAGTAGAAATATTCTTAGAATATAAATTAATAAAGGTGTTGCAGATTCCTAATGTAACTTCAGACATTGCGGTAACTACGATCACTAAACTTTTAATAACTGTCTTAAATAGGAAGGTTCTTTTTGAAATTTACTTCCTTGGAAAGACAAACTAATTTACATTGTCTAAGTATCACACTGACAGATACATATTCAGTTTCTGTGTAGTTTTTATACTTCGTATGAGAACATTTTATTTTTATTTTTTTTAGATTTTTTAATATAAATTTATTTATTTTAATTGGAGGTTAATTACTTTACAATATTGTATTGGTTTTGCCATACATCAACATGAATCCGCTACAGGTATACACGTGTTCCCCATCCTGAACCCTCCCTCCCTCCTCCCTCCCCATACCATCCCTCTGGGTCGTCCCAGTGCACCAGCCCCAAGCATCCAGTATCATGCATTGAACCTGGACTGGTGATTTGTTTCATTATATTTATTATTATTATTTTTTTAATTTTTATTTTTACTTTATTTTACTTTACAATACTGTATTGGTTTTGCCATACATTGACATGAATCCACCACGGGTGTACATGCGTTCCCAAACATGAACCCCCCTCCCACTTCCCTCCCCATAACATCTCTCTGGGTCATCACCATGCACCAGCCCCAGGCATGCTGTATCCTGCGTCAGACATAGACTGGCGATTCGATTCTTACATGATAGTATACATGTTACAATGCCATTCTCCCAAATCATCCCACCCCCTCCCTCTCCCTCTGAGTCCAAAAGTCCCTTATACACATCTGTGTCTTTTTTGCTGTCTTGCATACAGGGTCGTCATTGTCATCTTTCTAAATTCCATATATATGTGTTAGTATACTGTATTGGTGTTTTTCTTTCTGGCTTACTTCACTCTGTATAATAGGCTCCAGTTTCATCCACCTCATTAGAACTGATTCAAATGTATTCTTTTTAATGGCTGAGTAATACTTCATTGTGTATATGTACCACAGCTTTCTTATCCATTCATCTGCTGATGGACATCTAGGTTGTTTCCATGTCCTGGCTATTATAAACAGTGCTGCGATGAACATTGGGGTACATGTGTCTCTTTCAATTCTGGTTTCCTCGGTGTGTATGCCCAGCAGTGGGATTGCTGGGTCATAAGGTAGTTCTATTTGCAATTTTTTAAGGAATCTACACACTGTTCTCCAAAGTGGCTGTACTAGTTTGCATTCCCACCAACAGTGTAAGAGGGTTCCCTTTTCTCCACACCCTCTCCAGCATTTATTGCTTGCAGATTTTTGGATTGCAGACATTCTGACTGGTGTGAAGTGGTACCTCATTGTGGTTTTGATTTGCATTTCTCTAATAATGAGTGATGTTGAGCATCTTTTCATGTGTTTGTTAGCCATCCATATGTCTTCTTTGGAGAAATATCTATTTAGTTCTTTGTCCCATTTTTTGATTGGGTCGTTTATTTTTCTGGAATTAGGCTGCCTAAGTTGCTTGTATATTTTTGAGATTAGTTGTTTGTCAGTTGCTTCATTTGCTATTATTTTCTCCCATTCAGAAGGCTGCCTTTTCACCTTGCTTATATTTTCCTTTGTTGTGCAGAAGCTTTTAATTTTAATTAGATCCCATTTTTTAATTTTTGCTTTTATTTCCAGTATTCTGGGAGGTGGATCATAGAGGATCCTGCTGTGACTTATGTCGGAGAGTGTTTTGCCTATGTTCTCCTCTAGGAGTTTTATAGTTTCTGGTCTTACATTTGGATCTTTAATCCATTTTGAGTTTATTTTTGTGTGCGGTGTTAGTTATCTAGTTTCATTCTTTTACAAGTGGCTGACCAGTTTTCCCAGCACCACTTGTTAAAGAGATTGTCTTTACTCCATTGTATATTCTTGCCTCCTCTGTCAAAGATAAGGTGTCCATATGTGTGTGGATTTATCTCTGGGCTTTCTATTTTGTTCCATTGATCTATATGTCTGTCTTTGTGCCAGTACCATACTGTCTTAATGACTGTGGCTTTGTAGTAGAGCCTGAAGTCAGGCAAGTTGATTCCTCCAGTTCCATTCTTCTTTCTCAAGATTGCTTTGGCTATTCGAGGTTTTTTGTATTTCCATACAAATCTTGAAATTATTTGTTCTAGTACTGTGAAAAATATCGCTGGTAGCTTGATAGGGATTGCATTGAATTTGTAAATTGCTTTGGGTAGTATACTCTTTTGGACTATATTGATTCTTCCGATCCATGAACATGGTATATATCTCCGTCTATTAGTGTCCTCTTTGATTTCTTTCATCAGTGTTTTCTATATAGTTTTCTATATATAGGTCTTTAGTTTCTTTAGGTAGATATATTCCTAAGTATTTTATTCTTTTCATTGCAATGGTGAATGGAATTGTTCCCTTAATTTCTTTTTCTACTTGTAAGAGAACATTTTAAAGGAAATCAATGTAAGTGTACTGTGACAAAAAGCACATATATTATATAATAAAACACAATACAGGCACAGTTAATATATCAGGCACTTAATATAAATAACATTTTATACAACTATACTTTAACTCTTAAAGAGGGAAACAGTCATACATTTCTTGGAAACTTACAAACCATGAAAGATAACAATAGATAAGTAAACAAGGAGCAAGATAAAGAAGAAATTTTTTCAGGAAAAGCTCACGTGGTAATAAAAATTACCTGCCGACGGTAAGTGAGCTGGGTCTCTTGCTCAATTTCAGAATCCAGTTCTGGAACATCAGACAGGTCTGAATCTGATTCATCACTATTAGAGTCTGCAAGACTTTCTGTAATTTATAAAAATGGATCATTACTTGTTTAAGTAAGATTCACTTTCAAAACAGCACAATAAAATTAAGGATTGCGAGCTGACTATGCCAACTGACATGGAGACAAGCCATAAAACAATCAAATGAAATTACCTATTCAAGTGACACAGACGTCAGTAAACTGTACTACATATTATCTTCCTCTCCACTCACTGCAAACTCAATAGTTCCTTTAAATCCCTTCACTGGGTCCCCAATGACTGCTACATCAAATTTAAATGTCTGTGCAAATATAAGTAAATATAACCTATAATTAACATGAAAAACAGCTAGAAAAAACTATATGTAAGAGAGGAACTGACATTAGATCATTTTTCTTGTCAAAAAAAAAAAACACAAATATGAATCCTAGATACCCATCTCCCAGAGACTATATTAAATGTTTGCTTTATTAATGTATGTTTTTCACTCATCAGACAGATTAAAGTGTAACCAAAGTACTTTGCTGTCGACGCTCTGCAACATTTGACTTTAAACATACAGACTTAATATTTTAAAATTTCCACTAATAATGATCTATACTGCTAACATAAGGCTAGTGTACATTTCAATAGTAAAATTATTATTTGGGAGTTACATGCAGAGTTATTTGGCAGAAAACTGTTTAGGCAGTATGCACCACTCACCTTGAGGTGCTATGTGAAGAGCATCCTTTAGTTTTCTTTCAGGAATAAATTTCCACTGAAAGACAGAGTGATCTGCTCCACCAATAGATATAACCCACTGATAATCATGTGACCATCTGACATTAGTTACATGAGCTGAATGGCCAATATATTTTTTAAACTTGGCCCCTATAACAAAAATATACCTTTAAATTGATAAACAAATGCCAATACACACAAAAGCCAATATAAACAACAATTTCTACCCCTGAACCAATGCATCCTACTTCCATTACCTTAGTTATGATCAAAGGGGAAAAATACTAATTGAAAAATTCAGTGAACAAATGAATGAGTGTACATGAAGGGGTAGAAACGCTTGCTCTACTGATTCAGAATATAATTTGGTAAGAATCACAGGGGCTGTGAGGCATTATCTCACTGCTTTAAGAAATGCCTGTAGCAACAAGAGTTTTCATTTCACAGTGTTTTCATATTAGGATATTTGAATGTTTTGGCCTGAGGCCTTCAGTCTTACGTGACATTGACCAATCTAATCTTGCCCCACTATCCTCAGCCCTAGCTGAGGAATATCCTGTTAAAGCTTAAGTCATCAACAAAATACACATAAAAAGGACTATACAACAAAACCAAATGGGATTTATGCCAGGAATGCAAGGTTGGTTTAGTATACAAAAATCAATGCAATATACCATACTAACCAAAATAAAAAATGTCCAGTTGTCCTAACAACTGTCTTTTATAGTCATTTTTTAAACCTATATATGTTGTATAATGTCTTTCAATGTGGGTTTGTCTGTTTGCACAGACAATGATGTGTCCTTTTGGATACATCATTTCAAGGGGCACAGTTCTATAATTAGTGATATTAAGTAGCAGCATTTGGAAACAGATTTCTCCAATTGTAAAGGAGTTGTTTAACTTTCTGGCTAATTTTTTAAAAATCCATGTGATAATGGGAACCATTTTTGTGATTCTAAAGTTCGGAATATATTTTCTATATTCTGCTTAGATAAACTGGATATTTGGCAACATGCCTATGTCCCTGTGAGAGTACAGTAAACAGAATAATGTTTGACTTCATTTTGACAATGTTTTAAAAGCTTTACATGAAGTTATATAAGGTCTGTATTTCACTATGACAAAGACCCATCAATTATAAACTTCAGAAAAACTTTCACCTTGGCCATGAAATTAGGGATAGCCATCTTAATCAAAGAATAAAAGTTTTAACCAAAACTATATAAATTACAATTTACCTCTACCCAACAGAAATGCTATTATTTCAGGAATCAATTTTCTATGTAGCTTAAGAGAAGTCAGTAACCTTCTAGATGGATAACTTGCCAAAATTCACTCCACAAAGTCCAGTAAGTTAAGACTGAGTCCCATCCTTCTTATATGAGAATACATTATTTGCCTGTCAAGAGGACTTTGGTTATTACTTCCTTTGATGGGACCCTTCACATACTCGGGCACCAGAGTTTTCTTAACAGTAAAGCCAGAAATTTTAGCAAATAAATTCCAAGTTTTAAAAATGTGCTAATTTTGTTATGTTTAGAGCAAATGAAGAAGAGTTATTTGAGCACCTATTCTATTTAACTGTATTGGGTAAACAGCTCAAAGAAAGGTACAGATAATCCTGTAAGGCTTTCCAAGTTGTTTTCTCTGTGACTTTTCTAAGATCAATTCCTCTGGAAGAACCAAGGCAATTCAACAAGAAAGCCAGCTATTTCTAATCAAAGTGACTGTATTAATGACTATTCAATAACCAATACTGTTTAACTATGATAAACAGTTTATCTTAAAAGCAAACCCTAGATATCCTATCTTTTAAGAAGTGACCCTGACTCACCAAGACCAATCACATCCTCTTATATGCTTCCAGAATTCCCGGTGATTACATTTATGACACTGAAATACAATAGTCTATTTACTTGTTAACTCTTCTAATAAACTATAAGCTCTTTGAGGACAGGATGGTATCTAATTTATCATATATCTCTAACGCCTGACCCATAGCAAATGTTCATTAGGTATTTGAGAAAAGAGAAAGAAAGGAAAAGGAAAAAAGATCCTATTTTCCCTCACTCTGCCTATACACTTGAACTGAAACTCTAGATTTAGAGGAGGCGAAAAGAGTACTGAGAGGGCATGAACTCCAACCCTTATGATGAGTCATTAAAGGGGACAAAAAGTCTGATGTAAAGAATATTACAGTTGAAATCAAAAGTCTAGAGTTTGAGCATTATCTTGACAACTTAAAACGACAGGAGTTTGAGTACCTCACTTAACCTCTCTTAGACTACATTTCTATTTTAGTATAAATTCGATTATAAGCTCTCAAAGGCCCTTCATTATTAATACCGACCTATGATAAGAAATGATAAAAGAACAGGTAAGACCTAAACAGTATGCCCTCAAATAGGACTAACATCTCAGAGAAAAGATTTACCAAGAAAAGCTAGAATGGCTATAGAAGCTTTCATAATCAAAATGAGGAGAGCATGACAATTCCTGGTGAGGATAAAGCAATATGCTGCAATATCTATGCTTCAGTGGTCTCAGTTCTTGTCTCATTTATTTTGGGGTGTATTTCAACACAAAGTTAACACAAGCTAAATCTCTTCATTAAATTGCAGTAATGTGGCAAAAGATTTTTCCCATTTAACAGTGTTTTGATGACCTTAAAACTTCTAGATGTAAAATATAGGAGAATATCTTTTTCAGCTCTAGTAAAAAGGCAGAGGAACCAGAGATCAAATTGCCAACATCCAGTGGATCATGGAAAAAGCAAGAGAGTTCCAGAAAAACATCTATTTCTGCTTTATTGACTATGTCAAAGCCTTTGACTGTGTGGTTCACAATAAACTGTGGAAAATTCTGAAAGAGATGGGAATACAGACCACCTGACCTGCCTCTTGAGAAACCTATATGCAGGTCAGGAAGCAACACTTAGAACTGGACATGGAACAGCAGACTGGTTCCAAATAGGAAAAGGAGTGCGTCAAGGCTTTATACTGTCACCCTGCTTATTTAACTTATATGCAGAGTACATCATGAGAAATGCTAGACTGGAAGAAGCACAAGCTGGAATCGAGATTGCCAAGAGAAATATCAATAACCTCAGATATGCAGATGACACCACCCTTATGGCACAAAGTGAAGAGGAACTAAAAAGCCTCTTGATGAAAGTGAAAGAGGAGAGTGAAACAGTTGGCTTAAAGCTCACCATTCAGAAAACTAAGATCATGGCATCCGGTCCCATCACTTCATGGCAGACAGATGGGGAAACAGTGTCAGACTTTATTTTTTGGGGCTCCAAAATCACTGCAGATGGTGACTGCAACCACGAAATTAAAAGACATTTACTCCTTGGAAGGAAACTTAAGACCAACCTAGATAGCATATTGAAAAGCAGAGACATTACTTTGCCAACAAAGGTCCGTCTAGTCAAGGCTATGGTTTTTCCTGTGGTCATGTATGGATGTGAGAGTTGAGCTGTGAAGAAGGCTGAGCGCCGAAGAATTGATGCTTTTGAATTGTGGTGTTGGAGAAAGAAGACTCTTGAGAGTCCCTTGGACTGCAAGGAGATCCAACCAGTCCATTCTGAAGGAGATCAGCCCTGGGTGTTCACTGGAAAGACTGATGTTGAAGCTGAAACTCCAATACTTTGGCCACCTCATGCGAAGAGCTGACTCATTTGAAAAGACCCTGATGCTGGGAAAGATTGAGGGCAAAAGGAGAAGGGGACGATAGAGAATGAGATGGCTGGATGGCATCACCAACTCAATGGACATGAGTCTGGGTAAACTCTGGGAGTTGGTGATGGACAGGAGGCCTGGTGTGCTGCAATCCATGGGGTTGCAAAGAGTCAGACATGACTGAGCGACTGAACTGAACTGAAAAAATAGAATTCCTTGTACACAAAACAGGACTGTTCAGAAATAAAGGAGAAACTGCCTTGACTATACTGAAATGAAAACTAGTCAACATAAGACATCATTAAGAAAATAAAAAGACAAGTCACAAACTCAGAAAAGACATTTGTAATCCATAAAAATTACAGATCATTTGTATCTAGAGTATATAAAAGTATTTCCATTAAACAATAAAACAAACTCTAAAAATAGGCAAAAGATATGAACTTGTGTTTGATAGACAAGGAGGTGCAGAAAATTAAAAAATATTGGGAAAGATGGTCAACCTTATTATAAATAGTAGAGAAATGTAAATTAAGACAATGTGACATCTTTTACACTAACTAGATTTACAAATAAAAACTGTGGTGATGCCAAGTGTGGAAGAAGATATATCCAACAGGGTTGTGTAAAATGGTATAACTATTTTGGAAAACAATTTGGCATCTTCTTATAAACTCTCCATGACTCATCAATTTCACTCCTAAGTATACATCTTTGAAAAACTTGTAATTATAACAAAAGGCTGCAAAGAACCCAAATGTCCACAGACAGGAGAATAAACACATGAACTGTAGCACATTTCACAACAGTTTTTACAGCAATGAAAAACAAATACATAGCAGTATACGCAACAGTATCTTAGAATCTTAGAAAAGTGGTGTCGAGTAAATCTCTGTCACAAAGCTGTTTTGTTGTTCGATATTTGTTTTTCCAAAGAAGTTTCTCCTGGAATCCAAAAAATGTTTTTGCCCAATATAAATTTTCATTTGTCAGTAAGTACCAAAAGAGTCTTGGCAAGTATTAACAGCGATGAAGGTGTCAGATTAAATCACCCTGCCCACACCTCTCCACCCTTCGCCACCCTGGCCTCCTCACCCTCTACCACAGCCTCAGCGCTGCTGCCTGGTAAACGCCTGATAATTTGAGAGGGGTTATGGTCAGGAGCAGGAGAATCCAGAGAGAAGAGGATAATAATAGACAGAAAGAAAGAAAGAAAAAGAGAAGAGTAATGCTTTGGACTGGGATTTGAGGGGGCTGGGCTTCTCATCAGCTCAGACAGTAGAGAATCCGCCTGCAGTGTGGGAGGCCTGGGTTTGACCCCTGGATCAGGAAGATCCACTGGAGAAGGAAATGGAAAACCACTCCAGTATTCTTGCCTGGAAAATCCCATGGACGGAGGAGCTTGGCAGGTTATAGTACATGGGATCGCAAGAGTCAGACACAACTTAGTGACTACACCACCACCAAATTCTGGGTTAGCTTCATCTTATGTTTCAATCACAATGGTTCTATAACATAAGCAACTTCTGTTACTTAACTTCTTTCCGTATTTTACAAAAGCTTTACTCCTTAGATTATAATGGATATTACCAAAGTGGTTAGCTAAAATACATTAATACATCAGACACAATCTTTTCCCAAACTTAAGTTGGATCAATAGTACAACTTACCATAATGAAATAATGTACAACTGCGTAACTAATGTAAAAGAAAGAGACCTTTTCTATAGTGATACCACTTCCTTTATGCTAGTTTGTAAATTCAATAAATACACAATCTTAAAATACTTCTACTAATCTTTTAAATATGCAGTGGTTTTGTCTTGTCTCCCAATTACCTACCCACAGTCTCAAGCCGACTCACAAATGCTTAGAAATAAAAACTCTTATCATAAAACAAATGTCTAACAAAAATCTAAAAAAAGAGAAAATAAGAAAAACAATTTATACTTATATTCTTGAAGCAGTAACTGAACAAGATTAACTTTTCTTAAAGACTTTGGTAAAATATTCCTACAGCTTCAGAAGACTACTACATATTTTATAAATGAAACAAAATTATCAAGCAATAAAAATACTGTCTTCTCTGTTGCAAAAGATAAAACTTGAGAGTAAACCCCATCTGTTTGATTAGGAAAATTCAGAAAATTAAAGTACTGTTTTTTCCTGCATAGAGGTCACTATAAGAAACAATGAGTTGAAGCAATGTCTAAGATTAATATTATCATGATTAATCTTACTAAATCTCACGTCTTCTAAACAGGCAAGTATCATCTGAATCACAATAAAACTTGTGCCTGGTGACTCTCATGTCCTGGCTATGTGGTAGAATCCAGAAATAGGTTACTTCAATTGCTAGAGATTTAGCTAGCCTTTAACATCCTTAGCACTATTCATGGAGGCACTTTCACATGCATCTAGGAAGCTGACACCTGGCAGGCAGGAATGGACAAGATGAAACAGCTGGCAGGATCTGGAACTCACCACCTGACTGTAGAGGCATAACAAATGCCAGTCGAGACTTCTGGGAAGTGTGGGCCCTTAACCTTAACATCAACAGACTACCTAAACTATCTGAGTAAAACTATTTCTGCTGTTTCCAAAACTGCCTTTTCCTAAATTCCATTTTAACATTTGTCCAACCGCTTTCACTAACAACCAGGTGAAAATTATGACTGCATCTGCTATAGATGCTGATACTCTTAAGAATATATTCAACTGTACCTAATATAAGGCCCCATACTATAGGAGAGAGCTCTTAGAAAATTAAATCTGAGAAGAAACTTGGCCTTCTCTGAGTAGCATGGTTTTATTTTTTTAAAATAGCTACAGTGAAAATTATTCTGTGCTTTACTTTATTTTATTTTTGGTTTCAGGAAGCTCACATTCAGTTTTGATGTTTGACTACCGTTAATTTCTTTATCTGACTTTAACATGGTATCTATTTATATTTCCCTTGGTAGGAATTCTTTACTGACGTAATTATTTTAGTGCTGACAGACTTTCCATAAGCTGACTCAAATACTTTCTGGAACAAGGCATGGAACAAATGAATGACGAATAGAGCATTTCATGTAATTATCCTCATGTCTACTAACAGATCGACAACATCATTTTAAAAGACACCCAAGAAAAAGAGGTCATACATAAAATACATAGAAAATAACCAGTGATAAGACCTCTTAATTTTCTTCCACCGCCAGTTATGAAAAATAAATAAATATCAAAACAATGTATGTTAAGGGTTTAAGCAAAAAACACTTTCTCAAAAACCAACAAACAAACCGATAGACTCCAAACTGTGACTTAAGCTTAGACAGCTGGCTACTCCATCAGAGTTCCTAAGGAAATGACGCAAGAAAGATGTCTCATAAGAGATACATGTTCAGCAAGTTAAATGAGTGAAGATAGCAAGTCATAAGATAAGTATAACTATCATTGTATATTCTGACTATATGAAATAATTCTGGAAGTAGAGAGAAAAATAACTCTTTAAAAAGAAAGAGGTAAAGTATTAGCCCATTTATAATATATGAATTCAAAAATAACTTTCTAATAAAAACTTCATATCCAAAGATAAAAGTAACACATGACAATAATTCTTAATTGCCAAAATATTGTAGCTATTTCTGTTCACTTTCATGATATCTTTCACCAAAGAGTCATCACACATATTTTAAAAAGTATAAACCCTCTTATTTATCTTAAGACTAATTTTCTGGAAGAACCTAAAGGTCTTTTGTGAGAGAGAGGTGAATTAATACTATTTTGAAAGAAAAGATACCTTTTCTTAAGCAAGGATATCGAAATAATTTTACAATTCCATAGTCATCAGCTGTAACTAAAACTTGGCCAATATAATTCCCATCTACTGAGTTTATATCATTAATATCTGAATACTTGGGCCAAATTCCATTTACTTCAAGGCCTGAAACGCATGTCCATGAAGCCCAATGAACACCTTTTATTTCTTCTTTACTTGCCACTTCTTTTCCTCCTAAAAATAAATTAGAGTATTAATTTAAGAAGTTACTTCCTTTAATTTTTACTCAAGCATAAGTTATACTGATAACATGGTAAATTCCAAAATTTAAGTATTTTTCCAATCCAGTTAAAGGAGAATACATGAATAGGTAAATGACTATAGTAAGGAAAGGAGAAAATTAAGCGCAAGGAGTTGTTAAAAAGGCACTACCAAAATTATACTGATTCAAAGAAATATAGATCTGATGATGATGTAGCTTAGCAGGGTCACCATGTGGGCAATGAAACTGAACTATATCAAAGTCAGGCTATAGATTAGTCACAATGGGGTAACTTCGAAGGAAAAGTAAAAACTATAAGAAAGTAGCAAATCATGTATTAAAAAAGAAACCTAAGAAGATACATGGGTGAGGAAAAAAAGATAATTGAAAGGCTCATAAAAGAAGGGTGAGTGACAAGTAATACAATTACATTAGGCAACATGACTTCAAGATTGGTCAATCTTCGTAAGTTACAGACTGTTAACGAAAACTGAGTGATTTATTGGTTTAATTATGCAGCTAGTCTTATTAAATCAAGTACTGCAATATAGTTACTAATTCATTAAGCATCATACTAAAGTACTGAGAGATATTTTGATGATTCTGTCTTTATTCTTCTCTTTTTAAAGCTTTGATGAAAATTCTGTTTTTCAAAATTAGTTTGTTAGCTACATTATTAATATTTGCAAAGTTTGAGATGACAACAGAAGACAATTTATAGTCAGATATTGACACCCGTTATATTTAGCTAGTTAGTTGCACCCATTAAAAGCGACATTTTGACTTTCTAATACATGCTAGGACTTCACCATATGCTACTCCTATGGCATGGAATTCAACATAAAATAAGTCTGTCTTAGATCCTCCAAACAAAGAAGTTTTAACTAAGAAGCAAAGGATTTCAAACGATAAGGCAAACTTGTAGAAAAGATCACCATCATATTTTCTTTGATGTCCTACATGCAAATGTAACGGATACTCTGCCTCCAGCGAAATCTAGGATATTTTAAAGGAACTAAAAATCTACAAATTATATATAATTTATAGGAAGTTCTTACCCGGCATCCTGTAGAACAGTCTTTTACCGTTCCCATCATTTGTCTGTAAATATCTACTGTCCGAGGACCAGTCTAGATGAGTGATGAAACTAAGTGATCCAACACACTCTCCAAATTTCTTATAGCGCTGAGCAACTCCATAAATATCAACTGAGCTGTCATTGCAACCGACAGCAAGGTAAGTTCCGTCTGGTGAATATTTTAGCTCATGGATCGCCTCCTTCCGATCTTTAATATGCACAACTTCCGTCATATCTCTATAAAGAAAAAGAAGAGAGACCATGGGGGAAAAAGTCACTACAGAATTAGTTCAGTTTTCCAATGTGTCTAAAATGACTATATCCAGTATTTATAAACCATAAAATAAATATAAGTGGTACAAGTAGTATCAATTCAGGAATAATTTTGCTGAACAGAAATATATGAGGACAATACATGCTAGAAGTAGGGAAAAATGCTAAAGTTCAGTTCCTAAATTACCTAGTTTTAAGTAGTTCAGAGATTCATATTAAATTTCCAAAGTAATACAATAACAGAAATCAAGCCATGGGATTTTTATGATGAAGCTTCTTATAAGACTGAGCTTATTAAAAAAATGCTTAATTATAAACACCATGATATTCAAATTAAATTTTTATAATGAACCAAATGTACAAAATTATACCCAGGAAATAAAGGAGACATTGATTTGCATTATTTCAGTAATATATTTGAATATATATCTGTATATAGCTACCACGTTATTTTTAGTTCAACCTCTGTGACCTCTTTGAATAGAACACAATTCTTCCCAATTAACGATCATTTCAGTCAGCAAGGTTAAACATTTATTTTTAATTTTTATTTTTACTTTATTTTACTTTACAATACTGTATTGGTTTTGCCATACATTGACATGAGTCCACCATGGGTGTACATGCGATTCCAAACATGAACCCCCTCCCACCTCCCTCCCCACAACATCCCTCTGGGTCATCCCCGTGCACCAGCCCCAAGCATGCTGTATCCTGCATCGGACATAGCCTGGTGATTCGATTCTTACATGATAGTATACATGGGTTAAACATTTTTTAATGATGCCTTATAACTGACTTTCCAGAACGATACAGGTATTGGTAGCGGCCATAGAAACGGATCAGCAGCTAAATACTGCTGAGTGTGAAAGCACATGGGGGTGGTGGAGAGGCAGAGAAGAGGGGGCGGCAAGGGAGGGGCAGGGAGAGGCGAGGGTCTTATTTCCAACTGTTGCCACCGACGTTTTTCCAAATAAATTTTGCATTATCCATCTGAAACGCTCCCAACAGATAATTTCAAGAATAGAAGTTTAAATGGCTATTTCCCAATTTTTACAGTTTCCAAACAGACTGTTCAAAGTAATAAAATTCATATTTCTTCCAGAAACACTAAGTATTTACCTTTGTTTTAGACTCATGGGATATGAATATGAACTCATCTTCTGTGAGAGATGGAGATAAAGTAATTATACTTCATAACTAAGAAAATGCAGTGAGTGCTCAAAAGGTTATGTATGAAGTTCTATAAGAAACACTGAAAAAGGGTTAAGACTACAGGCAGGAAGGGAGTAAGAAGAGTGATACCTATTTGAACCTAAAACCTGAGGGGCTGGCTAATTATAAAAGAGGAGCGAAGGTTTTCCAGAAAGAACACACAGCACAAGCAATGCCAAGTACATGGCACATATGAAGAACAGAGCTTCCCACGTGGCGCCAGCGGCAAAGAACCCCCCTGCCAATGCAGGAGCTGTGAGAGATGCAGGTTTGATCCCTGGGTCGGGAAGATCCCCTGGAGGAGGGCATGGCAACCTATTTCAGCAGTCCTGCCTGCAGGATCGCATGGAGAGAGGAGCCTGGCAGACTACAGTCCACAGGGTTGCAGAGAGCAGGACAAACGGGAAGCAGCTTAGCACAGCACACAGATAATACAAGGTGGAAACCAGAAAGTGGGGAAGTAATGACCTGATGGGGTTAGAGACACACTGAAGACAGTGTGTGACGGGTCTGATATGTTACCAAGGAACCTGGGATTTACCCTGGTGTTAATCATATAAAAAAAGAGATTTAAATCATCTTCTTAAGCATAAAAGGGAATAAGAACAAAACAAAACAAATGAAGCGAAAAAAAAGCTTTTTTAAAGAAGCTCTCCTTGTCAACATCAGTCTTGCCTTACACTCTGCAACTTGCAAGGCCCTCTTCCTAAGCATAAACTAATGTGTTTTTAGCTACCTGTACTTTTCCAGTGACTTCTTCCTTTAAGTTCTAATTAAATTCATGCACCTTATCTTCTTTTCTCCATACCCATTCATCCATCTAGCCACCCAGTTCAGTTCAATCGCTTAGTCATGTCTGACCCTTTGCGACCCCATGGACTGCAGCATGCCAGGCCTCCCTGTCCATCACCAACTCCTGGAGTCTACTCAAACTCATTCCCATTCAGTTGGTGATGCCATCCAACCATCTCACCCTCTGTCATCCCCCTCTCCTCCTGCCTTCAGTCTTTCCCAGCATCAGGATCTTTTCAAATGAGTCAGTTCTTCGCATCAGGTGGCCAAAGTATTGGAGTTTCAGCTTCAGCATCAGTCCTTCCAATGAACATTCAGGATCGATTTCCTTTAGGACAGACTGGTTGGATCTCCTTGCAGTCCAAGGGAATCTCAAGAGTCTTCTCTAACACCACAGTTTGTGGCTCAGCTGGTAAAGAATCCACCTGCAATGCGGGAGACCTAGGTTTGATCCCTGGGTTGGGAAGATCCCCTGGAGGAGGGAAGGGCTACCCACTCCAGTATTCTGGCCTGGAGAATTCCATGGACTGTATAGACCATGGGGTCACAAAGAGTCACACACAACTGAGTGACTTTCACTTTCCATCCACCCATCCATCCACTAATCCATTCATCTAAACCTGTATGGAGTAAGATTTTTAAGAAAACATCTAAAGCACAATTTCATAGCTTCTATTTTTTGTATATTATTTACTAAAGATAAGATCATTCCAATATCAACCACAAACATTAGTTAAATTGCTCATGGAAAGTTCTTCAGTTATTTTGTCTGTTTTTTTAAGCTTTTTTTTGTTCGAGAGACTTACCTTGCCCAGTTAAGGAGAGAAATAAGTGTGGATATCTCAGGATGTCTCCTGCTTTCTACCACTATGCCCCTGCCCACCAACCAAAACTCAAGCACACACACACACACACACAACCAACAGTGATGGAAAGAGAGATTCTGATTGGTTTTATATTATGTATTATGTTACCATGCTAAGTCACTTCAGTCATGTCTGACTCTTTGTGACCCATGGACTAGAACCTGCCAGGCTCCTCTGTCCGTGTGATTCTCTACACAAGAATAATGGAGTGGGTAGCCAAGCCCTTCTCCAGCAGATCTTCCCAACTCAGGGACTGAACCCTCATCTCTTGTGTGTCCTGCATTGGCAGGTGGGTCCTTTACCACTAGTTAACGTGATTACATAAATCACAGATGTTGATCGCAGCAACAAAATTAAAGGACGATTGCTCCTTGGAAGAAAGCTATGAAAAACCCTGACAGCATATTAAAAAGCAGAGACATCATTTTTCCAACATAGGCCCATAAAGTCAAAGCTAAGGTTTCTCCAATAGTCATGTATAGATGGAAATTAGACTGTAAAGAAGGCTGAGCACCGAAGAATTGATGCTTTCTAACTGTGGTGCTGGAGAAGATTGAGAGTCTCTTGGACTGCAAGGAGATCAAACCAGTCCATCCTAAAGGAGATCAACCCTGAATATTCATTGGAAGGACTGACACTGAAGCTGAAGCTCTAATACTTTGGCCACCTGATGTGAAGAGCTGACTCATTGGAAAAGATCTTGATGATTGAAGACAAAAGGAAAAGTGCAGAAGAGAATGAGATGGTTAGATAGCACCACCAACTTAACTGATATGAATCTCAGCAAACTCCAGGAGACAGTGGAGGACAGAGGAGCCTTAACACACTGCAGTCCATGGGGTCACAAAGAGTTGGGACACAATTTAGCGACTGAACAGTAGCAAACAGCAGGATTAAGACCAATTAGAAGTCTACTATAGATGGTGGTTGCTCAGAGTTCAGAAAGAAGTGAAATGATTTGAAATATACAATATTAATCCTTACTGTTATAGTATATAATATATAGTATATGTTAAAGATATTGTAATTCTAATTTTATTCACAAACCTTAATCAAAATGCTCCTAGAAAACTCATAAGGTAAGAAAAGTCAACAAGATATGGTGACTGGATTAGAAATGATAGTTAGAGAGAGAGGTATCAATGATAATGCCTAGTTTTTTGACTTATTCAAGAACATGGACTAGAGAGGCTTTTGCTAGAATAGTTCCCTGGTGGCCCAGTGGTTAGGATTCTAGGCTTTCACTGCTATGGCCTGGAGTTCCATCCCTGGTCGGGGAACTGAAAGTGCACAAGCCATGCGGCATGGCCAAAAAAAAATATTTTTGAGTTGCTAAAATACTTATTAGAGATAAGAAACTATTCACCTAGTTTCTTCCAGACAATAATGAAAGGGTAAGTAAATGTATAAATGAAAAAATAACCATCACTATTTTCAATGTGTAGCAGCTTTTTGCAGAGAAGGAAATGACAACCCACTCCAGTACTCTTGCCTGGAGAATCCCAGGGACGGGGGAGCCTGGTGGGCTGCCGTCTATGGGGTCGCACAGAGTCGGACACGGCTGAAGCGACTTAGCAGCAGCAGCTTAGCAGCAGCTTTTTGATAAAAAGTCTTAGGTGTTTTACATGCATTTAAAATTTTACTCATAAAAATGTTTAAAATGGCAAATTATACATTATGTATATTTTATCATAATAAAAAAAAAAGAAAAAAATCTCAGCATATCTCATTATAGAAACCCACCCCAGAATACAGAGTCATATCTATAGAAGCTCAGAAGTATAAAAGCTTGACGAATTAATATCTGAGGAAGTGAAAGATATTTTATACATGTTACAAGAAAGAAACTGAGGTAGAAATAAACAGGCTGGAGAGATGGGTACAATAGGCTTTGTCAAGAATTATAAGCCTCATCTTAGGGATAATGCAATGCTTTCATCATACTTTAGAAAGAGGGGGAATGCAAACAAACATGTTTTAAAAGGCATCACTATAAATGGAAAGTGGAAAAAGAACCTGAAGCGAAACAGGAGATAGGGAGATCAGATGAGATGCCATCTCACCAATCCACCAGAAAGAAGTCAGGAGACAGCAGAGGTCTGTACAAGAGCACAATGGTGAAAGTGAAAGTAAGCGGATTAATTTGAGAGCCACTTAAGGAGGTAGGTTAGTCAGAATTCTGTGATTAATTAGACACGAGAGACAAAAGAAAATGGTTTCCAGACTGGGCAGCTGGGTGGACGGTCCCATTATTCAGTAAACTTGATATGAAAAATATCATAAATACTTATTCTCATGAACACGTGTGGCTCTACAGCAAATTTTTAAATGACTGTATAGAAGTCAACTGCCTGCACCATATCTATAGATATTCAACACAAGATGTTAACTGCTTTAACAATTTCTTTAAACTTTCTAACTATCCAAATGAAGGAGGAGATGCAGGCACTTTTTACCAAAGCATAAAGCTGCAAACAGAAACAAAACTACTCACTCATTTTAAACCATTTCAAGGTCTTCTTCTCCCTATTCCATGGCAAAAGATCATTACTAAAAATCAATACTACTAAGAAATAGAAATCAAGACCCAAACTTGTCTCAAAACTTTATTCATTAATTTACTAAGCAGTCTTAATCTCCAAAACTAAAGTTTGAGTTAATTTTCTGACATTTTTATAAACATGTTTTTTTTATATTTCATGAAACTAATATCTGAAAAATATATTAATAAGGGAGAGGGAAAAGTGGGTAAATGTAAGTGTTACAGACTCTATCTCACTTCACAGAAAATTGCTGTTTCTGTTTCTACCCTAACACATACCTTACTCTCAGTACAGTGAACGAGCCATCCTTCATTCCAAGGGCAAGATGGATCCCATCTACATTCACAGCTGCACAACGAATCGGCTCTTCCATATTACACCTCGCTATTAGTGCATGATCAACCAGGCTCCATATTCTGTGGCATTTAATTAAAACAAAAGAGTAGTTAGCTGATGTATGCTTTAAAATGTTAGAATATATGAAAAATATTGGTGAAAATAATTTCACTTTAAGGAAGAAAGGTAAATCTAGGTTTTTAACTGCATGCTTTGTGGCAGAGAATTCTTATCTACAAAACTAGAAATACTGTTAATGCTTAAAATGACAAGTGTTAATAGAATCCTTTATTATTAAGACAATGTAATGACATTAGTTTTTTCTAATCAGTTATTTTAGAGAGATGATTTCTACCCTGATCAAGGAGACATATATATATATGTATATATATATATACACACAGTATACTGATGTATGTATACACCATATTCATAGTCCTTTAACTTAAGAGTGACACCTCAGATTATGCAAATTCAGTCTTTTCCAGACTCTAATGTTAAAAAACTGTAACAAGTAGTAAAAGGTACCCATTGTCTGAAAGTTAAGAATTACACTGCCAAATAACCTGAATAAAGACCAAAATTACCAATGAAAATTAGTAACATTTTGAATTAAATTATAACAAACTTTTACAGATTATATATCACTTCTAGAGATTGGTCTGTTCAAGTTGTCTCTTCTTGACTCAATTATCACAGTTATGCCACTAGAAATCTATCCATTTCTAGGTTGTGCAGTTTGTTGGCATATAACTGTTCATAGTATGCAGTAACAACTTTTTTTTTTTTGTATTTCTGTGGTATCAGTTATTTTTTCCTCTTTTTCATTTCTTATTTTGTTTGGTTGGGTCCTTTCTCTTTTCTTCTTGGTGAGTCTGACCAGAGGTTTGTCCATCTGTTCATCTTTTCAAAATATCAGCTCTTGGTTTTATTGATTTTTTCTCTTTTAAAAAATATTCTCTATTTCCTATTTGGTCTTTACTGTTTCCTTCCTTCTGCTTACTCTGGGTTTTGCTTGTTCTTCTCTTTCTAATTCTTTTAGGTAGTAGGTTAGGTTGCTTGAAATTTTCTTGTTTCTTGAGGAAGGCCTCTCTCACTATAAATCTCCCTTCCAAAGCTGTTTTTGCTGCATCCATCGATTTGTAAAGTTGTATTTTCACTTTTCGGAAAAGGCGATGGCACCCCACTCCAGCACTCTTGCCTGGAAAATCCCATGGACGGAGGAACCTGGTAAGCTGCGATCCATGGGGTCGCGAAGAGTCGGACACGACTGAGCGACTTCCCTTTCACTTTTACGCACTGGAGAAGGAAATGGCAACCCACTCCAGTGTTCTTGCCTTTGCATGTGTCTAACTCACTCTATGATTTCTTCTTTGATTTCATCAACACATCTATTTTTTAATAGCATGCTATTTGGTCTTGGGATCTACCAGCCTGGGGCTGCCCTGGTGGCTCGCTCAGCTCATATAATCCACCTGCAGTGTGGGAGACCTGGGTTCGATCCCTGGGTTGGGAAGATCTCCTGGAGAAGGGAAAGGCTACCTATCCCAGTATCCCAGGATTCTGGCCCGAAGAACTCCATGGGCTGTAAAGTCCATGGGGTCACAAAGAGTCGGACAAGACTGAGCGACTTTTACTCACTCACACTAGTTTCCAAGTGGTTGTTCTTTTCCAGTTTTTTGTTCTATGGCTGACTCCCAGTTTTATACTGTTGTGGTCAGAAAAGATGCTTGAAATAATTTCTATTATCTTAAAATTGCTAAGGCTTGTTTTTTGACCTAGTATGTGATCCATCCCAGACAATGTTTCAAGCACAACTGAAATAGAAGGGTATTCCAGCCTTTTTTTTTTTCTTCCTTAATTGGATATCAATTAAGTCCAACTGATCTACTGTGTAATTTAAAACTTCTGTTGCCTTATTAGTTTTTTGTCTGGATGATTTGTCCACTGATGTCAGTGGAGTGTCAAAGCCTACTATTATTAAATTACTGTAAATGTCTCCCTTCATGTCTGCATTTGTTTTATATATTTAGATGCTCCTATATTGGGTACTAGTGGTGAAGAACCCACCTATCAATGCAGGAGACGTAAGAGACGTGGGTTCTATTTCTGGGTTGGGAGAATCCCCTGGAGGAGGGCATGGCAACCCACTCCAGTATTCTTGTGTGGAGAAATCCCATGGACAGAGGAGCCTGGCAGGTTACAGTCCATAGGGTCACAAAGGGTCAGACACGTCTGGAGCTTCCCACACATGCACATGTTGGGCACATATATGCTAACAAGTGTAATATTCTCCTCTGACATTGATTTCTTTATTACTATATGGTGTCCTCCTTTGTCTTTCTTTATGGCCTTTGTTTTAAAGTTTATTTTGTCTGATATGAGTATTGCTATCCCCACTTTCTTGCTGTTTCCAATTTGCATGAAATATCTTTTCCCTTCCCTTCACATTTTTCATTCTCTTTGTTTTTTGCCCTGAAGTGAGTCTTCTGTAGGCAGTATATTGGAGATTCTTTTTTAAAAATCCAATCTGCCACTCTGTCTTTCAATCAGAGTATTTAGTCCACTGACATTATGCAAAAATACGGAATGCTGGCTAGATGAAGCACAAGCAGGAATCAAGATGGCCGGGAGAAATATCAATAACCTCAGATACGCAGATGATACCACCCTTGTGGCAGAAAGTGAAGAAGAACTAAACAGCCTCTTGATGAAAGTGAAAGAGGAGAGTGAAAAAGTTGGCTTAAAACTCAACAGTCAAAAAACGAAGATCATGGCATCTGGTCTCAAAACTTCATTGCAAACAGATGGGGAAACAGTGGAAACAGTGAGAGACTTTATTTGAGGGGCTCCAAAATCACTGCAGATGGTGACTGCAGCCATGAAATTAAAAGAAGTTTGCTCCTTGGAAGAAAACTTATGACCAACCCAGACAGCATGTTAAAAAACAGACATCGCTTTGCCGACAAAGATCCATCTAGTCAAAGCTATGGTTTTTCCAGTGGTCATGTATGGATGTGAGAGTTGGACTGTGAAGAAAGCTGAGCACTAAAGAATTGATGCTTTTGAACTGTGGTGTTGGAGAAGACTCTTGAGAGTCCCTTGGACTGCAAGGAGATCCAACCAGTCCATCCTAAAGGAAATCAGTCCTGAATATTCACTGGAAGGACTGAGGCTGAAGCTCCAATATTTTGGCCACCTGATGTAAAGAACTAACTCCTTAGAAAAGACCCTGATGCTGGGAAAGAGTGAAGGCTGGAGAAGGGGGTGACAGATGATGAGATGGTTGGATGGCATCACCAACTCAATAGACGTGAGTTTGAGCAAGCTCTGGGAGTTGGTGATGGACAGGGAAGCCTGGTGCGCTGCAGTCCATGGAGTCACAAAGAGTCAGACACGACTAAACTGAACTGACATTAAAAGTAATTATTGATAAGTATGTACTTATTGCCATTTTAATCAATTTTCCAGTGATTTATGTAGTTCTTCATTTCTTCCCTTTTTGTTTTTCCTTTTGTGGCTTTATGATTTTCTTTTGTGGTACCCTTGAGTTCCTTCCTCTTTGGTTTTTATGAACCTATTATATATTTTTGACTTTTCAAGTATATTAACTCATAACTATATCAGCATCATTCAAGTTCAAATACATTCTGTAAGATTCACATTTTTATAACTCCCCTCTGACATTTTGAGATTTTGATATCTGATGTCTTATTTTACATCTTCATACTTATCCTTTTACTGTTTATTATAATCACTTCTATAATTTTTAAACTGTTTTAAAATTTACATGTGGTTTATTTAAGTGACCTTCAATCCTTACTATACATTTGCCTTTCTTATTGTGATTTTTCCCTTTCATACAGATTTTTGATTCTTTTCTGCTTACAGAATATCCTTCAATATTTCTTTCAGGATAGGTGCAGTATTGCCCAAGTCTTCTTTGTCTTAAAATTCTTTATCTCTCCTATTCTAAATGATAATCTTGCTGGACAGAGTATCCTAGGTTGCAGGGTTTTTTTCCCTTTCAGGATTTTGAATCCATGTCATTCCATTCTGGCCTGAAAAGTGTTCACAAAGAAATCAGCTGTTAGCTTTATGGAGCTTCCCTTGTAATGGACTCTTTTTTTCTCTTGCTCTATTTAGAATCCTCTCTTTAACTTTTGTCATTTTAATTATGATATGTCTAGGTGTGGGTTTGTTTGAATTCATTTCACTTGGGACCCTCTGTTCTTCCTGTATCTGTATACCTGTTTTTTCTTTAGGTTTGAGAAGTTTTTAGCTCTAATATCTTCAAATACATTTTTTATCTCCTTCTCTCATTTCTCCTTCTGGAACTCCTATTATGCATAGGCTGGCACATTTCTCTTTATCCTATAGGTCTCATATATTGCTCTTTTTTTCATTTTGTCTTTCTGTCTGCTGTTCTGATTGGATGATGTCCATTATTCTATCTTTCAGATCACTTCTTCATCCTTCTGTGTCATTTAGTCAGCTATTTGTTGCTTCTAGATTGCTTTCTGAGAAGGCACTGGCGACCCACTCCAGTACTCTTGCCTGGAAACTCCCATGGACGCAGGAGCCTGGTAAGCTACAGTCCATAGGGTCACTAAGAGTCAGACACGACTGAGTGACTTCACTTTCACTTTCATGCATTGGAGAAGAAAATGGCAACCCACTCCAGTGTTCTTGCCTGTAGAATCCCAGGGACGGGGGAGCCTGGTGGGTGGCCGTCCATGGGATGGCACAGAGTTGGACACAACTGGAGTGACTTAGTAGCAGCAGCAGCAGCAGATTGGTTTTTATCTCAGTAACTGACTTATCTATTTTTGTGTTGTCTATTTTTGACTGGTTCATCTTTACGGTTTTTAATTCCTTGTTACAGTGATCTGCATTCCTATCAATAATCTTTTCTAATTAATTTAGCATTTTTATTTTACCTTTTTCTACTTGGGATCTGGTAGACTGGTGAGCTCTGTTTCATTATTTGTAATCTTTCAGGGAATTTCTCTTGTTCTTTTAATTGGGAGTAGTTCCTCTGCCTTTTCATTTTACTTAACTTTCTTTTTTAAATTTATTTTTTAATTGGAGGGTAATTGCTTTATAATACTGTGCTGGTTTCTGCTGTACAATGTGGATCAGTCATAATTATACAAATATATCTCTCCTCCCCCTAGAGCCTCCCTCCCACTCTGTCTCTATAAATTTAGAAGAAATTGTTTTCTACTATAATCTTATAGAGCTGTTTTTAAGATGTTTTTATGTGTGAGTGTCCCTGTGTAGACTATGTGTGTCCAATGCCTTTGGTGCGAGGGTTGGTTTTGGTATGAATGCCAGTCACATCTCTTCCCAGGGTATGCTAGCCATTATCCCCTTGATGGGGAGGCAGAGGTGCTGGAGGATCTAAAGCCTGTTCAAGGAGTATAGCAGGACTTCCTCTCTGCTCCGCGGCTACTGCCGCTCTGTCAGGGACAAGACTGCCTTCTCCGCTGCTGGAGTAGAAGCCCTGATGATTGGGTGTGACAAGGCTCTGCTGCCCTTGAGCATGTGCCCTGCTGCCCTTGAGCATGTGCCCTGCCCCAAGGAAGCGAGTGGGAAGCAAGCGATGCTTGTGCACTCAGAGGACCTACATGCACCCTGTGCAGGAGTCCATGGCTCTGTTTAGAAGCAGGCTGAGATTACATCCCTGCCTCTATTACTTTCGGCCCAGATCTGGTATAAGGCTGTGGGGCCGAACAGGCTGAGGCTGGGTGTCAGGGTGTTGTGGCTGCAGGAACTGAGGGGCTGCACTGCTGCCAGAGATCTGGGCTGCCTCAGTGGCAGTCTTTGCCCAGGATCTGTCTGCCCCAGGTCGAGCACGAATCTGCAGTGTGCAGTGGGTGGCACCAGGGAACGCTGCTAGGAGGCCAACGGCTGCATGCTCCTGCGTGTGAAGACAATAGTCGCCGCCACCCTAAGCCCCGTGGTCTGTCTCTGTCGTTTCCCAGGGCCTGGCTGGCCTAGGTCTTGTGCCAGGCTGTGGTGGAGTGAGCAGGGCCAGTGTGCTCCACTCCGACTGGAGAGTGTGGGTGTGGTAGCAGCCACCAGCGCAAAGCTCTCTCCATCTTGGCTACTGGCAAGTCAGTGTGTGCACACTCCTTCAAAGTGAAGTCTAGACTTGAGGCCTCTGTCTGTCCCAATGGCTCTCCCAGAAAGCAAGGGGGCTTATCTTCTCTGCACTGGACCCTAGACCTGGTACAGCCAGCTTGTGGCTCAGCCTGCTCGCTCTCCAGGGCTAGGTCCTCCCATGCAGACTGAATCCTTTCAAATCCCTCCCAGGGGTGCAGGTTCCAACCTGATACTTTTATTTCCATCCTACCAAGTCACATGAGGATCTTTCTTGCAGCTCTGGTTGTACAGGAGTTCTGCCAGTTTCCAATTAGTTTTCTGTGAGAATGCTTCCATATGTAGATGTATTTTTGATGTATTTGTGGAGGGGAAGTGAGCTCCACATCTTCCTACTGTGCCATCTTGATCCCCCTTGTTTTTACATTTGTAAGTGTTTGAAAAAAATTATCAAAGGATCACATTTTGAGTCATGAGAAAATTATATGAAATTCAGACTCAGACTTCAGTGTCTACAGATCAAGTTTTCTGGGAACATAGCTACCCTGCTCTGTGTTCATACTGCCTGTGGCTGCTCTCATACGGCAGAGGCAGAGTCGAATGCTTACAGAACAGACGGTAGACGGTGGCACGCATCACCTCGTGCTGCTCCTTTGAGGCATTACAGATTACACCGACACTATTAAAACCTGACAGAATCTCAACTATGTGTATTGTGACATCATGGCATTTTATTATTTTTATTTCCAATACATACCCATCACGTCGTAACAAGAAAGAAAAAAGAGAAAAGTCTGAATGTTGTGTTTTAAGGCACAGTGGAGTGTGGATTACACAACTACTGAATTAGATGGTAGAGCATTATGTTTATTATTCAGCGATATTATAGCTATCCTAAAAGAGTACAAAGGTACATTAACATTACCAGACTAAGCACTTATCATGATATTTTCAACTCACAGGAAAGCAATGGTCAGAAAAATTAGAAAATTTAAAATCTCATTGTAGCAGAATTTCTTTCCACATTCAAAAATTAAAATGAGGTTTTGCTTGAAAAAACCTACTAAGAAAGTAAAAAAAAACCAAGTGGCTCATTTTTTAGACAAGCAAAGAAAGTTGCTTATTGGTAATGGATTAACTAAATCATTTTGAATTGTTGCAGCTAAAGAAATCTGTCCAGAAAAAATAAATTTGTTTAAGACAATTAGCCTTTGGGTGAGAACAGTTGCTTACAGAGTTGAGGGTTTGGGAATAACACTAACAGTTGATTAAAAACAAGGCAAATACTTTTAAGTGGTTTTCCTAGAGTTTTGATAAGGCAACAAATGTTACTGTTACTACTAAGTGGTTTATTTGAGGAGTCAATGCCAAGTTTGAAGTGATAAAGAATTAGCTTTTATGAGTAGTTTACATGGAATAACTACAGGCTAGAATATTTTCAAAGACACTAGTGAGAAAGCAGTCATCCAGCACAACGTCAAGTGGAATCACACTGGGGTAAAAAATATGTAGGGGGGAATGGCTTATAGACAAATTATAAAGCCTATAAAAAGTCAAGCTGTTTGAAGCCTTATGATTATTCACTGTACTATCTTTTCACAATTTTGCACACACACACACAATCTTGAATCGTGTCTTTCAGAACCAATCATGTTAACAGTGAACCTCATTTTCTCCAGTGGATTTAACCATTGTTGGTTCTGAGTTTCTGTCAGGAACAGAAGCTAAAAATCCTGACTTGCCCTATAACACTTTCCAATTAAAAATTTTGCTATTCAGGGAGACACTAGTTTGGGAAAGATCCTGGTGTTCTTACTTGTTGCAGGTAGTAATACAGCCTTTCTTCTCTCGATCTTTGGTTTGACTGTGTCTTTTGGTTTGGCGCCCACCAAGAGGTGAACCCAGTTTTCAGGTAACACAATTACTTTTTAAAGGATCACCTGCCCTTTTTATGAAAGCAGCCAGTACCAGCTGTCCTCCTAAACTGGAAGGAACTCCTAGCAAACCGTGTGGGTAAAGTGGAACCCCACACCAAATTTCCATGTGGGCAGGGCTATGGCATCTTCTGTCTATATAAAACCAAGCAGCACAAAGACAGTAAGTGGCATGGTTGATTAACATACCACTTAAAATATCAGTAGTTACCTGGAAAGAATCAGGTTGCATCTCCATCTCACTTCTTACACTACAGTAAATTTTACAAAGATTAGGAGTTAAACATAAAAAATAAACCCACTAACACACTAGAAGAATATACTAGAAAACTTTTTAACCTTAGGGAGGATTTCTCTATGCTAGAAAACTCAGAAGTCATAAAAGAAAATGTTGATAAATCCAGATGCATAAAACAAAATAACAACAAAAACTTTTTCATGACAAAAGATCTAAGCATAATAAAGAAGCAAGTAACAAGGTGGTGAAAAGTATTTGCAACTTACATTCCAAAGGTTTAATATCCATAATACGTAAAGAGCTGCTAAAAATAAAGGAGAAAGATATCTACACTGCACAAAAAAATGGCAAGATGTGTGCATAGGCCATAGAAAGAATTCTGTGGAACCAAGTATTTTTTACTTGTAAATATTAAAGAATTATGTACTTTTCTGCTTATCCTGTGCAAATTTTATCTAGGATAATCAAACAGTTAATGAGGAGAAATTCTTTTTATACAAACATGGTAGCTAAAAAATGAATAATGAATGATAGAGTTAGAATATCACTACTTGAAACTCAATAACATATACATTCATACATATAATTTTTTGTGGTACTAAAATTTTATAGGGAAGGAGCGCAATTAGGGGGAGCAATGTCCTAAAAGTCTCATTAGGAGAGCAACAATTTTTTAAAAGTTTGAGAAGTACTGATCTAGATAACAACCATCAATGGCTGCAAATATGGCAAAAAGGAGACTACATACTACCATTAAACAAGGACACACATTACTACCTAGGAAATATTCTGAGTGAAAATTCCTAGCTGCATCTCATCAAACTCTAGATCTAACTATCAGTTTGCAGAATACAGGGAAGAGGGAATGCATTAAAATATACTATAGGTATTCAAATCCAGAATGTGGAGAACTCTAGAGGGCAAATATTAAGTTTCTTCAACAAATAAACGTAAAGAGAAAAATCATAAAGGGAAGAAGGGAAGCTATAGAATAAAAGAGATTTAAAGGACATATTAACAATTGCAATAAATGGACCTTATTATAAGTCTAATTCTAAGAAGCAAAAGGAATACAGTGATAACAGTATTGTGGTGGTGTTTAGAGTTATCTTTCAGAGATACAAATGGAAATATTAATACAGATGAAATGGGGACAAAAGACAAAATCAAAGTAGGAAAAGTATCTCAACTGATATCACTGATCAGTGCTTCTCAAACTTTAGTGTCTAGAAAATCCTAAATTGGTGGATTCCTTATACAAGGTCCTGTATAAGGCATGATAAATTTGCATTGCTTACTAGTTCCCTTGTAATGTTGATGCTGCTGGTCTAGGAATCACACTTTAAAAACTACTGTCATAGACAAAAGGCTAATTGCTGCTTTCATATATAGACAGGTATTAGACCCTACAGTAAAATAATTAGAAAAAGACCAATGAACTAAGAGAAAACATGCAAAGAGCTTAAACAAACAAGTCAAAGAAAAGGAAATATAAATGTCCTCTAAACATACGAAAACATACTCAAGATCCCTCAATATGAGAGAAAAGCGTATTTTTAAAACATAACAAGGTATCATTTGTCACAGTTCGGGGTGATTAGTGCTGGCAAGAGTGTGAGAGAAAAGGCTCTGTCACACATTGCTGATAGGTGTGTAAATTGTTATTGCCTCTGTGTAAGGCACTATTCATTAAAATTTAAAATGAATGTATCTTTTGAACACTAATATGTCAGGAGCCGCGTTAGGCATTACTGACAAAATAGAGGCACGGCCCTAAACCCCCTCCCTTTGTTCCGTAGGCACGGACCCGGAATGAAGGAGTTAGGTTTTGTGATTCTGACTTGTTTTTTCCTTTCCTCAGTTAAGTTGACTGAAGAGAATCTTAAGGTGCTTATTTTTTTTGAGAGGAGCATGAGAAGGCATAAAGCCTTCTGCAGCTGTGCTCAAAGAATAATTCATAAAGTTAATCACTGACATTTGTTCAAGAACTTTTACAAACAAGTGTTCCAGGGTGAGCACACAGGCCGCAGCTTGAGGCCATGGGAAGGATTGCTATCTGAAGCCCATTTGTGAGAAAAGTATTTATGGCAATGGAGTTTGCTGAATTTAGGGCTTAGGAATAATTAAAATAGTTAGAAGCTAAAGATTTAAGGATTGCTGTAATGTTACAATATTCTACTATGGCTTATAGAAATTAGGGACTTTAGGGATATTATTAGGTAGAAGCCCTTTCTTAGAAATAGTGAGCTTAGGCTACTAGGGGCAAATAGGACTTAGAAAGATAAGAATTAAACTGAGGAATGTGCTGTGCAGCCCAGACATTAGCATGAGTTACGGTGTATGCACAAGGACACATGAGAAAAAGTAGATAAGAGAATCGCTGAGGAAGGAATTCCTTTTGAGGGGCAACAATGATTTTTGGAGAAAAATAAATCTGGGTCAATGGGAACTAAAAATATCAAACCTCCGATCTAATGCTTTTGTAAAAGTATAAAAGAGAATCATAAGCTTGAAATAAACAGTCAGGCCAAAAAAACTGAGAGGCTGCCTCAGTTTCTCGCCGACACCGCCCATCCCTTCAGGTTGAATCCCTGGCTGCTGGAGCTGGACTCTGGCACAAATAAGAATTTATCACAGAAATATTCTTATTTACACATGGACTAAACGGCAAAGGTACAATGATATTCACTGCAAGCACTGCATTTAGAAGTGTAAAACTGTAAGAACCTAAACTTCCACCAAATGACAGTTTAGCTGAATAAACTACAGTACACAGGGGAAAGTATACAGCTGTTAAAAGAGGAGGTAGTTCTGTATATTTTTATATGAAACAAACTCCAACTTAGGCTTTTAAGAGAAAAACCCAAATCTTATAAATAGTTGTTAATTCTATACCCTGTTGGCACCCGTTATGTTCATTTGTTGCTGATAAAATTGAAAACTAAGGTGTTTTTTTTTTTTTTTTAAGTTTTTCTTCTGCTGCTCTAAGGACAAAGTACAGCCTATGCAATTACCCTGTGATTTGCTCACCTGACTGAACGGTCATCGCTTCCAGTCACGGCCAAAGGTTTAGTAGGATGGACAGCAAGTGCCCACAGCTCGCCTTCACAATGCCCTTGCATAATTAGGAAAGGCTTGTTTCTTTCATGAACCACAATTTCAAAAATTTCGCCATCCTGTGTTCCAACTAGAATGTGGTCTCCTCGCCAACACACACTCCTCACAGACAAACCTAGTCAAAATGGAATTGTACTTAAGATTAGTACTGTAATAACGGAATGCTAATCTGCCTAAACCCCTATTAATTTTTGTATCTTTTATACCTGAGGTGTAAGATACAAGGAATCTTGGACCCACACATTTTCTTAATTTATCCATATTGTTTTCTATGTGAAATATTTCTTTTTATATACCCAGTTTCTACCCATCCTTCAGGACATACGCTCTTCTTCCTCATTAGACAACATCAGTCATAGCCCGACTACTTCCTCAGTCAGCATCTTCTAACACAGTGCATGCCATCCACATGGGGCTACCCTCATGTGCTTAGTCGCTCAGTCGTGTTCAACTCTGCAGCCCCATGGGCTGTAGTGCATCAGGCTCCTTTGTCCATGGGGATTCTCCAGGTAAGAATATTGCAAAAGGTTGCTATGCCCTCCTCCAGGGGATCTTCTCAACCCAGGGATTGAGCCCACGTCTCCCACATTGCAGGTGGATTCTTTACCATCTGAGCCACTAGGGAAGCCTATAACTACCACCATGCTGCTGCTGCTGCTGCTAAGTCGCTGCAGTCGTGTCCGACTCTGTGCAACCCCATAGACGGTAGCTCACCAGGCTCCCCCGACCCTGGGATTTGCCAGGCAAGAACAGTGAGTGGGGTGCCATTGCTTTCTCCAACTACTACCATAGAATTGTTTTATTTTTCTCTTAGAATAATCTGATTTTTATGTGTCTATATTTTACTTCTTCAATGTGCTCATAAAATCATTAAGAAGAAAGATTTATACTTTTTCTGTATACAATCCTTTTTGCAACCTCAGGAAAGCTGGTATTTCCCTCAGTTTCCTCATCTAGATAGTATGGTCAACAATGAGCTACTGTGTAACTTACAATGTTATGAGAATCAAATAAGAAAAAGTGTCAAATTATTTTATAAACTTTACAGTACAAAAGTGCTCAGCAAAACTCATGAAAACAATATAATAGCTAACATTTATTGGATGATCATTATGTACCAGACACTCTTCTAAAATTTTTACATATATTAGCTCATTTAATCCTCTGAGCTATTTTTCTCATTTTACAGATGATGGTATGCAGCCCAAGGTCACATGTCTAATAACTGACTAAAATATGGCATAAATATAGACCTGTGTACTTCCAATCCTACTCTTATAATATAACACTAGTGGGTAATATGTTTACTTTTGTAGTGAAAGACTGTTTTATTACATCAATTTTTAAAAATCCTCCAAAGAAAAAATTATATCCTGGTTGCTGACAAATTTGGATGGAGGAAAAACACACATACACGCACTTACACAATCTTAAACAAAAGTTCCTCTAACTCTCAACACACTATTTTCAACAGTTTATTTGCTAAAGTTACATTCAGCATTCAAATAGCAAAATATTTCCAAAATTTAAGGTTACCAAAGTAAGTACTTATCACATCTCTCTGTGGGTCCCATTATAGCTGGAATCTTTGTCATAACAGTAAACTTACACAGTCTTCAGGCAAAATTTCTCATTAGCAGAAGGATTTTAATTAAATGTATCCAGTATGAAGGAACAAACGTAAGCCTCATTTATATTTATAAACATGCTTTAAGTTTACTGAAAGAAAGAGGCAGCCCTTGGTCTAGCTGGAATCTACCAATAATGAGATAACTGCTTTGCTATTACCTTTGTACCCCTGGTCTGTTTCCCTGAGATCAATCACAGTAATTGGTTTAAAAGTTAAATCCCAAAGACGAATACAGCCATCTCTGCCACCAGTAGCAAAGCCTTCTTCACAAGCATTCATGCTAAAAATTCCTGCCTAGAAGAGGGAATAAAATAATTTAACAATATTTGCTTTTAAGAAAATACACTACATGTGACAGTAGAAATCCACATAAAACTTCTCGACACAGCAAAAGAGCCGTCGAACGCATCAGAAGATACAGATGATAATCCAGAAACAGATCTAAGTACATACAGGAACTCATATGTGACCAAAGCGGTATTTAATGATATAAGAGAAAATGAAGTTAAACCTATAACATATACAAAAATCAATCAGACAAAACCAAAATATACAGACAAAATTCTAACTTTAAAAAATAAAACAAATATGTTAGAAAAGAGTCAAAAGAACACTTATGGAACTTTGGGCTGTGAAAGACCTTTATGGCAGCTGTCCACAAGCCATAAAGGAAAATTTTTAAATTTTTCATATGAGAAAAGATATCATAAGTAGAAACAAACAGACTGGGGAAATATCTGCAATGTGTATGACTGTCAAAATGTGTATGTATATGTCAATGTGTATGACTAACACACAAATAAACAAAATAAAACCCAACAACAACAATAACCCCAAAAAAAGAGCAAAGGATAAGTAAAGTCGATTAATAGAAAAGGAAATTCAAGTACAGTTGACCCTTGAACAATGCAGGAGTTTTGTGGAGTCAAAAATTCTAGTATAACTTAGAAGTGAACCTCCACATCCAAGATTTCTCCATATCTGCAGTTCCACAGTATCTGTGAATCTAACCAACCACAAACTGTGTAGTACTACAGAGCTACGGTTTCTCCAGTAGTCATGCGTGGATGTGAGAGTTGGCCCATAAAGAAAGCTGAGAGCCAAAGAGCTGGTGCTTTCGAACTGTAGTGTTGGAGAAGACTCTTCACAGTCCTTTGGACTACAAGGAGATCAAACCAGTCAACCCTAAAGGAAATCAATCCTGAATATTCAATGGAAGGACTGATGCTGAAGCTGAAACTCCAATACTTGGGTCACATATGTGAAGAGCCGAGTCACTGGAAGAGACCCTGATGCTGGGAGAGACTGAAGGCGGGAGAAGAGGGGGACAGAGGAGGAGATAGTTGGATGGCACCGTCAACTCAATGGACATGGGCTTGGGCAAACTCTGGAAGATAACACACAACTGAGCGTAAGCGTGCACGCACACGCGCACACATGCAGTATTTACCACTGAAAATCATCCCCATACAAGTGGACCCTTGAGGTTCAAACCTACGTTGTTTAAGGGTCAACTGTAGCCAGTAAATATAAGAAATTTCACAAATCGATGGGAAAGAAAATTAAAACAAATAGTTAATATTTTTCACCTAGAAGATAAGCAAAAATTTATAATAGTGATCATGTCCTGGGCTAATGACTATGAGGAACAAACTGGGAAAGAAAATTAGAACAAACAGTTAATATTTTTCACCCAGAAGATAAGCAAAAATTTACAATAGTGATCACGTCCTGGGCTAATGACTATGAGAAACAAACTGGTATTTTTATACTGATGGTACAAAATGTGAAATGCCACAACTTTTCGCTAGAATCTGCTATTTCTGGTCTTCAGACATTTTGCTGAAAGCAATACCTGCTCTAAGCAGTTCTTAAGTATACTTAACATGAAATATTTTATATATTTAATAGCAATTCATATTAATATGTGTGTGTGTGCTCAGTCATGTCTGACTCTTTGCAACCCTATGGACTGTAGTCCACCAGACTCTTCTGTCCATGGGATTTCCCAGGCAAGAACACTGGAGCAGGTTGCCATTTCTTTCTCCAGGGGATCTTCCTGACCCTGCGACTGAACCCACGTCTCTAGTATATCCTGCACTGGCAGGTGGATTCTTTACCACTATGCCACCTGGGAAGCTCTCATGTTTATATGTTTAATAGCTTTTCTACTTGAGATGCTCCTGATAACAATATGGCGGCTCTATGCCCCCTAGTTCCCTTCACTATGTGAGGGACCCAACTGCTAAAAGGACCAAATCAAAAAACACTGAAAGGTTTTCTTTTTTTAAAATTTCATCTTGTATTGGGGTATAGCTGATTAACAATGCTGTGATAGCTTCAGGTGAAGAGCAAAAGGACATGCATCCATTCTCCCCCAAACTCCCCTCCCATTCAGGTTGCCACACAGCATTAAGCAGAGTTCCATGTGCCACAGCAGGTCCTGGTGGTTACCCATTTTTTAACTTTTTTTATTTTTTTTGGTTACCCATTTTAAACGCAGCAGTGTATACATGTCCTTCCCAACTCCCTAACTATCTCCTCTCTCATTCTTCCCCCTGTAAGTTCATTCTCTACGTCTGTGAGATTCTTTCTGAAAAATCACTAAAAGGTTTTAACAAGAGATCTTTTTTCCTGGTTTGGTAATTTATTATATGAAAATCTCATGAAGTACAAAAATTTCTTTGTCACTCACTTAATCAATGATATTAAAATTGAAAAATTAATATTATTCTAGAACTATCCCCAAATTTCCCACTGGTAAATTAGCCACAAAAGCACTAGTTTTATTCCAATAATGAAAAGGACACCATAATAAAACAATGGTTTGAACAAAATACTAATTATACTAGTTTAACTGCACAATGTTTCTTCATTGAAATCTTGAAAACAAACAGACAAATTAATTCAATTGTAATAGCAGTTTTCAAGTAACTGAATTGACTAGAATGTCTGCTATTATGGAACTTTTCATTCTAAGACAAGGAAGTAAGTAATTAATACCTAAAAGTATTCAAAATATTTAAATATACTTACAGTATGAGCTCCTTGTATTGTTCGTATAAGATTGATTCCTTTCCAAACATATATATCCCCATTGAGTGCGCCAGAATATGTTAATTCATCCCTTGCACAGGCCAGGCACAAGATGGTCTGAAGGTCACCAGTCTTCCCAAAGACCCCTCGTTTTGGGGTCAGAGCATTTCCACATAAACTCCAGAACTAAAAGTACAGAGTATAATCAAATTACCACAGAAGGCTCATAATATAAATATTTCCAGTACTTTGATGCTATGTCAGCACGGGAGACAAGAAACCACCCGTGAAATTCCCTTATGATTCAACAGCATTCAGTGTCCACTTCCTTAACCTAGTGCGGTCGTTAGCTACATCACAGCAGATAAACCACTGGTTTCGATCCTTACTGTAAGAATAAAGGGGGCTGAACTGGAATATTTTTTAAAATATGCTATTTCCCTTAGTTTTCTGGGAGAAAAAAACTACATAAACTTAGATTAAAAAGTTGGGAATAGGTTACCAATGAAAGTGAAGCTAATATTAATTTCTTTAGTCACCTTGGTATTTCAAATGCTCAAGAGCCACATCTGCCCAGTGGTCACTCTATAGCAGAGCACTGAGTTGGATTCTAGAACAACGGTTCTTAACTCCTGCTGAGCATCAGAATCATTTGAATACCTGGGCTTCACTCTCCAGAGATTCTCCCTCAGTACATCTCAGTGGGAGTTAGGGTATACTATGCTTTAATTTTCCCCCAGATGATTTTAATATGCAGCCGAAGTTGATAATCACTGATTTAGAAGAAAATAACAGACTGAAATTGGGACTTACTGAAAGGAAGAGAACAAGCTATACTTATGCACAGAGATCATGAAGCTTTTAAATTTAAATATCATTAAGTTTCATTGATGAGAGCATTCATTAGCTATTTGAATGGATAAGTCACAATCTTTTGTCCTTTGAGGCTTCTAATTTTACACGCGCGCACGTGTGTGTGTGTGTGTGTGTAAATTGCAGTGTGATGTGTGCTTGGCAGCAGAGAATAAGTAATCATGACTATTATAAGTAAGACTCTTTCAGTACCTTGATATGTTTTACACCACAGCTGACAAGTTTATTTGGCTGGTATAAATCCCAAGAAATATCAAATATCTGTAAAAAAAATATATATCAGATTCACTGTTAAGACACTTATTCTGAGAATCATTTAAGAGTCCTGTCCAAAAGCCCAAATAGCCCAAAAGTCTACATATCAGAAAACAATATTCCTCAATAAATAAAAATCAGAATTTTACATTTCTATCAGAAATTTAAAAAATCCTATCAGAAATAAAGTAGCAAAACAAAACAAAACTATTTCTTAGTTTCTATGAACCATATGAAACAACTACTGGAGTGAGAATTAACACCTCTATTTTTAATTAAAAAAAAATTTTGGTCTATAAATAACAAGAATGATTCAACAGAACTAGGGCATGAGGCAGGTACCTGCATAAATTCTACAGAGGAAAGATAATGAACAGAACATATACTTAACACTTTCGCAGCTAGAAATAAAAATAAGAGAACATTTTTGCAGCTTTCTATCACACAGAACTACTTATATAAAGGATCCAAATATTTATTTCACAGTAAAAATTCTGTTTCCAGTTTTTTACGTTGTTTAAATTTTCATTACTGTATAAATTTTGGAAATCTCCAGACTTAATTTCTAAGACTCCATAAGATAAACAAACAAATCTTTGTTACTAAATCAAACAAGAAAAAACCCAGATGAAATAAAATATGCATTAGAAATATGAACTTTAACAATAAATAAAAGAAAACTTAATATTTGAAAAAAAATTTTATAGCAGAAAAGACAATACTGCTCTACGGTAGTCTTCACCATGTTTCTTTGACAACTGCCTGCATAATCACCTAATATGCTACCACCTCCAAAAATTTCCAAAGTGATAGTTTTTAGTGACAATGAAGAAAGAACACATCTTAAAAATAAACATTTAGCAACTCACCATAATACAAATTAAATGAAAAACATACTTTAAAATACTTTTTAAAGTACCTTTAAAAGAACCTTTAAAAATACTTTTAATCAGTCTATTTATTAAGTCCAAAGTACTAATGTGTGAAATGCTTTGATCTAAGTAAGTCAGAATATATAACTGTATAATAAAATGCACCTAACACTCTAATAATTATCTAAATTGTTTGCATATAACAGACCTCTCTGAGAATATGCCAAAACCAAGTTTATCTTCCAAAATATAAATGCATACAAAAATTTGTATACAACTTTTACTGATTCATAGATTAGCCCCAAATAGAATCAATGACTATAGCTCCTATGCTAGTTCAGGTTAGGATTTTACTATACACCAAAAAAAATCAGACATTTTTAAGAGTTTATGACAAAATTTTTGATGTATTTTTATAAAAGTACTATAATATTTAATTAAAAAGCTGACTATAATATATTCATTATGTTAATTTCATACAACATGGAATAAGGAATACATTTTTAACAAGTTTCCAAAGTGAAAAATGTTAGGTCTCTAACATAATTTCAAATTTACACACACAATATTATTTACTCTAACTATAATACTTTTATAACAAATCAATGATAAACCAAACTAAATAATAAATAGAGCCTAGGCATGACCCATTCAATTTTTAAATTTAGGTCTCGACAACTTAAAACTCATCATTTTTGCCGAAGCAAACACTGGATTAAAGGTTTTATGCTAAAACTACATATCAAGTTATGTTTTTGAGTATTACAACACATATATGCATTCTAAAATTGTATCAGTACTTTCAACTATACTTTAAATTTTTAATTACATACTAACAACTGACAATAACAACAACAAAACACAGAAACATAAAATCCCCTGACCTTCCTCTGGCTTCTTCCCACCCAATACCCTTTAGAAACTCCAAGGCAGAATACTTACTCTATCTGTGTGACCTGGAGCCATAGATAACATTTTCCCTCTTTTCCAGTCCCAAACACAAACTGCATTCTTTGAATCAAGTCCAACTGAAACCAAGCGCTGAGTTATGGTTAAGAAGTCCGGAGGGAAAGGGAAATAAAAAAGCAAACAAATACAAAATGAACCAAATTATAAATGGCAAACAAATACTACTCATGGCTATTACAAACATCAAAACTTATACACATATTTTATAGACCTCACAGAAAGGCTGGATGTGTTTCATCTTATTAATATTTTGATATATGTGTAGCTTTTCCCATTAAGAAACAGAAGAAAGACTTCCATTTCTAACGGTGGTGGTGGTGGTAGAGTCACTAAGTCATGTCTGACTCTTGCAACCCCATGGACTGTAGCCTACCAGCAGGACTGACAAAACACCCTATTATACACCTCCTGCTAAAAGCTAAAATTGCTAGATAAAATGTAAACACATCTTCTTTAAATGCACTTTCAAGCCGCCAAGGAATTAAGAGAGAACAAAACCAAAGTGATTTTCTGTGGGAATCCTAGAAGTAGGAGAGCTCCTATGCCCACTCAGTTCTAAAGTTATCAGCTAACTCTGGGAAGCCTGATTTTTGTTCTGCAGGCTGAAGACGAATAGAAGATAAACTTTAGGGCCTGCCCAAGGCAGGGAATTGAATCGCAGACCTTTGGCTAAAGCAGTGAACTCCTCAGAGTAAGAGAGAACAAGAAACCATCCCTTTTCAAAGAGGGGGGCAGCAATGCACAATGGAGGAGAAAACCTCCTTCAAAGTGTGTGGCCACAGTGACCTTCACATGGTTGGAGGGTCTAAATCCACACTGATCGTGAATCCTTCAAGTGAAAACTTTCATTCAGAGTGGTCCTAAAGACTGCAGAGTTTTTAAGCATTTTCAACAATGGCGCACAGGCAAATACAAATTCTATGTGGAGGACTGGTCCTGTAATCCATCCCTCAAAGAATTCCTACAATTAGTAATTCAATAAAAATAAAACACACAACCTCATACCCGACAACCAGAGGAAATAAGGGACCATAAGTGAGAATCAGCAAGCTACTAAAAACAGCAAAATCAACCTTGAAAAGCATCAGACATTGAAGTTTTTAATTATGTTTATTTTTCATTTCTAGAAATTCTGTTTGCTTCCTTAAATTTGCTGGGATGCTCTTTGTAATCTTCCATTCTTTCCCCATATGAAGACATTTGGAAGCCTTAGATTTTATTTTTCTACTTATGTGCACAGAGTAGGTATTTGGGAACTAGAGAGTATCTCTACTTATGTGAGCAGAGAAATAAAAATTTAAGCCTTCCAAATATCTTCATATGGGGAAAGAATGGAAGATTACAAAAAGCATCCCAGCAAATTTAAGGATACAAACAGAATTTCTAGAAATGAAAAATAAATAAGATTTAAAACTCAGTGGAAGTTACATAGGCGATGAGAGGGAGATGAAGAGACAAAGAGTTGAAAAGGGGATGGTGAGATGGGAAGTATGACAGAGATTAAGAAACATGAGAGATGACGTTTCAGTCATGAGAGAGTATCAGGGTCTGAACTTGCCCCCCTGCCATAAACAACTAGAAAACCATACAAAATACATAAAACAAGTGTTTTTGGACATTTTTAATAGGAAGTGAAGCAGTATAAACCCTGAATGAGGGGGAAGCAAACAAGGTCTATTCTGCAGTTGCCCTAGCCTTCATCTAGGAGGCGATTTACAGACTATAGCACAGAAAGGTGGAATCCAAATAGAGCCCAGAAGATTTGCTGATTTGAGAATATGGAGCCTGGAGTTCAGAGAGGCCAGGATTGCTACAGTTTGCGGGCAGAGAAAGAACTCTAGAAAATCTGTCTACAGGTGCCCGGAGAACACCAATCTTTGTGTGCACAGGGTGAAATTCACGAGGCCATGCAAAGAACACTTCTGAAAAAAGAACAATTGCTGGGGAGCTAAAGCCAAACAATTACCAGAGATACAGAGAGCCAGGGTTTCCAGACTCCCAACAGCAAGAATGGGGATGCATCTTCGAATTCAGTGTATATTTGGCAGAGATTCCAGGAGCATCACATCAGAGTGCTGAAGTTTAACTAGGAGTCCTAGAGAAAAGCTGCTCTACTGCTGCTGCTGCTGAGTCGCTTCAGTCGTGTCTGACTCTGTGCGAACCCATAGATGGCAGCCCACCAGGCTCCCGTCCCTGGGATTCTCCAGGCAAGAACACTGGAGTGGGTTGCCATTTCCTTCTCCAATGCAGGAAAATGAAAAGTGAAAGGGAAGTTGCTCAGTCATGTCCGACTCACTGCAACGCCATGGACTGCAGCCTACCAGGCTCCTCCATCCATGGGATTTTCTAGGCAAGAGTACTGGAGTAGGGTGCCATTGCCTTCTCCACAAAACATCCTACATTTGATTTAAAAAAAAAAACAAATCCACAAATCTGAGATAGTCAAGATTCAAGCAGAATAATCTCACACACAGAAAAAACACATTAACACACATGGTCATCAAACTGTTGAACCCGTGGCCAAAAAAGAGACAATTTTGGTGTGCAGAAACAAAGATTTAAAAACTACCCTAGGCTTCTCATCTGATTTTATGCACATCAAATCACAATTAATAGCCTCTCTAAAGTGCTGAAGGGGAAAAAAACATCAACATAGAATTATATACCTACCAAAAATATTCAAACCTTGGGTCAAAATATTTTTTTACTTTATTTTGAGAAAATCCATCATCAACAAAGCTGCACTATAAGATATGATAATGGAAATTTCTTCAGGCAGAAAGAAAATGATATCAAGGAGAGACTTAATTTACATATATGAATGAAGAGTACCCAAATGGTAAATAAAAAAGACTTTTTAAATTTTCTTTGAAAACTGTTTAAGGCAAACATAATAACAGTTATTACAGAGTTTACAGAGCATGTAAAATGAATGAAAATGAGAGCTGTAAAATAAATGACAACAATAGCATAATAAACAGAAGGAAAAAAAGAAACAGCAGAATACATATTTTTAAAGTGCACAGGAGCCCACAGGAAGACAGCAAAAGTTTGAATTACAAAATACGCCTAAATAAATTTAAAATAATTAAAATACACAGTATGTTCTCTGACATAATTCAAAGACAAAATTCAATCAGAATAACAGAAAGTTACACAGAAAATTCTCCAAATATCTGGCAACTATCAATACAATTCTAAGTAACTGAAGGGTTAAAAAAAAAAGTCACAGGGACAAACTCACAACACATACTTACACTGGTTTAAAAGCAGAGGTAAGAAAATTACAACCCTCGGACTTGCACCCTGTTTTAATAAACAGTTTTAATAAACAGTTTTACTGGAACACAGCCACACCTATTCCTTTACAAGCTGTCTATGACAGCTTTCATTCTAACGCGGAGCTGGAGTAGCTGTGATAGAGACCGTATGCTCACAAGCTTAAAATATTTACTGACTTGTTATCGACAGCTTTGCCGGTCTCAGGTTTAGAGCACAGAGTCTGCCCAGGTTTGAACGCCAGTTCCATCTCTGTCCCTGACTGGATTCCCAATAGCAAGTGATCTGAGCAATTACTTAGCCTCTCTATACCTTAGGTTCCTCTTAAGTCAGGAGAATAGAATAAAACCTTAGGGTTAATATGAGAATTAACACATATAGATAAGTTAGAAGAGTGCTTGGCATATGCTTGCTGCTGCTAAGCTGCTAAGTCACTTCAGTCGTGTCCGACTCTGTGCGAACCCATAGACGGCAGCCCACCAGGCTCCCCCATCTGAATGAAAAATGCTATTGAGTACCTAGTTAGAAAGTTTCTGCAAAGCAGAATTATTATTTAAGTCCCCAAATGGAAAGAATGAATGACTTACATAAAAAGACACAGAATACAGTTTGTATCTGGCTCTCCATCAAGTCACAGTAGCAGAAATTTCAAGTGAACTAGAAGAGACAACTTGTTCCTCTTAAGAGTCCTTAGTATTTTGGAACTAGAGAGTACCTGCATATGTTGAGCTAAAACAAAAATCTCTACCTCTTGCTATAGCACACTATGTAAAGATTAAAATTTTATAAGACAAGTATAAAGTAAGGAACAGTCAGCAAGGCAGTGGGCATCTTATCAGTGCCTCTTCCCTCTGACTAAGCTGATTACACACAGTGAACCACAACTGTAAACTTATAACTCCAGGCTTCCCAAGTGGCTAAGTGGTAAAGAATCCACCTGCCAACTCAGGAGATGCCAGAGATTTGGGTTCGATCTCTGGGTTGGGATGATGCCCTGGAGAAGAAAGGAAGTAGCAGCCCACCCCACTACTCTTGCCTGGAAAATCCCATGGATGGGATTTGCGCTCAGTCACCAGTCGTGTCTGACTCTTTTCAACCCCATGGACTGTAGCCCGCCCATACCCTCAGCAGGGCCCCAGAGCATCTAGCTCTGTACAGGTAGTGACAAAGTAGACCTGGGAGCACTTCCTCTGTGGCTCTAATAAACACTGCATGGCCCAAATCAACCTCCCTAACCGCAGATGGCACCCCACTCCAGTATTCTTGCCTGGAAAATCCCACGGATGGAGGAGCCTGGTGGGCCGCAAGCCATGGGGTCGTGAAGAATTGGACATGACTGAGCGACTTCACTTTCACTTTTCACTCTCATGCATTGGCGAAGGAATGGCAACCCACTCCAGTGTTCTTGCCTGGAGAATCCCAGGGACAGAGGAGCCTGGTGGACTGCCGTCTATGGGGTCGCACAGAGTCGGAGATAGAAACAACCAAGCAAATACTGCCCTCTTAGATTTCTATTATTTTGAACCTTATTGTCCTTTCTCACAGGTGTGCGTAAAGTTTTCCAGTGAAAGTAAAGCTTGAACCATATCTTAGAAGACAGAATAAGAGACAGCTGGGCAGAAAAGTAAAACAAAATGTATTTCAGACCAAAGCATACCAAGATGAGATAATGGTGCTTTCAGGAAAGAGCTAGTACTTTGATGTGGCTGAGGGGAAGAGCTGCCTGCTGGGAAGTGGCAGAAGACAAGACTAGAGAAGTAGCCAGAGCCAGGAGAAAGAATGAGTTTTGTTTTTTAAAGAGTGAGAATAAAGAGAATCCAGTTGTACACATGTGATAAATGGTATGTCTATATGACAGTCAAGGAGGCTATATGGAGTTGGGGAAGGAAATGGCACCCACTCCAGCACTCTTGCCGGGAAAATCCCATGGACGGAGGTGCCTGGGAGGCCACAGTCCACGGGGTCACAAGAATCGGACATGACTTAGTGACTAAATCGCTGCATCATATGGAGTTGCGGAGAGAAGCTGGGGCCACTGTCAAGTGGTACAGGAGTTAAAGTCACGATGCAGTAATCCCGAAAGAGAATAAAGTAAGGCAGTGAAGGGAAAGAAAGCTATATTAATAGGAACGCTGATGTCTAAGAAGCAGACAGAAGGAACAGCTCCTGTCGGAGGAGCCTAGTAGGCTACAGTCCACGGGGTCGCAAAGAGTGGGACACGACTGAGCGACTTCACTCACTCAAGAACAAGTGTGAACATCGACATTTTAGGAATCAGTGAACTAAATGGACTGGAATGGGCAAATTTAACTCAGATGACCATTACATCTACTTAAAAAAGGAAATGGCAACCCACTCCAGTATTCTTGCCTGGAGAATCCCATGGACAGGGGAGCCAGGCAGGCAACCATCTATGGGGTCGCATAGAGTCAGACACGACTGAAGTGATTTAGCATTATATCTACTACTGCAGACAAGAATCCCTTAGAAGAAATGGAATAGCTCTCATAGTCAACAAGAGTCCAAAATGCAGTACTTGGGTGGAATCTCAAAAATGACAAGGCAAACCATTCAGCATCACAGTCATCCAAGTCTATGCCCCAATCCCTAATGCCAAAGAAGCTAAAGTTGAACGGTTCTATGAAGACCTACAAGACCTTCCAGAACTAACACCAAAAAAAGATGTCCTTTTCATCATAGGGGACTGGAATGCAAAAGTAGAGTCAAAAGATACCTGGAGTAACAGGCAAGGTTGGCCCTGGAGTACAACATGAAGCAGGGCAAAGGCTAACAGCGTTTTGCCAAGAGAACGCACTGGTCATAGCAAATACCCTTTTCCAACAACACAAGAGATGACTCTACATATGGACATCACCAGATGGTCAACACCAAAATCATACTGATTATATTCTTTGCAGTCAAAGATGGAGAAGCTCTATACAGTCAGCAAAACAAGACCAGGAGCTGACTGTGGCTCAGATCATGAATTCCTTATTGCCAAATTCAGACGTAAATTGAAGAAAGTAGGGAAAACCACTAGGCCATTCATAAATCAAATCCCTTATGATTATACAGTGGAAGTGACAAATAGATTCAAGGAATCAGATCTGATAAGAGTACCTGAAGAACTATGGACAGAGGTTCATAACACTGTATAGCAGGCGGGGATCAAAACCGTCCCCAAGAAAAAGCAATGCAAAAAAGGCAAAATGGTTGTCTGAGGAGGTCTTACAAATAGCTGAGAAAAGAAGAGAAGTGAAAGGCAAAGAAGAAAAGGAAAGATATACTTGCCTGAATGCAGAGCTCCAAAGAACAGCAAAGAGAGATAAGAAAGCCTTCCAAAGTGATCAAGGCAAGAAATAGAGGAAAACAATAGAATGGGAAAGACTAGAGATCTCTTCAAGAAAATTAGAGATACCAAGGGAATATTTCATGCAAAGATGCGCTCGATAAAGGACAGAAATGGTATGGACTTAACAGAAGCGGACGATATTAAGAAAGAGGTGGCAAGAATACACAGAAGAACTGTACAAAAAAGATCTTCATGACTCAGATAATCATGATGGTATGATCACTCACCTAGAGCCAGACATCCTGGAATGTGAAGTCAAGTGGGACTTAGGAAGCATCACTACAAACAAAGCTAGTGGAGGTGATGGAATTCCAGATGAGCTATTTCAAATCCTAAAAGATGATGCTGTGAAAGTGCTGCACTCAATATGCCAGCAAATTTGGAAAACTCAGCAGTGGTCACAGGACAGGAAAAGGTCAGTTTTCATTCCAATTCCAAAGGCAGAGCCAAAGAATATTCAAACTACCACACAATTGCAATCATTTCACATGCTAGCAAAGTAATGCTCAATATTCTCCAAGTTAGGCTTCAACAGTATGTGATATAAGAGCTTCCAGATGTTCAAGCTGGATTTAGAAAAGGCAGAGGAATCAGATATCAAATTGCCAGCATCTGTTGGATCATAGAAAAAGCAAGAGGATTCCAGAAAAACATCTACTTCTGCTTTACTGACTACACTAAAGCCTTTAACTATGTGGATCACAACAAGCTGGAAAATTCTTAGAGATGGGAATACAGACCAACATTCCTACCTCCTGAGAAATCTGTATGCAGGTCAAGAAGCAGAGAGGGAACAATGGACTGGTCTCAAATTGGGAAAGGAATACGTCAAGGCTGTATATTGTCACCCTGCTTATTAAACTTCTATGCAGAGTACATCATGCAAAATGCCGGGCTGGATGAGGAACAAGCTGGAATCAAGATTGCTGGGAGAAATATCAATAACCTCAGATATGCAGATGACACCACCCTTATGGCAGAAAGCGAAAAGGAACTAAACAGCCTCTTGATGAAAGAGGAGAGTGAAAAAGTTGGCTTAAAACTCAACATTCAAAAAGCTAAGATCATAGCATCTGGTCCCATCACTTCATGGCAAATAGGGGGAACCAATGGAAACAGCGACAGACTTTATTTTCATGGGCTCCAAAATTATCTCAGATGGTGACTGCAGCCATGAAATTCAAAGACGCTTGCAACTTGGAAGAAAAGCCACGACAAACCTAGACAGCATGTTAAAAAGCAGAGACATGACTTTGCCACCAAAGGTCTGTCTAGTCAAGGCTATGGTTTTTCCATTAGTCATTTATGGATGTGAGAGTTGGACCATAAAAGAAGGCTGAGTGCCGAAGAATGGATGCTTTGAACTGTGATGTTGGAGAAGACTCCTGAGAGTCCCTTGGACTGCAAGGAGATCTAACCAGTCCATCCTAAAGGGGATCAGTCCTGAGTGTTCACTGGGAGGACTGATGCTGAAGCTGAAGCTCCAATACTTTGGCCATGTGATGTGAAGAGCTGACTCACTGGTAAAGACCCTGATGCTGGCAAAGACTGAAGGCAAACGGAGAAGGGGATGACAGAGGATGAGATGGTTGGATGGCATCATCAACTCAACAGATATGAGTTTGAGCAAGTTCCGGTAGATGGTGAAGGACAGCGAGCCCTGGTGTGCTGCAGTCCATGGGGTCTCAGAGAGTCGGACACAACTGAGTGACTGAACAACAACAAAGAAGTAACAGGGAGGGGAAAAACAGATAAAGAAGCCTCTCTCCAGCTTCCCAAATTCCTTCCTGATCCTATTTCCAAAGAAAGTCTCGGTTGTGTCTTTAGTTAAACTAGAAGTAAAGCTTTGAAGTTCCTGGCTGCACTTAAACTCGGATGTTTTTCAACAGCAAACGCTACAGTACTGCACGTCTATGGTTGGTTGAATCCACAGAGGTAGAGGAACAGTGAATACAGAGGGTCAACTATAAGTTATATGTATGTTAACCCCTGCATTGTTCAATGGTCAGCTGTATTTATTAAAAAGTTCTGGCACACTAAATACTCAAATGAGAAAAACATCTCAATAGGCACAACTAGATGCATTCCACGAGTTTCTGCAAGTGTGAAACACATTCAAATAGTAGACAATTAAACTTAAGAGTCTAGTATTGGGTGGGGGGGGGGGTCCTTGTGATTTCAATATTTACTGAGTGAGGACTAGTTGTTACAGATGTCACAAAGTAAAAATCACAAATTGTGCAAAATATCTAGGACTCAACAGAGTAAACATTGGTCAAATCATATAAAAAGCTACAAGAAATCAGGATCTGGAAAGCAACAAAAGAGATGAAAACTCAAAAATAATACAATAGGCACTTGAGATACGTCAAGATGTTAAGAGATTACTAAAAGGCCCTAGGAATAAAATCAGTGAGTTCCTTTAATATTTTTGTAAAAATGACTCTCTTCACAATCATGTGTCAAAAATCAAAGGTAAAAGGCAAAGTAAAGCATTTTACTTTATATCAGCATAAAACTGACAAAATCAGGTTAAAAATTAACATTTTATTCTTAGTTCATACTATAAATTGGCAGAGTTTTAACTATAACTTAGATTTTGTTAAATGTGTGAATGTGCTTTTATAGATTATGGTTGTATTTTCAAGATAAAAGCATTAATGCCTTCCTCACACCTCCTCTCTCTCATTTACTATGAAATTTTTATCCCTGTTTGATGTGAATTTATATAGCCTTTGCATGCCCTGGTTATTCCCAATACAACAGACTTCCAGTATTAGCGTGGATAGTCCATCCATTTAGAAAAACCAGCTAGGAAAAGAAAATTCAGCATGCTACCAACAGGAAGACTCATTCACTGGAAAAATCTTAATTGATCACTTACAGTTTCAAATCTAGTAAAAAAATGAAAAAATCAGATAATATTTCCTAATTGGTATTTCACAAATAGTTATAGCTATTAGTGAATAATATGTTCTCAAATGTCTTAACTAAAGCATCTTCTCCTTAGCATAATTTCAGAAATACTCTTAATTTTGAATTGATCACAGTTCCTTATGAGTTTCAACTGTACTTAAGATGAATGAATTCCTCCTGAAATAAATAATCACCTCCTTATTCCATGTTTGGGAGGCAATAGGGTATTGGGGTTAGAAACGTGAGCTCTGGAGTATGACTGACCTGGGTTCCCGCTCTGGCTCCATTTACTAGCTGTGTAACCTGGGGCAAGTTATTTACCCTCTCTAAGTCTCAGTTTCTTTATCTGTAAAATAGAGATAATAATAATATCTATTTCATAGGGTTGCCGTGAGGATTAAATGAGATAATGTAAGCTTAGCACAATGCCTGGCAATTGGTATGTGCTCAATAACTTTTAGCTATTATGATTTTATAAGCTTACATTTTTAAGTAACATGTTCTTATGAAGATCTGTAATAATAAAATGCATGTACCCAAGATGTTTCTTATAAATTACTTAAAACAAGCAAAATTAAATAAAGCTTTCAGCTAGTAAAAGCTCCTGGCATCATTTCTCATTTCATATAAGAGAAATTCCTCAGCACTGCAATACATTTAGAAAGGGTAATTTTAAAATCAAGAAAAAAAATCTATAAAGTATACAAGTATAGTTAAACCATCTTAGATATAATACTTCTGGAAAATAATTTAAAAAACAACTTTTGTTGGTTTGTTTCATAAAACAATCTCTTGTAAAGTAAGGAAAGAATATTATTTTCTTCCTTTCAAGAAGGAATATGAAATTCTCATATGAGGACATTAAGTGAACTGACAATAATAGCAAAATAGGATATGAATTAAGGTTCTGGAATTGCCAGTCACCGCTACCCAGTGATTCTAAATCTAGAAGCACATTTTTCTGCAAATGAGAAGTTACATCTTTATAGATTTTACAGATCTCTTACCAGACTCTTATCAGAAAGTCATATTAACCTATGGTACTCAAAGAAGCTATTCTTCAGAGTTATATATTAAAATATCTACTGGCTATCAAGTGAGTAGAGCAAAATGTAATGTGTTTCTGTGAAATACAGATCTAAAAAATTAATTTTAAGAATTAAAAAGCAGACAACTAAAATTCTTCTAAAAGTTAAAATGATTTTTAACGTTTAATTTCACTATAAAACTTTTAAAGATTATAAATTAACTAAATCTGCAAAAAATAACTTCTTACCACTTCTTAAATAAGTGTTAGGTATAACAAGTTCCATGAGTACCACAAAACAGCTGTTGGCTTAGTGTTTTAAAAATCACTGACTAGAAGTAAACAGTAATTTGGGAACTGATTAGTCTTTTGCTATGAATGTCGACTTTATATAAAATAGCTCATATAAGAACTACCTCACTGTTTTCAACTAATTTTAATAGAAATATACAAATAACTAAAAATTTAAATGGTTATAGCTCTACTTAGAGAAACTTTAATTTTTCTAAGATATCTTCTTATCTTATAATACCTGGAAAAGAGTCATATGTAAAATTTTCTAGGTTCCACTAACTCAGAATCACTTATTCAGCTGAAAAGTTCTTCATACAATGAAATAAAAACTCATTATTCTTATTTTTCTTATATATATATATCTACCACCCACCCCATCTACCCACATCTACCTTGAACAAATGCTTTTTGTCAATTGCTTTCCAATTTAATATCTACAGGTTTACAATAATTTATAACACACATTTTAAAAACACAGCTTAGAAAAAGAGAAAAAATTTTAACCTACCTGTCCATCTAAGTCGAATGCTAAGCAAGCTATACCATGTGTATGAACGTCCTTCAGAACTGATACGGTCTGCACAGTATACGAATCCCAGACACAGATATAAGGCTCTTTCCCAACTTGTCCTGTTGCTACCAGTGCTCGTTCAGGATGCAACGCAAGGCTGCAAAATAAATCATAAACAGATTTAAAACTGCTTATGGAGCTGTTATATCAATGTGAAAATTAAGACTTTCATTATTTATCTACTTAAAATAATTTGGATTTAAAATACCTTCCATAAAAATGCATGCTAAGAATTACTCCTTCAATGGTACATGTGATAAGCAGTTAGGACAGGCTTTATAATTCTGTTATATGATGCAGTGTGTGTAAACTCCCCTCCCCCCGCCAAAAAAAAAGAATTCTCACAAGTACCCAACTGAACCACAGAAATGAATTAGTATCAGCCCTACCACTCGCCATTTTCTCATTTGGTATTAACCTTCTTTTAAGCTCTCTCTCCCATTTACTCTTTTACTGTATAAAAGTTAGACCAATTCTTTGTCTTCAAGCAACTCCTATGATAACATTAAATTACAAATCCCATTTTTAAAAAAACAGAAAAGTCACTCATAATTCACAGAAAGTAGTCTATAAGTCTTTAAAGATAAGACAAGGACCAAACAGTTGATAGTACTTTACATACATCAGCAGAAGACAGAGAATGTATATAAATTTCTACTTCATAAATTTTTCTACAAGTGTATTTAGATGATTAGCATCCCCTTTGGGAGAAACAAAATCACTCCCGGCATCAGGGTGGAAGATGAACTGAAAAAGAGAAAAGTTAGGAGGCCAAAAACAGAATCAACAGATTTGCTGTACTGAGTAAGGGAAAGGGAACAGTCTAAGACAATGCTGGTTTCTGGTTGGGCAGCTGGATGGTCAGGGACAGTAGCATCGCGTCAAGGAGCACTAAGTGAGAAACTACTGCGAGGAAAGATAAGTGGAAATGGACGTTTTACTCATATTAAAACCAATATAGTACATCAATAAATAAAAGTCAATAAATCAATAAATAAAGGACACCCAAACTCCCATACACATTCATCTCATTAGATGCAGAAAAAACATTAGACAAAAATCCAACCTCTTCTGGGACTTCCCTGGTGGCCCAGTGGTTAAGAATCCGCCTGCCAGTGCAGAGGACATGGGCTTGACCTCTGGTGGGGGACTAAGATCCCATAAGCTAGCATCACAACTGTTAAACCCAGGCGCGTCAACAAGAGCCTGCACGCCACAAACCACGGAGCCGGAGCACTGTGGAGCCTGAGCACTGTGGAGCCTGCGCGGCACAATCAGAGAGAAGCCTGCACACTGCAATGAAAGGTCTCACATGCCACAGCTAAGACCCGACACAACCATAAATAAACAAATAAATAAACAAATGTTTCTGAAAAAGAATAAAGTACCCAGGAATAAATGTATATAAAGAGACAACAGACCTGTGCTCCAAAAACTATAAGACTCTGATAGAGGAAAAAAAATGAAGATGACACAGATAGATAGCATGTTCTTAGATTCAAATACTAAATGTCAAAAATGACTGTACTACACAAGGCAATGTACAGATTCAATGCAATCCCTATCAAATTACCAATGGTATTTTTCACAGAACTAGAACTTAAAAAATTAAACTTTATATGGAGACATGAAAGACCCCAAAGAGCCAAAACAATCTTGAGAAAGAGAAACAGAGCTGGAGGAACCAAGCTCCCTGACTTCAGACTTTACTACAAAGTTACAGTCATCAACAGTATGGTACTGGCACAAAAACAGGCATACAGGTGAACAGAACAGGATTGAAAGCCCAGAAATAAACCTACACATCTATGGTAAATTAATCAACAAAGGAGGCAAGACTGTACAATGATGGAGAGTCTCTTCAATAAGTGGTGCTGGCAAAACTGGACAGCTACATTTTAAAAAAATGAAATTGGAACATTCTTTAACATCATCACAAAAATAAGTTCAAAATGGATCAACAACCTAAATGTAAGACTGGACATTGTAACACTCATAGAGGGAAAACACAGGCTCTCTGCCATAAATCACAGCACTATCTTTGTCAATGCATCTCCTAGAGTAACGGAAATAAAAACAAACAAACAAATGGGACCTAATTAAACTCAAAAGCTTTTGTACAGCAAAGTAAACCATAAAGAAAACAAAAAGACAACCCACAAAATAGGAGAAAATATTTGCAAATGATGCGACCAACAAAGGACTAGTCTCCAAAATTTACAAACAGCTCATGTGGCTTAATATCATCAAAACAAACAGCCCAGTCAAAAATAAAGGGCTGAAGACCTAAATAGACATTTCTCCAAGCAGACATACAGATGGCCAAGAGGCACATGAAAAGACGTTCAACATCTCTGATTATTAGAGAAATGAAAATAAAAAATTTTATACAATGAGGTATCACCTAACACTAGTCAAAATGGCCATCATTAAAAATCTACAAACAATAAGCACTAGAGAGGGTGTGGGGAGAAGGGAGTCCTCGTCCACTGTTAGTGAGAATGCTAACTGGCACAGCCACTGCGGAGGACGGCACTGCTGCTGAAGAAAACTAAAAACCAGAGCCACCAAGCGATCCTGCAATCCCACTCACAGGCATATGTCCAGAGAAAGCAGGGTCTGAGAGGATACACGCACCCGAACGTTCACTGCAGCACTGTTTACAACAGCCAAGTCATGCAAGCAACCTAGACGTCCACTGACAGAGAAATGGATAAAGAAGATATGCATCACGCATTATCAGAGAGATGCAAATCAAAACCACACTGAGGTACCATCTCATGCCAGTCAGAATGGCTGCTATCCAAAAGTCTACAAGCAATAAATGCTGGAGAGGGTGTGGAGAAAAGGGAACCCTCCTACACTGTTGGTGGGAATGCAAACTAGTACAGCCACTATGGAGAACCGTGTGGAGATTCCTTAAAAACTGGAAACAGAACTGCCTTATGACCCAGCAATCCCACTGCTGGGCATACACACCGAGGAAATCAGAACTGAAAGAGACACGTGTACCCCAATGTTCATCGCAGCACTGTTTATAATAGACAGGACATGGAAACAACCTAGATGTCCATCAGCAGATGAATGGATAAGAAAGCTGTGGTACATATACACAATGGAGCATTACTCAGCCATTAAAAAGAATACATTTGAATCCATTCTAATGAGGTGGATGAAACTGGAGCCTATTATACAGAGTGAAGTAAGCCAGAAAGAAAAACACCAATACAGTATACTAATGCATATATATGGAATTTAGAAAGACGGTAACGATAACCCCGTATGCGAGACAGCAAAAGAGACACAGATGTATAGAACAGTCTTTTGGACTCTGTGGGAGAGGGAAAGTGTGGGATGATTTGGGAGAATGGCATTGAAAAATGTATAATATCATATATGAAACAAATCGCCAGTCCAGGTTCAATGCATGATACAGGATGCTTGGGGCTGGTGCACTGGGATGACCCAGAGGGATGGTACGGGGAGGGAGGAGGGTGGGGGCTTCAGGATGGGGAACTTGTGTACACCCATGGTGGATTCATGCTGATGTATGGCAAAACCAATACAATATTGTAAAGTAATTAGCCTCCAATTAAAATAAATAAATTTATATTAAAAATTTTTTTAAAAAGAAGATATGCCAATGCTGTGCTAAGTTGCTTCAGTCATGTCTGACTCTGTGACCCCATAGACAGCAGCCCACCTGCAGGCTCCTCCACCCATAGGATTTTCCAGGCAAGAGTACTGGAGTGGGGTGCCATTGCCTTCTCCAAAAGAAGATATGGTATCTATCTATATTTATATATACTGAGTCAGCCACCCATTCCACTATTCTGGCCTGGAGAATTCCATGGACTGCATAGTCCATGGGGTCACAAAGAGTTGGACACAACTGAAGTGACTTAGCCCACAAGCACACACTGGATGGACCTAGAGATACTAAGTGAAGTAAGCCCAACAGAAGAAGATCATACAATATCACTTCTAATGCAGAATCTAAAAAGAAATTACACAAATGAGCTTATTTACAGAAAAGACACAGAGTCAGAGGCTTAGAGAATGAACTCAGGATAACCGGGGGAAGGGTGGAAGGGAAGGACAGGGAGGGAGTTTGGAATTGTAAACGTATTTTAAATGGACCTACATAGGGAACTCTGCTCAATATTTTATAACAACCTAAATGGGAAAAGAATTTGAAAAAGAATGGATACACATATATGTATATACTGGGTTGGCCAAAAAGCTGTCTGGGGCTTCCCAGGCACTGAACTTTTGGGCAACCCAACAACTGAGTCACTTTGCTGTACACCCGAAACTTACCACAGCACTGTTAACCAACCATCTCCAAAAAAAGTTAGAAACCCACAAATAGCCCAGAAAGCACCTTTAGATAAACACAGAAAGAAATTAGAACATTCCAAAATGTGGAAGTATTATATGCGTATCACAGAATGAAAATATGTAGAAAATACTCCATCCTTCTGCGATGGATGCAAGGCAAAATATTTTGGGTTCATCCAAATAAGATGCACGATTCAAATCTGTTATACATCATGTCCTCTCTGACTGAAAACTAGTGTGTCAAGTAAATGGTGTTCTGCCTGATGCCATAATGTAGAAGTATTATCTCTGTTAGTCCATTTATGCCAAAAGTGGTATAACACTTGAAGGGCCATCACAGTTAAGTTGTTGACTGAAGAGATACTGAGAGGGAATACTGTTTTCACTCATGTCTTTAATCCATGAGGAATTTATTTTTATATGTGGCATAAGAAAGAATTCAATTCAGTTTTATCCCAATTTTATTCTAGTTGAACTAGCATCATTTGTTAAATATATGATTTCTTTTAGATATTAAATATATATTCAATTTCTATGTCATACCTGTATCTGTATTCTCAATTATGTCCCACAGAACTTTTTGCCTATTCCCATGAAAAATCATATTCTATTTATTAGAGTGACTCTTTTAGTATCTTCTAGTATCTATTAACACTCCTCCCCCTCACTATTCTTTCATTATATCTTTTTTAGTTTTTAACTTGGCTTGTCTGTTCTTACAGATTTATTTTTCCATATAAATTTTTAAATAACTTTATATCTAATTCTCATACCTCATAGAAAATCTGCTATGATGTTTAGTGGAGTTGCATTAAATGTATATATCAATTTTGTGAGCATGAGAATACATAACATTAAATTTTTCCAACCAAGTTTTAAAATCACATATACTGTGACTGATACCCAAATTGTATTTCCAGCCAGGAGGAAAAGATGTGCTGTGGGCAACTCACATTTAACACATCCAGAACATTCCCGCCTCAATTCCCCACCCTAGTATATGACGTCACTAGCCACTCAGTTGCTCAGACCAAGAAGCTAAATTTAACCCTCCCCTCTTTCCCTTTCAAATTCATTACATACATTCTATTAGCCTGTCCTACTGACCCCATCATCACCCCCATCTTCTCCGCCTCAGCCCGAATCTGAGCCCCCTGCCCTTCCTCCTCCAGTGCATCCCTCAGGGTTTTCTTAACATAACCAGGAAGGAAGGAAGGGAAAGTCGCTCAGTCGTGTCCGACTCTTTGCGACCCCATGGACTGTAGCCTACCAGGCTTCTCAGTCCATGGGATTTTCCAGGCAAGAGTACTGGAGTGGGTTGCCATTGCCTTCTCCAGGGGATCTTCCCGACCCAGGGATCGAACCCGGGTCTCCTGCATTGTAGGCAGACGCTTTGACCTCTGAGCCATGAGGGAAGCCACATAACCAGAATGATCTCCTAAAACAATACACAGCTCACCTAGTTAAAATCCCCCAACAGCTTCCTATTACAACCAGAATAAAGTCCAAACTATTTAACACGGCACTTATAAGGCTCTACAATACATACCTTCATCTACTTCTCAAACCTCAGCTTCTACACTTCTCCCTTTTGTTCACCACATTTCAGACATACTGGCCTTTCTGTCTCCTGAAAAGGCCAAACTTATTATGTTGTCAAAGGTCTTTGTCTCTAGAATGATCTTCCAAATCTTGCTTCATTCAGATAATTCATGCTTCAGGTCAAATGTAACGTGCTTAGCAAATCAAATCTAAAGGAGTATAAAAAGAATTATACACCACAACTATGTGGAATACTATCTGAGGTATTAATATCATTAAAAAACCAACTGAGGGTCCATCGTGGCAATGGACTAAAAAAGAAAAATCACATGATCATATCAATAGATGCAAAAAAGGCATAAGACAAATGCTAATAGTTACTCACAATAAAAATTCTCAGGAAACTAGGAATACAGAAGAACTCTCTGTCAACCTTATAAAGCGTATCTACAGAAACTCACAGCTAACAGCATGTTTCATGGTGAGAAATTCTAAGCTTTCCCACAAAGATGAGGTCCGAGTCGTATCAATGTCCCCCTTCACCACTCCTTTTCAATAATATACTGGAAGGCCTTGCTAATGCAGTAATACAAGAAAAGGAAATAAACGGTACACAGATTGGGAAGGAAGACACAGAACTGTCTTTGTGCATAGATGACACAATCATCTGTGTAGAAAATCCAAAAAAATCAGCCCCCCCCCCCAAAAAAAATTCCTGGAACTAATATGTGACTATAGTAAGGCTGCAGGATACAAAGTTAACATATACAAAAATTAATTGGTATCCTACATACTGACAGTAAGCAAGTGGAACCTGAAATTGAAAATCCAATACCATTATATTAACACCCCAAACTGAAATATTTAGGCATATATCTAACAAAATAGACACAAAATCTATATGAGGAAAACCACAAAACTCTGATGAATGAAATCAAGAACTATAAAAAATAGATATTCTATATTCATGGATAGGAAGACTCAGTACTATCAAGATGATAGTAATTAGGATAAAAAAAAAAAGATGTCAGTTCTTCCCAACTTATCTGAATGTTGGAGAAGTTTATTGAGAAGACACGACCACCAACTGACCTAAGAACTGAACCCAGGCAACTAGAGACTCTGTACCCTGTTAAGGTCGCTATATAAATGCTTAAGATTCTAGCAGGCAGGTGTATGGAGATCGCCTTGTCACTCAGCTGCCCAAGACATGCCTCGTATGTAAATTTCCCTCCCCACTACCAGTGAGGAGAAACACCAACTCTGGGACCCCCAGCTCTTCCCAGCAGGGAACAAGCTTTAGCCCTAGAATCCCTTAGGCCTCTGCCTCACCCACCAGCAGGCAAACACCAGCTCTGGGACCCACTGGCCTTGCAGCTAGAGACCCCAGGACCCAACCCTGCCTGCCAGCTGGCTGATAACAACTCCAAGACACCCTGGGCCCCTTAGCCAAATGCCCCAGGATCTAGCCAGTCTCACTAGTTGGCCAACACCACTTTTGGGACACCCCAGACTCTAGCTATGCTGGAACTGGCCCCACCCACCTGCAGGCCAGTATATCTGGGACACCCCAGCACTGCAACCACCCACTCCAGAAACCAGTGCAAACCACCAGTGGGCCAGCACTAGCTCCAGGACAGTCAGCAGCTGCTGCTCAGCCCTGCCCACCAGTAGCCAGCATCCTCCACACAAGTCAGTGCCTGGCAACTGACTGGAACGTGGGGCCAGCCATACCTATCAGAGGCTCATAACAGTAGGACCCACACAGCCCATGTAGCAGGCACCCCTAGAGTTCTGGTGACCAAGTGGGGCCATGCTGTTGGGACAAAGAAGAACTGAGTGAAGGGAAATAGGCAAGCTACGCTATAGAGAGTTCTAGGTAACGACTGTGAAAGTGTTCAGAGAATTTGGGAGAAGACTGGATGAACAGAAGTTTCTCACAGAAAGTTTAGAAAGATAAACAAAAACCAAACAGAGATGAAGAACACAGGAACTGAAATGGAAAATACACTACAGGGAATCAACAGTATATTAAATGGTGCAGAGGAACAGATTAGCGAGCTGGAAGACAAGTAATGGAAATCACTCAAGCTGAACAAAAGAAAGAATTTTAAAAATTGAGGACAGCTCAAGAGACCTGTGATACAACATCAAGCATATTAACATTCGAATTACAGGGGTCCCAGGAGAAGAGAGAGAGCGAGCAGAGAACATATTTGAAGACACAACAACTGGAAACCTCCCTAACCTGAGGAAGGATAAAGACATCCAGGTCCAGGAAGCACAGGAAGTCCCCACCAGGATCAACCCAAAGAAGACCACACCAAGACAGAAAAATCAGAGAAAGAATGTCAAACGCAGCAAGGGAAAAGTAGCAAGTTATGTACAAGGGAACTCCCACAAAGGACCTTTCAGTAGAAACTCTGCAGGCCAGGAGGGAGTGGCATGATACACTTTAAGTGATGAAAGGGATAAACTTACAACCAAGTAGGTAAAGCTTTATGACCCAGTAAAGTTTGTGTTCAGATTTTATGAAGAGATCAAAAGTTTTAAAGACAAGCAAAAACTAAGAGAGTTTAGCACCACTAAACCAACTTCATAAGAAACGCTAAAGGGACATTTCTAAGTGAAAAAGAAAAGGCCAGAAATAGAAACATGAAAATCAGGAAAGGGGAAATCTCTCGAGTGAAGACAGACATGCAGTAAAATTAGTGAATGAGCCACAGTAAGGAGTCGAAAGACAAAAGCCATGGAGTCATCTATATCCGCAGTGACAAGAAGATGTGAAATACGATGCTAGAAACAGAAAACTTGGCGGGGGGTGATGCAGGATTGTTAAAAAGGGTTTGAACTTAAGAGATCAGTAACTTAAGTACACACGCACACACACAGAAGGCAATGTACAGTGTGGAGAATGCAGTCCGTAACGACATAGTATCTTGTCTGGTGATGCATCTTAATTAGACTTACCATGGCGACCGTTTGCAACTGTTGAGAAATACTGAATCACTATGTTGTGTAACAAGCACTGACACAGTGTCGTAGGTCAATTACACTTCAAAAACAAACTCACAGAAAAAGAGGTCAGATATCAGAGGCAAGGGATGGAATGGGGAATTGGATTAAGATGATCAAAAGGTACAAACTTATGAGATTAAAAAAAAACTCAATAAAATTGGAAGAGGAAAAAAAATATGGTATTTGCAAAAGAGTAGACAAAATACCAATGGAAGAGAACAGAGACCCAAAATAGACCCTTATAAATATAATCAACTGATTTTTGACAAAGGAGTAAAGGTGCTACAATGGAGCAAAGATGGGCTCCTTGAACAAACAGTGTGGGAACAGACATCTATACGTAAAAAATGAATCTAGACACAGACCTTACACCTTTCACAGAAAGTAACTCAAAATGAATCACAGACCTAAATGTAAAACTACAAAATTCCTGGAAGACAGCATAGGAGGAAATCTAGATGACCTTGGGCATGATGATGCCTTTTTAGATACAACAGTAAGCACAGGATCCATGAAAGAAAGACAGCTGGACTTCACTAAAATAAAAAAAAAAATTCTGCCCCGTGGAAGACAAAAGCAAGAGCACTAGGAGACAGGCCACAGACCGGGAGAAAACATTTGTAACAGAGTTCCAGAAAAACGTCTATTTCTGCTTCACTGACTATGCTAAAGCCTTTTTGACTGCGTGGATCACAACAAACTGGAAAATTCTTAAAGAGATGGGAACATCAGACCACCTTACCTGCCTCCTGAGAAATCTGTATGCAGGTCAAGAAGCAACAGTTAGAACTGGACATGGAGCAAACAGACTGATTCCAAACTGGGAAAGAAGTAAGTATGTCAAGGCTGTGTATTGTCACCATGCTTATTTAACTAATAGGCAGAGTACATCATGCAAAATGCCAGGCTGGATGAAGCACAAGCTGGAATCAAGATTGCCAAGAGAAACATCAATAACCTCAGATACGCAGATGATACCACCCTAAGGCAGAAAGCGAAGAGGAACTAAAGAGCGTCTTGATTAAAGAGGAGAGTGAAAAAGCTGGCTTAAAATTCCAGGTTTAAAAAATGAAGATCATGGCATCTGGTCCCATCACTTCATGGGAAATAGATGGAGAAACAATGACAGACTTTATTTTGGGGGGCTCCAAAATCACTGCTGAAGAACTGATGCTTCTGAACTGTGGTGTTAGAGAAGACTCTCGAGAGTCCCTTGGACTGCAAGGAAATCCAACCAGTCCATCCTAAAGGAAATCAGTCCTGAATATTCACTGGAAGGACGGATGCTGAAGCTGAAACTCCAATACTTTGGCCACCTGATGTGAAGAACGAACTCACTGGAAAAGACCCTGATGCTGGGACAGACTGAAGGCAGGAGAAGAGGATGACAGAGGATGAGATAGTTGGATGGCATCACCGACTCAATGGACATGAGTTTGAGCAAGCTTCAGGAGTTGGTGATGGACAGGGAGGCCTGGCGTACTGCAGTCCATGGGGTCGCAGAGTCGGACATGACTGAGTGACTGAACTGAACTGAAAATCACTGCATATGGGGACTGCAGCTGTGAAATTCAAAGACGCTTGCTCCTTGGAAGAAAAGCTATGACAAACCTAGACAGTATATTAAAAAGCAGAGACATGATTTTTCCAACAAAGGTCCATCTAGTCAAAGCTATGGTTTTTCCAGTAGTCATATACGGATGTGGGAGTTGGACCATAAAGAAGGCCGAGCACCAAAGGATCAATGTTTTTGAACTGTGGTGCTGGAGAAGACTGGAGAGTCTCTTGGACTGCAAGGATATCAAACCAGTCAATCCTAAAGGAAATCAACCGTGAATATTCACTGGAAGGACTGATGCTGAAGCTCCACTACTTTGGCCATCTGATGTGGAAGTTGATTCACTGGAGAAGACCCTGATGCTGTGAGAGAGTGAAGGCCGGAAGAGTGCGACAGAGGATGAGATGGTTGGATGGCATCACTGACTCGACGGACACGAGTTTGAGCAAGCTCTGGAGTTAGTGATGGACAGGGAGGCCTGGCGTGCTGCAGTCTGTTAGGTCGCAAAGAGTCAGACACGACTGAGCGGCTGGACAACAACATTCAAAATATACAAGGAGCTAAAAACTCAGCCATAAGAAAAACCAATTAAAAAGTAGGCCAAAAACCTTAACACACTCCTCATCAAAGAAGATACACAGATGGAAAATAAGCATATGAAAACATGCTCCATATCATATGTCACCAGGAAAATGCAAATCAAAACTTTAAGACTCCACTACATGCCTATCAGAATGGCCAAATCAGGAACACCGACATCTCCAAATGCTGACAAGGGTGACGAGTGACAGGGGCTCTCACACACTGCCGGTGAGACAGCAGAAACAGAACACTCACTTGGAAGAGAGTTTGGCAGTTTCTCAGAAAACGACAACCTTCCCAAACAATGCAGCAACTGTGCTCCCTGGTATTTATCCAAAGGAGTGAGACCATGTCCACACGGAAACCTGCACACGGATGTTTACAGCGCCACTCATCATCGCCAAGACGCGGACGCAACCGAGAAGCCCTTCAACAGGCAAATGGGTAAATAAATCTGGCACAACCAGATGATACAATATTTGTCACTGAACAGTCACTCAGTGTCCAACTCTTTGTGACCCTGTAGACTGGGGAGGAGCCCACCAGGCTCCTCTGTCCATGGGATTCTCCAGGCAAGAATCCTGCAGTGGGTAGTCATTTCCTTCTCCAGGAGATCTTCCTGGCCCAGGGATCGAACTCAGGTCTCCTGCATTGCAGGCAGATTCTTTACCATCTGAGCCACCAAGGAAGCCCCCAAATAAATAAAATTATTTTAAAAAATAAAGACTTCAAAGGAAATAATCTAAAACACAACAGTAGGGCCTTCCCTGGTGACTGAGTGGTAAACGAGCCTCCTTTACCAGGAGACATGAGTTCGATCCCTCATCTGGGAAAATCTCACACGCTGCTGAGCAACTAATAGCCGTGTGCCACAACTATCGAGCCTGTGCTCTAGAGCCCAGGAGCTGCAACTGCTGAAGCCCGTGTGCCCTGGAGCCTGCACTGTGCAGCCACTGCAGAGAGGGGCTTGCGCACTGCAGGCAGAGGGCAGCCCCTGCTTGACGTGACTAGAGGAAAAGCCACACGGCAATGGCAGCTCAGCACAACCGCAAATTAAAGACAATAAAAACAAAACAGAATGGTAATATCTCTAGGTATAAGATTGCGGGTAAGTATTTTTCTTTTTCCATACTTTCCAATGTTCTATTATAAGTAGGTATTAACAATTTTTAAAACATAATAGCCACCTTCTAAGAGGGGGCCTACCAAACCTCTCCTACTCCTTTATTATGTCAACTTCGGACTCCTACATAGTCTCTTTGCACCTGCAAAAATTCCTTTGTGAGAGCATGTCAACTTGGAATCTAAATCAAACATCCAGGTTCCAGGTGAAACTCCCCACCGTGTCACAGCACCACCCTCTACAGCGCGTCACGTGCTCCTACACTGTCCAGGGGCTGGCTGACTCTACAGTGCGTCACGTGCTCCCGCGCTGTCCAGGGGCTGGCTGACTCTACAGTGCGTCACGTGCTCCCGCGCTGTCCAGGGGCTGGCTGACTCTACAGCGCGTCACGTGCTCCCACACTGTCCAGGGGCTGACTGACTATTGGGCTTCCCTGGCGGCTCAGACAGTGCAGCATCTGCCTGCAGTGCAGGAGACCTGGGTTCAATCCCTGGGTTGGGAAGATGCCCTCGAGAAGGAAATGGCAACCCACTCCAGTACTCTTGCCTGGAAAATCCCATGGACAGAGGAGCCTGGCAGGCTACAGTCCAAGGGGTTGCAAAGAGTCAGACATGACTAAGTGAACTAATTATTAGTTAATTGATAATCAATTCATCAATTATTAAATATTAGTTGACTAATAATTATTATTAGAAAAGTCACACTGCAACCAAGTAATGATGACCAGTCTATGGATTCTATTATTAGTTATCACCTATGTTTTAACACTTAAAATACCCTTCCACTTTCCACCCCTCCTTGGGAATTGTGCCCTGCCCCTGATCAATCTTAGAATCTGTAAAGATAGGGCCACTGAGGTGATTAGATATGGTTACATCATCATCTTGTGGCTAATTTAAACAATACCACAAGCAATATCATACTATTATGTTGGTGCAAACATAATTGCGGTTTCAGAATTATAATCATTATAATTAGGCTCAAACACTTCTTAACCAAAATAGGAACCATTAAAATCAACATTTTTTTGCCAATGAGAAATAAGTTTATTTATTCCTACGGTGCTTCGGGATTCAGCGAACTCTTGGAAAGCATTTTCTGCCTCCTGCTGGTGGTGGAAGTGTTTTCCCTGCAGAAAGCTGTACAAGTGCTTGAAGAAGTGGTAGTTGGTTGGCAAGAGGTCAGGTGAATACAGTGGATAAGGCAAAATTTCGTAGCCCGATTCATTCAATTTCTGAGGCGCTGGTTGGGCAATGTGCGGTAAAGTGCTGTTGTGGAGAAGAACTGGGCCTCTTCTGTTGACCAATGCCAGTTTCAGGCACTGTGGTTTTCAGTGCATCTCAGTGATTTGCTGAGCATACTTCTCAGACGTTACAGTTTCACTGGGATTCAGAAAGCTTTAGTGGGTCAATTGGGCAACAGACCACCCAACAGTGACCATGACTTTTTTGGCCAAGTTTGGCTTTGAGAACCTCTTTGGAGCCTCCTCTTGGTCCAACCACTGAGCTGGTTATCACCGGTTGTCATATAAAATCCACTTTTCATCACATGTCACAATCTGATGAGAAATAGTTCACCGTTGTTGTGTAGAATAAGAGAAGACAACGCTTCAAAATGCTGATTTTTTTGATTTCGGTCAACTCACGAGGCTCATCGAGCTTTATCACCTTTCCAATTGCTTCAAATGCTGAAGGACTGTCGAATGGTCAATGCTGAGTTCTTGGGGCAACTTCTGGAGCAGTTGTAACAGGATCAGCTTCGATGATGGCTCTCAGTTGGTCACTGTCAACTTTATCTAAAAGTGTAGACCCCTTGTTTGGGCTCCAATAAGAGGCTGAATACCATCCATAATTTGGCGATGATATAATCCAGAATTCTCACCTCACATCCAACCTCTTTGCTTTATCGGTATGCTCCCCAAGCTCGGTATTAAAGTAAACTCAGTTATCTCTCCTTGATTGTGAAGAACAAGATACTTTTAGAGTGAAATCTGAGTTAACATCTCCCACAATCACAACTACTTATTTGCCAATCCAGCTTTATGAGCCACTCATCCCAAAAGAAAAAATATATAGTTTAGTGGTGTTGTGATGAATTCAGCCCATCTGTGGCCTCAAGAACAGCTAGATCCTAGGTGCAATGTCTAGCTTCAGTCCCACTGCCTCTCCTCTCATCCCAAGAACTTTTTAGTATTTTTCTGTCAAGCTTACTAATTTAGATGGATATAAGCATACCAGTGTTTTAAGGTGGGCACTATATTTCACTTGATCTTTTAACAATCCCACCCATTTTTACATTACATTAGCCAACAGAGGGTGATATTGCAGACAGGAAATCCAGGACCTGTTAAGGCTTTCATATAAGTTCTTGCAGTCTTTGGCCAATATGGTGAAACCATGCGCCACCTTATAATTAGAATAGATGCCACTGTAGCAAGGCAGCTTGTTTACACTGGCCGGGTATAGCCCCTTCCAGCCCTTTGCTGTCAAAGAACACTGATCCACAAAGGAGGACACTGAGCCTGAAGAGAAGTCAGTCAGCTGTTAGTGGCTGCTCCATGCTTGGCTCGTGGCAATATGCAGTCCCAAGCTTTGCAGAACACAGCGTCCTAGCTGCTGGGCCCTCTTCCGGAGTGCATCCAGGGCGCAGCAGCAACTGCCCACTTCGGAACCTCACAGGGGGAGGGTGAGATCATTTATATGCCTCTTCAGTACTAGCATATTGGATATTTGCTCTATTTCTGACTGCAGACTCTGGCTCCACATTGGAAATTTATTTACAGACGCTCCTGGGCTTTTCATGGTCCAAACCACTGAGCCAAACCGACTGATCCGCCAGTCTGTTGAAGTCAACTACTGGGTCACGCCTCACTTGGTGCTGTCCAGGATGCACACGATTTGCCCATTAAGTGAACCTGCCGGGTCCCCAGTTTGTTAGCATTTTTCTGGACTGACAATGCAAGATATCTGTCTTGAAAAGACATTAAATGTTTTCAGCCACTGATGACACTGGGCAGATCCATTAATGGAAAACCCTACTAATCACTGCTTTTCTTGATAGAAAAAAAAAAAACAACCCTCCAAATATGCCTTGGGCAATAGGCCCAGACTTTTTAAAGGGGTCTTAATACTTGGCAAACGATCAATACTGTGATATAATTTGTTGTCATTGTTTAGTTGCTAAATTGTGTCCAACACTTTGCAAACCCTTGGGCTGGCTCCTCTGTCCATGGGATTTCCCAGGCAAGAATACTGGAGTGGGCTGCCATTTCCTCATCCAAAGGATCTTGTATAACAGTAAATGAATAAATTTGGGTGGGCCTAGGGTTTTTTGAGTTTGACTTCCCCGCCCACCACCATGGATTACTTCTATGTCTAGAGCAGTGGTTGTCAACCCTGGCTGCTTACTGGAATCATCTAGGAAGCTTAAAGACAGACGCAAACAGCAACAAATAAATTACACCTGAGACCCATCCTAAAGAAATTAAATTGGAATTTCTAGGGATGAGACTCAGGCACTGGTGGTTTTACTTTGCTTTAACTCTCCAAGTGATTCTAGTATGCAGCCAGGATTGAAAATGAAGAATCTAGAGCAATGTTTTTCAAACTTCAGAATACATCAATATCACATGGAGGTAATTAAAGTGGATTGTTGGGCCCCACATCCAGAGTTTCTGATTAGGTCTGGGATGCAGTTTGACAATCTGCATTTCTAACAGTCTTCCAGGTGATGCTAATGTATTAGTTAAAGGACAGCATTGAAAACCACTGGCCTAGAGTGTGCTTTTCAAACTTTAATATCAAAACCCACAATTTTAATATTTCAAACCCATAACACTACCTGAGAATGCTGTTAACATTCTAATTCAGCAGGCCTGGGGTGAGGTTTGAGAACTGCTTTTCTAATGAGCTCCGAGGTAATGCCGAAAGTGATGGTCTAAGGACTATATCTTTGAACAGCAAGTATCTAGAGCTACCAGCCATGTGCCATTTAAAAAATAATCAACCAAACTAGCAGCTGCAGGAGCAGACCCTGAAGGAGGCCAGTTCTGTACACCTGTGATGACATGACTCATCCTGATGACTTCTTCCTGCTCCCTCTGCTCCCTTGATCATATAAACATCCGTGCACGGCCTCCTCAACAGTCATGATCACAATGTGACTATTGCAAAACAGCTAACATCTCCCCTAAGCTGAAGTACTGCTCATCTGACTAGATACAGCTGGTCACTTTCTTCTCCCTGAAACACTATTTTTAACTTGATCTCCATGACTCTACATCTCTCGGCTTTTCTCCCGTCTCTCTGGCCACTGTTTTGTCCGCTCTTTTTCGTCTTCCGAATATTTAAACGTTGGAGGGCCCCGGGAAGCCGTTGTTCAGATTCTTTACATTCACTCCCTCAGTGACCTCATCCAGGGTTATGACTTTAAATACTACCTACATGCTGGTAACACTCATTTATCCCAGCGCAGACTGCTTCCCTGGATTATAGACATGTATGTTCAATTGGCCTAACGTACAAGCCCACTTGGTTGGTTGTCTGCTGCTGTTGCTAAGCCACTTCAGTCGTGTCCGACTCTGTGCAACCCCATAGACAGCAGCCCACTAGGCTCACCCGTCCCTGGGATTCTCCAGGCAAGAACACTGGAGTGGGTTGCCATTTCCTTCTCCAATGCATGAAAATGAAAAGTGAAAGTGAAGTCGCTCAGTCATGTCCAACCCTCAGCGACCCCATGGACTGCAGCCCACCAGGCTCCTCGGTCCATGGGATTTTCCAGGCAAGAGTACTGGAGTGGGGTGCCATTGCCTTCTCTGGGTTGGTTGTCTATTAGTATCTAAAACAGCTCATGATCGTCCCTTTCTCCCGAAGCAGAAAATCTGCCCTCCCCACAGCCTTTGCTAATTCACTAACAGGCAACCCCATTCTCAGGTGTTCTGGCCCCAAACTGCGATCATCACTGACCTTTCTTTCCTGTCACAATTTACACCTGGTCCACTAGTAAATCACGCTGCCTCTGTCTTCAAAGTATGTCGAGTGGTTTCTCACTGCTCCCGTTGTTACCGCTTTGGCCCAAGCCACGAACATCTCTTCTAAGTCTCCTAAGTGGTCTGTCTGCTTCCATCTTTCACCTCTCCCTCCATCATCAATACAGGATCCAGAGTGACCTTGTCAAACCATTAACTCAAATTAGGTCACTAATTTGATTAAATTGTTCCAATGGCTTCTAATCTCCCTCAGATGTGAAGGCAAAAAAATCTTCTCAATAGCCCACGAAGTCCTAAACAATCTGTGCCACCACCATTCATCATCAGACCTCGTCTCTGTGCTTTTATGGGAATTCACTGCACTCCAGCCACTCTAACTCTCCTACTGCCCCTCAAACACATGAGGCATTCCACTTCAGGCCTCTGAACGTGACGTCCTTTGCCTGCAACGTCATTCCCTCCAGACAGCCACCCGGCACAGTCCCTCACCTCCACGGCTCACTCAAGCGTTACATTTATATTTTAAGGAGGCCTTCCTGGCTCCCCTACCCAAACTTCTATCTAAACTCTTTCCAATAGTCTGTGTCTCACTTTCCTGCTTTTCTCCCCTAGCCCTTACATATTATATATATCTACACACACAGACAGATACACCGCTATATACACAAGATAATATATATGTACATACCAAATACATAATTCAATATATGTGCATAAATGTGAAATTTACCTTGTTTATTACCTCCCCCCAGTACATAAAGTATCAGTGAAGGTTGGGAATTTCACTTGTTTGGTTCACTGCTGTAATTCTAGTGCTAAAAACAGCCACTGACAAATACGAATAGGTGCTCAATAAATATCTGCTGAAAGACTAAGTGAAACAAGAAATACCTATTTTTACACTAATATGTATCCCAGACACCACTTAAGAAAGTGTCTTAAGAATGTGGGTGTAACCAACTGTGGCAAATGATGATGATAAATCAAAAGAGATGAGAACAGAGAACTGACCTCTGGATAGAGCACTGTGGAGGTCACTGGTGACCTTGACAAGAGCTGCAATGGTGAAATAAAATACAGCCAGGACTGAATGGGAGAAAAAGAGCTGAAGACAGTGAGTACAGATGACTTTTTCAGTTATTTTCTCTTAACACGAAACCACTGCATACGGCACTGCCTCTCTTCAGAACGCTATGCCTTCGCTCACTTCCCCCATGACTCTGCCTCTCCGTTGTCCTTCAAGACCCAGCCTGCTTAGGTGTTCCACTCACTGGGACACATCCCTGTAACTGTTATACGCCTGCATACACCATACCCCAGGTACACTAATGCTATCCCTGGTACACACAGGAATCTTACACTTGACTGGCAGGGTTTAACTCCTAATACCTTCAGGCTAGACCCGTGCACAAAGAAGGAGTTCAATAAATATTTCTTGGATGAGTAAAAAGCCTTGAAGGAACAGTAAGTTGATCGTTTCTAAGGAACTATTCTTATTTCTTAATAGTTTCTAGGAATTTATTTACCATATGTTTTCCTTAATTTATATAAAATATATTTTATTAGTTATCTGTATATTAGACATCATAAAATAAAAAAGGAAACAATTATAATACAAATCTAAAATTTCTCTTTTACCCTAATAATATACACTTAAGGTACATTTATGATAGTTTGAACTATTATTCTATATAATTCCAACCTTTGCCTGAAAACATGTTAATTTTACCTCTTAAACTATGCAGCATTTGAAAAACAACCATAAATATTTTGATATCCTAACACACAAAATGAAATCTTACAGAAAAAAATTATTATATAGTCTGTAAAAGTTAAGACCACCAATTCTAGTTACTTAAACATGGGGACATTTTACTAAATCTGTATGTTGCTTAATACTTTCTGAAGTACAGCTTCTGAATATTACACAATGCTTAAGAAAATTCTGGAATCAAGTTTGAAGGAAGGAGTTCTACCCACTTCTCAAACTGCTTATTTAATAATTACACATGCATATTTTGGGATACAGATTGGCAATGTGTTTCCTAAACAGAATCATCCGGGGGCACTGTGTGAAAAACAAATTCCTGGGATCCAGCTCTAGAGGATTCTAGCTTACTACATCTCATGAAAAGGCTAAAAAAAATGGCAAAAAGCTCGTTAAATGATTCTGATGATCAGTCAGGTTTGGGAAATATTGACCATATATCTGGAAACATTAAGTAGACAACCAGTAGGCTTGTGGTGATTCCTGCCAGACCTTAGAAAGTTGCTGCCCTCAACCCATAAACACAAAACACACGATCCACCATGGAAACATCACACATTCCAAAACACTTTTCCAACAACAATTCTGACTTGTGTTGAATAAATGAAATTTTCATACTATAAGTACAGTCGTTAGAAACCACTTTTACTAGACTATGGTGAAGCCTGATCAGTATTTTTTCTCAAGAGCACCACCTGCCACAATTGACGAGCTACTCTACCTTTCATTTTGTCTAAAGAAAAAAAAAAAGTAGTAACAAAATGCACCAAGTTAACTACATTCCATTAACCATCTTCACTGGTGATACATGTTTTGAGAACTATCAGTAACATCCACTTCAAATACAAACTTGTCAAAAATGTGTTGATGGGTGGTATCTAGAAACACTAATTTAAAAAGCTACTGTATCCTTTGGGAAGACAGCTGGCAAAAGTTTCAAAATATAGACCACGCTACAGATGTGCATTTTATAGTAAAACTGCCAGTAGTCTCTAACTTACTCTTAAACCTGTAACAAACATTTAATAACTAGAGAATTTTATCAATATAACTTGGGACATAGAAAATAAGAAAAAAAAGTGACTAAAATTCTGACAGTGAAACAAATTTCTATATAAATCAATAATACTGAAATAAATATAACTAAAGGAAAGAACACGATATACATACGTATCTAGTAAAAAGAAGTAAGATAATTACACGTAACACAGACAAAATGATAAAGTCATGTGGCACCACCGCTGGCAATGCTAGATGTAGTAAGACGACAGAACTGGAAAGCAAATGATCCTTACTTTTGTCTTTCCAACCAATATGGCACTTGCATTTTTAAAACCTAAAGACAATGACTTGCTCATTCTGGTACAGTCTTACATTCAGACTAAGTTATATTTAATAAGTTTACCTAAGTTTCAAGAAATATGAAAATAAAACAGATGATAAATACAGCAATGATGTTTTATTAATAAGGCTAACATTATAGCAACATTGTTTTCCACCATGGTACCATTTATAAAAATTTCATTTTCTGCTGTGACATAATTGAAAAATTACAGTAGTAACTATACCTGTATTTCAAACACTGAATTGAAACGAATTTGAAAACGTTGAACTTTCACAAACAAGAATGATTTCTACCATTATTGCTTGAAACAAAATTTTCGGTTTTTGATTGGAAATCAAACTCTTTGATTGCTTAGTCTTAGTACTGTATTAAATTTGTGCTACGATTTCAGGATGCAATTGCCATGGCAATTTTCAAGCAAACTTTTTACTGTTATAAACTATTTTGAGGGTGAATCATTTGCATAAAGTCACAAGCAAGTATCTAATTAGGGCAAAAATTAGACTAATCTGTCATTTTCAAACATTTTGAGACACTACATCTATGGTTATGCAACTATGTACACCAAAGGAAAGCATAAGCATCTCTTCCTTGCAGTTTACTGAAACACAATTTTAAAAATTCAAGCCATGTGACATATAGGTTCAAATTACTGCTGGAAGAATAAACAAAGCATCATTTCCCCCATCAAAAAAAATTGTATCCAGTTTCAGAAGATCTTCATACTATATTACTCTCAACTACCAAGGAGTAAAAACAATAGAAGTGCACCTCAGCATCCTTTGCACCTACCGACCCCACCTACTGAAAGGAGCCTAACAGACTGAATATCTGGAGGAGGACTTCAGTCAAGGCTGTTTCCACTAGATAAACTTAACTATCCCCTGAACTGTCGGAGATTAACACGTGGAAAAGAAGGGAGAAACGGGAAAGGATCAGGGAAAAAGACAAAGAACTGGGGTAAATTCTACTCTTGGGGTGAATAACACACAAGATGGTGAATCTGCCTGCAGTGTAGGAGACCAGGGTTCGATCCCTGCATGGGGGAAGATCCCCTGGAGAAGGAAATGGCAACCCACCCGGTATTCTTGCCTGGAGAATTCCATGGACAGTGGAGCCTGGCAGGCTACAGTCCATGGGGTCTCAAAGAGTCTGACATGAGTAAGCACACACACACACACACACACACACTGAACCCCAAACACTGCCTCATTTCCTATTCCACAATCTGTTTCTGCTCTCTTTATCTTTATTCTATCTTGGCATACCTTTTGTTTGTCCTAAGCCTCCCTCCCTCTCTTACAGAGCATAAATGTGCAGACATGCAAAACAGATCTTTATTTATGGTATTTAAGTACCAGAGTGTTTTGCCTACAAAACATGATACCAAATGGGTTTTAATTGCACAGTTTAAGTCCTGTGGAACACAGATAGGGGGATAAAACTGAGTAATCAAACCCAATCATAGAATCTCTTAAAAACACACATACACAGAGTCTCAAAATGTTTTAAAACACATCTCTTTATCAACGACAAATATGCTGTGCTTGAGACAATAATCAACAGTCTAAAATAATCTCTGCTGCTCTTAACTTCATTTGCCACAAAAGTTCTGAAGAGACACTGATAGAAAATGCTATTTCAAATACACCGCTCACTAAAGAAATGGAAACGAGCACTGGGACCAATTTTAAGATGACGGTCAAAGAAGAATTAAAATGTAGACAAAATTGTGATTTAAGAAAAAAAAAAAAAAAAAGTAAACTTATTTAGGAGTGCTTTACCAAAAAGGAAACAAGAGAAATGGAAATCAGAATAATTTTAGCACCTAAAATGATTGGGCGGGGGAGGGGTGTGTGTGGATGGGTTTAATCAATCCTTGCCCTCAAACTGCCTTCAGGTGTGCAAATTTTAAAGTCCGATGAACTGCCTGAAGGTTGCCGGGATTTCTATCTGCTGATAACAGCAGGCGGTGAAACCTCAACGAGTTATTATGGCCAAGAGCCGAGTGCCCTCTAGGATGCCAGCCCGGTCGCGCTCCCCCGGACCAGCCTAGCGCTTACGGGACTCTCCTGCGTTCTCTACTAGGTAAAGGACTTTCCTCTGGCGCTCTAAGAATTCGTTTAATAAGCAGTCTCCGACGAGATTTCAAGGGGTAAAAATGCAACCCACAGCAGCGTTCGGTACACTGCACCCATCTGAGGAAGGGAGAAGGGAGGGCCCGCGGACTTGGGGCCATCGCAGCGACCCGCGGGGCAGACTCAGGATACGAAGACGGGAAAGGGCACTGGCTTCCCGGTGCCCAGAGGGCAGGGTCGGGACTAGCAGCGCCGGGCCTCCCCTTCGGGGCGCGGCGCCCTGCGCGAGCGGGCCGCGGGGGGCCGCCGGCCGCCCCGGGCCGCGTACCTGATGATGTCGTCGCTGTGGCCCCGGTAGAACTTCTGCCGGTGCTCGCGCGGGCTGTACACCACGCCGACGCCCGCCACGAAGTACACGATCTCCTTGGCCGCCGTGTAGTAGAGGTTGTTGCGGCACTGGTGGCCCCGGTAGCCGTACACCCACTCGAGCCGCAGGTGGCAGCTCGGGGCGCTCCTGGCCGCCATGTCGGGGCGCCCAGCCCGCCGCGCCGCTCCGCTCGGGCGCCCGGCGGCGGGAGGCGGCGGCGGCGGCGGCGGCGGCCGGGCGAAGCGAGCCCTCCCCGGGCGGCTGGCACTCGCCGCCTGCCGCGTCCTCTACGCCGCGCCCGGCAGCCGCATGCCGCCTCTCCCTGCCGCCGCCGGCGCCGCCTCAGCCCACGGGCGGGAGGCGAGCCCTCGCCTCGCGGCGCATGCTGAGGGCCGCGGGCGCCGCCGGCCGTCAGGTGAGGTGGGGGACTGCCGCGCGCCCCCCCGTCGCCGCCTCGGCCGCCTGGTCTCCTCAGCCCGCAGCGCCCAAGCCGTGAGCCGAGCGAGCGAGGACCCGCCTCCCGTCTCCACTCCTCAGCCGCCGCCGCCCCGGTCCCCCTGCGGCGTTCGCGTCTCGCCGCGGCCTCGTCCCACAGCTCGGCGGGCCCGCGCCGCGCGCGCCCCCGAGCCCAGACCCGCGCCGCGCGCCCCCCCACCCGTGGGTCCAGACCCGCGGCGTGCGCGCCCCCGAGCCCAGACACGCGCCGCACGCCCCCCGACCCCTGAGCCCAGACCCGCGGCGTGCGCGCGCTCTCCGAGCCCAGACCCGCGCCGCGCGCGCCCCCGAGCCCAGACACGCGCCGCACGCCCCCCGACCCCCGAGCCCAGACCCGCGGCGTGCGCGCGCCCCCGAGCCCAGACCTGGGGCCCCGGCCCCCGCCGCCCGCGCGCGCCTCGCCCCGCCCCTCCCAGCGGGGGCGCTCCCGGGACCGTCGCTCGGCCCGGTTCTCCTGCTCCCCCTCTAGCTGCACGGGTCTAGCTCGGCTATCTTCGGCCAGGACCGATGACCTCGGCTGCCCTGATCGCATCCCGCTCCGGCTCCGGGCGGACTCTCGGCCGCCCTTGTCCCCTGCTGCTGCAGAGCGCCTGTCGGTCTCACCAGGCCCCCGTCCTCGGCCAGGACTACGCTTATGCGTGGAAGAATCAACACCAGGATGTTAACCTCCTTGCTGAATTGTTCCTTTTACCTTGTGCGTGTGTATGCTTTTATGGCAGCTTCGTGGTGCTCACTGTAGCAGACATTGCGTGGGACTAAAACCTGACTTTCGGAATACACGTTTTCTTATTTGTATACGTGACCTCAAAGCTAAAAGTAGAGTTTAACTCGTAAAATCACACGCCAGATCCTATTTCTTGATAAACAGCAATGGTACTTTCAAAGCTAAAAGTAGAATTTAAACCGTAAAATCACATGCCAGATCCTATTTCTTGATGAATAGCAATGGTACGGGAGAGGGAAATGGCACCCCACTCCAGTGTTCTTGCCTGGAGAATCCCGTGAACAGGGGAGCCTGGTGGGCTGCCGTCCATGGGGTCTCACAAGAGTCGGACACGACTGAAGCGACTTAGCAGTATCAGCAGCAATGGTACCTGATTTTGTGTTTTTAGAGGACTGTTTTGATACTTCTCGCATGGTGGTGATGAGGATGTCTTCAGTCTTACTGACGCTGGAGAATGAGCCTGTAAGCACAAATACTAGAAGCAACGAGTTCTAGGTCAGTTCCTCTCCTACTCAGTTTTCTGAATGCCTCCTCTCTCATGGAATTTACCAGTACCTATAAAAATAATTTGAAGTCAGTGTTTTAAAAGATTTTAAGTCCAGAATGATAACCCCAAGGTTTACAACAAGAAAAAATAATTTATAAAACACAAGTATGAATCTTCTGTGTCTGGAAAAAAAAAAAATCAGTGTTTATTTCCTTGGGAAATACCAAAACTTGGAAATCTTAAAAAAAAAAAAAAAAGCTAGAATAAACTAGCATCTTTTTAAGAAAGAGGTGATGATTCCTAGGTGGCATCCATACCTTGGACTGAATGTTACCCTATTTCTGCTTCCTCAAAGATGCAAATTACCAATTTAAGACAAGAGGATACCTTTTCAGTTTTGGCTATGACTTCTAGTCGACATACAGGAAAGAAGGGCTATTTCAGAGGAAATAATTTCTGTCAGTGTAAACTATGAAGGTGCGAGTAGATTTGGTGAACTCCACCAGGAAGGTTGAAAGTAGAAATGGCATCCAATTAGTTCACAATAATCATCTAACAAAACAGTGAGGAACTACAATGCAGGAAAAACTGTCAGCACTTCATAAAATTTCCCAGCTTTTAGACATTTTAAATTCTTATTATTTTTACTATTCCCAGGTGATTAGCTATAAAACTGTCAATGGAAATAATCAATATACCAATCTATACCTGGAGAAGGAAATGGCACCCCACTCCAGTGTTCTTGCCTGGAGAATCCCACAGACGGAGGAGCCTGATGGGCTACAGTCTGTGGGGTCTCCGGGGTCAGACACGACTTAGCCACTAAACCAATCTATAATAGAAATAGAGAAGTTTTGAGCCAAACTGAGGATGATAGCCTGGGATACACAGATCCAAGAAGCACTTGAATTGTACTTCCCTGGACTACAGAATAGGGCTTCCCTGGTGGCTCAGCAGTAAGGAATCCGCTTGCAGTGCTGAAGATGCAGGTTCCGTCCCTGGGTTAGGAAGATCCCCTGGAGAAGGAGATGGCTACCCACTCCAATAGTTTTGCCAGGATAATCCCATGGACAGAGGAGCTAAGCGGGCTACTACAAAATGGAGGAGGCTTATATGGGCAAAAACTAAGATTACATAGATTGTCAAGGACTAGGATTGGTGCTGGAAAGGAGTAAGGGTTCTTGGCAAGCATGGATTGATTGGGTTCAAAATGGTTGCTTGGTTACGAGGGGAGACCTTGGGAACGTAAGGTTCCGGCTGGCAGTTGCTAGCAGATATTGTTTTGAGACTGATTGGCGGTGTCCTTGAAACTGATACAGTTCAGAAAATTCAAGTTCTCAGGGGTGGAGGAACATATCTGAAACCATATCCACAATGGCCACCCAGCTCCACTTTGGATGCTTGAACCACAATTATTCCTTTTTATTTTTAAACATTTTAATTGTGATAGAAGTCACATAACGTAAACAATTTTAACCACAGTTAACTGTCGGGTTCAGGGGCACCAAGTACACTCACATTGTGCGACTCCCACCATCATCATCTCTGGGGTTTTTTACTCTCCTGAACTGAAACTTTGTTCCCATCTAAAACTAAGTCCCCATCCCCCCTCCCCACCCCTGCCTCTGGCATCTATCGCTGTACTTTCTGACTCTATGAATATGACTATCCTAGTTACCTCATATAAGCGGAGTCAAATGGTGTTTGTATGCACCTACTGTATACTGAAGGGGCTCCCCTGGTGGCTCAGTGGTAAAGAATCTGCCTGCAGCGCAGAAGACCGCCTGCAATGCAGAAGACACAGATTCAATCCCTGGGTCCGGAAGAACCCCTAGAGAGGAAACGGCAACCCACTCCAGTATTCTTGCCTGGGAAATCCAGGCAATGGACAGAGGAGCCTTGCGGGCTACAGTTCATGGTTTCAAGAGAGTTGGCCAAGACTTAGAGATGACTGAACCACCACCACCGTATATTGAAATGTGTTCTTAAGTTTAACTTAATATATGCCCTAAAAACAGACTGTGCCTTTTTTCCCCCTGTGCCATTCATTAGTCACCCATCTTATACAGAGTGGTGTATATACGGCAATCCCAGTCTCCCAGTCATCCCCCCCGACTTTTCTCTTGGTGTCCATAAGTTTGTTCTCTACACCTCAGTCTGTCTCTGCTTTGCAAATGGGTTCGGCTGTACTGTTATTCTAGATTCCACACATATGCATTATCTACAATATTTGTTTTTTCTTTCTGGCATACTTTATAGGACAGTCTCTATGTCCATCCACATCCCTGCAAATGGCACAGTTTTGTTCCTTTTTATGGTTGAGTAAGGAAATGGCAACCTACTCTCTTGCCTAGAGAATCCCAGGGATGGGGGAGCCTGGTGGACTGCTGTCTATGGGGTTGCACAGAGTTGGACACGACTGAAGCGACTCAGCAGCAGCAGCAGCAGCAATATTCCATTGCATATGTACTGTTGTTCAATCATGTCTGACTCTTTGTGACTCCATGGGCTGCAGCATGCCAGGCTTCCCTTTTCTTCACCATGTCCAGGAGTTTGCCCAAAAACTCATGTCCATTGATTCGGTAGTGCCACCCAACCATCTCATCCTCTGTCGTCCCCTTCTTCTCCTGCCATCAAACTTGTTGTATATGTATACCACATCTTTATCCATTCCTTTGTTGATCGACATTAGGTGACTTCCATGTCCTGGCTATTGTAAATAGTGCTGCAATGAACATTGGGGTACATGTATCTTTTTGAATTATGGTTTTCTCCAGATACGTGCCTAGGAGCAGGGTTACTGGGTCATATGATCATTCTGGGCTTTCCAGTTTGTGCTAGTGGTAAAGAACATACTTGCAAATACAGGAGACATAAGAGACATGGGTTCTACCCTTGGGTCAGGAAGATCTGGAGGAGGGCACGACAGTCCATTCCAGTATTCTTGCCTGGAGAATCCCATGGACAGAGGAGCCTGGTGAGCCACAGTCCATGGGGTCGCAAAGAGTCGGACACGACTTAGGCAACTTAGCATGCAAGCACGCATGGTCGTTCTACTTTTAGTCTTTTAAAGAACCTCCACTTTATTCTCCATGAAAAATTCTTTCCTTTAGTGGTTAAAGCAGATGTACAATGCATGTTTCACTTCAGTTCAGTCTCTCAGTCATGTCTGACTTTTTATGACCCCACGGACTGCAGTACACCAGGCTTCCCTGTCCGCCACCAACTCTTGGAGCCTACCCAAACTCATGTCTGCCGAGTCGGTGATGCACAAAACAGACTGCTCTAGTTAGCATAAGGTTTAAGTTTAATCATATATAAGCCAGAATAATTTTGCCATACTTCAGTATATGAAAAATACCTTCCATCAAAACTCTTGTAATGAGGGTAGCCAAAAATTAGAAGGGGAAGATGAGGGAGCCTGGGGGAAATGTGCCACACTCAACAGCTCGTCTTTGGCTTGGGATGACAAGAATGAAGAGAAAGGGGCTGCAGAGGAGGCTTCTGACACCTGCGAAGAAGAAAGAGCTCAGGCCTGAGAAGTCACTCTGAAGACATAGAACAACCTGTGTGGGGTTCCCTGGACAAGGGCATACCCAATTTCTTTTTGTCATAAGTATTTGTGTGTGTGTGTGTGTTTTTTTTAAAGACTATGTTTGCTAACTCACTACCGAGTTCCTTGAACATCCCTGGTGGGAAAAAGGAAATGTTGTTGGCTATTTACATTTAGGCAGTGAACTTAGAAAAGATGAAATATTTTGTTACGGTATAATTGTGGCACATTCATTGCTGGTTACATGTAGTTTTTGTGAGATGTAGGATGGTGAGGAATAAGAAGTATTTTTTCCCACGTTTCAGATTTTTTCAGTACACTCTCTTATGGATCCCATGATATATATTTAAGCATCATATTAATAACAGAGCTAAATAATCTTTCCATTATTATATTTTCCATTGCAATCTTTAATGACCCAAGGGTGGAGTGTGAAGCAAAAACATTCTTAATTAAACAATCCTCAACTGACAACTCAAGACCGAAAGAGACAGCTGAGGCAGAAGGGTGGCTAAAGAGTAAACCATTCCTGAATAACAGAGAGAAAAACCCCAATTAGTTCTTATCCTTACTTTTTATATAATGTTTTTACCAGTGCCACATCAGAAAGCTTAATCAACCTTTTATTGCTAGGTATGCTTTCATATCTGTACGTTTCGAAAGAATGCAAATAAGGATGCAGGAGAAAGACCCCTAAATTCTACACGTCAACAGCTGCACATTTGTTAGGCATTTTAAATAGAAGCTGCAACACCTTTTGGTAATCTATATCTTGAAACTTGAGTCCCTAGTGTGGTATATTCCAGACATTTGAAATATTAAAATGCAAGCAAATAAATTTTTTTTTTTGCTCCCTACCAATTTTAGTTACCCTCAGGTCTTTACAAAAAGAAATAAAAGACAAAGTCTATAAAGCTTGGAAGGCAAAATTCATACTACTAATTCTAGCTAGCTCATTCAGCCAACTTATGGATTATGATGATTGGATTTTTAATATGCTGTGCATAAAGTGTTTCTCGAACCATAGCTTTAACCTGTTTTATGTACAGAGCCTAACATAGTACCTGGCAGTACAATAGGTATTTCGTACGTATTTGTCAACCATTAAATATTAAAAAGAATGCTTGTGTAGTCACAGTAGAATTCCTTTTAGTTTTATCTTGAATAGTTGAAGCTTTGGAAAACTCGAACCTTCTTCTGATCTCCAATACTGTACTGCTAAGTCGCTTCAGTCGTGTCCGACTCTGTGCGACCCCAGAGACAACAGCCCACCAGGCTCCCCTGTCCCTGGGATTCTGTATTAGTAAGAACTTTTTCAGTTGTATGTGACCGAAACCTACTCAAAATGGCTTTAGATAAAAATGGGATTTTAATGTCAAAAAGGACTGAAGCTAGAACTGGCATCAAAGCACTTGGACCTTAGGGGCTCAAGATGCCATCAGAACCGGGTCATCAGAATAAACCCAGTTCGAATTTCTTTTGAGTTGACGCCATTGCCAGAAGGCAAGAGAGGGGCCAGCAGGTCCAGTTCTACCATCTTCTCTTAGAAATCCCCATGGGAGTTCATGCAGCTCAATACCAGCAAAACGACCCAACCAAAAAGTGGACCAAAGAACCAGATGGACATTTCTCCAGAGAAGACATGCAGATGGCTAATACACTCATGAAAAATGCTCAAGATCACTCATTATTAGAGAAATGCAAATCAAAACCAAAATAAGGTATCATCTCACGCTGGTCAGAATGGCAGCCATCAAAAAGTCTACAAGCAATAAATGCTGGAGAGGGTGTGGAGAAAAGGGAACCCTCTTACACTGTTGATGGGAATGCAAACTGTACAGCCACTATGGAGAACAGTGTGGAGATTCCTTAAAAAACTGGAAATAGAAGTGCCTATGACCCAGCAATCCCACAGCTGGGCATACACACCGAGGAAACCAGAATTGAAAGAGACAGGTGTACCCCAATGTTCATCGAAGCACTGTTTATAATAGCCAGGACACGGAAGCAACCTAGATGTCCATCAGCAGATGAATGGATAAGAAAGCAGCAGTACATATACACAATGGAGTATTACTCAGCCATTAAAAAGAATACATTTGAATCCGTTCTAATGAGGTGGATGAAACTGGAGCCTATTATATAGAGTGAAGTAAGCCAGAAAGAAAAACACCAATACAGTATACTAATGCATATATATGGAATTTAGAAAGACAGTAACAATGATCCTTTATGCAAGGCAACAAAAGAGACACAGATGTAAAGAATAGACTTTTGGACTCTGTGGGAGAAGGCGAGGGTGGACAGATTTGAGAGCACAGCGTGGAAACCTGTGTATTACCATATGTGAAATAGATGACCAGTGCAAGTTCAATGCATGAAGCAGGGCACTCAAAGCCTGTGTTTGGGGACAAGCCAGAGGGATGGGGTGGGGAGGGAGGTGGGAGGGGGTTCAGGATGGGGGACACATGTGCACCCATGGCTGATTCCTGTTGGTATATGGCAAAAACCATCGCAATATTGTAAACTAATTATACTCCAATTAAGATAAATTTCATTTTTTGAAAAAAGACACCCCTGTGGAAAGAGTTTTTCAGCAGTTCTCCTGGAAAATCCTTGACTTCAACGCCATTGGCACGGATTGGCTGCCCATCCTTGGCACCACAGAGTAGGGCCAGGTGCGCTAAAACCACAGGAAGGGAGAGTGGAAGAGAGGTGATTCTTCCAAGGAAAACTGGAGTTATAGCGCTAGAATGAGAAGGAGTGGATGCCAGCAGTAGCTATCCAGGGCTGACTTGGAAGCTTTAATATTCTCCAACCTCCGTTTACGTAACTAAGTCTGCATGCAATCTAAATTAAAGCAAAAACAAAACAGATGTTTGCTTTAAAAAAAAAAAATGCAGCTTTAAGACAAGACTCCTCCTAACCAGGTTGCCACCCCAGTGCCCTTCTTTATGAGAATTCTAAAGCTAGCTGCATATTTTGGGCAAGAAAAATTACAGATTTTTCCCCCTACCAATAAACATCATCCCAAATGTCTGTTAGAGGGCACTGAAAGCCATTAAAAATGAGTATGTTATTCAAACAAAAAAAGCTGCAAGCCAAACTATCCTCTTCTACATATCTATACACCTTGCTATCGAGTCTTTTTCTCTATTAGAAACATCAATATACTCCCTGGCAGTATTCCACACTAAGTTGGAAAGCTAGGTGGTTTTCTTTGGTTCTTCAACTGTTTCTCTTCTCCCATAAGCAGTTAGCAAGTCCTTTTGACTATTTTTAGAAATATCCCTGAACTGCCTCCCCATCTCTGTAGCCACACCCTCCCGAACTCCATTTGCCATAGTTCAGTTCAGCTTCTACTTGTCTTTCCCCTAGATTCTGCAACACGAGTAATCTGTAAAGATCATGTCTGAGCATGCTGCTTTCCTGTGTCAAGAAATTTTCCAGAAGCAATGGAGGCCTCTTGAGTCTTAATATATTCTTATCATTTGACTCAATAACTTCTCGTTCAGTCATCTGTCATACTGTAATAATTTAAAAGGTAGATCAAGATTCATGCACCAAAACGTTTACCATGGCCTAATTTAGAACAATAAAAATCCGGAAACCTAACTGTTCCACCTCAGGGAAACTTTAAGTAAATTGATTCAGTTCATGTGAAAATATAAAACCATTGAAATTAGGTTTCAAAATTAATTTTGGCAACATTGGAAATTTCCCTTAATGTAATATCAAAAATTTTTTAATCTAGTTACAAAAAAGTGGGTATATAGAATGAGCCCAGTTATGAAATATATTAAAGACTGGAACAAAAGATACCAAATATTAACAGTTTATGATATGATAGGTGATTTGTACACTTTTATTGGTGTATTCATATGTATTAATTTATTGGTGTATTTATTGGTGATACAACTCCAATATTCTAAGTTCTTTTTTAAAATAGAGAATTTTACCCCTCAATTCCTCATGGGAAGAGAATGATATTTGTTTGGGAAAGATACTCAAATGGGTGCTTGGCACAGAAAATGAGACCCCAGAGGAGCTGAATGTTGCAGAGCTCTTCCGCGTGAGGAGCAAGAAACGATTTCTTGCTCCAGGAAGACGACGAAGGAGTGGAGTCAGAGAGGCGGGAAGCTGCAGGTTTTGCCGTGCCACCCTCTCCAAAGCCTCTCAGATCTTAAAAGTTTCCAAATACAGAAAGTGTTCATTTTTCTTCTTAATGGAAGCTAGAGAAACAGGGCTTCTTATCTAGGTTGATGTCGTCGGAAGCAGCACTCCATGAAGAGAATTATAAAGTTTCTGGCAGGGAGCAGGGGAAGCCCAGGATACCAACAAATGGTGGACGTGGGGTTTCAGCCCTCTAAAAGCCTCCAAGTGGTAGCAAAGTCCCAGCTGATATGACAGTTACACACACCAATTGCTACTGTAATTAGGAAGAAGTAACGAAAGTCAGTTCAACAAACACTGGGTAGTTTCCAGTGGGCTCCAGAATAAAGGACCACCTCCTCCCTGGGACACACGAAGCCTCTAGCCTGCTTGCCACAGCCATCTTCAGTCGCTTCCTTCCTGCCTTGACCTAGCTCTACCATCCAGCCATAGTAGACTCCAGTCTTCCCCAAAATTAACCAGACAGTTCCAAAACTCCACGCACCCATGTGTCCTTCACGATGTATGTAATATCAGCTCTCATTGGCCTGGCAAACTCCTGAATATTTGAGGTCCAGCTCAAATATACCATCTTCTTATGGGTTGAACTGTGTCCCCCCAAATTATACGTTGAAGTCCTAATCCCCAGTACTTAAGAATGTGACCTCATTTGAAAATAGAATCATTGCAGATGTAATTAGTTAAGATGAAGTCATATTGGAATAGGGTGGGATGCTAGTCCAGTATGACTGGTGTCTTTGTTTAAAAAAGGATGTTTAAAAAGAGACAAATACCACATGGTCTCACTTCAATGTGGAATCTAATAGAAATGATGCAAATGAACTTATTTGTAAAATAGAAACTGGTTCGCAGACCTCAAAATCAAACTTACGGTTACCAAAGAGGAAATGTGGGAGAAAGTGATAAATGAGGAGGTTGAGATTAACACATATACTGCTGCTGCTGCTAACTTGCTTCGGTCGTGTCTGACTCCTAGCGACCCCATGGACTGCAGCCTACCAGGCTCCTCCGTCCATGGGATTTTCCAGGCAAGAGTACTGGAGTGGGGTGCCATTGCCTTCTCCAGATTAACACATACACACTGCTGTAAATAAAATAAAGATCTACTGTACAACACAGGGAACTCTACTCCGCATTCAGTAATGACTTATAAGGGGAAAGAATCTGAAAAAGAAGAGAGATATATAGCTATAGATAGATATAGTGGATCAGCCAAAAAGTTTGTTGGTCCATACAAAATAAATAGGCTAAAAAAAAAAAAGTTTGTTCGGGTTTTTCTGTAACATCTTACAGAAAACCCAAATGAACTGTTTTGGCCAATGCATGTATCTGATTCACTTTGCTGTGGGGGATCTGGACCCAGGCACTCACACAGGGAAAATGTCATGTAAAGATGAAAGCAGAGATTTACATGCCAAGGAAGGATCACCACAACCACTAGAAGCTTGGAGAAAGGTGCAGAACACACCCCTCCCTCATGGCCCTCAGAGAGAACCAGGGCTAGCAACACTTCGATCTTGAACTTCTTGCCTTCAGAACTATGAGACAATAAGTTGCTATTGTTTAAGCCACTCGGTTTGCGTGACTTTGTTTCAGCGAACCAGACAAACTAATACACACCACTTCTCTACGGTTTGCTGTGACATCCCCACCCACTCTTCAGAAGTAATCAGCTTTCGTTTATGTCCCTAGTACATTTGTAAAATCATACATATTTCTATAGCAGCACTTATCATATTGAATTTGGGGGAATCGTTTATTAATGCTTCTAGAATATGTGTCCCCGAGAGCATATTTTTTTGTCTGTTTAATCTTTTACAGTCTGTGGTCCTTACTCTTTACTTAGCCAGTGCCTTAGCCTGGATTTTCAAAAAATACTGAGGCAAAGACTACGGCGTGGCTGTCTGAGCTGGGAAGGCAAACCCAGGGCAGTGAGGGAGAGGACAAGAAAGTGAGCGAAGAAAGCTGTGAGACGGTGTGCGGTGCACGAGTGCCTGGCTGCAGCAACACTGCAGATGCACCCACCGGGCACACAGAGTTCCCCTTAATGGGCTGCAAGGGCAAAACGTGGCCCGGAGTGGCCTCTGGGAAGGCGAAAGGGAGGGGGGAATTTACGTGTCCAGGCCCCCTCCTGTCTCCTCTTTGGCACTGGTGCAAGGCAACGCATGGCGAGGTGGAGTTTATGCCCACACTTCCAGGGCGCACCATCCCGTTTCTCTGTGATCTCCGAGCCACTCACTCCTGGAGCCCCGATTCCCACAGGCTCATACAGAGGGCCACGTAGTAACCACATACACACTGACACACACATACGTAGTAAGCTGCATCACAGGAGAAGAACCTCCGCAAAAGTCAGGGAACCTACATCTTTTATAACAGGCAGTAAGCCCTTTTTCCAGTAGTCATGTATGGATGTGAGAGTTGGACTGTGAAGAAGGCTGAGCACCGAAGAATTGATGCTTTTGAACTATGGTGTTGGAGAAGAGTCTTGAGAGTCCCTTGGACTGCAAGGAGATCCAACCAGTCCATTCTGAAGGAGATCAACCCTGGGATTTCTTTGCAAGGAATGATGCTCAAGCTGAAACCAGTACTTTGGCCACCTCATGGGAAGAGTTGACTCATTGGAAAAGACTTTGATGCTGGGAGGGACTGGGGACAGGAGGAGAAGGGGACGACAGAGGATGAGATGGCTGGATGGCATCATTGACTCGATGGACGCGAGTCTGAGTGAACTGCGGGAGTTGGTGATGGACAGGGAGGCCTGGCGTGCTGCGATTCATGGGGTCGCAAAGAGTCAGACAAGACTGAGCGACTGAACTCAACTGAAGCCCGTTTGACTTTTGCCCTGAAGGGAGATATCATGTTTATTATACTGGACAATAAATAGACTTTTGCTCCAAAGGGAGACACTAACTTTATCTTCCAAGGTTGTTTGCTACACAAACATCCTTGAGAAGACAGTCTGGAACAAAGGCAAGTCAGTGCCTCTGTAGACAAGATGCGTTGGAAACACAGGAGACCCTGGAGCATTGTTTCCGAACACAGATCAAACAGGCAGCTGCCCGATGCTTAATTCCTGAGTGGAAATGCTACCAAACTGGGATCAGCATGTAAAATACATTTCCGCAGCAACTTCAAGTTATGCTATAGCACAATACAAAACAATATTGTCAAAGACAAAGCTGTTCAGTAGTCAGAGCTGTGAGGACAGTGTGTATCTAGCAATACTGTTGCAATACGGTGAGGGTCTGCTGTGAGCTGAACTCAACTTCCCTGAAACAAAGGGCTGGAGACTTTTAAAAGTCTGGGTGTGTTTAGGGAAAGGCACTGAAGGAGGATTAAGGGGCCTTTCTGTGACTGAGACACCTGGAGTTGTTCACGGGAGTGTATCCGGAGGACAAATGAACTCTCCTATCCTCATGACAGGAGGCAGTGGTGCAAGTTGAGGCAAGTTAGGTCTTTACCCACTTAGCTCTTATTGTATTGAATTTTAGAAAATTGTTTACTCATGCATATGCAAGGACTGAGGGTGAGAGACTTATCTCCCTGGATGTTTGAAATTCAAAGAGACAGCTCTCAAGTTCTTGCTGAAACAGTTTCGGATGGTAGATTTACATCTCAAAGGGCAAAGAAAGGATTTATCACCGCAGGCATTCTCTAGTAAACTCTAGAAGGGAGTTCAGGAGTCTATCACCAGTTTTGGGCTAGAACAAACAGTGAATTCTCCTGGACGCATGGAACTTTCTCAGGCAAGCGTTTTAAGAGGGGCTGGGGTCCTTCCCAGGTGGTGCTCAGTTCAGTTCAGTTCAGTTCAGTCACTCAGACGTGTCTGAATCTTTGCAACCCCATGGGCTGCAGCAAGCCAGGCCTCCCTGTCCATCACCAACTCCTGAAGTTTGTTCAAACTCATCTCCATCGAATCAGGGATGCCATCCAACCATCTCATCCTCTGTTGTCCCCTTCTCCTCCCACCTTCGATCTTTCCCAGCATCAGGGTCTTTACTAGTGAGTCAGTTCTTCGCATCAGGTGGCCAAAGTATTGGAGTTTCAGCATCAGCATCAGTCCTTTGGACGAATATTCAGAACTGATTTGCTTTAGGATGGACTGGTTTGACCTCCTTGCAGTCCAAGGGACTCTCAAGAGTCTTCTCCAGCACCTCAGTTCAAAACCATCAATTCTTCAGCACAAGGCTTTCTTTATGGTCCACTCTCACATCCATACATGACCACTGGAAAAGCCATAGCTTTGACTAGATGGACCTTTGTAGGCAAAGTAATGTCTCTGCTTTTTAATATGCTGTCTAGGTTGGTCATAAGTTTTCTTCCAAGGAGCAAGTGTCTTTGAATTTCATGGCTGCAGTCACCATCTGCAGTGATTTTGGACCTCCCAAAAATAAAGTCTCTCACTATTTTCACAATTTCCCGATTTATTTGTCATGAAGTGATGGGAGCAGATGCCATGATCTTAGTTTTTTGAGTGTTGAGTTTCAAGTCAGCTTTTTCACACTCCTCTTTCACTTTCATCAAGAGGCTCTTTAGTTCATTTTCTGCCATAAGGGTGGTGTCATCTGCATATCTGAGGTTATTGATATTTCTCCCGGCAATCTTGATTCCAGCTTGTACTTCATCCAGCCCAGCATTTCTCATGATGTACTCTGCATATAGGTTAAATAAGCAGGATGACAATATACAGCCTTGATGTACTCCTTTCCCTATTCGGAACCAGTCTGTTGTTCCATGTCCAGTTCTAACTGTTGCTTCTTGACCTGCATACAGACTTCTCAGGAGGCAGGTCAGATGGTCTGATATTCCCATCTCTTTCAGAATTTTCCAGAGTTTATTGTGATCCACACAGTCAAAGGCTTTGGCATAGTCAGTAAAGTGGAAATAGATGTTTTTCTGAAACTCTCTTGCTTTCTCTATGATCCAACGGATGTGGGCAATTTGATCTCTGGTTCCTCTGCCTTTTCTAAAACCAGCTTGAACATCTGGAAGTTCACGGTTCTTGTATTGCTGAAGCCTGGCTTGGAGAATTTTGAGCATTACTTTGCTAGCGCGTGAGATGAGTGTAATTGTTAGGTACTTTGAACATTCTTTGGCATTGCCTTTCTTTGGGATTGGAATGAAAACTGACCTTTTCCAGTCCTGTGGCCACTGCTGAGTTTTCCAAATTTACTGGCATATTGAGTGCAGCACTTTCACAGCATCATCTTTCAGGATTTGAAATAGCTCCACTGGAATTCCATCCCCTCCACTAGCTTTGTTCGTAGTGATGCTTTCTAAGGCCCACTTGACTTCACATTCCAGGATGTCTGGCTCTAGATGAGTGATCACACCACCATGATTATTTGAGTCGTGAAGATCTTTTTTGTACAGTTCTTCTGTGTATTCTTGTCACATCTTCTTAATATCGTCTGCTTAGGTCCATACCATTTCTGTCCTTTATCGAGCCCGTCTTTGCATGAAATATTCCCTTGGTATCTCTAATTTTCTTGAAGAGATCTCTAGTCTTTCCCATTCTATTGTTTGTCTCTATTTCTTTGCATTGATCATTGAGGAAGACTTTCTTATGTCTCCTTGCTATTTAGAACTCTGCATTCAGATGGATATATCTTTCCTTTTCTCCTTTGCCTTCAGCTTCTCTTCTTTCCTCAGCTATTTGTAAGGCCTCCTCAGACAGCCATTAAGCCTTTTTGCATTTTTTTTCTTGGGGATGGTCTAGATTCCTGTCTCCTGTAGAATGTCACGAGCCTTGTCCCTAGTTCTTCAGGCACTCTGTCTGTCAGATCTAATCCCTTGAATTTGTCACTTCCATTATATAATGGTAAGGGATTTAATTTAGATCATACCGGAATGGTCGGGTGGTATTCCCTACTTTCTTCAATTTCAGTCTGAATTTGGCAATAAGGAGTTCATGATCTGAGCCACAGTCAGCTCCTGGTCTTGTTTTTGCTAACTGTATAGAGCTTCTCCATCTTTGGCTGCAAAGAATATAATCAATTTGATTTCGGTGTTGACCATCTGGTGATGTCCATGTGTAGAGTCTTCTCTTGCGTTGTTAGAAGAGGGTGTTTGCTATGACCAGTGCATTCTTTTAACCAGACTCTATTAGCCTTTGCCCTGCTTCATTCTGTACTCCAAGACCGAATTTACCTGTTATTCCAGGTATCTCTTGACTTCCTACTTCTGCATTCCCTTCCCCTATAATGAAAAGGACATCTGTTTTGGGTGTTAGTTCTAGAAGGTCTTCATAGTACCCTTCAACTTCAGCTTCTTCAGCATTACTGGTTGGGGCATAGACGTGGATTACTGTGATATTGAATGGTTTGCCTTGGAATTGAACAGAGATCATTCTGTCGTTTTTGAGATTGCATCCAAGTACTGCATTTCGGACTCTTTTGTTGACTATGAGGACTACTCCACTTCTTCTAAGGGATTCTTGCCCACAGTAGTAGATGTAATGGTCATCTGACTCAAATTCATCCATTCCAGTCCATTTTAGTTCACATTTCTAAAATGTCAATGTTTAGTCTTGTCATCTCCTGTTTGACCACTTCCAATTTGCCTTGACTCATGGACCTAACATTCCAGGTTCCTATGCAATATTGTTCTTTACAGCATCGGACTTTAATTCCGTCACCAGTCACGTCCACCACTGGGCACTGTTTTCGCTTTGGCTTCATTCTTTCTGGAGGTATTTCTCCGCTCTTCTCCAGTAGCCTATTGGGCACCTACCGACCTGGGGAGTTCATCTTCCAGTGTCCTATCTTTTTGCCTTTTCATACTGTTCATGGGGTTCTTGGGGCAAGAATACTGAAGTGTTTGCCATTCCCTTCCCCAGTGGAACTTATGGTTCAGAGGGTAAAGCATCTGCCTGCAGTGCAGGAGACCTGAGTTTGATCCCTGGGTCAGGAGGATCCCCTGGAGAAGGAAATGGCAACCCACTCCAGTACTCTTGCTTGGAGAATCTCAAGAACGGAGGAGCCTGGTGGGCTACAGTCCATGGGGTCACAAAGAGTCAGACGTGACTGAGCAACTTCACTTTCACTTTCTTTTCTCCAGTGGACCACATTTTGTCAGAACTCTCCACCATGATCCGTCCGTCTCGGGTGGTCCTACATGGCATGGCTTATAGTTTCAATGAGTTAGACAAGGCTGTGGTCCATGTGATCAGTTTGGTTAGTTTTCTGTGATTGTGGTTTTCATTCTTTCCGCCCTCTGACAGATAAGGATGAGAGGCTACTGGAAGCTTCCTGATGGGAGAGATCACTGTGGGAAAAACTGGGTCTTGTTCTGAAGGGCGGGGCCATGCTCAGTAAATCTTTAATCCAACTTTCTGTTGACGGGCGGGGCTGTGTTCCCTCCCCGTTGTTTGAACTGAGACCAAACTGTGGTGGAGGCGATGAAGATAATGGCGACCTCCTTTAACAGGTTACTTGCACGCCCTGGCACACTCAGTGCCCCCAGCCCTGCAGCAGCCACCCCCGACCGCTGCCTCTGCCAGAGAATGCTGGACACTCCCGGGCAAGTCAGGGTCAGTCTCTGGTGGGGGCACTGCTCCCTTCTCGTGGGTCAGGTGGTGCTAGTGGTAAGAATCTGCCTGCCAATGCAGGGGACGCAAGAGGCATGGGTTTGATGCCTGGGTCCAGAAGATCCCCTGGAGCAGGGAGTGGCATCCCACTCCAATACACTTGCCTGGAAATTCATCAGAGGAGTCTGATGGGCTATAGTCCATGGGGCCACAGAGACAACTGGCCATGAATGCACGTTCCGGGGCCCCTTTATTCATATGGCCTCAGCTGCTAGAGACAAGCTAGAGTTTGTCACGCTTTGTTGGCGGCACCTCGAGGTAGGCAGGACCTTAGTTCTCTGATCAGGGATCAAAACTGTGCTGGACCACCAGGGAAATCCTCCTAGAGTTTGTCAGGCCTGTGAATGCGTGGGTTTGGATGGAATTACTAAAAGCCTGGGATTCTGCAGTTTTCAGTACGGCAGTTGTATAGCTAGCTACCAGGAAGAAGTACGAAGATATCTCGACGTCAGTCTAACAACAGAAAACACGAGAATTTTTTGTTTGATGAACTTTTAACAAAACACTTTCAGGACGATAAATACTTCTATTCGGAGAGGTAATTGCAAATGCTTGCACAGATACTGAAGACCTTCGTACATACCGTAGTAGTAATTACTCTGTAATTACTGTTGACTTGTCTCAAGTTGCTTCATGTTCCTAATGCCTTCTAATACATCACCAAAAATTCTACTATTCGAAAGCATGCCAAAGAGAGAAAAAGCTTAAGAACCACCACCACAATCATCTCAAACATAAATAGAGCACCCACGTGTGAATACTGGGCTTGGTTATATGAAGGAGTAATCAAGGAAAATGAACTCACAGTCTGTGCTTTGAAGAATTTACGTTCAAGAGAAGAGAACAAGATAAAGCCATAAGGACCTTTAACAACAAGTAAAAAGTGGAACTTCCTCGGAGGTCCAGTGGTTAGGATTTTCTGCTTTTAATACAAGAGGGTTTGATTCCTGCTTGGGGAGTTACCATGCCACGCAGCACAGCTAAAAAATAAAATATAAAATAGCAATAAGAATAACAAAATAATTTTTAAAAGAAATATTTTTAAAAATAAAAACAAGTGAATTATAGATACATATTTTAATATAATTAAGTGCCATATCTAAAAAATTACAAAAGGATTATAGGATAAACATACTCATCAAATGAGACTTTCTTAAATTCTACCCTTCATTGACAACTACTACATTTAACAGATGGATGTAGGGAAGATTAAAAAAGCAGATTTATCATGGGTTGTTCAAAAAAGCAAACTTAGGTGCAAAGTATTAAGTCTTAAGCTAATTTTAATATAGGAGGACATTTCTTAGGTAAATACAGCCAGTTATAGATACATCAGTTTTAGAAACAGTAGATATGATCATGGAAGCTAAGAGAAGATAAAACTGGGATGTATAAAGGACAGTAATAAAATGCCGTATATATTTTAAAGTTAGTAACTTTACTGGGAAAAGTATTTTGGTCAACAAATGCGACACCATGTATAAGTAAAATCTTAACATTGCACCTCCGCTTCAAGGATTAGTGATCTTGAAATTGAAGCATTAGAAAGTGTCCGAAATGAAGCACGAAGAGAAAGAACAGTAGAGAAAAGAGAACGGAGCATGTAAGGGCTGTGAGGCAATGTCAAATTGTCGGGCACACGTGAAACTGGAGTCTCATAAGGAAAAAGGGAGAAGGCGATGGCACCCCACTCCAGTACTCTTGCCTGGAAAATCCCATGGACGGAGGATTCTACTATTCGAATAGTAGAATAGCTTTCGAATAGTAGGATCCCTGGTAGGCTGCAGTCCATGGGGTCGCTAAGAGTGGGACACGACTGAGTGACTTCACTTTCACCTTTCGCTTTCATGCATTGGAGAAGGAAATGGCAACCCACTCCAGTGTTCTTGCCTGGAGAATCCAGGGACAGGGGAGCCTGGTGGGCTGCCGTCTATGGGGTTACACAGAGTCAGACACGACTGAAGTGGCTTAGCAGCAGCAGAGGGGAAAAAGAGCGAAAACAGGCATGAAGACTCATTTGAAGAAACAATTTTAATAATTAATGAAAAATTACAAACCATCTATCCAAGAAACTCAAAGAATCTCAAAGGTATTAGAACTTACACACACGTACTCCCGGACGTACCACAGACAACGACTGAAAAGAGAAAAGACAAAGAGAAAATCTCTGGAAAAAAACGACCTTCAGAAGAACAAGATCCTAGAGTCCACCCCCCAAACCCACCGGAGCTAATAAGTGAATTTAGAAGACTTCTGTAAACAAGGGCAATACCTCAGCATTCTGTTCTACTAATGGCTATTGTAATTCAATGGAGAAGGCGATGGCACCCCACTCCAGTACTCTTGCCTGGAAAATCCCATGGATGGAGGAGCCTGGTGGGCTGCAGTCCATGGGGTCGCGAAGAGTCAGACACGACTGAGCGAGTTCACTTTCACTTTTCACTTTCATGCACTGGAGAAGGAAATGGCAACCCACTCCAGTGTTCTTGCCTGGAGAATCCCAGGGATGGGGGAGCCTGATGGGCTGCCGTCTATGGGGTCGCACAGAGTCGGACTCGACTGAAGTGACTTAGCAGCAGCAGCAGCATTGCAATTCAAAAAGGATTTGTTAAACTTCTTTGATGAAACATTAAGAGCAATGTGCAAGCAAATAGTCAACTTTGCAGAGGCATAATTCCTCTAAGACTCTATAAAAGTTTTCAGTTCAGTTCAGTTCAGTGGCTCAGTCATGTCCGACTCTTTGTGACCCCATGAATCGCAGCACGCCAGGCCTCCCTGTCCATCACCAACTCCCACAGTTCACTCAGACTCACATCCATCAAGTCCGTGATGCCATCCAGCCATCTCATCCTCGGTCGTCACCTTCTCCTCCTGCCCCCAATCCCTCCCAGCATCAGAGTCTTTTCCAATGAGTCAACTCTTCGCATGAGGTGCCCAAAGTACTGGAGTTTCAGCTTCAGCATCATTCCTTCCAAAGAAATCCCAGGGCTGATCTCCTTCAGAATGGACTGGTTGGATCTCCTTGCAGTCCAAGGGACTCTCTAGAGTCTTCTCCAACACCACAGTTCAAAAGCATTAATTCTTCAGTGCTCAGCCTTCTTCACAGTCCAACTCTCACATCCATACATGACCACTGGAAAAACCATAGCCTTGACTAGATGGAACTTAATCGGCAAAGTAATATCTCTGCTTTTGAATATACTATCTAGGTTGGTCATAACTTTCTTCCAAGGAGTAAGCGTCTTTTAATTTCATGGCTGCAGTCACCATCTGCAGTGATTTTGGAGCCCCCAAAAATAAAGTCTGACACTGTTTCCACTGTTTCCCCATCTATTTCCCATGAAGTGATGGGACCGAATGCCATGATCTTCGTTTTCTGAATGTTGAGCTTTAAGCCAACTGTTTCACTCTCTACTATCACTTTCATCAAGAGGCTTTTTAATTCCTCTTCACTTTCTGCCATAAGGGTGGTGTCATCTACATATCTGAGGTGATTGATATTTCTCCTGGCAATCTTGATTCCAGCTTGTGTTTCTTCCAGTCCAGCGTTTCTCATGATGTACTCTGCGTATCAGTTAAATAAGCAGGGTGACAATATACAGCCTTGACGTACTCCTTTTCCTATTTGGAACCAGTCTGTTGTTCCATGTCCAGTTCTAACTATTGCTTCCTGACCTGCATACAGATTTCCCAAGAGGCAGGTCAGGTGGTCTGGTATTCCCATCTCTTTCAGAATTTTCCACAGTTTATTGTGATCCACACAGTCAAAGGCTTTGGCATAGTTAATAAAGCAGAAATAGATGTTTTTCTGGAGCTCTCTTGCTTTTTCCATGATCCAGTGGATGTTGGCAATTTGACCTCTGGTTCCTCTGCCTTTTCCAAAATCCAACTTGAAATCTGGATGACAATAACAATGATTTAAAGCAGTATTTCTCATTCTGGGGCCTTTGGATCATGAGAAGCCTGTGAAACTAATACAATTTCAACTATAGAAAGGCAATTGTATACTTTCCAGCACAAGCTAAAATATCAGCTCATTTTGAACTAAACCTCACCTTGGATACAATGGTCACTTAATTTCAATCTGAAGTTTTTGTGTTCTTCCGATTTTTAATTTTAACCTTGACATAATTTTAGACAGTTAGAAATGATGAAAGAATTTCTGTACATTTTACTCTGTATCCATATTCCCGATGCCCTGAATATTAGCACTTATATTTTTCCTTACCATTCTCTCTCCCCGTGTGTGTGTAAGGAAATCTGTGTATACACACACAGGTATATATACATGCACATGTGTGTGTGTAAACTCTCTCAGAGTGATTTGCAGACATAATTCCCTTTTTTAGTGTGTATTGTTTTCCAAAATGACATTCTCTTCCATAATTATAGGATAATTATTAAAATCACCAAATAAACATTGATACAATACTATTGTTTAAACTATTAATCTTATTTGAATTTTGCTTTTGCTTGTCCAGTTAATAGCCTTTATAGGAAAATTTTTAGAATCTGACCCAGGATTCTATTTACATGCTGTATTAAAATTTCAAGTCTCTTTAAATCTGGAAAGAAATGTCTGAATCTTTATTTTGCCATCATCTTGACACTGTGAAGAATACAGATCATTCATTTTGCTCCGTTGGTTTCATCTGATGTTTTCTCTTTACTAGATTCAGGTTACACATTTTTGGGAGCAAAACAAAAAACCATGTTGTATCCATCTCAGTACATAGTATGCAGAGGAAAAATGCAAACTATGTGTTCCATTACTGGTTAACTTTGATGGCTTGGTTAAGGTGGTGCCTGCTGGGTTTTTCCTCTTTAAAGTTACAATTAATTAATTCCCAAGATATTAGTATCTTGGGAATACTAAAGAAATTTTAACATAAAATGTTTATTCATAAGCATTGACAAATAAATAGAAAATTAATAACTATAGTTTGGTACACATAATTTCTCAAGGCATGCCTTTGATGAGGGGTGATTGGGGTGGTAATAAAAAGATTACACACTATTGCCTTAGAATGTTATTTTAATCTTTGATTAACAAATGCTTGTGGCAATATCTTTAGTCTGTTTATGATATTTATTAAATTCTGTACAGCATTCTCTATGAATGCTCAGAATAAAAATCTCATTCATAGTAATCAACTTTGTTCGAGAGACAATCAGCTAATCTGTTACAGGTTGAAAATTTTTTTAAAAGGTCACAATGAAGTATTTTGAATACTTGCACATCTTAAAAGACATTCATTCCTGCAAATTAATTTTTGTTGCTGAGAGTTTGGTTTTTTTATCCTTTGGTATTCATTTTTAAAAATCAGGCAACATGCAGGACTGTAAATAAAAATTTGGCTATGAAAAGTAACCATTAAGAATATCTGATCGTTTCTGTTGACAAATATTTCGACAGGGTTCACACAGCGGAAGCTGTAGAGTCACAGGAGTTTTAGACGCTGACAGGGTAAACAGGCTCATTGAATTCATCATTCAGTGAGTCCTTTTTTGTTTTTCCCCTTTCTTTCCTGAGCAGGTCTGTGAAGAGGGAACTTTATGTTGTTTTTTCTACTTGGAGGATGACCGCTTTACCGTGCTGTGTTGGTTTCTGCCATACATCACCAGGAATCCGCGGTGAACGTATAGATACCCGCACCTCCCCGGGCCTCCGTCCCACCCTACACCTCTAGGTCATCACAGAGCACGCGGCTGAGCTCCCTGCTACAAGGCTGTGAAGAAATTTCAAGTTACAACTTGAACAAGTTTAACAGTTACTCAGAGCATTAGCCTAAAAGCGGGGCTTCCCCAGGCGGCTCAGCTGTAAAGAACGCCACGCACCCGCAGCAGCCTAAAGAAATGGGCCCAGACTCGAGCCCAGGGTGTGCAGCAGTGTTGAAGCTGTGGTTCAGTTGCTCAGTCGTGTCTATTTTTTCACCCCATGGACTGAAGCCCGCCAAGCTGCTCTGCCCATGGGATTCTCCAGGCAAGAAGACTGCCATGCCCTTCTCCCGGGGATCTTCCGGACCCAGGGATCAAGCCCGTGTCTCGTGCATTGCAGGCGGATTCTTCATCACAGAGCCATCTGGGAAGCCCAGGGTTAAATTTGGGATATAAAAAATGTTGTGTAAGGTAGGACCACAAGTATCCTCTAAAGGAATGTTAAAATTTAGTGAGTAGAAACAGTTTAAGCTGGGCCTAAATTTTGGTAGGTAGATAACTCGTAAAGGAGGAGGAGGACATTCCTGGAACGAGTAAGGCTATTAAAAAGAATAGAGGTGCACATGGGGTGGAGACTGGAAGGGTGATACTTAATTTTTAAATTTATATTGTAAAAGTAGTACATTGAGTTCCACTATAAAAATTGAAGATACATTAAGGGTGTGCTCTTTTTCTCCTTGAAAGCTAAGTTTCTAAAAGTGAGATTAAAAAAAAATACCAAATAAGTAAGAGTGAGATCAAAGGTTTTCTGTATTTCCATCTTTAGATTATTTTCTAAAGAAATTGTCAGAATCCCCAATAAGCCTATAGGGCATGAAAGGGTTTCTTTGTATTCTAACCAACACAATTTTTTTTAATCTTTCTAACTTTTCCTAATCTACTGAGTGAAAAATAAGTGCTGCTTTTCATTTTTATTTCTCTGATTAATAGGAGGTGTTTTGACTCCAAGCATGTTTATACTTTCTCTCCTACAGTTTTTTAAAGAAAATGTTATTCTTAGTTTCTTTTGTTTTATAGGAGTTTAAAAGGGGTTTTATAGTCAAATAAGCCTATCTTTTCAATGGCAACTTCTGGGTTTTGGGGTGTGTTTGGTAAAGATTCCTTCTACCCAAGATTAAAAAAAAAGTCCTCCTAACTTTTTTTCTTTTACTTTTGGAGTTTGTTTTAACCGAGAGATCTTTATTTTTGTACACTGGTGAGTTGACTCATTTTTTTCCCCAAACGGAAAGCTAACTATCCCCTACACAATCTGCCGGAAAGGCTATCTTTTCCTTACTGTTTTGAAATACCATGTTGGTCATATGTTAAGCTGTCACTTATCTGTAACCATGTCTGGCTTCTCTATTCTATCCCATTGATCTCTCTGTGAACCTGTTCAGATACCTCCTTGCTGTAGGTTTACTGTAGGTTTCTGATGTCTTGTAAGGCAAATCCCCCCTTATAATTATTCTTTCTCACTTTTAGGGGTGGGAAGATACTCTTCCTGATGATTGTCAGATTCAACTATTCTAGTTATTAAAAAAACACAATTTACAGGGTAATTTGAAGAGAACTGAAACATCAGTATCTGATCTTTCAATCTAGGACCAGGGTATTTATTTATGTTTCTTTTTTATATGACTTTCAGTACCATTTAGTAGTGTCATTCATGTGGGAGTTAGCGACATCTTGCTAATTAGTATAAGTAGATGTCCAAAATCTAATTATGGGAGACAAAGAAATGATGATGAAGGTATTAGTGTTTGTCAGCTTTGCTGCTGTAACAAATGACCCAAACGTCTCAGTAACTTTCAGCAATCGCCTTTCCTTCTGGTTCACGTTGCACGTTGGCAGTTGTGCAGAGCTGTGGCTTGGCTGCGCTTGGCTCAATCCGTCTTTTCATCCTAAAACTCAGGCTGAAGAAGCAGAGGAGAAAAAGCAAGAGACAACCATAAAGGCTCTAGAAGATTCTGTGTTTTTTTTCTGCTCATAATCCATTGACCACAGCAAGTCATGTGGCCAACTCCAATGTCAACGGGGCCAGGGCAGTCACGTGGCAGTGGTGGGTAGAGGTTTAACCTTCCTGTAGAGGAGGGGATAAATGGATAACCGGGACAGTAATACAGTCTGCCACAGTATCCTCAGGAAAAGGAATTATGTAAGGGAATTCAAAACTCTATAAATGCTTAAAACTTTGGAACGTCCAGAGTAAAGTGGAAAATTTTTCAGAATATGAGGGAGGGAAAAGGGGAACGCCAGGAAGTATAAATATGGGACTTTCACGAGAAGACAAAAATATGTTCCACCGTGCAGGGAAAAGTTAGCTCTCACTGTTCAACCTTCTCCGGTTCCAGCAGGCATTCAGGGATGGGCGGTCAGCTGGGAATGAGAGTAGGTGTGCCGGGCACACGACTGCTCTGGATTCCCTTTCATTGCCTTTCTCTCCGAATTCCATCTGGGAAGGATGCCGTAGGGCAGCGCTCTGTTACTGACTCTAACAGGGCCAAGGCCAGGCACTGTGAAGAGATTGGAATAAAGGTGCAGGAATTCTTGAGATGACTGTTTTATGTTTGGTTTGATGATAAGGTATTATGTTCAGTTAAATAATCTATACTACCAAGTCTTAACATTTATCAAGATGCTAATTAATAGTTAGATCTTAAAACTTAAATAGTAAACCAGAACTTGCATTACTCAGTATAACATTATTGGAAGGAAAGCTATTTATTCAGAATTTTTTTTTTTGAGCCCGTATTATGTCCAAACACTATTCTAGGCACTGAGGATGCAGTCAGCTTTCTACTTTTGGTGCTTGCTTTCTGGGGAAGAGTGGGTAAGGGTAGAGAGAGGTAAATATATGCATGCATACATGTAAAATATGTCAGGTGGTTACAGACGCTGCAAAGGAAAAAGTGGCAGGAAAATGAGATGGGAATGGTTTCCAGGGAGGACCTCTTTAATAAAGTGATATATCAGTGGGGAATTCTATGAATGGACAGAGTGATGTAGGTGGCTACCTCGAGGCAGAGTGTGGCTGTCAGCAAACACTACCCTAAGCCCAGACAAGCACCAGCAAGGAGGCCCGTGAACCAAGTAAGCAAGTCAGAGGGGCTGAGATATGGCCAGAGAAGCAGGCGGGAGCTAGGACCTGCAGGACCTTCAGATCTTGGTAGAGAGTTTGGATGGTAGCGTTAGAGCCTTTCAGAACTTTTTTTTTTTTTTTAAAGAGCAGTACTCTAGCCAAATCGAAGATATTGCCTTACTCACTGCCCTTCTGCCTTGAGTGTGCGTAAGTGTCCTTGTGGTGGACCAAAGTAGCAAGCAGGGAGGTAAGAATATAGAGCAGATTGCACTTTGAAAACCACTGCTTTCAGTTTGCATCTAAACTTTTTATACCAGGATTCCTTGTATACAAATGCCATATGATAGGTAGATTTTGGTTTGATCAAAATGCCATTATTTTAGCTAAAAAAGGAGACTAGGTTTATTTTTCTTTTTAAAAATAATTTTAGAAGGATCCTCATGACCCCTTCCCAATGAGTAGAAATAAGGCACTCTTTCAGATCATGTTCATTGGAATGAGGATGAGATGGAGCCAGAAGTGGTTGTCACATAAATAGAATTTATACCAACAGAGTTCTAAGCTTACTTCAATTGTTGAAATTAATTTGTTTTCAGACTTCAGAATCTGATTTTCAGAGTACAAGAAGCTTGATGGAAAAAGCAATTGAATGCAATCAGCCTCTCTTTATGGGCTTAGTTTAAAACTGTTTAGGCTGTCCTGTGTGATATGAGTCAGAGACTCGATAAACCTTCCTAAGAACACCTAGAGGCTCTCCTTCAGGGATGTTTAATTGCCTGTGAAATTCAGACTGAAACAAGCAAATTTAGAATAAAAGGGAACGTTGAACCATTGTATTTTCACATTTCTGAGTCTTTGGCCAAAATACCAGGTGACGACTTCATTGGAGAGTCACGAGAGAGAAGAAAATGGGTCTTGGCTGATGGTCAGTTATTTGAGGTCAATGTAAGGTAGCTCATGTACAGAAATCGAGAGGCATTTTATTATTTTCAGGGAAGTCACTAGTTTTACAGCGTTTTTCAACTTGGACATTATAATGGTAGTAACAGAGTGTGAAGAGAATACATCCCATCAATTTAGGAAAAATTATTGTTCAAGTATTTGAAATGCCAGTAATATTTGATTGTGACTAACTTTATGGCATAAAATAGCTTTTCTGTGAATAAAGGCTTACATAGGCTTGAACACTTGAGAAAATGTGAAGATTTATAAAGAGAGCTATAGTAATTAAAGCTGTGATATACTTTCTTAAATATTGACCTTCATATCACTAACCTTGAATAGACAATCCAGAAACAGCATTCATTCTATGCTATAATTTGCAATACAATTAAGGTAGCATTCAAAAATCACTGAATCAGTGTCTAGTAAACTATGGAATACAAAATACACATTAAAAAAAAAAAAACACCAAGAGCTTTCCTGCATAACAAAATTTTCTAGAAAGACAGTTTTCTGCATTTGGCAAATAATAACTTTGGCTCTGCCCTTCCAATAACCAAATGTATTATGATGTTCATGGCATTGACTATAATTTTCTGCACAATCTTAAATAATAGTGGTGCTAGCCTGTCTTGTCCCATATTCTAACGGAGATGTGTCTAAGGGTGTACTGTGGAGTGTGGTTTAAGATAGGATACTCTAACAAGCCAAGGGGACTTCTTGGTGGCTCAGATGGTAAAGAATCTGCCTGCAATGCAGGAGACCTGGAATCTCTGAGTTGGGAAGATCCCCTGGAAAAGGGAACACCAACTCATTCCAGTATTCTTGCCCGGACAAGACCATGGACAGAGGAGCCTGGCAAGCTATAGTCTATGGGACTCCAAAGAGTCGGCCACGACTGAGCAACTAACACTTCACTTTCACAACATGCTAAGGGAAAATCCTTATATTGCCAGTTTGTGGTGGTGGTTTGGTTGCTTAGTCATGTCGAACCTTGTCACCTTATGGTGGGTAGACCTCCAGGCTCCTCTATCCAAGTTTACCGAGAGCTATAACTTTCTCTCCCTTCCATGAGAGAGGAGAGTCTTTGCTACATCCTCATAGTTTAGAAAGTGTCTGGTACAGGTGGGCACTCAATAAATGCTTGGTGAGTAAATAAGTTATTAAGAGGATTGAGTTAAGAAGACATGTGATGTGTCTATAAAATTATCTGGAAAAGTTTGAGATCTTAAGAATAATTTATCTAACAATATTGGAATTATACATATATTAAAGTTGTATTAGAAAAATGTAGGTTCCTTCTTTGTGTCATATGAGCCATCGGTTCAGTTTAGTCGCTCAGCTGTGACCGACGCTTTGTGACACCATGGACTGCAGCACACCAGACTTCCCTGTCCATCACCAACTCCTGGAGATTGCTCAAACTCATGTCCATTGAGTCTGTGATGCTATCCAATCATTTCACCCTCTGTCGTCCCCTTCTCCTGCCTTCAATCTTCCCCAGCAACAGGGTCTTTTCCAATGAGTCAGTTCTTTGCATCAGGTGGCCAAAGTATTGGAGTTTCAGCTTCAGTATAAGTCCCTCCAATGAGTATTCAGGATTGATTTCTTTGAGGATTGACTGGTTTGATCTTGCAGTCCAAGGGATCTAGTTTCCTCACCAGCTATTGAACCAGGGTGCCCTGTATTAGTAGTACGGAATCTTAGCCACTGGACTGCCAGGGAAGTTCCCATATGAGCCATAGTAATGTCCTTAACAGCAGGGAAACCTGAGTGAAGAGGATACAGGAACTCTCTGTATTATCTTTGTAACTTTTCCATGAATCTGAATGTATCCTAAGGAAAAATTGAAGGTGGGAGGAGAAGGAGACGAGAGAGGATGAGATGGTTGGATGGCATCACCGACTCAATGGACATGAGTTTGAGTAAACTCCAGGAGTTGGTGATGGACAGGGAGGCCTGGTGCACAGCAGTCCATGGGGTGGCAAAGAATCAGACACGACTGAGTGACTGAACTGAACTGAGTGTTTAGAAAATCTGTCTAATATGAAACAGGGGTTGGGAATCAGTTATATAGAAACCACTTACATTGCACCAGAAAAAAAAAAAAGTGCCCCATGAAATATTGAGTCCAACTGCCAATTCCAGCATGCACAGCCCTAAAAACCTGAACCCTAGAAGCAATGGGCTGCTGCTTTGGAACAGGTTACATTTCTAGAAGCACTTCCAGGGAAACAAAAATGGAGTAATTGCAATAAACATAACTGGAATAATCACAGTTCTGATAATTAATTGCCTCTAAGATACAGAAATTCAAGAAAGACTGCTTAGTAAAGGAGAAAAAACTACTCACAACCCATTTCTGAGTTTAGAAAGGTGTCATTTTGATATATATGAAAGGTATATATATCTGGATTCAACATAATGTCATTGTGGTACCCTCGTGACTTGAGAAAATTATCATTTATCTTTGCTAAGAGCTGTTGTCAGTTTGCTTTTGATCTCTAAAGGAGATTTAGACCTGATCAGAAAGTTCTTCAATATTGAGTTACTATTTCTTCTCCTGCCTCGCCCACTGTGGTAGGAAGAAGGCAAGGAAAAAAGATCCCCTGGCCCTACATAATGAAGCTAACCTGGATTTAGCTTGGTCTCATGTCTCTTTTCCTAATCATTAAAAATATTTGTCATCTGTGTAAATCTCCAGAGGGAAGTTAGAACTGTATAAAGAAATCACTGTGCACAAGTGAACATTTGACAAACAAGTGCTTGGAGATGGCGTTTCTAAAAGCTCCTTAAAAAATTTATTTTTTGCTGACATTATTTTGTTTAGTAAAAATATCTGATTTATAAATCCAGAACCCCAAGGCATCTTCAAATTAACAAATGGTGTTAGCAGTTTGTAATGATCCAGATAACAATCCAGCTCCTTAACTCCATGTAACAGCACATTAATAATTTCTCTGAGCCTATTCCAGTTTTTCATCTGTAAAATGAAGAATTTGAGAATATACTGAGAATACATTTGAGAATAAGCAGTTCTCAATGTACCTTTTCATTGGGACACCAAGACTCGGCGAGAAGGACTTAAGAGAAACAGACTGGAGTGTTTGCGGATTTAGGGCTTGGCGTTCTGGTGGGCAGGATGCTGCTGAAGAAAGGTGTCCCCTGTGTTTCTGAAGTCGGAGGGGTAAGTGACAGGGGTATAAGAATGTCTGAATTGGAAGAGCAGTGGCTACTGCTGGAAGAGCAGCTCCCGGGACTTTTCTGGCACTGGCGGAGGACGCGAGTTCGGTTGCTAGGCAACCGGGGGTCCTCGGGGCGGGCGGAGGACCCCAGTAGAGGTGTCTCAGTCAGTGCCTGTCCGCTTGGGTGCGGTACCGGCCTCGAAACTAACGAAGTAGGTCGCCTTTTCAAAGGTGCACAGTTTCTGGAGCCAAGGCTTGGCGAGCCCCAGAGCCGAGCTCCGCCCGCGGCGCGTTTCCCTGTCCCAGTTCCTTGGGCGCGAGGCGGGCGCCTCTCGGGCCAAGCCCCCGCCGCCGAGCGTTGCTGGGCGGGACCGGACGCCGCCGCCCGCGGCCCCCGCCCGCCCCGGCAGGCCCGAGCCCACCCGCGCCCCTCACGGCCGCCCCGGTCCCGGCGCCCCCAGCGCCTCCCGCCAGCCCGAGCACTGCGCTCGCTGGCCCGTCCCCCACCGGCCCCCAGCACCCCCCGCCCGCCGGGCCCGCGCCCCGCACCCGCCCTGGCCCCCGGCCCCGGCCCCGGCCCCGCGCCCCCGCCCGCGGGCGCGCCGGGCTTGGACATGGAGCCGCTGCTCCTGGCCTGGAGCTACTTCAGGCGCAGGAGGTTCCAGCTCTGCGCCGATCTGTGCACGCAGATGCTGGAGAAGTCCCCTTGTGACCAGGTACCGGCCGGACCCCGCCGGGACTGCGGGTCTTGGCAAGAGGGCTCCGGGGGCTCCCCGGGACCCCACCGGGAGGGGGCAGCAGGGAGGAGGACGCAGGGCGAGGGTGACCCTGTGGTCAGCACGGACGCGTGGAGCCCAGATCCTCCGGGACCGCGGCCTCTGGGTCCTGACTGCGGCGACCGCGCCCTCCGCTAACTTCAGCTGCTGAAAGATGCTGAAAGACAGCAGCTAGGAGACCGCCCTCAGATGTCGCTGAAAAGATGATGAACTCTGTTAGGTCCTGCATTCTTGAGTATCAGTTCAGTCCAGTCGCTCAGTCGTGTCTGACTCTTTGCGACCCCATGGACTGCAGCACGTCAGGCCTCCCTTGTCCATCACCAACTCCCGGAGTTTACTCACACTCAGGTCCATCGAGTCGGTGATGCGTATATTCTTGCGTAGAGGTGGGCTTTTAAGCTCGCTGCCTGTTACCTCTTAATTTCCAAAACAGTTATGTATAAACTTAAAAATCTGTAACTCCCCGCCCCCCCCACCCCCCCCATGAAATAGCTGCCTTGTTTTCTTTTGGATCAAACGTATAATCCTTCCAGTTCCTGTTAAGATGGTTGTCCAAAATTGGGGAGCTTTGGATTCTGGGCCTTGAGTGCAGCTTGAGGCAAACAATTCAAGTTAGGGGAATGAGAACCTAGGAAGGGAAAAGATACATTTATTATTAGGAGGGTGGGGTGAGAAAAATAATCCCCCTAAAAGAAGGAAATGACGGCATTGATTGTAGTTTACTCTTAAATAAAGTACAGTGTTAAATAAGTGAGTGAAAACGGTTATATGCCGCTTGTGAGAGGGGCACTGCTGCGGTAGTCAGGTAGTTCTGGAGGAGGCCAAAAAAGGAGAAAAGTGCCTCGAGTAAATGCAAAATGTACGTATGGAGCTCGAGTTCCCCAGCTTTTCCTCTAGTGGTGTTGGCTTGGGGATGTTAGAGAAAAAGGGAAAATTGATAAGAGTTACATTCACGGAGGTGTGACAATTGTTGCTCCGCTCTGCCTTAGCTCCTAGCAAGTGGATAGTGGAGAGCCTGTCAGGGAGAATAGTTTGGCCTTCAGATAGACAGCACATCTCCCTTAGAACAATCTTCCTTAGTGGGGATGCTAAACTAGGTTCTGTTTGGGTTAGTTCCTATTGGTTAATAAGACTCTTATTTCCATAGGCAAGCATTTTTCCGAGTGTGTTTCTTAGCACAGTCGTCCCAGAAATACTGCTAAAAAAAAAAAAGATTCCACCCTCAGGTTTGTTTGAGAACCATGACAAAATCTGGACCCCTTTACAGTTTGTACAACCAGAGTTTGTTACACACCAGTGATGTACCAGACATTGTTTTTCCGTTGAGTCAGAGTAGTTTCCATTCTGCAGAACAACAGTCCCTGGAGGAAGAAAATTTCCTCATTAAATGCATTTGGGAAACATATATTCCCTACTTAGAGATTCATACTAAAGGCTCTGAGAATTTCTGCAAAAAGGAACTTAACTTTGCCTGATTTTGATGAATACAATAGTTATGAAACTTGATTGACCACTGATTCCTTTTGTGGCTGTGGGTGAGGGTCAGATCACCCTAGAGAGATGTCACATTGGGAAATGTGTTATAGGCAAAGCAGCAGTGTTTTCTATTAATAGTTAAGACATTGTAATCTTTATAAAAACCATTTTTGTGTTAGTTTTCAGGTGTTAGAGTGAAGTGATTCATATATATATATTCATATATATATTTCAGCTTCTTTCCTATTATATAAGTTGTTATGATATTGAATATAGTTTCCTGTGCTATATAGAAGGTCTTTGTTGGTTATTCATATATAGCAGTGGGTATATGTTACTGCCTAAATCCTAACAACTCCCAGCCCACTTTCCCCTTTGGTAACCATAGTTTGCTTTCTGTGTCTGTCGTCTTAATGGCATAGTCACAGTGACATTCAGTATTGCAATTCAGGCTTCGTTTGTGCTGGGCACTGTGCTTAGGTCTTTAGTGTTGAGTGACCTTTTATAGAGTGCTTACTACTTGTCAGGGATAAATTCTATAAATTATGTGTATTTCTTTGCTGAGAATAGCCTTGCAAAGTAGGTAACAAATCGCTAACATTCATTGAGTATCCATTGAGCCTCTGTCAGGCTTGATTCGGAGGGTTTTCTGTTATCTCATTTAATCCTCAGCTAGTTTAGGAAGTTGGTGCTATTTGCACCATTTTGCCGGTTGAGCCCACTGAAGCACAAGGTGAAACAATTGTCTGAGGTTACAGAGGCGGTAAGCCTGTTCCCTTTGTCTATATGATGCAGCTTCTTTGGCACTTATGGAGCCTCATTTTTCAAAAATCTATGTCTCCAGACTTTTCCTAGTACATTTTCTCATCTGCTGTTCCTTTTTCAAGATTTCGGCTAAACAGTAAGGAACTCGACATACCTGTGTACTTGGGTTAAAGGCTCTGAGAAGTCCGGAAGGAAGGTAACCTGCCTAATTTTGATTAAGGCATCATTCTAAAACTTATTTGTCGCCTGGTTTCTTGTTTGGGGGAGAGGTACAGATTTTTCCCGGGGAAGTGTTGTCACTTTGGGAATGCATAGGCAAAATCTTGGCGTTGTTATTGGTGAAGACCCAGCTGTAGAGGAGACCGTGACTCCTTTCCTCGTACCTAGGGAGAACAGGATGAAGAAGTTAAGAACTTCATTTAAAATCTCCTGAATTGAGAGCTAAACCAGTAATAACTGGAATCTCTTCACTTGGTCTCTTATGTGGGTCCCTTTAGGCTTTGCTGGCCCTCTTGGAAAATTAAGACTCGTTACCAGGAATGTTTAGTGGTTCTAATTTTGATAATGGCGACGAAGAACAGCAGACACAACCTCATACTGGGAAATACCACTGGTGTCGCCGGTTAACCGTCTGACGTGGTTTACATCATTAAGGCAGAAGATCTTGTTACTTCTTGTTGCTTCTTGCCACTGTCCTGTTTGTTGTAGATTTGAGATAATGCTTCAAAATGTGATGTAAGTGGAAGTGTTAGTTGCTCAGTTGTGTCTGACTCTTTGGGACCCATGGACTGTAGCCCACCAGTCTCCTCTGCCCATGGAATTTCCCAGGCAAGAATACCGGTGTAGGTTGCCATACCCTCCTTCAGGGGATCTTCCCGACCCAGGGGTCAAACCCAGGTCTCCTGCCATTGCTGGCAGATTGTTTACCATCTGAGCCACCGAGAAAGCTTGGTGATACATAATTTTAATATCCTAGAAATGTTTTTAAAAATGTGATTCTTTGCTCCTGGTTTTTTGTTATGAGCAGGGGTTGATATGTTCAGCTGCTATGAGTGTTGGAGGTGGCCTGGGAGAATCAGTACCAGATTTAGAAGAGATTGAGGACATGCTTTTCCTCTCGAATCCTTTTGTTATGCCGAGGTGGTTTATTTCTTTATTTATGTTGTCAGAATGGTGAGCAGCTCTTTGCCGGGAACAGAAGTTTGAAGATGATGTTACCTGACCAACCTGGCCCTCGGATGCCAGGCTTGGGCCTCTGTAGAGCTGGCACGGCTCACTGCTGCTGGTTATCCTTGAGCTGGCCTTTCAGTGCTGTGCTCTCTCTGTGCGCTTTCCTTAGCACCGATTTGTGCGTCTTGTATCCAAATGTTACTTTGTTTTGGAAACATTTTCCAGTATGATTTTCCCCAACGCTTAAAGAAGTCGTGCTTTTTTTTCTTAATTAAAAAGAATTTCAATATTTATGTTCGAGTGCTGATGGAATTAATGAAGAGCTTTAGGAAGCTTAAGGAGGTTTTCCTATGATTAAAAGCCCCCAAATTCTTTTTTCCTCTTAGCATGTGAGTCCAGGATGGCAGGTCTGTGTGGGATGGCAAGGCATCTGGCACACGGGTGCCCTCATTACTTATTAATATTTGCTGAATGAGTGCAGCAGTCACATTCACAGGTGCATTGGGAGGGTGTTATTTATGTGTGCCAGCTTCCGCTCTGTTTACCAAGATCACCCTAGTTGCCTGATAGCCTCTGCCGCTCCCTGCCCCTATCTTAATTCTCAGCACCATAGGTTCTTTTTATTTTTTTTCCTTAATACTTATTTTTACTTCTTTAATTATTTGGCTGCACCGAGTCTCAGTTGCGGCACATGGGATCTAGTTTCCCGACCAGGGATCGAACCCAGGCCCCCTACATTGGGAGCTTGGAGCCTTAGCCACCAGACCACCAGGGTAGCCCCACCGTAGTTTCTTTAAGTGGATTCACCTTTTCAAATAAGTGTGATTGCATTATGGGGCATTCTTACTTCATTTCTTGTTTCAAGGATGAATTTTTTAAAAAAAAAACCGGTTGAGCAGTTTCTTCCTGGATCCTTCCAGGAGAGTATTTCTGGTCGTAATTATCATCACTGGTATTTCTCACCAGTTGTTGTTCCTCTGGAGGAAGTTCAGAGACTGGCAGTCAATGAAGAGCTAACAGAAATACGTGATCAGAGCAGAAGCAGATGGTCCTCAGCCCGCAGTTAGCTGGTTTATCTTCGCATGTCTCTTTAGCCTCATGGGCTTTGTTTGGTTGTTTTTTGAGGCGTCTGTATTTTAGACTGTTTTTCCCCTGCAGCTCCTTGAAGTACTGTTTCTATGCCACCCAGCTGATTTCAGTACAAACGAGTGACTCTGAGTGCCTGGACACATGGAAAAGAAAGGAAATGAAAGTATTTCTCCTGAGTGCTGAATGGATTCATTTTTGCTCTTGCTTTTTTTTTCCCCCTCCCAGAACAAAAACAGCTTTTGTTTTTTATGTTAATTTTCACTTTTTAGCCTTGCTTATTTTTCTCCCAGATGAGGAAAACCTCTCTAAACTGAATTGCTCTTTGTTAATCTTTTTATAAGCTGGTCCAGGGAGCTTCATGAAGATAACATTTCAGTCGTGATACATTGTTAACCTCGGGAAATGAAGCCCACCTCTCAGACTACTGCTACACTTAGTTTTCCTTTTTAAGAGATAACGTGTTGGTGTCATATCAAAAACAATGAGTACTTTGTACTTTTTATTAGGGCTTTCCAAGTACTCAGTGGTAAAGATTCCACCTGCCAATACAGGGGACCTGGGTTCGATCCCTGGTTCAGGAAGATCCCCTGGAGGAGGAAATGGCAACCCACTCCAGTATTCCTGCCTGGGAAATCCCATGGACAGAGGAGCCTGGTGGGCTACAGTTCACGGGGTCGCAACAAGTTGGACACGACTGAGCGGCTGAGCACGCACACATACTGTCTACTAGGATGTGTGAATTTTAGTTTGATTCTTGCCAATGTCAGAGTAGTCAGGTTGGCTGGAGAGTTTAGAGAGGTTTTCCTCATCTGGGAGAAAAATAAGCAAAGCTAAAAAGTGAAAATTAACATAAAAAACAAAAGCTATTTTTGTTCTGGGAGGGGAAAAAAAAAAAAGCAAGAGCAAAAAATGAATCCATTCAGCACTCAGGAGAAATACTTTCATTTCCTTTCTCTTCCATGTGTCCTGGTTGGCTATGGACTAGCTTGTTTCCTTAGAGTAAAACGTTTGTATTGGGGTACAGAAGGGCTGACGGGTAGGTTGAAGATGATAACGTGATGTTTGGCAGTGCGGAAGGGCTCCTGAAAAAGATGGATTCTGAACTGCTTTTCCAGATGCAGAGTGGTAAGGGACTGAGGATAGGGTCCGTAAGCATAAAGGACTAAGGTACTGACCAGTTAAGAGTAAAGGACACCCGATGAATTCATCAGAGTTTTCCCATTTGACAAAACACAGTAAGAACAATTACTTCATAGAGAAGTGTTGTCTCTTTTCAGAGTTTTTCCTAAATCGTAACTGGGAAAGTGGTTAAAAGTTGTAAGATATAAAAAAGAGAAATGCAAAATGGCCTTCTGTGCAGCAATACGACCTAGAGGGAGTGCTTGCATTCACAGCTCATGTCGGTCATCCCGATTAGTTGCTTAATCTGATTACTGTTCTTTGTGTTGTTCCATATGTCAGATTCACGGCTTTGAAAAAAAGCAGCCCCGATTTTAGCTCCAGTATAATTCACCAGTTCATGAAACATACAGGGTTTTCAGGTAGTGTGTGGTTTTTAAAGATAATATACTTTTTCTTAATGGGGTAGATTTCCAATAAATTTGTAAAGTACTAGAATCAGTGGCTCTGGGAGTGGGAGGGTGAGCTGTGTATCAGAATGGGGGTAGTTCACATTTCCCTTCCCCACCACCAGTCTCTGCTTATAACGAGAGATGTTGCAGTGGAGAGTTGCGACTGTAAATGGTCTGAGTGTGGAGAAAAGGCCGAAAGCCGCTGGCTTAGGTGAACGGTAGGGAAGCAGGGGTCCCCAGTGAGGTGTATGTTAGTAGTTGTTCGAGACAAGGATCTGGTGCTGCAAATAAACATCTTTCTGTGTGGTTTACCTAATTTACTTCCTCACTGGGGCCATGGAGCCTTACAGCCAGACAGGCTTCTGATTCGAGACACTGCAGAGCAGTTCACTTTGCCGAATTTTACAGATTACATTCCCACTTGGCTCCCTGGTCACTAAATCTCGGTAAACCTTCTGAAATCCGTTCATTTCTCTCTCACATTCTTTCCCTTCCTGTTATTGCTAAATTCTGAATGATGACCCCGTGGTTTATGAGCAGAGCTGGTTAGACTCTTGAGCCAGAGTAAGTATTGATGGCAATTAGGAAGTCACATTCAGAACTAGCTGGAGATTTTAATTCCCTAAAGTAATAGCAACAACCTAGGGAAAGCTGTTCCCTCAGGAGGAAGGAAGCCTGCTGCTGTGAACTGAGGTTTATGCTCATCAGTTTGTGCTGGTTCTAGGCAGTGGCCCTCTATTCTCTTTACTCACTCACTTCGAAGGAGATTCAAAGGGAAGTTTTGATTTGATGCGCCATAAATTGGGAGTCAGTTCTGAGTTCTGAAGAAGGAAGTAATAGAGAGCTGGGTGCATTCCTGCTCATTAGATACGTGTTTTTATAAGGAAATTCTGTGTGGTTGATACTTGTTGAAAGTGCTACCACCTTATACCTCATAAACTAAGACAGTATATGTAAAAGAACTCTGAAAACTATGAAATGGTCTTTAAGGTGCCGGGTTTTATTTTTAAAGCTCTCCTGTAAAGTAGGCACTAGGGCTCTTGAGTTGAGAGGGGGACGGGGTCATGGAAACCTGACTTGTTCAAGGTCCTGCAGCTGAGTGGCCCCCTGGGGGTCAAGCCCAGGTCTTCTGATGCTGACGCTGCTGCTTTCTGCTCATCTGTGCTGACGCCCCTGGGAATAATCCGCTAGACCAAGTGAACCTAACTTGTGGTTCCTCATGTGCGTGGGTTAATTTAAATCATAAAACTATAATTGACAGAGACCCAAAGGTCAAGGTCTCAGTGATTTAAAAAGAGTTTTGCCCTATCTCTAGATTAAAATATCCTGACTCTTTCCCTGTGTTGTCCTGCCATTCCTGATGGGTCTGCAGACCAGCCTTGGTCTTCCACACCCTACAGCAGTCTGCCTTCCAGCCTTGCTAAGATCTCAATACAAAGCTAAGTGCATGCTCTTGACTGAGAGTGTCTAGGCTCAAATATTCCCTGTACACTTTGATCTCTGAGTTTCCTCATCCATCAAATGGCTATGTAAATATGCCTGTCTCAAAGGACGGTTGTATGGGCTAAGTTCATCAACATGTGTAAGTGAGCTCTTTTTGTCTATATAGCTAGAGATAGGGAGAAGGAGATGGCAACCCACTCCAGTATTCTTGCCTAGAGACTTCTATGGACAGAGGAGCCTGGTGGGCTGCTGTCCATGGGGTCACACAGAGTCGGATGCAGCTGAAGCGACTTAGCATGCATGCATGCATTGGAGAAGGAAATGGCAACCCACTCCAGTTTCTTGCCTGGAGAATCCTAGGGATGGAGGAGCCTGGTGGGCTGCCGTCTATGGGGTCGCACAGAATCAGACATGACTGAAGCGACTTAGCAGCAGCAGCAGCAGCTGGAGATATTTGCAGGCAGGATTCTGTCATTTGTATTTTTCTTAAAGGATTGTTGGTAATCTGGAAAACATCTATGCGGAAAGTGTTCAGTGAAATGGTGATAAAATAATGAATATAGTTCATAGAATATTGGCGATCAGCAAACTTCCAGAATCATCTCTCTCTCCTCTGATCTCCTTGTCTCTCTCGTTGTGCTTTTCTCTCATCCCCCTAAGGCATCGATAATTGGTTCAGGCTTGAGTATAGCATTTACCACATTGTACTGTAATCTATTTAATTATGTGCCTTCCCCCATAGAAAGTTTTCAGTGCCTGTCCAGGGAAGCCAGGGGAATGTGGTGGAATTAATGTTTTCTCTGCCTCCCTTGTGGTTCAGCCTCGTCTCCATCTTCAGCCACATCTCCTGGACCAGCTCTGCGCCTTTCCAGCCTCTGATTTTCTTCTCCTTTCGCGTCATTTTCCCCAGTGTCCTTCACTCGCATAGGAAATCGTCCTTGTGATCCCCAGAGACATAGAGACCGTGGAGGCCTTCATCAGTGAGCAGAGGGCACAGGCTGGGCTGCTGGTGCCAGTTTGGGCCGCTGGAGGAATCTTCGTGCCCTTGACGGGATAGCAGGCATCCCGCATCTATTTCCTCTCTGTGGCCCTTTTTCCTCTAACTTTTCTTTTCCTTGTCAGACGTTGTCTGCAATCACCTCTAGTGAACATTTTTACCCCTTTCTATACGGAACTTATCTTGTACCTCTCCTTCACTTTATCTTTCAATCCTGCCTTGTTATATCCAGCTCATTTTTTTATCTCCAAGGTGGACTGGCAAGAATGAGCTCTGGCTTCTTTGTGAGACCTTGAGCAAATTACATGACATCTCTGAATTTGTTTCCTTATCTGTAAAATGGATAATAACACTTACCCGCCTCCCTGGGATGGTTGTTGTGGGACTCAAATGAGATAATGGGTCATTTAGACATGTACACCAATAAATAAAAGGAAGAACAGAGGGGTTATTTCTTTTGTCATCTCACTGCCTGTATTGGTATCTTTCTCTAAATATGGACTGTGAGATCTCGGAGATCTGTTCTTTTTCCAGCTCTTTCTTATGCACACTGGCATTCAGTCGAGTTGCTCAGTCGTGTCTGACTCTTTGCGACCACGCCAGGCTTCCCTGTCCTTCACTGTTTCCCGGTGTCTGCTCAAACTCACGTCCATCGAGTCGGTGATGTCATCCAACCATCTCCTCTGTCGACCCCTTCTCCTCCTGGCTTCAGTCTTCCCCAGCATCAGGGTCTGTTCCAGTGAGTCAGTTCTTCGCATCAGGTGTTGGAGTATGAAACAGTGTGAAAGGCTCTGGCGCTGAAAAACTGCAGTTGCTGTGTCTTATAAGTTGCCGTTCTGTGTTTGGTTCAGCTACTTGCCAGTGTTAGTTGCTCAGTCGTGCCGGACTCTGCGACCCCACGGGCTGTAGCCCACCAGGCTCCTCTGTCCATGGAATTCTCCAGGCAAGAATACTGGAGTGGGTTGTCATTTCCTTCTTCAGAAGATCTTCCTGACCCGAGGATCGAACCCAGGTCTCCTGCGTCGCAGGGAGATTCTTTAGCATCTGAACCACCAGGGCCTCGCTGGACTCTCCCTTTCTGGCCTAGCCTAGCGTTTTCCTCTCATGCTGCTGTGGCGTGTCATGCTAAAGAAATTGCTTATCCTTGCCCGGTGACCAGATGGTTTACATATTGCTTCCACACATATTCTTAAATATTTTAGGGTATTCTTGTTGGATTTTAGAACTGTAGAAAGCAAGGATCTTTTTTTTCCCCTTTCTTCCCTTTTTCTGTTTCTTAGTAACTTTCCTAGTAAAACATGCTGCAGATTGAGTGCTCAGAGGTTGCTGACTATAAACATGTGAGTGTAGATCTTTTATAAATAAATTTGTTATGAATCTGTTTGTTTTTTTTTAAACCAGTGGACTTCCATTTAATTTGGGATAGGAAAAAACCCGAGTTTATCAGCACCTAGCACCGATATATAGTACATAGTCTATTTACAAACATTTCTCAGAGGACATTACAGTCAGAATTAATTTTTTATCTTCAGCCACTAATCCCATTATGTTTATGCAGAGCAGAAGGGTTTATAGTATGTGGATTTTCCTCCTCCCCAAGTGATTAAAGTCTGAATGTTTTAACCACCACCAACTTATTTTTGAATATAAAAAAAAATTTCCTTGGTATAGTTGCAAAATTATTTTTAATTCCTGAGATGCTGCAATTTCATAAATACATAGATTTCTTTTCTGTGCTCTAAGTGAGGTTAGAGTAATTAGAATTTTCTGATAATAGAAAATTTAGCACTCTTCCCTGGATATTAGTCATACAGAAGTCTTGAGTGCACTTTTGGGGAAGGATTAGAGTTAATGTTTGGGTTTTTATTGAATGATTTTTAGTCTACCTACAAATACTCGGTTAATCATTAAGACTTTTTATTTTAGAAACTGTATTATCCTAAAGATGTTTACTACCTTCTTAATGCTTTCCAGGAACCAGATCCTGCATTGCCAATGTCTCAGGTAAAGGTCTAGCTGCAATCTTTAGAGAATAGTTTAATTACTATTACTTAGTAGCTGCTATAGATTAGTAAGTTTGCTGCCTATCTACTGTGCTGTTATAAATAGCTAAATCTGCCAGGCATTCTGTACCTTTGTGCATAAATATAAACTATTATATTTCCAATACTTTTGTGTCTATAGGTGTAAAACTAGGGCACTCTACTCGTGAAGACTTGGAGCTTAAATAGAAATAACCAATACTGACCCAGAGGATGAGATACAAAAGAGGGGGCAAGGGGAGCCAGGGGCTTAGAAAGGGAGTCAGAACATCCGAAGAGCCAGGAGCCTGCGGAAAGACTGTGATGGATGGGATTGTCGGTCCTGAGGAAGGAGGAGGCTGACTCTGCTTGGAAAGATCTTGTCTTTAGAGAGAGGTGCCTGCCACCCTGAGGAGGAAAGGAAGACTTGGCCAGACAGCCACATCTCCCGAATCAGCTTTGTTAGAAGGGGAGAGGCAGCCAGAAAGAGCTGCCGACTGGGTGAGATGGTGGGTGGGTCGGGAGGGAACCAAGGAAGAGGAAGTCTGGGGGGGGGGGGGGGGGGGGGGGGGGGGGGGGAGGGGCGCTCCTGGCCAGTGAAGTTTTTAGCCTAAGGGTTTCTAGTAAGTGGGAATTAAGGAGAGGGGATGAGAGAGCTGTAAATCAGAGAACTTAAATATTTCCAGGTGTTTGCCCTGCCAAGCCAGAGAAAACTCTTGTCTTTTAGGTAAATAAACAGTTTGAATCTCATGGGGTTCAAATGTGTAGTCATCAGACCTTTATAGAAGAAAGTGGTATACAAAATACTCTGAAGGAGGCCTGTGTGGTATCAAAGATGGTAAATAGGTTAAAATGTAGTACTCTCTTTTTTAAAAGGACGAAATTTGTCATTAGAATATTCATTATAGTTTCTGTATTGATAGATGTGCAAAACTATTTTTTTTGCATACTATATGTACAAGTCATAAGAAGGACCTAAAGTGTGATAAGCAGAGTAAGTAACGTGCCTTTTGTTTTCAGTAATTTTGCAAGATTTTGATTAAGATTAAATTAAAACATCAACCATTTGCATTGTTGGTCTGGTTTTAAAACTTTACATGGAATTTGAAAGTTTCAAAGCCAGCACAAGGACTTCGTGAAGGACCTGCATTTGGTATGTCCTGTCCTGTTCCTGTTGACTTAATTGGACCGTGATCTAAAAGAATCAGAAGGGAGCAGGGCTGACTGGATTCTTTTGAGCTCACTATTCAGACTTTGCGCCCTTGCACTCTCTCAGGTATTAACCACTTCAAAGTAAATGAGGCTTTACAATAACAACTCAACATTTTGTGCCTGAATTTTCATTCTCATGGAGTAGGCAGAGTGTCAATTGTTACTGATTCTCATGATGTCTAAGTGAGGTTAGACAGACCATTCTTTTGGTGGCTTTATTCTAAGAACTGAAAGTGAAAGTGAAGTTGCTCAGTCGTGTCCGACTCTTTGCGACCCTATGGACTGTAGCCTATCAGGCTCCTCCATCCATGGGATTTTCCAGGCAAGAGTGCTAGAGTGGATTACCATTTCCTTCTTCAGGGGATCTTCGCGACCCAGGAATCGAACCCGGGTCTCCCGCATTGCAGGCAGACGCTTTACCATCTGAGCTACCAGGGAACGAAGCCCCCTTTTTCTAAGAATAACTTGGGAGAATTGTTTGTCACCAGCCTTAGGCCTCACATGGCTTTGCGTTCTGTATGAAGAGGAACAGAGCAATTTAAACATGTTTTACTCAGTCAGTAGAGTTTTACCCTTTCCGTTTGTCTATTTTTATCACTAAAATTGGGTTAACCTCCCAGAAGGTAGTACAAGTAAGTCAATATTTTCCTAATGTTAGCAGGCAGATATTTGCCTCTAGAGTAATGTCCTATAGACTAACTCAGTAGGTGAATGAGTTGGGATTATGTTTCACAGATAAAAAAGGAAATAATTGATGATAATTACTCATTTATCAAGGAGAATCTCTGTTTTTCTATGAAAAAACTCCTAAGCATCTATTATTTTATCAATTTCACAGTACTTCCAATTTATCATCAGTATTCAAAATTCTTTGCATAAACCACACGACCCTGTCATTTATTAACAAGTGTATTTGATACAAACAATTTGCAATTTTATTTAGATTCTAGTGGCAGTGTAGGATTACCAATTTGCTTTGTTATGCATTTTATTTCACTAATTAGTTTTGAACTTAAAAATTTAAACAGGCAGAGGAATTTAGGGTTGTAACGAGGCTTTCCTCCAAAATAAGATGCTTTCATTAAAATTCCAAGAATTGTTCCTGTTGCCCAGAGCAGTTCCTTGAATACAATCTGATGTTTAATCAAGCAGTGATATATATTTTTTTCAAGGGCATTTTTGTCAGGATAGAAATAAAGTTAGGACTATTATATTCTCAAATACTGATAAAATTTAAAATTAAATAATTGTGTAGGATTTTATTGCAGATATTTAAATATCAAGAATTCACATGATTATTTCTACTTGAGTGAGATTTTAGAAATTGAAACAAATATAAATCTATTTACTTTTTTGAAAAAATGAATTCTTATGGAATTTTAAAAAATAAATCTTCCTTTTTGGCTTCTGAAGCATATATTCATTTGGTGAGGGAGGGAATAGTGGATTTACTTTCCTATCCTGATATAAAAAAAGCTGCCCTTCCTTAGTATTTGAGAGTTTAGTAGGAGGATGGAAGTCAAGAAGCCTGATGGATTGGACTCTGAGCTGACAGGATGGGTATGAAAATGGTTTTACAAAATATGTGCATTGATAATTTATATCCAGCTGGCTAAATGATAACTATACTAATAAAAGCTTGACTTTTAGAAAGTTACTTTAACTAGGGTTCCAAATCATGTAAGTCCCCTACACACGAGCCTTTGGGTTGTGAACCTGCAGACACGCCATCGGACTCATGTGTTCGGTCGCGTCAGTGTGAGTGACGCTGCGTGAGCGTGAGTGACGTCAGCGTGAGTGACGCCAGCGTGAGTGAGGCTGCTCTGCCGCGTCTTCCGCCCTGACGGGCCTTCAGCTCCGCCCTCTCCCACCTCGTCTCTCTCCGCCGGCGGTAACCCCGCTTGCCTGTTTACTCGATGCCGGCTGCTGAGTGCCAGCTGCTGTACTACCGTCCTTTCCAAGGTCCTGTACTGTAAGATTAAAGCTGTTTTGTGTTTTTGTGTTTGTTTTTTTACGTGTTATTTGTGTGAAAAGCATCATAAAGCTATATAACAGCACAGTATTCTATAGCCGGTTATGTTAGCTGGGTACCTGGGCTGACTTTGTTGGACGTAGGAACAAACTGGACCTCTGTGCTCTTGGGACTAAACTCGTTCGTACGTAGGGGACTCCCTGTTCTCCTGAAACTTGACTAGCTCCTCCTCCTCAGGGGGGAAGTCCACACCCCTCTCCCCGGCAGACAGGGTCCCGCATTTGCCCCTGACTCTCCCTCCAGAGAAGGTGATGGCACCCCACTCCAGCACTCTTTCCTGGAAAATCCCATGGACATAGGAGCCTGGTAGGCTGCAGTCCATGGGGTTGCGAAGAGTCAGACACGACTGAGTGACTTCCCTTTCCCTTCCCTCCCTCCAGTTTATTCCCAAGCAGCTTCTCCTCAGCCGAGCCCCGCCCTTTAGTTTCTCCAGATTAGCTCCAAAGTGGGGCTTCCTCCTCCTCCTCATATCACCTGGCACTCGCTCTCCTATCTTCGCCTGGGTGCTGAACTCTTCACCTTTCCCTCCACCCCAAGGCATCCGGTCCCATCACTTCATGGCAAATAGATGGGGAAACAGTGGAAACAGTGGCAGACTTCGTTTTGGGGGCTCCAAAATCACTGCAGATGGTGACTGTAGCCATGACATTAAAAGATGCTTGCTCCTTGGAATAGAAGTTATGACCAACCTAGACAGCATGTTAAAAAGCAGAGATGTTACTTTGCTAGCAAAGGCCCGTCTAGTCAATGCTGTGGTTTTTCCAGTAGTCATGTATGGATGTGAGAGTTGGACTATATATAAAGAAAGCTGAGCGTCAAAAGAATTGATGCTTTTGAACTGTGGTATTGGAGAAGACTCTTGCGAATCCCTTGGACTGCAAGTAGATCTAACCAGTCCATCCTAAAGGAAATCAAGCCTGGGTGTTCATTGGAAGGACTGATGTTGAAGCTGAAGCTCCAATATTTTGGCTACCTGATGTGAAGAATGAACTCATTGGAAAAGACCCTGATGCTGGGAAAGACTGAAGGCAGGAGGAGAGGGTGACAACAGAGGATGAGATGGTTGGATGGCATCACTGACTCAATGGACATGAGTTTGAATGAACTCTGGGAGTTGGTGATGGACAGGGAAGCCTGGTGGAGCGATTCATGGGGTCGCAAAGAGTCCGACGTCACTGAACTGAACTGGCAAGGCATTTGGATGCCTTTCTCTGCTATGTTCCAGATTTTTGTTTTTACACCCTCTCTGTAACACTAATATCAATATCCTCAGATATGCAGATGACACCACCCTTATGGAAGAAAGTGAAGAGGAACTAAAAAGCCTCTTGATGAAAGTGAAAGAGGAGAGTGAAAATGTTGGCTTAAAGCTCAACATTCAGAAAACGAAGATCATGGCATCTGGTCCCATCACTTCATGGCAAATAGATGGGGAAACAGTGGAAATAGTGTCAGACTTTATTGTTTTGGGCTCCAGAGTCACTGCAGATGGTGACTGCAGCCATGAAATTAAAAGATGCTTACTCCTTGGAAGAAAAGTTATGACCAACCTTGCCGGGGTCCAGCCCCGGTGGATCCAGGGTGATTCAAAGGGGAGACGGATAGGCGGGGAAAACTTATGTATTTAGAGATATAAGATTCGATTAGGAAGAAATAGTGTAGTAGGAAAATTAAGTGGAGAAAAGAGGCTGAATAACGTGGTTTACGTGGAAAGCCAATGACGTTCCAGACAAGGAACCTGCACCATCTACGTTAGGCCGCCGGCGCCCATTTGAATATCGGAGAGTGCCCCGCCTTGGGCTCGCTCTCTTATGGATCTTAGAAGCCGGGACAAGTAAGCAGACATGGCGAGCCTCCGCGCCCAGATGGGAATTCGGCAGAAAAAGGGAGAAAGGAACGACGTGGGGAAACCCAGCATCGGAGCAAGACTCCAAAAACTATTTTTCAAAATCAGCGTATATACCCCAAGTTGTACATAAAGAAATAATGGAATATGCAGAGATATGTAGGGGCAGCAGTCCTGACCCTCACTGAGACGAGGCTTGCTTTATGCATAACCTCCCGTATACAAAAGGTCTCAGGTGGTTTACATTATCTTCTGGCCAAGAGGCCTGTTAACATTTTTATGGCTCTCTTCCTGGATAATTGTCTATCAACCAGAAAACTCCTTTTCCCTAGAAGAGTTTTTCCTTTACTCTGCATCACCCTCAAAGTACTGAATAAAGTTACATTCCTGTAGAACAAAGGTGCAGTGGGTTATAACAAAGAAAGTAATTAACTCAAAGATCTAATGTTGCTAATACCAGGTCTACTACCTGTTTTTCTATATACCAACTATCTCTACAAATAAAAGATATGAAAATTTGGCAGCAAGTATTGGCTCAACAAATGAAACCTTTAATCAGTCCTATTCTAATGATTTTGACTCCTTGGAAGCCCCTACATTCCTAGGATGTTTTAAGCTTCCTGTGCCTCCCGTTGTTGGGAGGCCTCAACAATCACACGCGCAGCTGTAGGAGTCCTGCAGGCAGGCTAAAAAGCCATCAGAGGGGTTTTCAGATTGAAACACCCTTTCAAATGCGGAAGACCAAAGCCTTGAGATGACTTTTTCCAGAATGTGTCAGGAGAGTGGAAAAGTACAATACAATAAGGCAGGCATATTCTTATTTTTGGGGGTACATGCTCAGGAAATACCAGGGGGAAAACCTGAGATCTGACTCGACCTTGCCCATCAGATCTCTGCCACATGACCTTGTCACGGGTGGGATTCCTCATGCTGGCTCCCGGCACAACCTAGATAGCATATTAAAAAGCAGCATATTACTTTGCAGCTATAACAAGATAGCATATTACTTTGCCAACAAAGGTCTGTCTAGTCAAGGCTATGGTTTTTCCAGTGGTCATGTATGGATGTGAGAGTTTTACTATAAAAAAAGCTGAGCACAGAAGAATTGATGCTTTTGAACTGTGGTGTTGGAGAAGACTCTTGAGAGCAAGGAGATCAACCCTGGGTGTTCATTGGAAGGACTGATGATGAAGCTGAAACTCCAATACTTTGGCCACCTCATGTGAAGAGTTGACTCATTGGAAAAGACCTTGATGCTGGGAGGGATTGAGGGCAGGAGGAGAAGGGGACGACAGAGGGTGAGATGGCTGGATGGCATCATCGACTCGCTGGACATGAGTTTGGGTATACTCTGGGAGCTGGTGATGGACAGGGAGGCCTGGCATGCTGTGATTCATGGGGTCGCAAAGAGTCGGACATGACTGAGTGACTGACCTGAACTGAACTGTAACACTGAAATTCTTAGAAGCTAGAACTTGGGCTGTGGCTTACCCAGCTCTGTTCTCAGGACCTGGGGTGCAGTGTATGCCCCCTGGGAATGTGAGAAGGAACCAGTGAGGCACGTGTCTTGCTTTCCTATGTGAACAAAAAGTGCCACAGTCCTTCCCATCCACCAGAGGGTGCGGAGCAAAGAATATCCTTTTGAAAAAAAGCCTTCAAAGATGCTCAACATCACTCATTATTAGAGAAATGCAAATCAAGACCACAATGAGGTACCACTTCACACCAGTCAGAATGGCTGCAATCCAAAAGTCTGCAAGCAATAAATGCTGGAGAGGGTGTGGAGAAAAGGAACCCTCTTACACTGTTGGTGGGAATGCAAACTAGTACAGCCACTATGGAGAACAGTGTGGAGATTCCTTAAAAAATTGCAAATAGAACTACGTTATGACCCAGCAATCCCACTGCTGGGCATACACACTGAGGAAACCAGAATTGAAAGAGACATGTGTACCCCAATGTTCATTGCAGCACTGTTTATAATAGCCAGGACATGGAAACAACCTAGATGTCCATCAGCAGATGAATGGATAAGAAAGCTGTGGTACATATACACAATGGAGTATTACTCAGCCATTAAAAAGAATACATTTGAATCCGTTCTAATGAGATGGATGAAACTGGAGCCTATTATACAGAGTGAAGTAAGCCAGAAAGAAGAACACCAATACAGTATGCTAACACATATATATGGAATTTAGAAAGATGGCAATGATGACCTTGTATGCGAGACAGCAAAAGAGACACAGATGAGTAGAGCGGACTTTTGGACTCTGAGGGAGAGGGAGAGGGTGGGATGATTTGGGAGAATGGCATTGAAACATGTATACTATCATGTAAGAAACGAATCGCCAGTCTATGTCCGATGCAGGATACAGCATGCTTGGGGCTGGTGCATGGGGATGACCCAGAGAGATGTTACGGGAGGGAGGTGGGAGGGGGGTTCATGTTTGGGAACGCATGTACACCCATGGTGGATTCATGTCAATGTATGGCAAAACCAATACAGTATTGTAAAGTAAAGTAAAAATAAAAATTAAAAAAAAAAGAGGAAAAAAAGCCTTTTGATACTTGCAGGACAGCATAAACTGTGAGGACTTAAAGATAAATCAGGATTACTTACTTTCATCCTCAAAGTTAAACTCTAAGTCCAAGCCATTGACAACTTCTGTGACCCCTGCAGACAGCTGTATAGATCTGGCAATTTTTCCTCATCTTTTTTGTGAGTGAAGATCTCAGGTTTCTACCCTTTGGTGGCTCTCACAGTTAGATGCAGCTCCAACTGAAACTGACTTTTTCTAACAAACAAATCAGTTCTTTGGACCCATGTTCTGCCCATTCAGTTGTGCTGAATTTACACATAACATTTGAAATATTTTAAGTTATCTGATAAGAATCCAGTAAACCTCAGCCAGAGAAGTACAAGCCCCACATCCCACAATCTAGTCAAATGTAATTTCCCTCGAGGAGCCTAAATATGTTGTGAAATCAGCCTTCTTTGTTTCCATTAAAAGGAAAGCCTGAGGACTTTCTTTTATTCTTTAAAAAAAAAAAAAGACATTCTAGTTACTCCAGCCCACAAGAGGAGCTCTGCTTTCTAATTCTTGTGAAACTGTCTCCATGTTGCACATTCATCACGCGTCACACGCTCCTTGGCCCTGTCGTTTAATCCGGTAGGTGATACATTCAAGGAAGTTAGGATCCATGCTTTAATGTGCTCGTGATTCCTTCTCAGAACCTATATCGCAGTGCTATGTGATGAGGTCCTCCACCAGTACAGGCTGGTGACTGAGCTCACCTCGAGACCCTGATAAGCCCTTGGACGTCTTATTGCCTCCGTCTGTGCCTCTCTCTGTCCCTTTGTCCGTCTACAGCATGCTTCACAGCCGGTTCCTGGGGCGATGAGGACTCACTTCTCTCCTTGTTGCTACCTTCTCTCCTTGCTGCTACCTTCTCTCCACTTTATTTACTTATTTTTTCTTTAAAAAATTTTTCCTCTCCACTTGAGAGTCGGTCCTGTACTGCTGCTTCAAGGGTGCCCTTCTCTCCACAGGCACCAAGCTTTACTGCTCTCTGCTTCTATTGGGGCAGAAAGGCAAACTTTTCTGTTGAAGCAGTTTTAAATGTTTAACAAACGTTTGGGCTTATCCTGGTGGCTCAGACGGTAAAGAATCTGCTCGCAATGCAGGAGACCTGGGTTCGATCCCTGGGTCAGGAAGATCCCCTGGAAGAGGGCATGGCAACCCACTCAAGTATTCTTGCCTGGAGAATCCCATGGACAGAGGAGCCTGGTGGGCTACAGTCCATGGGGGTACCAAAGAGTCGGACACGACTGAGCAACTTTCACTTTTCTATTGAGGCAGAAAGATAAACTTTTCTGTTCAAGCCGTTTTAAATGTTTAATAAGGTATTCAGTGTGCACAGCTTTACATCTAATTTCTCAAGGTAAAGCAAAGCTGGTAAGATATTTTCTAGACTCCTTAATTATCTTTTCCATTTTCTTTTTCTTCCACTCTCTAGCAGGGTTTCTACTGACTAGATCACAAAGCAACTGAGATTGTGTTGATTAGTTACTAAAAAGTGGCAAAAATTGATCTTAGTTCAAGTCAACAGTTTTGAAACAGCTATTGTGTACAAAAACCATAGGTGTTACAGAAAATTCAAAGTGAACAAGGTAAAAACGCTTGTGTTCTGGGGGAAGGGAGGGCAAACAGATGCCCAGGGAATTACAGTGTTTGTCAAATATGGTGCATACATAATAATAAAAGTATAAAGAGACTGCTTTATGAGAAAGGTAAGAGGGGAGTAGGTTTAGAGTTCAACCATCAGGAAAGTTTTCGTGAAGGACCTGGCTCTGGAGGAGGAAGACAGAACACTGTGGTTGTAGCTTTATTCATTTGTTCTCAAGGTACTATTCTAGTAAAACTTTCTATAAAGCTCTTCTTTCACTTATAAAAAGGCGTGTTAGAAGAGCGCTAGGCAGTCGCCACACTGTTGTGTCCTAGGTGGTTGATACATATAGGTTGTTTCTTGGTTAATAATGACCCTGTCTTCTTGTATTAGTTTCTAGACATAGCCCTTTAAATCAGTACTATGCACTGTGTGGTAAATATGCTTGATAAAAATTAGATAATGATAAAGGATGGTTAGCTTTTCAGGCTTTGCACTCCTTCCAGCGCGAGTTGATCTGCTTTGTCTTATCCGCGCTTATTAGGCAGCCTGGATTTTGAAGGCGCGAGCACTGACCGAAATGGTGCACGTGGATGAAATTGACGTTGATCAGGAAGGAATCGCGGAAATGACGCTGGATGAGAATGCGATCGCTCAGGTTCCCCGTAAGTGTTGATTTTCCAGCCAAGTAAATGAAATGCCATTAGGAGGCGGAAAATGCTCTCTATACACTTTTTTTGGGGGTAATAGAAATAGGACATTTTATACATGAAACGCGTATGTATGAAAAAATACTCCCTCAAGTAAGTGGCCTCTGTTCTGCCTAAATGGTACAAAAGCACAATTCAGTTATATTATCTCAGAGTATGAGGTTGATGTTTAACTGTTTTTCAATAGAAATTATACATCTTAAACATGTTTTATAAAAATGCATTCAGTCTGATCTAATATAACGAGAGATTGTGTATCCAAGAGTCTGTAAACACAGGAAAGCATCCGAACAACAGAAGTGTTCTAAGAGGACTTCTAAAAGTTGACCATTTGAAAGCATCACTGTAGTAGCTGAAGATGCTTTGCTGTGATGCATGATGTGAGGTGGTGGAGTGAGTGAGTGGCTCGGCAGAGGACGCCCATCACGACTGCCACAGTGGCCTAGTCCAAGCCTGCAGGTGTGCTGCTGTGAATGGCATTGGGTGATCACCATGACATATGGTGGTCTTGCTGGTAACTTCTTAGTTGTGACAGTGGTCAGTCATTTATACATGTTTGGAAGGTAATAGCTGTTTTAAAGTGTCTCTTTTCCCTATCATTTGGTCTTTTGGAGTTAAAATATCTAAATTCTAGATATTGGGGGTAAATGATCTTTTCCTGGGAGAAGAAGTTTGTATGAAAAATAAACTATGAGTATGCTGCTGCTGAGTCACTTCAGTCGTGTCCGGCTCCACGCGGCCCTGGGGACTTCAGCCCACTAGGCTTCTCTGTCCATGGTCTTCTCCAGGCAAGAATATTGGAGTAGGTTGCTATTTCCTTCTCCGGGGGATCTTCCCAACCCAGGGATCGAAGCTGGGTCTGTTATGGCTTACCTTCTTTGGCAGGCGGGATCTTTACTACGAGCACCACCTGGGAGTATAGAACTCTCATTTTGATGCGTCAGAGCTTTGGAGCCTGTCTTGTCTTGAATGTGAATGCTGGCTCTGCTAACAGGTTGACCTGTTTACCTAAGTCTCTAAGCCTTTGCTAAATGGGTTAGTACTATCTACTGTACAGAATTAGTGTGAAGATTAAATGTGATAACAAAAGTAACTTAGGTACTCAATAAATATTAATCAAACACATTTTACTAGGTTCAGTCCTTGTTATTAAGGTCTTTTCCATCAGGCCAGCGCACTTGTGAAAATTGCGTTAGCGGACAGTTTTTACAGATTAATAAATAATATATGAATTGAACTTGCCATCTGATCTCCTAGGCCCTGGAACATCTCTGAAACTCCCTGGGACTAGTCAGACAGGAGGGCCCAGCCCCGCTGTCAGGTATGTTAGTATACTCCTGTTTCATTCCCCACCCCTTCCACCACCGCTGCTAAATACCGACCAGACTGTTATGAGAGCCTTCCTTTCTTGATCTTCGTCGGACACTAACGGTTTACAATCTTCGCAGGCCGGTCACTCAAGCTGGAAGACCCATTACAGGTTTCCTGAGGCCCAGCACGCAAAGCGGAAGGCCAGGCACTATGGAGCAGGCCATCAGAACGCCGAGGACCGCCTACACCGCCCGCCCCATCTCCAGCTCGTCCGGGAGATTTGTCAGGCTGGGAACGGTAAGTTCTGGCAGCTGCACCGTAGCCTTGGATGACCAAAGTAATTTATGTAATGTTCTATCATTTCCCACTCTTTCTATAGTAGGGAATTATATGGAGGATTTTTGAAGGTGATTCTTTTTCGCCTGTGTGGGCTTTATGATCTCATGCACGTTAAATTAAATTCTTGTTTCAGGAGAAAGTTTCAGTATTTCTTGTTCTGTCGCTTCTCCCCACAGGCCTCCATGCTCACAAGTCCTGATGGACCTTTTATAAATTTATCTAGACTGAATTTAGCAAAATATGCCCAGAAACCTAAATTGGCAAAGGTATGTACTTAAAGTTATTTTATGTTATGAAGTGATGTTCAAAGTGAAAGTGAAAGTCACTTCGCTCAGTCGTGTCTGACTCTTGGCAACCCCATGGACTATACAGTCCGTAATTTTCCAGGCCAGAATACTGGAGTGGGTAACCTTTCCCTTCTCCAAGGGATCTTCCTAACCCAGAGATTGAACCCAGGTCTCCTGCATTGCAGGCGGATTCTTTATCAGTTGAGCCACAAGGACACCCCAAGAATACTGGAATGGGTATAGCCTATCCCTTCTCCAGCGGATCTTCCTGGCCCAGGAATCGAACCAGGGTCTCCTGCATTGCAGGTGGATTCTTTACCAACTGAGCTATGAGGCACTTATCATAATAGCATTGCAGGAAATGGATAAAAATTTGTGAAGAAAAAAAGACTCTGACTTGATTGAAATGGAAATGTTTAATTACTCTAATATCTAAACTTTCTTTTAGTATTAAGGAAAGTCAGTCAGAAATAAAGCATATATGCTGTCATAATAGGAAGTTCCTTTTCTCTTAATAAAGAATAGCAACTCATAACAAAGGAAGCAGATACACAGCACCATCTTTGGGTAATGACGTTTAGGGTGTCATCTGTATGTGTGTATTTTTCTTTTTTAGCTTGGACTACTCTCAGAAAAATATTTTTCTATCCTCATAGGATTTTAGAACTGTCAAAAAGAAGATAGAAAAATGTTCTCTTTCTAATTAGTAATTAATCCAGCATCTCAATAAAGATTACTTAAGCCAGACAATGGCAAGCCAACTAACTACTAAATTCTTTTCTAAATTAAAGAGAAAGAGTGATAGAAAGAGAGAGAGAAGAGGGAGGGGGAGGAAAAGAAAGAAGGATATTCTTGACCTTTCCAGTAGAAAAGAATTTGAAGGTGAGCATAGAATAATTCAGAGCCAGGAGCAGTTAGCTTCCAGAAACTGATATAAGCCTAGCTCAGGTTTTTAGCTGTAATTCCATGAATTCCATGCATGAGTGCTGAGCTCATTCCTATTATCAGTTCTACTGGTGTTTAACATTTACTAAATGTTAAACATTCTAGGGACTTTCCTTGTGGCTCAGCTGGTAAAGAATCCGCCTGCAAAGCGGGAGACCTGGGTTCAATCCCTGGGTTGGGAAGATCCCCTAGGAAAGGCTACCCACTCCAGTGTTCTGCCCTGGAGAATTCCATAGACTGAATAGTCCATTGGGTCGCAAAGAGTTGGACACGACTGAGCGACTTTCACACACAAACATTCTAGGGAAGGTGAAAAAGAACTCTAGTCATACAGACTTGAAACTTAAGTCAGAAAAAGGAATGCTAGCTGGTAAACAGGAAATCAGACGGTGACAATGCCGATGACGTTTTCCTTCGTTCCTTATTTGATAGTGGCCTAGTCAGCTTGATTTAGCAGAGTCATAAAGTTTTGCTTGTTTCTTTTACCTTTATGAGGAATGTCTGATTGCTTATCCTTTCAGGCCATTTATCAGAGGTGGCTCATTGGCTACTTGATACCATGCTGTTCTCTAACGAGGGATTGTAATCAGTGGAGGCATTTCCCTCAATTAAATCAGGATGCTTCCAGGACAGACCTGGTTTATGTTTTTCAAACTGAACTAGATTTTGCACTTATTTAATGTGCTGCGGAGATAATGCCAAGTTTCTCTGTCTTTGGTCTCCAACTTGCCTTGACTTAACTTCTCAGGACATGAGCTGTACTCACAACTTTTTAAAAAAATAACTGAACAAATGGAGAATTAGGAATGGATTTTTTAGAAGAGGGCTTTATCTTGATTGATTTATTCTTTTTTTGGTTGCTTCCAAGTGATCTCTGTTAATAACCTTGATATCTTCTGGGGGTAGAAGTGTACACTTTGCATGTGTAAAATAATGGTGTTTATGGATAAATGTAGTACCACCAAGAGGCAGTCCGGTAGATGCTTATTTATCCAGATGAGTTGGGGGCAGTATTAGAATAATGGTTCTCAGCCTTGCTGCACATAGACATCTGCATATTAGGAAAAACATCTTACCTTGCAGTCAAACTCTACTTTGTTTCAGAAAGAGCTTCCAGATTTTCCCATGTCTGAGGTGTCATTATTAATATCATAATCACTGTATAATACACGCAATTTTATGGCAGTCCTAAGGTTGGTCTTTTCATTTGTTTCTTTCTGATAAAATAGCATGTGTAGTATGAAAAAAAAAAACCATTGAGCTTTCCAGTTCATATTCTTGAACTTTGCAGTTCATATTTTTAAAAACAGGCATCAGTTATAAGTAGCCTTGTTTTAAAATGAGTGATTGTAACAAATGTATGGATATACCCTTTACTCATAAATTCCAGGCACTTTAGAGGACTTCGTTATTTCGGTTCAATCCAGCTGCTGTCAAAATAGCCTTTGGGTTTTGCTGTAACAATAGAGCACCTTCGTTAAAATAAAATGTAATGTATTGTTTGTATTTTTGCTTCACAGGCTCTGTTTGAGTATATCTTTCATCATGAAAATGATGTTAAGACTGTAAGTTTTGAATTTGCTCTATTTTTTAATGTAATTTTTCTGATTTGGGGGATTTCGATTTGGAAATGTCCTGTTTATTACCTTATAAACAGCTGGAATTATTAAACATTGGAGAATTACTCATACTTTCAAATCCACTGTTTGTTTCAGTAGGAAAGTTTGTATAACTATAGAAGTAGTAAGACTTGTGCCTGATCCATGGAGTAATCGATCTCCATTAAAGGGCAAGGTATAGGTAATTGAGAACGCTGTATAATATGTTTTCGTTAAAGTTTGTTTTTTATGCTAATAGCATGGTGGATCCATTTTCTTCTTTGGTTTGTATAGTGATTATAAGTTTACTGACACCTGTATTGGACTTCCCTGGTGGCATAGTGGTAAAGAATCTGCTTATTAATGCAGTATTTCTGGTTTTTTTTTTTGGTAAAGTTCCCATCTCTCCCCTTCAACATTTTGTGATAGAAAATTTCAAATGTGCAGATAGAATGTATAATGAGAGTATAATGAACCTGCATCAATCATCACCCAAATTCAACAGTAATCAATAATCAATCATCTTGGTAGCCTTTTAACAGAGAATTTTAAGGTTACGTGCATATGACTTCTCCATTTGTGGTAATTTTTACATGCTAATATGCAAGCGAGTAGTAACTTCACAGATTTTGTCAGATCAAATGTAGTTAACTCTACAGTGTCTGATGATAGTATTTTCTGTCATTCTTTTATTCACAGGAAAAGCTTTATACCGATGTATTAAGTATGCAGGGAGACAAAAGCATTTTTCTCAGTTGTGTTTTCTATGTGTCAACCATTATGCCGTATAAAAATACATTTTTTTTCTGCCTCTGTAAGCCATGTAATCTAGCTGAGGAAATAAAATTGACACAATGAAACAGTTAGAAAGGTAACTGCCAGGTTGTGATATTATTACGAGATATCAAGGGGAAAAACCAGGGGATGATATTAGTAAAAATCCAGTAAGATTTTTTTTGGAAAGGGAGGGAGAAAATGTAAAAGAAGGGTAAAAACATGAAGAGGATATGGAATGAGAAATAAATAAGCCATATCCTAAACAGTGGGAGCATTTTGAGGCATTGTCAGAAAGAAGTGACAAAATGTGATACTGGATTTGGTGTGGCAGACAAAGGAGAGAGCCAGGTCAGACCTGCCTCCTGAAGGTGCTGTAAGAGCGACTGTCTTACTAACAGACATGGGATTGTTAGGGAAGGAGGTTAGACTGTAAAGAAGCCGAATAACCCACTGGAAGGATTGTTAGGGAAGGAGGTTAGACTGTAAAGAAGCTGCATAACCCACTGGAAGGCGTTTTCAGTTTGAAACTGTGAAAGCTGATCCAAGTGGAGATGCCACTGCATGTATCAGAAGCTGTTCCCCTAAAATGCAGAGCCCGGGCCAGATATACTGAGTATGGTGGTTATCTGTAAGGAAGTGATGGTGGATGTGGTCGCACAGAGAAAAGAGAAACTAAGGCTGGAATGACTGAGAAACCAGGCTGCTGCTGCTGCTGCTAAGTCGCTTCAGTCATGTCCGACTCTGTGCGACCCCATAGACAGCCCACCAGGCTCCCCTGTCCCTGCGATTCTCCAGGAAAGAGCGCTGGAGTGGGTTGCCATTTCCTTCTCCAATGCATGAGAGTGAAAAGTGAAAGTGAAGTCGCTTAGTCGTATCTGATTCCTAGCGACCCCATGGACAGCAGCCTACCAGGCTCCTCTGTCCATGGGATTTGCCAGGCAAGAGTACTGGAGTGGGTTGCCATTGCCTTCACGTTGCTGTCAATAAAATTAAGTACAGTACATGTCATTTTCACTTAATATAAAGCTGGTTAGAGCATTATAAGGTGATATGTGAAATCACATATATTGTCATTAAAAAGAAACATTCAAATACCATCCCCTTTTATAAATGAGTAAATGTTTGTAATTACTACATCACAGATTTCTTGACTTGTTGAAGATTGATTGATTGATTGCAGAGATGTTTATTCTTTCTTCCTACACATTCTGAGCTACCACGGTGTGCCAGGCACTGTTCCAGGCCCTGAGACTACAGGGTGAAGCAAACTCTCTGCTCTTTCGGAAATTACGTTCTGGTTGGGCAAGGAATGGAGACAGTTAGCAAATCTAAAAAATATATAAAATGTCGTGGGATAAATAGTATAAAAATAAGGCAGGGAAAACAGGGAAGGGAATAGATAATGACATGGAGGATGATATTATTTTAGATGAGGTAGAAGGCGGCTGCTTCCCTGGTGGCTCAGAGGGTAAAGCATCTGCCTGTAATGTGGGAGACCCAGGTTCGATCCCTGGGTTGGGAAGACCCTCCTGGAGAAGGAAATGGCAACCCACTCCAGTATTATTGCCTGGAAAATCCCATGGATGGAGGAGCCTGCTGCGCTACAGTCCATGGGGTCACAGAGTCGGACACAGCTGAGCGACTTCACTTTCACTTAGAAGGCGGTTGATAAAGTTCACTTCGAAAAGACATTTAAACAGAGGCCTGAAGGAAGGAAGACAAACTAGATGGTTCGGTGGAAGAAGAGCACGTTAAGTCAGAAAGACTGGCTGCAGAGGCCCTGGGTATCAGCATTCTTGGATCATTTAAGGAACGTTGAGGAGGCCAGTGTGGCTGGAGTGGAGTGTGAGAGGGGGGAAGTTGTAGGCGATGGGTTCAGAAAACTGATAGATCATACGCTGGTTATGGGTCATGATGATGATATCCTTATTAATAGCTTCATCTTGAAGAGGCTCTACATCTTGGCATTTACATAATAGTGAGAAAAGGAGCTACATTGAAAAAAACAATTTGTTTTATGGAAAAATATATTTCTGCTTTTGGGTTCTTAATAAGTCTCTCCCTTTCTCTCCCTTTTTGGGGCAATGTTGGCAATATTGACAGAACTGAAGTGGTGTGTGGATTGGTGATTCTGGGATCTTTATTTCCATAAGCTGTTTAATTTCATCATGCTGATGTTGTCACAGCTCTCACAGTAGTGAATGAAAGACTGTTTAAACTTTGGTCGTTGGGGGCACTGTTTCCAACTGTTACTTAGCAGAGTCTCTGGGACACTGAGTTGGACGTATTCACAAGTGTTTTGCTGTCTGGATCTGCCAGGCTCCCTGTTCATAGGGACTTTTATAAACTTATTTATAACCTTGTAGGTCTTTATTAAAAGCTAGATATTAGATTGATTAGTTTATTCAAAGATCCTAAAATATAAGTATCTAGTCATTTATTTTAAAAAGCTAGCAAAGACTTTAAGGAAATACAGCTCTTCTGTCACCTCTTTAAAATTTAAAAATGTTAATAGCTTTTAATTGTGCATCTTATTACGATGACAGTTTTGTTTGATTCCTAAGCTATTTTCAGCATAAATCAGAAGTAAAGAATGAAATTAATTCTTGAAGGTCTCAACAGCATGGCACCCTTCAAGAACAGCAAAGATGCGTAAGAAGTCGGCACCTGTTCTCAGGGGATGCAGGGTCCATTTGAAATCATAATGGTGGTTTTGTCTAGTGTAGCCTCAGTCATCAAATGAAGAGCGATCATTAACATGTAATTTTTGCCATTTTTATTCTATATCTGTAATTCATATTAATTTCCTTGATTGGCTTAGACAAATATGTGGGCATGTGAGTCCTATATGGGAACCATATCTGAAAGCAAAATCAACAGCCTGTAGTCAGCACTAAATCTAATCTTGGAAAATTAGAATATATAAAAAAATTCAGAATGACATATTTTTATGAAAAATAGAATGTTATATTAAGTCTGAAAGTGAATCTGATCTGTTTGCTTTAACAGGTCTAAAAGATTAAGTTAAAAGGAATATGATTCAGATATTTACAATGTACTCCTGAACTGAGCTGATTGAAATATGGTTTTCTGGTATTTCTAGAGATAATGATAATTGAAATGATGCCTTTTTTCCCCTCATTTTTCACTTCCACTTTTATCTCTGGATTCTTTTTAATTTCCATAGCTTTCAAGTAGAAATGTTGATTTTTCAAGTCCATTAGAACCTCAGCATGTGACACCATTCCTTTATAAATAGTTTGCATATTTAGAAGTCTCCCCTGGAGTGAGGGAAGATGGGGAACACAAGGAAAGTTATTAATTTTGCAGCAGGAGCTTCAAGGAACTCTTTTGGCGTTCATTTCAGATAAGAGTTAATATGAAGAACAATAATATGGGATACATTCTGAGATTATGGGCATCCCTGATGGCTCAGATGGTAAAGAATCTGCCTGCAGTGCGGGAAACCTGGGTTCGATTCCTGGGTTGGGAAGACCCCCCTGGAGAAGGGAACAGCTACACTCCAGTATTCTGGCCTGGAGAATTCCATGGACAGAGGAGCCTGGCGGGATACAGTCCATGGGGTCACAAAGAGTCGGATATGACTGAGGGACTTTGATTTCCCTTCTGAGATTATAGAACTGAAAATATAAGTTACTGTAACTGAGCTATTGGATATTGTGATGATGTTAACACTGACTAAAGAATAAAAGGTTTTCAATCTTAATAGAAAGGATAGTAAAAAATCAGAATTATTTTAAAACTAATAATTTTAAAAAATTATTATAAAAAATCAGAATTCTTTTAAAACTAATAACCAAATCTTTACATGAGCTTCAGATTCCTGTGAACTATACATTTGTTTAAAGATTGATTTGCTTCCTCTCTGTACAAATGGTTTCTGCTTTTTGGGTATAGAATCCTAATTCTTAATTAGGTATTTTTGTCTGATCTTGAATAATCACTAGAAGGGACAAACTAGCAGACGTTAGAGAGAAAGGGGTAAGTACACGTAAAATACGGAAGCAGTTAGCTCTTTCTCAGTCCATCGCAGGCAAAGCCTGACCTTTAGGATTCCTGGAACGTAAGGTGATGTCAGAATAATGGGACAATGGTTGTTGAAAGATGGTAGTCACCAATCCAGCTCTTCTTCATGACCCTGTTTTTAAACCTTTTTCTATCTCCATACTTGATCTTTCCCTGTTTCTCGACCTCTGTCTTTAAAGTGGGGCCTGCACTTGGGCCTACCTCACACAGTAAAGGCTTGACTGCCACTAAGTTTGGAAGCATTTTGGTGGGGTAAAAACTCACAATTTTTTAATACCAGTTTTGTACTTTGTATATTAAAGCTGTATTCAGATAGACTGTACATCTGCTTCCCTTTGATCAGTGTTTCCTTCTCATCTGCTGTCAGCCCTCTGGTCTGGAACTGATTATTTAGGGAAAATTGGTGGGGCCATCTGGAGACATGAGCAACTCGAGTTTCTGTCTGATTTCTAATGCATGTTTTGATTGATGCTAATTATACGGTTTATTTCATTATTTATTGTTTCTGCTTATTGTCAGAAGAGAAAATCCTAATTGAAAATGAATTGTTTTTCAAAGGCTTTGGATTTGGCTGCCCTTTCCACGGAACATTCTCAGTACAAGGACTGGTGGTGGAAAGTGCAGATTGGAAAATGTTACTACAGGTAAAATTCAGATTCTTTTCAAAGGCTGAGAAACGGCAACATACTTTAGGGCCTCAAATCCAGTAACTTTTCCTCATGAAGAAGTGAGCAAGGTGTTGCTGGCTTACTTGAGAGAGCATTTGCTTAGCAGTCACGTGATGGCTTCCCGTGAGTGGTAAAGAATCTACCTGCCAGTGCAGGAGACTCCAGAGACTCGTGTTCGATCCCTGGGTTGGGAAGATCCCCTGGAGTAGGAAATGGCAACTCATTCCAGTATTCTTGCCTGGAAAATTCCATAGACTGAGAAGCCTGGAGGGCTACAGTCCATGGGGCCACAGAGAGTTGGACACGACTGAGTGACTGGCTACACACATATGTGAAGGCACTAAGACACCGTTAGAATAGTGAAATTTTAGATCTGGGAAGGGGAAGCTTTGAGACCATCACACCCTTTTCAGATGAAGAAGCCGAGGCCAGAGAAACTGATTTGTATCAGGAACCAGTTAGTAACAGACCTGGGATTAGGATCGACCTGGTTCTCTGCTCCTCTTAACTCACATCTTTATTTCTTCTTCGGCCTCACATCTGTAAAGTGCTTTACAGTGAAGAGAGAACTGGTCCATACATCACCTTATCTCAGTTAAGTCTTACGGCATTTTGGAGGTAGTTGCTATTAGTAGCCTTTTGTGCAGATGAGAAAACGTGAGCCTCAGAAGGATAGAGTGACCTTCCCAACTCCATGTAGCCTGTGAGCGGCAGAACTAGACTTGGAGCTCAGCTTTCTGATGCCAGTTCCTTTACCGTCTGCACAATCTCATAGTGTTTCCCTAGGATCTGACATTCTTACACCAGTTCACTTAACCTTTAACCACATTTTTAAGCCAGGTGAGAGATCAAAAAAGTTATAATCAGTATTATGTACATTACACAACAGCTGGTAAGCAGGATCTGAAATGATTGCTTAACACTGAAATGCACTTGGAGCATTTGAAAAATAGAAACAAATGAATAGTTATATTTTATGAAGATAAATGTATTTTATTATTCAGAAACAAGGTAGACCGGTGACCGTGAACATCATTCAGTCGTTACTAACTTTAGTTACTGAACACTGAGGAAAAGGAAATATTAATAGAATTAAAAGGATGCTTATTTTTCTGCTGTTGAAATTAAGACTATTTCCCACTTAGATATTTCACATAGAACTCTGAAGTATTTTTTCCTACTGTTAGATTGAGGAAGTATTTTCTGCTAAAAGGTAGTTCTGGATCATTATAACATTAAGCTCTTATGAATATAATTTCTGAAGACAAGCTTGGAATCTTGAGGTTCTAAGCAAAACTCTCAGAAATCTGTAATAATGAAAGAAAAGCATAACTTGATTCCTTCTTTCCTTCACGTAAGATGGTATTTAAATGAATGTATTTTGTTATGTTAAGTATCATTCTCCTCTGTTTCCTTGATTGCTTCTCCTCTTTATGTATGGAGCCTTCATTCGTTTGTTCATTCGCTCACGGTACCATGTTTAATGAGAAGCTCCTTCAAACGGTTTACAGCTGAACGGAAGAGAGAACAGGAATCATTTGCAAATGTGGTTCCCGTTCTGATAGAAGCAGGTGCGGGGCGCAGGGCGAGCCCAGAGGAAGAGCCCCTTCCTCTCGGCGACAGCCAGGGAAGGTGCCGGCGGGAGCGCCCGGGGCGCCGTCGCTCTCTCCGCTCCTGACGGCTGAGTGCTCCTGGCTCTTTCCTGACGGCTGAGCGCTCCTGGCTCTTCCCGCGCAGTGGCTTTCGCAGCTGCCCCCTTACTAGCCACGCCCGCTCCAGTGCCCCGCTCCAGTGCCCCGCTCCAGTGCCCCGCTCCAGTGCCCCGCTCCTGGCTTTGCCTGTCATTTGTTTGACTCGCTATGTTAGTTTCTTACCTAGGTTTTCTGCCCCCGTTTCCTTGTCCGATCAGTCCTCCCTAGTACTGCTGTCAGAGTGACTGCTGCAGACATTCTGCGGCTCATCTCCATTGCCTCCAAAATGAAATCTGTGTTTCACCTGGGGCATCCGCGAGCCTGTCCAAGTCTATAGCTTTGCCCACGTTTCTCACTTCTCCCATTCTGTCTCGTGTTTTGCTTTTTGGTTAAACGTGACGACTCCGCATTCCCCTAAATGCTGGGGGCTTTCCTTCTTGTGTGCTTGTGCCCATAGTTTGCGTCCGTCAGAGATGTCCCTTCACCCCACCCCACCCCACCCCACCTCACTGTGGAAATCCTGCCCGTTCTCTCCTTGCCGCGGGGACTTAGTTTGTTCCTTGTTTGCGCTCTCACAGTGCTTTTTTTCCCTCATTGGCCGTAATACAATTAGATCTCTTTTAAAACATGTTTTGTTTCCATCTTAATTGGTGCCTTCAGTACACGGTTGTTATCTTCATATTTGCAACTCCTTAACATCATTAAATGCGCGTGCAGTTGGTCCTTGACGATGTTTATTGAATTAAATTGGAGGAAAAACCCTGGCATTTGGTGGAGATTATCTCTGGACTCTGACTCTTTGATATTGTCCTATGTTTATGAACTTGCCTGACGTTTTCATTATTCCTAGGCGTTCTTTATACATGGCGCCATTCCATTTCCTTTGCACAAGAACCCATGTGGTGAATTCCTCTTTGATAGGATCAGAGGAAATGGTCTCTTAAGGGTATAGTAATAAAACACATATGACTCATCCTTCTTTCCTTTCTTTGGTTTCCAGGTACTTCAGTAGCTCTGATTGCTAGTTGGTTTTTTAATTTCTTTATTCTTCATTGTTTTTTCTAAAATCTAGTTCTGTTTTCATATTTTTTTTGTATGTATCTCTTTATTGTAATCCCTATAAAATTATTTTTTGCAAGAGACAACTTTATTAGTTAAAAATATACAAACTAAATAGGTGTTCATGGAATTCAGTGATTCAACTTCAGCCATGTGTTTCAGACTTAAATGTTCAGTTGAAACTCTGTATAAATATGCTGTTCTTTCAGAACTTCAGTGTTCTCTGATAACACTTTATGAACATTCCTTGTCAAAGGTGCAGGGCTTTTGAAGCAGTAGGGGCTTCTACCACATCACACATCTGCTAACTTTAGGCCAGATTGTGGGGTCACTTTAACTTCTTTGTCCCACATTGTCCAGCATCTCTTTGGGTATAGTTATACCAGTGCTTGAGGTTTATGTTAGGAAAAAAGGACACAGCTATTCTTTCAAGTCTTTAAATGAAGATAACATAATGGACTATATTGTATACTGTTTTGTCTTTATTTCATAAATAAAAGCGCTATGATAAAGTGCCTAAGTAGCTCTCACATGTCTGGGATGAGTAGTTATGAGAAAGCCCCACAGATCTATTAAGGACAGGCTGAAGTGTGCTTTAGCAGTTGATTTCATGGTTAATAAAATGTTCCCTGGGCAGAAGTGGGTGTTGACATCAGGACAGTTGTATTTAAGCAAGGAACAAATCTCAGATTCATAGACGAGGACAATCAGTATCAGATACAAAAATGGGGAAAGAAAATGTTGTGGAATAATAAAATGGTATAGCTATATCACTCAAGTGGTAGTTAACTGTTTACCTTAAAATTGTTTAGAGTTTAAAAATGGGCTTATGCAGAGTCAAAACAGGTAACTTGAAACAAGTGAAAACTGGAATTACAACACATCAGAACTTACGGAGTGCAGCAAAAGCTCATCCTAAGAGAGAAGTTCTGAGCAAGAAATGCCTGTTCAAGAAACAAGAAAATTCTCAAATAAGCAGCCTAACTTCACACCTCAAGTAACTAGAAAAAGAAGAACAGATAAAGCTCAAAGTTAGTGGAAGGAAGGAAATAACAAAGATCAGAATAGAAATAAATGAAATAGGAACATGAGAAGGATCATGACTATGAGTAAGTGGGATTTATTCCAGGAATGTAAGGATGGTTCAGTATATGCAAATCAGCATAATATATCACAGTAACAAAGTGAAGTATAAAAATCATCTGATTATCTCAATAGATGCAGAGAGAGCATTTGACAAAGTCCAGCATCCATTTATGATAAAAACTCCTAACAAAGTGGGTGTAGAAGGAATGTACCTCCACACAGTAAAGGCCATGAATGACAAGCCTGCTGCTGAAGTCACACGCACTGGTGTTGAAAGCTTTTGCTCTGTAAGATGAAGGCTAAGATAAGGATGCCCACTGGCTCCGTTTTTACTCAGCATACTATTGGAAGTCCTAGCCAGAGGAGTTAGGCAAGAAGAAGAAATAAAAGGCATCCACATCAGAAAAGAAGTAAAACTGTTTCTGTTTATAGTGGATGTGATGCTATAGATAGAATATCCTGAAGACTCCACCAAAAAACTGTTGGAAATAGTAAGTGAATTCAGTAAACTTGCAGGATACAAAATCTGTTGCTTTCTATACATTAATAACTAGAGCAGTTCTCCTGGGTTTCCTTACCCTGCTGCTCTCCACCCGGGTGCCCTTTCCCAATAAAATCTCTTGCTATGTCGGCACATGTGTCTCCTCGGACAATTCATTTCTGAGTGTTAGACAAGAGGCCAGTTTCGGGCCCTGGAAGGGGTCCGCCTTCCTGCAACAAATGGCGACTCTGGCGGGGACTCTTCTTCACTGAGGCTGACATCCTGACCACTCGGGGTACTCAGGGGCCAGCTTGCCTGCCAATGGACCAGACCCAGCAGCCACAGCTGGGACCCTTTTGTCCCTGGTCTCCTCCTGACGCGGACAACTGGCCAGGGTGCCCCGACCGGTAAGGAACAAGAGACTTCATTGACCTCTCTCCTTAACCCTTCCTATTCCCCATTTTTCTAGTCCCCCGGTCCTGGATGCAGGAATCTGGTCTAAGGGCGGATCCTTAGCCTGAGCTGAGGATTGGAGACTGATCACCTCCTCTTGGCAGAGAACTCGAATTCTCGTTCTGGTCTGGTCTGATTTCTGGTAGGGCCGAGTTCCAGTCCTCCCTTCTCTGGAGGCCCAGGGAAAAGTCTCATAATGCCTGGGTATCTGTAGGTGGCAAGAGACATCTTTAAGGCCACCCCTTTCGCCCCCCTCTCCCGCCTCCTCCCACTTTGAACCTGGCTTCCTTTCCTCCCTTGAAATCTTTGATGTTAGTACTTGGATCTGAAGTTCTGTGTCCCTATAGGAGGTTTTCTGAGAGACTGTATTCTTGTATTTAACGGCTTCCCTGATGGTGCACAGGTTAAAGCGTCTGCCTGCAATGTGAGACCTGGGTTCAATCCCTGGGTTGAGAAGATCCCCTGGAGAAGGAAATGGCAACCCACTCCAGTATTCTTGCCTGGAGAATCCCGTGGATGGAGGAGCTTGGTGGGCTACAGTCCACGGGTCACAAAGAGTCGGACACGACTGAGCGACTTTGCTTTCACTTACGTTAATAACGAAGAAGTTAAGAAAACAGGCCCATTTACAATTCCATCAAAAAAAAAAAAACTAGGAATAAATTTAACCAAAGAGATGAAAATACCTGTACACCAAAAACTGTAAGATACTAATGAAAGAAACTGACGAAGACACAAGTAAATTGGAAGATGTTTCACATTCTTGGATTAGAAGAAGAATTATTATAAAAATGCCCCTGGTGCCTGAAGCATCTACAGATTCAGTGTGATCACTATCAAATTACAGTGGCATTTTTCACAGAAGTAGAGCAAGCAGTTCTAAACCTTGTGTGGAACCACAGCAGACCCCACAGAGCCAAAACAATCCTGAGAAAGAAAAACAAGCTAGAGGCATTACATTCCCTGATTTCAAACCAAATTACAGAGCTATAGGGACCAAAATATCACTACAAACAAAGCTACTGGAGGTGATGAAATTCCAGTTGAGTTATTTCCAATCCTGGAAGATGATGCTGTGAAAGTGCTGCACTCAATATGCCAGCAAATTTGGAAAACTCAGCAGTGGCCACAGGACTGGAAAAGGTCAGTTTTCATTCCAGTCCCAAAGAAAGGCAATGCCAAAGAATGCTCAAACTACCGCACAGTGGCACTCATCTCACACACTAGTAAAGTAATGCTCAAAATTCTCCAAGCCAGGCTTCAGCAATACGTGAACCGTGAACTTCCAGATGTTCAAGCTGGTTCTAGAAAAGGCAGAGGAACGAGAGATCAAATTGCCAGCATCCACTGGATCATAGAAAAATCAAGAGAAATCCAGAAAAATATCTGCTTTATTGACTATGCCAAAGCCTTTGACTGTGTAGATCACAATAAACTGTGGAAAATTCTGAAGGAGATGGGATTACCAGACCACTTGACCTGCCTCTTGAGAAACCTGTATGCAGGTCAGGAAGCAACAGTTAGAAGTGGACATGGAACAACAGACTGGTTCCAAATAGGAAAAGGAATACGTCAAGGCTGTATATTGTCACCTTGCTTATTTAACTTATATGCAGAGTACATCATGAGAAACGCTGGGCTGGAAGAAGCACAAGCTGGAATCAAGATTGCCGGGAGGAATATCAATAACCTCAGATATGCAGATGACACCACCCTTATGGGAGAAAGTGAAGAATTAAAAAGCCTCTTGATGAAAGTAAAACTTCAGTTCAGTTCAGTCACTCAGTCGTGTCTGACTCTTTGTGACCGCATGAATCACAGCACACCAGGCCTCCCTGTCCATCACCAACTCCCAGAGTTCACTCAGACTCAGGTCCATCGAGTCCGTGATGCCATCCAGCCATCTCATCCTTGGTCATCCCCTTCTCCTCCTGCCCCTAATCCCTCCCAGCATCAGTCTTTTCCAATGAGTCAACTCTTCGCATGAGGTGGCCAAAGTCCTGGAGCTTCAGCTTTAGCATCATTCCTTGCAAAGAAATCCCAGGGTTGATCTCCTTCAGAATGGACTGGTTGGATCTCCTTGCAGTCCAAGGGACTCTCGAGAGTCTTCTCCAACACCACAGTTCAAAAGCATCAATTCTTCAGCACTCAGCCTTCTTCACAGTCCAACTCTCACATCCATACATGACTACAGGAAAAACCATAGCCTTGACTAGACAGACCTTAGTCGGCAAAGTAATGTCTCTGCTTTTGAATATGCTATCTAGGTTGGTCATAACTTTTCTTCCAAGGAGTAAGCGTCTTTTAATTTCATGGCTGCAGTCACCATCTGCAGTGATTTTGGAGCCCCCAAAAATAAAGCCTGACACTGTTTCTACTGTTTCCCCATCTATTTCCCATGAAGTGATGGGACCAGATGCCATGATCTTCGTTTTCTGAATGTTGCATTTTAAGCCAACTTTTTTGCTCTCCTCTTTCACTTTCATCAAGAGGCTTTTTAGCTCCTCTTCACTTTCTGCCATAAGGGTGGTGTCATCTTCATATCTGAGGTTATTGATATTTCTCCCGGCAATCTTGATTCCAGCTTGTGTTTCTTCCAGTCCAGCGTTTCTCATGGTGTACTCTGCATAGAAGTTAAATAAGCAGGGTGACAATATACAGCCTTGAGGTACTCCTTTTCCTATTTGGAACCAGTCTGTTGTTCCATGTCCACTTCTAACTGTTGCTTCCTGACCTGCATACAGATTTCTCAAGAGGTAGGTTAAAAGCTCAACATTCAGAAAACGAAGATCATGGCAACTGGTCCAATCACTTCATGGGAAATGGATGGGGAAACAGTGGAAGCAGTGTCAGACTTTATTTTCTTGGGCTCCAGAATCACTGCAGATGGTGACTGCAGCCATGAAATTAAAAGACGCTCACTCCTTGGAAGGAAAGTTATGACAGACCTAAACAGTGTATTAAAATGCAGAGACATTACTTTGTCAACAAAGGTCCGTCTAGTCAAGGCTATGGTTTTTCCTGTAGTCACGTATGGATGTGAGAGTTGGACTGTGAAGAAAGCTGAGCGCCGAAGAATTGATGCTTTTGAACTGTGGTGTTGGAGAAGACTCCTGAGAGTCCCTTGGACTGCGACGAGATCCAACCAGTCCATTCTAAAGGAGATCAGTCCTGGGTGTTCTTTGGAAGGAATGATGCTAAAGCTGAAACTCCAGTACTTTGGCTACTTCATGGGAAGAGCTGACTCACTGGAGAAGACCTTGATGCTGGGAGGGATTGGGGGCAGGAGGAGAAGGGGACGACAGAGCATGAAATGGCTGGATGGCATCAGTGACTCGATGGACATGAGTTTGGGTAAACTCTAGGAGTTGGTGATGGACAGGGAGGCCTGGTGTGCTGCAATTCATGGGGTTGCAAAGAGTCGGACAAGCTTTGATTGAAACATATATGAAGAACTCATGAAACTTAATAGAAAATAAAACAAAATGAGCAGAGGCTCTGAAAAGACTTTTTTCTAAAAAAGACATACAGAGGCCCAACATGAAAAGGTGCTCAACATCACTAATCCTCAGGGAAACGCAAGTCAAAACTACAGTGAGATTATCATCTTACGTCTGTTAGAATGACTGTTATTGAGAAGATTAGAAATCACAAGTGTTGGTAGGATGTGAGGGAAAGAGAACCCTCATGAACTGTTGATGAAAATGTAAATTAGTGTAGCCACAGGGAAAACAGTGTGAAGGTTCCTGAAAACATTAAAAATGTGCTTTAAATTAAAATTTTAAATTAATTAAATTTTAAAATTAGTTTTAAGTTAATTAAAAATTGCTGTACCATGTGCTTCAGCAATCCTTGTTCTGGATATCTGTCTGAATAAATGAAAACACTGACTTGAATAAAAGATATCCTCATCACCATGTTCACTGCAGCATTAATAGCCAACATATGGAGACAGTCTAATGCCCGTGAAATCTCGCTGTTCGAGATGGCATGGATGGGCTTGGAGGGCATTATGCTAAGTAAACTAAGTCTCATAAAGAAAGACAAATATCCTGTGATCTCCCTTATATGAGGAATCTAAAAAAAAAGTTAACAAAGTTCATAGATAAAGAGAACAGATTGGTAGTTGCCTGAGGTTGAGACTAGAGGTGGGCCGATTGGGAGAGGGAGTCAAAAGGTTCAGATGTCAGTTAGAAAATAAATAAGCTGTGGGGATGCCACCTAGAGCATGGCAGCCATGGTTAGTAATGCCGTTTTGTGTGTGCGAAATTTTCTAACAATGTAAGACTTAAAGGTTCTTATCACAAGAAAAAAATTCTGTATCTTTGGTGATGGATGGTGATGGATGGATGTTAATTAGACTTACTGTGGTGATCATCTGGCAATATATACAAATATCAGATTATTATGTTACATGCCTGAAGTTGATATAATGTTGTATGGCAATTATATTGAGTTGGCCAAAAAGTTCCTTCTGTTTTTTAAATTAAAAATAAAAGACATTTTTAATTTTCACCAAGAACTTTATTCACCATTTCTGTTCCACTACCTTCTGCCAGTTTTCAGGCATAATTCCATCTTCCCAAAACTTTTTATTTTTTTGAGCAAAGAACTATTTCAGATGTCTGTTACAGTCTCCCAGGGGACTGAAATTTTTTTCCATTAAGAGAATTTTGTAAAGACCAAAATAAATGAGAATCTGAAGGTGGAATGTCTGATGAATATGGCAGAGAAATCGGAAGTACTCAGCCACGCTGTAACAATTTTTGCCTGGTCATCAAACGTGGTCTTGCACGATCCTGATGGAAGACTGCGTTTTCTGTTGACCAGTTCCGGACGCTTTTTGTCGAGTGCTGCCTTTAGTTGGTCTAATTGGGAGCAGTACTTGTTGGAATTAATCATTAGGTTTTCCAGAAACAGCTTGTAATAGAGGACTCCTTTCCAATCCCAGCATATCCCAGCATACCCACAACATCAGCTTCTGTGGATGAAGACCGGCCTTTGGTGTGGTTGGTGGTGGTACATTTCACTTGCCCCACAGTCTCTGTCATTCCACACAATTGTACAGTATCCGCTTTTCATCACCTGCCACAGTTTGTTTTAAAAATGGAGCATTTCCCTTCTGTGTAAGTAGAGAAACGCATCAGAAATACAGTCAAGAACATTTTTTTCTGCTCAACTTATGTGGAACCCAAACATCGAAATGGTTAGCATACCACACTGGTATAAATGATTATCAGCACTTGGTTTAGATATTTTGAGCATGTCGGCTATCTCCTGCATGGTATAACATAGATTGTTCTCAATGGATGTCTCAGTTTGATTGCTGTCAACTTCAACAGGTCTATGTGCCCGTGGAGCACGGTCCAGTGAGAAATCTCCAGCACGTAACTTCACAAACCACTTTTGACTCATTTGATCAGTCGCAGTACCTTCTCCATACGCTGCTTTTTTTTTTTTTTCGCATTTCAGTTGCATTTTTAAATCTTTCTTGAGATAATAAAGCATAGTATTCTGAAAATGTTGCTTTTTTCCCTTCTTTCTTCAGTGTTAAAATGACTACACAAAAATTCACCAGTTTTGATGTTTTTTTAAAAATGCACACTGATATGACAGCTGTCACAATACAACCTAACAAAATTGTTTTGAATGAAGTTAAAGACCATTAAGCACTACTAGAGCCATCTTAATGGAAAAAAAAACCGAATGAACCTTTTGGCCAACCCAGTACCTCAGTTTTAAAAAACAGGCTTTTATCTCTAAGTAGACGATGTTTTTCAAAGAAATGTCATCTTCAGTTCTTCCAATAAAATGGAGGCTCTGAGCATTTCTTGAGGTCATGTGACATGTCAGCTGACACAAGCAATTTGGTTGGTGACTCACTGACATCCTGCTGTGATTAGGCTTCAGACAGAATCTACACCCCATTTAAGTGTTTAGACAGTGAATATGGGAATGCCGGCATCTTTTTCCTAACCTTTATAAATATGCATGTGTGCATATAACATCGCCTTCTTGGTACATGCTTACTCTTAACAGATGTAATTTGTCTCTAATTCATATCCTCAGGGTATGAATGAATGCTGGTTGTATTTGTTTTAAATTGAATGTCTAATTTTTAAAATGGTTGTTCTTAGGTTAGGATTGTATCGGGAAGCAGAGAAACAGTTTAAATCAGCCCTGAAGCAGCAGGAAATGGTAGATACATTTCTCTACTTGGCAAAAGTAAGTATTCTTAGATTGAGTGGAATTTGTCTTCTCTGGATAAATGTTTAAATTCCAACCAGTGCATGGGGAGAGTTGCCAGTTTCTTTAAGAACAGTTGGCAAGTTAATATGTTCAGACTTAATTTTTTTTTTTAATGGTAAGGGAAAAGGTGAGACCATTCGGAGGATAACCATCTCAGGAAAAATCGGTTGCCAGGGAAAGTAAGACAGCCTCTTTGAAATATTGCCTTAGATCGGAAGAACATGCTACGGGCTTACTGTCCCCAGGGGTCACAAGCCCCAGAGAGGTGTTTTTCTACAACACATTTGTTTCTCGTGTCAGCAGACTGTAGAGAACAGGATTGTTTTTATGTAGGTCCTTCACTTTTGGGCTCTGCCATTGTAACAAAAACAGTATTTCCCCTTTATTGAGCACCTACTCAGTGTAAGGCATTTTATCAAGTCTTTTCCACATGTAATTTAATTAAACTTTCTTAGCAACACCGCAAAGCGGATTTTAACATTTCCTTTGTGCTGTTGAGGAAAAGGGGACGTAAGAGGGTAAGAGCAGATTCTCAGCCTCACTTGCCTGTTAAGGGCCAGCATCCAGACCTGGGGGCTTCCCTGGTGGCTCAGCAGTGAAGAGTCCGCCTGTCATCGCCAGAGACTCAGGAGATGGGGGTTCAGTCCCTGAGTCGGGAAGATCCCCTGGAGAAGGAAATGGCAACCCACTCCAGTATTCTTGCCAGGAAAATCCCATGGACGGGGGAGCCTGACGGGCTACAGTCCACGGAGTCACAGAGAGTCAGACACGACAGAGACTGAACGGCAACAGTTCAGCCCAGGACTTTCTGATTCTAGAGCCGCCTGAGTGCCACCCACAGCCACGACAGAGTGAAGGGCCACCTGGAATTTCCAGTGTTACATTAGTGACTTCTTTACCCTCACCAAGGCTACTTTAAAAGAAGCATTTGATGAAGTGGTAGTTAGGATATCATCTTGTATTAATATATCTTTAAGAATTTCTTAAATTTAAAAAGTGTCGTAAAGGAGGCTGAAAAGATAAGACAGAAAAGGAAGTGCGCCTGCTGCTGCTCCTGCTGAGTCGCTTCAGTCGCGTCCGACTCTGTGCAGGCCCGTAGACGGCAGCCCGCCAGGCTCCGCCGTCCACTGGGTTCTCCAGGGAAGAACACTGGAGTGGGTTGCCATTTCCTTCTCCAATGCATGAAAGTGGAAAGTAAAAAAGTCGCTCAGTTGTGTCTGACCCCTAGCGGCCCCATGGACCGCAGCCCACCAGTCTCCTCGGTCCATGGGATTTTCCAGGCAAGAGCGCTGGAGTGGGGTGCCATTGCCTTCTCCAAAGGAAGTGCTGCTACTTTCTAAATACGGTATTAATGTTAGCATACTAACAGAATCAAATGGAAGTTCTGCCATATAAACTTACTGTGCTAACTTAGTATGTTTACAGTAGTTTTAAAAAAATGTTTGAAACTCTAATATCTGAGTGTCTTTATACATTATATGTTAAATTCTAAAAAGGTTTCTAAACATCACAGTAAGTTTTCTGACAGCTTAAAATTATAACTCAGGTTACAGTATTTGACTATTATCTTCTTAATTGATAATTACTTGCCATGTGGTTAAAAATGTACTTTTTATTTTAACTATTGTTAAATACATGGTTTGATTATTTTTTCATAAATTGATTTGCTTAACTCTGTTGTTGCCTATGTGACTATATAGGGTTACAGTTTACTTGTTTTTTTTTTTGATATGTGAAGGAATTATTGCTAAGTAGAGACCAAGCAGATTTTAGGAACCACATTATCTCTTATAATTTAAGCTTGTTAAGAATTATTAAATATTTTATATTACTTCACATATGGAATTATATTATTATATTTTAAAAAGCAGTTCAGAAGCATGTAAGGTAAAAATTGAAAAGTTTTCATCCATACCCTTTCCTCTAGTCTCATTGTTTATCAGTAAACACTGCAGGCAGTTTTGTGTGTCTCCATTTGGGCTTCTTCGAAGCACAGTCTAAATGTTTAGAAAGAAACGGAGGATCCAAGATCATGAAGGAAAAAAAATGTCTTAATCTTTTGTTTCTATACATAGAACTGCAGTTCCCCTTTTAGAAGTCCCTAATAGGTTACGGTTCATCCACCCTGGATGTTCTCATTGCTAGTTAAGTGGTGGAAGCTGTTAAATGGGAGTGTCGAGTGCTAACCCTCTCAACTGCCCGACCCTCTACCCTACACACGTGTTCCCTTCTACTTCTCAGGGTCCTTCTCCCCACCCACCCTCCAGAGGCTTCCCCAGCAGCTCCTTCTCAGACTTTCCCACGGGGCATGCCCTCTTTCTCCAGCGTCTTCAAAAGCACCCTCACAGTTGGTCCTTCGTGCCCGCCTATAGACACACTTATATCTGTTCCATCCTAAAAAAAGATTTTCCCTTGATCCTCTCTTTTTAAAAAAATCAATTTATTTTAATTGGAGGATAATTGTTTCACAGCATGTGATAGTTTTTGGCGTATGTCAGCATCCTTTTCTAGTTACTCTCTAGTCTGTGACAGTAGTAAGCCCACAATAAGTGTTTGCTGAAGGAATAAATGAATAAATGTGTCACATACAGCATGAGGAGATAAAGCTATAGCATCATTATTGGAAATTAATCCTACACATTTCTGAAAAATGTTTACTGTAATATCTAGAAGATAATTTGTTACTAAGCAATAATTTTAAATTTGTCATAATGAATACTGTTATTTTAAGAAGCAGTACTTTTGTTGAAGTGTATCCTGGTTTTAGGTTTACATCTCATTGGATCAACCCGTGACTGCTTTAAATCTTTTCAAACAAGGCTTAGACAAGTTTCCAGGAGAGGTAACCCTACTTTGTGGAATTGCCAGGATCTATGAGGTAAGGTTCCTATCTTTCAAAAAGTTGATATAAGATTGAGGTTATATGCTACTTAAGTAAGTTCATACATAGTCCCTTGGGGTCTTATAAAATGTAACAGTTTGTAAAATTAAGATTGTTGGCCAGTGATTTACCAACAGAGGAAGAGATTTTAGTGTATACATTAAACAAACTTCAGTTTTTATGATGAAGTATTTCAAACACCCAGAAGGCTATAGCGAATGGTTCGAGATAGGACTTTGAATCAGTTCTTCCCTCAGCATGGTTGGCTGTCCCAGCACGGTAACTGGCCCTTCTCTCAGGTCTGTCATGTCAAGCAGCAGGTTTTTTTCTGTGTATATGGTAGATATGTTTTGGCTTTTCCATTCTGTTCTGTTGGTCTGCTTGTCTATCCTTAAACCAATATTATGTAGCTTTATTATGCTTACTCTTTGGGAGGGCGCTTTGTTCATCTTCATTAGGAATGTTTTGGCTATTTTGGACTTTTGCTTATTCTAATAAATTTTAGAGCCATTTTTGTCAAATTTCATCAAAAGCCCCATTGAGTTGTTCTCCCTGCGGCCTAATTAAGATAGCTCCATAATAATTCTTGATGTCAGGTTGGGAAAATTCTACCACCTGTTCTTCACAGTTGGTTGTTCTTGGCCCTTTGCGCTTCCATATTAAAAAACCCTGTCGGCATGTGCTTTGGAACTGCATTGAATGTAAGAATGATGAGGGTGGAGGGTCTGCCTTTCTTCCCACGGGGGATCATGATATAACTCTCCATTTACTTAGGTCTTTTTGTTGTTGTTGTTGTCTTTCAATGAATATCTTGTAATTATCTTCATGAATGTTTTGTTGAGAGTCCCCAAAACCACTGTGAGGTTCAGTGATTTAGGTCTCAGGACTCGGCACACAGTTGTACTCATAGCCACAATTTTTTGTAGCAAAATCAGTAAAGGGAAGAGGCATGTGGGGCAAAGTTCAGAGGAAACCAGACACAGGCTTTCCAGAGTTCCCCTGCCACCCACCCAGACGCCTGGTGGAGTCACAGAGGACACATCTGATTCTTCTGCAAGGTGTGGCCACATGTGTGAAGCACTGTCTGCCAGGGGAGCTCATCAGAGACCTGGTATCCATCACAAAAGAAGGCTGAGCACTGAGGAACTGATGCTTTCAAAGTGCGGTGCTGCAGGAGACTTGAGAGTCCCTTGGACCGCAAGGAGGTCAAACCAGTCCATCCTAAAGGAAATCAGTCCTGAATATTCACTGGAAGGGCTGATACTGAAGCTACACCTGATGCGAAGACCCGACTCATTGCAAAAGACCCTGATGCTGGGAAAGATTGAGGGCAGGAGGAGAAGGGGACGACAGAGGATGAGAAGGTAGGATGGCATCACCACCTCAACGGACATGAGTTTGAGCAAACTCTGGGAGATAGTGAAGAACAGGGGAGCCTGGTGTGCTGCAGTTCCTGGGGTCTCAGAGAGTCGGACACAGCTTAGCCACTGAACAACAACAACAATCTGTTGCTGGGGGCCAGCCATAGAGGGAGGCACCGCCTGCCTATCACGTACCAGGACCCCAGGCCCCGAGGAGTGAAGCAGGTGTTCGCACAGCACATGCGCTGCGCTTTGTGCGGTCCAGGTGTAGGGAGCCACGCTGTCACTTGGGGAAAGTTTCATATAAGTGTAGGGCACTAGCTGGGCTTCCCAGGTGGCGCCAATGGTAAAGAATCTGTGTGCCAATGCAGGGGATGTAAGAGACGCAGGTTCAGTCCCTGGGTTGGGAAGATCCCGTGGAGGAGGGCATGACGACCCAGTCTAGCATTCTTGCCTGGAAGATCCCATGGACTGGAGCCTGTTGGGCTGTAGTCTAGGGTTGCAAAAAGTCAGACACGATTGAAGCGACTTAGCACTCCCGCACGCACACACACAAGCCAAGTTCTAAGTTACTCACCAAGGGCGAGCCTTTCACAGGCCTTTCTAAGAGTAGCAGTCCCAGGCTGACTATGTTAGCTCTTTTCTGCACAGATGTATTTGTAGGTAAAATTCTGAATGAACTGCTTTCTTTTTCTTTTGTGTTTCCTATGGTCATTTCTGGTGAGTTGGAATGTATTACTTTATGTTGATTTGATACTAAAACTTGGCTAAATAGTCTTTTTAATAACATCATAGATTCTCTTGGATTTTCTAAGTAAAACTATCATCATCTGTGAATGTAGACAGTTTTATCTCTTAATTTCAATTATTTTACTTAAAAAAAACCTTACTGTTTAGGACTTCCAATACAGTATTGAACAGAAGCATCTTTGTTCTCTTTTAAATTCCTTGAAATGCTGGGTATGATCTTTTAAAATTATTTTGTTAGAAAAAAGAATGGAAAGTATTAATAGTTGCCATACCTAGGTAGCAGTATGTGAATGGTTTTTATTTTCCAGATTTTCTGTAATCAACATGTATTACTTGTAATATGAAAACAACAACCCTTAAATTGTTCAGAAATAGCTTTACCTTGTGAATGTAATTTTGATAAGCATATAAATATAAATCTTTGACCATTGTCTAAAAAAGCAATGCAGAGTTCCAAAGAATAGCAAGAAGAGATAAGAAAGCCTTCCTCAGCAATCAGTGCAAAGAAATAGAGGAAAACAACAGAATGGGAAAGACTAGAGATCTCTTCAAGAAAATGAGAGATACCAAGGGAACATTTCATGCAAAGATGGGCTCGATAAAGGACAGAAATGGTATGGACCTAACAGAAACAGAAGATATTAAGAAGAGGTGGCAAGAATACACAGAAGAACTGTACAGAAAAGATCTTCATGACCCAGATAATCACGATGCTATGATCACTCATCTAGAGCCAGACATCCTGGAATGTGAAGTCAAGTGGGCCTTAGAAAGCATCACTACGAACAAAGCTAGTGGAGGTGATGGAATTCCATTTGAGCTATTTCAAATCCTGAAAGGTGATGCTGTGAAAGTGCTGCACTCAATATGCCAGCAAATTTGGAAAACTCAGCAGTGGCCACAGGACTGGAAAAGGTCAGTTTTCATTCCAATCCCAAAGAAAGGCAATGCCAAAGAATGCTCAAACTACCGCACAATTGTACTCATCTCACATGCTGGTAAAGTAATGCTCAAAATTCTCCAAGCCAGGCTTCAGCAATACATGAACCGTGAACTTCCAGATGTTCAAGCTGGTTTTAGAAAAGGCAGAGGAACCAGAGATCAAATTGCCAACATCCACTGGATCATGGAAAAAGCAAGAGAGTTCCAGAAAAACATCTATTTCTGCTTTATTGACTATCAGAGCCTTTGACTGTGTGGATCACAAGAAACTGTGGAAAATTCTGAGAGAGATGGGAATACCAGACCACCTGACCTGCCTCTTGAGAAACCTGTATGCAAGTTAGGAAGCAACAGTTAGAAGTGGACATGGAACAACAGGCTGGTTCCAAATAGGAAAAGGAGTACATCAAGGCTGTATATTGTCACCCTGCTTATTTAACTTCTATGCAGAGTACATCATGAGAAACGCTGGGCTGGGTGAAGTACAAGCTGGAATCAAGATTGCCGGGAGAAATATCAATCACCTCAGATATGCAGATGACACCACCCTTATGGCAGAAAGTGAAGAGGAACTAAAAAGCCTCTTGATGAAAGTGAAAGAGGAGAGTGAAACAATTGGCCTAAAACTCAACATTCAGAAAACGAAGATCATGGTATCTGGTCCCATCACTTCATGGGAAATAGATGGGGAAACAATGGAAACAGTGTCAGACTTTATTTTTTTGGCTCCAAAATCACTGCAGATGGTGACTGCAGCCATGAAATTAAAAGACGCTTACTCCTTGGAAGAAAAGTTATGACCAACCTAGATAGTATATTCAAAAGCAGAGACATTACTTTGCCAACAAAGGTCCGTCTAGTCAAGGCTATGGTTTTTCCTGTGGTCATGTATGGATGTGAGAGTTGGACTGTGAAGAAGCCTGAGCACCAAAGAATTGATGCTTTTGAACTGCGGTGTTGGAGAAAACTCTTGAGAGTCCGTTGGACTGCAAGGAGATCCAACCAGTCCATTCTGAAGGAGATCAGTCCTGGGTGTTGTTTGGAAGGAATGATGCTAAAGCTGAAACTCCAGTACATTGGCCACCTCATGTGAAGAGTTGACTCATTGGAAAAGACTCTGATGCTGGGAGGGATTGGGGGCAGGAGGAGAAGGGGACGACGATAGAGGATGAGATGGCTGGATGGCATTACTGACTCGATGGACGTGAGTTTGAGTGAACTCTGGGAGTTGGTGATGGACAGGGAGGCCTGGCGTGCTGCAATTTATGGGGTCGCAGAGTCGGACACGACTGAGCGACTGAACTGAACTGAAGTGAAAAAAGCGGTATCAGTATCTCTCTGTCTTTAGTTGTATGACCTTAAATTGAACATGAACAAAATTTTGACCAAGAAGCTTAGGAAGGAAATAAAATAGAATCCATTTTGAAAGCTGTGAAATTCGTAGTGGTGACTGTCTTGATGTGGTTGGAATTGTTCGTGCCTTTTTTTCCTTTTGCCCTTCTCAGGTAGGAGCTGCTGTTATGAGGAACTGGTGGGAAGGATTCCTTCCACGCTCCCATTACAGTGATCGTTGCTATGGCTGGGACAGGGAGCGGGTCTGGAGTGGATTCCTTAATCAGCTACCTTCTTCCTTCCCCTGCTCTGGGTCTGGCCAGGACTTGGAGAAGCACATTCTTTTGTAAGGGTGACAGGCGAAGGCTTTGTGAGAAAAAGTAGAATCTGAATTTTTACTCAAAGGAAGAAAGAAGTGAAAAGAGAGAATCCTAGTTTTGAGGACGACGTCGTGTACAAATCGGGTGTCCGAGGGCTGAGCACAGACTTGGAACAGCCGGATGCAGCATTTCCCCTTGAATTTACATGGTTAATTTCACTTACGGCAAAGTTTGCCTTACGAAGATTTCCACTGTGTTCCTTTTCTCTTTATGTGACAGTGGATTGAGGGTTAATTAGTAAAGTTTGGTTCTCAGCCTTGGAGCTTACACAGCATCTGCCTTTAGGGATTTTCATATGAATATCATACTTTTCTCTGGAGGGATTCTTTTCCTTTATGTTCTTTTTTTTAAATCACTTTCATTTTGATCTTGTTTCTTTTAAATGAACATGTTTTGCTGCCTGTTATTTATTGCTTGTTCTGTACAGAATCTTGTTTTAAATAATGTTATCCTTGCTAAATTTATTTGGTTGTGGTTTTACTTTTTCTTGGGGCCTTTTGTTTATTGATTTGAAAGGCAGGCTTTTATTTGAACTATTCTGCGGTAAAAGGTTCAAATAAAGGCCTGTATTGCTTCCCTGGTGGCTCAGATGGTAAAGAATCCGCCTGCATTGCGGGAGACCTGGGTTTGATCCCTGGGTTGGGAAGATCCCCTGGAGGAGGGCATGGCAACCCACTCCAGTATTATTGCCTGGAGAATTCAATAGACAGAGGAGCCTGGCGGGTTACAGTACAAGGAGTTGCAAAGAGTTGGACGCGACTGAGTGGCTAAGCACAGCACGCTGCAAATGTTAAAAGGTGTTTGAAACTGAATAACTACCCTAGGAAATGTTGTTCTCATGGTCCTTGAACTTTACTTTGTGTAGAAATGACTTTGGGAGTGTTTGAGAGTGAGGTCCATCTTCCTCCTCCTGACTCACATGTCCTGGAAAGTGGGATACAGGCTTTTGTCTGCTGAGCAAGCTCACAAGGTGATTCTGATATATAACAGAATTTGAGAATCATAGCAAAATTCACTTCCCTAAGTTATTTACAGTTTTGTTTTAAATAAAACCCAGTGTTGATATTCTGTTCAGTTCAGTTGCTCAGTCATGTCCGACTCTTTGCGACCCCATGGACTGCAGCATGCCAGGCCTCCCTGTCCATCACCAACTCCCAGAGTTTACTCAAACTCATGTCCATCGCGTCGGTGATGCCATCCAACCATCTCATCCTCTGTTGTCCCCTTCTCCTCCCACCTTCAATCTTTCCCAGCATCAGGGTCTTTTCAAATGAGTCAGTTCTTTTTTTTTTCTCTTTTTTTTTTTTTCTCACTTTCTAGATCTTTATTTTATTTTATTTTATTTTTTTTAGTTTTTTATTTTTTAAATTTTAAAATCTTTAATTCTTACTTTAACTCTGATGATATTCAATGGATTAGTTCAAAAAATAACCACTAATAACTACTGTAATAATCACTTAAATGATAGTTGAAGTGATATTTGTATGTTTGAAGATACTATTTTAAATCTACATTCATAAAATTTATTCTTGAGCTACTATAAATAGTTCTAATGCTGGAATAGATTAAAGAAAGCACAGAAATAGAATCTATGTGTATTCATATATATGAAAATTTATGTGATAAAGACTGTCTATTAAACCAACTGGATTATTGGATTGTTTAATAACTTCAAAATAGAGCTGGATGAGTAATGATTTCTTAGACTGAAAGAACACATTGCTGGGACTTCCCTGGTGATCCCGTGGCGCTCCAGTCCCGTATATAAGGTGGCAGAGTATTTTCATACAACCTGCCCACATCTACCTGTATACTTCACTTATTTAAACATTTTTATCTGTCTGTGTTGGGTTAGTTCCTTCACGTGGGACCTTTCATTGTGGTGCGTGGGCTCTCTCGTTGCAGCACGTGGGCGTTGTTGCTCCGCAGCCTGTGGGGTCTTAGTTCCCCAACCGGGAACTGAACCTGCACTCCCTGCATTGCAAGGAGGACCCGTAGCCCCTGGACCCCCGGGAAGTCCCGATGCGTATGCTTTAGATCACCTCTAGATAGCGCGTGATGCCGAATGCAATACAAGTGCTGTGTAAATAGCTGGAGATGCACAATAAATAGTATATAAAGAATTTCCAGTGCATCAAATTCAAGTTTTGCTTTTTGGAACTTTCTGGAATTTTTTTTCTAAATAGTTTTGATCTGTGGCTCACCAAACTCATGAATGTGAAACTACAGATGGAGGGGTGGGGTGGGGTGGTGCCTGTAATTTTATCTTTTTGTTCACATTGTGTCCCCAGGGCCTAGAACAGAGTCTGGCTGTGGTGGGCTCTTAATAAATACTGAATTGGAAAAAATACTGAACTGAATAAAATAATGTAAACCAGTCATCATAGTAACAATTTCTTGTTGAGTATTAATACAGTATTGCTCTTCCCTCTTGATGGAGACTAGGAGATGAACAATATTTCATCAGCCACTGAATACTACAAAGAGGTCTTGAAACAAGACAATACTCATGTGGAAGCCATTGCGTGCATCGGAAGCAACCACTTCTACTCTGATCAGCCGGAAGTGGCTCTCCGGTTCTACAGGTACACTACGTTCAATTTGTGAAACTGCTTTCCTGTGAAAGAGTGATGCAAAAAGTGACAAGGACGGAACGAAGATGCAGGGAAACAATGTGTGGGCCATGTCTATATGAGACCAAAAATTCAAGCACCCGGATGTTTTATGACTATTGAAGCTATTTCTAAATAATTTGGAAATGCAGAAGTAGTTAGCATCTTGCCGAAACACACCTGGATAAATGCCTACTTTTAACACCATGTCGGTGTGTGTGAATCGGCCATTTTGTCATCAACCAATAACAGCAGTTACTAGAAGCTTCCACGTCATGGCCTCCATTAATACCACTGTACATAGTGTCAAAACCTTAAAGGTAAAATGAGAATGTCGTTTGTAAAGAGCAGTGGACCCCAGGCTCTAAAGTTGTGAGGAGGACCTTAAAACAGAATCCCACAAATATGTCTGCAAAATCTAAATAAGTGATTTTCACTGGTTCTTTGAGCACATACTTATGTTATCCTATAGATGGTTCCTGAGATTAATTTTTTAATTATGATTTCCTCTTTAGCCCTTGGGTAATAAACAGGGAGATAACTGGCAGCTGATAAGAGTTCTTTCTAAGTACATGTTGGAGCACAAAGGTAATAATGTGAGTGCCAGCCTGCGCTCACACAGCTGTCTCTACTCCCCTACCCCTGGAGCGGGTCCTCAGGGCAGCTGGGGTGATTTTCATATGCTTGTCTGAACTCTCATCCTTCGGGATTAATGATGAATAGAGGCAAAATAGGGTTGTTGAGCTGCAGCGTGAAAGCTAAATGGGGAACATCGGGATCCCCCGACAGTCTCGTCTCCCTGAGTAGAAGCTCACTGGTGGTCACTGGATGTAGCTGAACCACACAGCACAACCAGAATCCAACTCAGCTGAAACCTCGGGAGGCTAAACAAAACTCGGTTAGAAGGACTCAGAAGTTTCCCTTCCGAGCCCCAAAGTTGCATGAGGCCAAAGTGTGTAGGGGTTTTACTTTATGTGACTATTTATTTATTATTTTGATACTCTAGCAAAGCTTTTGGGGGGAAAAAAAAGTTAGATAAGTTATTTCTGACTTTGCCTCTGGATACATTTCTCATGACTGGAACCATTACAAAAGGCATGCTTTTGAATTCGCTTTAAACTCTTTTTCATTTACTATAATACTTTCTGTTCTTTGGAGGGTATTAAAAACATATAAAATGAATTCACTTCTAACTTTGTAAAAAATATGTCAATATCTGTAAAGTTGATCTGACACCAGAGTGTGTGTTCTTTTCAAAAAGGCGACTCCTCCAGATGGGTGTTTACAACTGCCAGCTTTTCAACAACCTGGGGCTATGTTGCTTCTTCGCCCAGCAGTACGACATGACTCTGACCTCATTTGAACGTGCCCTTTCTCTGGCTGAAAATGAAGAAGAGGTAGCTGACGTCTGGTACAACTTGGGACACGTCGCTGTGGTATGTTGTTTCCCTGGTAGAGTTTCTGTTCTAGAAAAGGTAGGCACATGTTAGTCTTGAAGAAATTTTCACGTACTGGAAATCCAGGTTTGGTTACAGTCCTTGTACCAATTTATAGAGATTGCTGGGAGTCATCCAAACTCGTTTTACATCCTCAGGTTAATCCCCTTACGTACAAGTCACAGCCGACTCCTGTGTCGGGACGTGTTGTTTTCTCTGCAGTGGCAGGAGAGATGTGTATGGGGTGAGGAGGTCAGAGAGGCGGGAGGAAGTGGCCAGATTTGTGTGTGCAAGTTTGTGCTCTTCTCTTACAGGGAATAGGGGACACAAACCTGGCCCACCAGTGCTTCCGCCTGGCTCTGGTGAGCAACAACCACCACGCAGAGGCCTACAACAACCTGGCCGTGCTGGAGATGCGGAGGGGCCACGTGGAGCAGGTCAGCCAGCCCCGCGGGCCGCGGACAGCCTGCTTGCTTCCCAGAGCAGCAGCCACGTGCAGCCATTTTCACACATGACAGTTTCAAAATGAGCTCTGGGGTCTGACTGCCCGGGGTTTGAGTCCCAGTATTGGCAGTGTGACCTTGGACAAGTCACTTAACCTTTCAGTGTCTAAAATAGAACACTCGAGTTTATTAGGGCAAAATTGCACCTCCCCAGTCTGTCCTGTGGTCGTGAACCGTTCCACCGTTCACAGCCCCCCAGCCACCACCCTGCTGCTCAGGCCCGCATCCTAGGACCACCCCCTACACATCCTAGAACCCCCTCCCACCCCCCTAGAAACTTCTCTTTTCCAGCTGCCCCTTTCCCGCCACCCCCTGCCTCCAGTGAACCCCGTCCATGCCACGCACACATCCTCCACTCTCGGCCCCCCGCCCCCTCCTCCAGGCCGCTGTCGTCTCCCGCCTGGATGAGCACGAGAGTCTCCCAGGTGTGGTCTTTGTTTCCACTCCGTCAGCAAGGAAGTGCACCCTGTAATGTATTTTCCTCAGGACAGCCTTAGGGTATGTTTTTAAAACAAGATTATTTTGCTTATTATTTCACTGTTTTGCTTAGCATCCTCCAAAGGCTCCTCCCTGCAGCTCGGGATAGGTGAACAGTTTGAACTTCAAACCTCAGCCTCTGGGGCCTCACACTGTCTGGCCTCCGGGGCCCCTCAGACCATGCTTTGCCACCAATCCTTCTCCCGGGCCGTCAGACGCGTGAGCTGCTGGCCGCTGGGTGGGCCCGTTCCTGCTGAGCGGCCTTTGGACTAGACTTCTTTCAGATCCGACAGGGACCCTTTTCTTTTTATCGTTTGGGTCTTCGCTTAATTACCACCTCTTCAGAAAGACCCACTAGACCATGAATCTAAAGGAGCCCTCACTATCGTCTCCTGGTGTTTTCTCCTTCCCAGTCCTTGGCGTTTTATCAGACCTTTGCAGTCTGTGTGTGTAGAATGTAGAATGCTAGCTGTGTGAAAGCAGGGGCCTTCTCTGTCTTCTAACTGCTGCATTTTCAACATCAGAACCATTGCCCAACACTGGGGAGGTGCTTAGTGTGGGTAGAATGGGCGGATGATAAAATCGTCATCACAGCAGCTGACCTGGAGGGGTTCTTGTGAAGGTGAGCCGCTTGTGCAAGTAAAGTGCTTGGAATAGTAAAGTCACATGATAGATGCTTAATACATTCTATTTGTTGTTATCATTTACCTAATGGGAAGTTTAAAAGCTAAATACACTCATACCATATTAATGACAAGATAAATAGCTGTTCCATTCCCTGTATTAGAGATGATGAAACAGAGGAGGAGGGTAAATAACTAACCAAGGTCACAGACCCTGTGCGCAGCACGCCAGGACGGTAACCTCCAGCCTGGCCTCCGAAGCGTGTTGCTAAACCTGAGAAGACAAGCAAAGAGACCTCAGTGGATGCTGCCTTTGCCTCACAACATTTTCCCAAAGCGAGTAAAGTGGCTGCGTATTTTGTAAACAAAAGCTAACTGCTCTGAAGTGGGAACTTGTTCTGTCGTGGAACTTTGTATCCATTTGAAGCAGGCGCTTTTTATGATTTTCTCTGTTTCCATGTTGGTGATTTTCTTTCCCTCCTACTTATTGTTGTTTCTATAGTATGCAGTTGATTTGAAATGTTTCGGTGAAAGGTCTCACTATTATTAAAAATTATACTTCAGTTCCCCTGGAGAAGGACATGGCAATCGACTCCAGTATTCTTGCCTGGAAAATCCCATGGACAGAGGAGCCTGGCGGGCTGTGGTCTGTGGGGTCGCAAAGAGTCGGACACGACTGAGCACACACACACATGCTTCAATTAAAAAACTAGCAAATCGCAAAATTAATACCTACCATCTCATATAAGCTGTTATTTTCCTTTAAAAAAAGGGTTTAAGAATTTGTCCTCGGGTTCATACGGCGAAGCTGAGCTCCACGTTGAAAGGCTGTTTCGGCCGCTTAGGAGTGCTGAGTTTGAGGTCTTAACAGTGAGTGTACAGGCTACTCATGTCACTCCGTGGCCTCTGCAGCGAGTGATCCTTTGAGCCTGCAGGCAACAAAACATGATGTGAGTTTTGTCTTTCGAGTGCTTTAGTGAGCGAAAAGCTTGTCATTTTTGGTTGCCTTCAGTTGTCATTTTCAGGTCAGCAGTATAATAAGTGCTTGCTCGTTGTTGTCCAGCACAGAACGTGGTGATCTGAATTTGCTGTGGTTTTTGATGGCTTTGGTTGTTGCCTTAGAGAAGGTAGTTGGAAGCCCACTAAATCAATCAACAGCGACAAAAACTAGATTGATAAGACTTTTTTTTTTTAGCATTGAGAGGACTATAGTTTGAGTTGTACATCATACTGAAATATAAACTATAAGAACAGTGGTTCTCACATAACTTTTCAATTCTGTTCTTTTCTCCATATTTTGAAGCATTTTATTTTAAATATAATTTTGACAAGATATAAGTAGTTAATTTTATATCTGTAAATTGTATTTCATAGAAATTCATCCATGTTTATTACAGAATCATGTTTTTTAAAGTCCTTTCCTGGGTAAAGTATTCTTCTACCAAAAAAAAAAGTATCACCGGTATAGTGCTAATATACGCTCACATGCCTTTGGTCTCTCTCTTCTCTTTATCTTTTCTAAACAGGCAAAAGCACTGTTACAAACTGCATCATCTTTAGCACCCCATATGTACGAGCCACATTTTAATTTTGCAACAATTTCTGATAAGGTATTCTCTTTCTTTATCAATTTATCATCTGACCTATTTGTTTTCTTCTTGTGTGTGTGTGTGTGTGTGTGTTTTCTTCCTTGGTTTTAAAAATTGTACAGATAAATGAGGACATTCTAACCATAACTTTATGAGAGAAATGGTTTTTTAAACACTTGATTATTTACACATATGTCTTCATTTTAAGGGAATGTTTAATATACTTTAAGTATATTTATCACTGAATATTAGCTGAGCTTAATGCCATTATGGATTGCAGAAGAATTATTTTATGTTTTAAAAGATGACATTTAATCATTGAAAAACTGCTCATTAACTTCTGGTTTGGGGAGGATTTAGTAATTAGTGTTTTTTTTATAGGGAAATCCTATATATCATTTATAGATCATATAGTCACCAAGTCTAGCATGATGCTATAAAATTAGGGATGTTAGTGAAAGCTGTTTCAGCAATGAACAATATAGGAAAGAAGCAACTGTTGATACTGTGTTATAAGTCAATTAACATCTAAGAGCTAAAAGAAATTGTGTGTCCTTTTACAATAAGAAGGAAGAAGGAAAAGTCATCTAATAACTTTTACTTGCAAGACTTCCTTTAACATGGAAGATGAGTTTTGAGGATAAGGAAATGGCTAAAAATATTTGCTGATGTAAAGACTATTTCTTTATAGACCCAGAAAGTTATAAAAATCATTTTTCATAACATGAATGTGAGCTCATTCATTCTCTTGTGTTTTGAAAATAAAATATGCTGTTTTTTTTTTTTATAAATTGTCATTTTTGAGCACTTGTTAAGTGCTAGTCACTCTTCTGGGTACTCTCCACACCTCTAATTCTCTCAACAACCCTGCAATGTGGGTAACCCTTACCTTCCCTGTGCATTTTTTCATACAACTGATGTTCCACTTGTTGAACTTGCATAAACAGCTGCTACGTACCAGGCGCTGCTGTAGGCACAGAAGATGTTAGTAGTGAATAAATCAGGCAGAAACTTCTGCCTCATGCAGCTTGCATTCTAACAGCAGTCAAGGCTTTGGAACTTAGCAGACTTCTCTGGAGCGCCACGGCAGTGGCAGGTTCAGAATTCATGCCCAGCGCCCACGTGTTTCCCAGTGCGCTGTGCTGCCACTGGGCGTCCCTGATGGCTCAGACGGGAAAGAATCTGCCTGTAGCGTAGGAGACCCTGGTTCCATCCTGGGGTCGGGAAGATCCCCTGGAGGGGGAAATGGCTACCCACTCCAGTATTCTTGCCTGGAAAATTCCACGGACAGAGGAGCCTGGCGGGTTACAGTCCATGGGGTCGCAAAGACTCAGACACAACTGAGCAACTAAGCACGCATGCACTTGCTGCCAGTTAGTTAAACCACAAAGAAGCCTTGATTACTTTCTTTCAGGAGTGTTATTAAATTTTAATGATATTTATTGCAAATGGAATATTTCTGTTAGCAAGAGGCTACACTTCCATAAGAGAAAATACTATGTTAAAAAGAAATGCTATGATTTAAAAAAGAAAAGTTTTCAGTTCGTATGTGTGTTACAGAAGCACTACCAGAAGTGAAATGGTCTGTATTTGTGTGTGTGTGTGCACACACTGCAAAGCTCTCTCCTGTTGGAAGTGTATACATGAATCAGGGTGCATTCAGATGGATTCAGATACTATATGTGTTTTCCTTTGGGACTGGATTGTAACAAAAAGTTTATTGAAAATCAAAGATACCCTTAATGAATTTTAAAAACTGGATATCTTCCCAACATTACTGTTAGCAACCTTTTAAAAGCTCCCAGAGCATGTTATATCTTAAATACAATAGTTTTTACTTAAGTTCCCTGTCTTAAGAGATACTACCCTAACCAAAACGTATCATTGTCTGTGGTAAATTACAGACTGAACTGAGTTGGCTGTTTTAGCATGCAGACGTCAATTTATTTTTATGAGACTATCAGTGACAGGAAAAGAAAACAGGTTTATGAGTTCATAGCTAGACAACTGTAATGGAACAGGAATTATTTACATGGTTGGTTATTTTGCTCATGCTTTTTCAAGACTGAATTGTAATCTAGGTGAAAAAATTTTTATATTGAAGTAACATAGTCAAGAAGTTTGCCTTGGGTTTTTATGTTTTGCAGATACTATGTTTTTTTTTTAAATTCATTTCTTATTTTTTCTGGCTCTCATTCTGTGGTCTTATTCTGGTCTGCTATTCCTTACAGATTGGAGATCTACAGAGGAGTTATGCTGCTGCTAAGAAGTCTGAAGCAGCATTTCCAGATCATGTGGACACTCAACACTTAATTAAGCAGTTAAAGCAGCAATTTGCTATGCTCTGATTTTTCCTCAGTTAAATATATTCATATATATATATATATGTATTTAGGGAAAAAGTAGTATTGTATATATATTTGTAATACAAACCTGTGCTTGATATTAGTGAAGGTGACGTGTAGCGGGATTTTAAACCAGAATGTTTAAAACTGTATAATAATAACTTTATAAGATAATATCATAAAAGATAAGGTTTAATCGTTTGTAAGCAGATCATGAACTCTCCCGTATATGGTAGATGTTTGTTTACAATGTTTACAAAACATTTTCATGAATTTCTTCAAATTCTTAAAAATACACATTGTTAATGTCCTTTAGTTGGCCATTAGCTAGCATGTAGTTTAAGAGGTGTGAAATCTGCCTTTAAAGTTGCACTTTTATGGCTGAAACTTATATACTTACCCTTGGTACAGACTTTAGAAATTAAAGGTTGTATTTCAAACTATTTTTTATGAAATGCTTTATGAGACATTCTACATTTTCTTATATATTATGCTTTAAATAAATGTGTATAAAACACCATCCTTCTGTTGCTTTTCATGAGTTTTTGTTTCAGTCATCTCAGATGAAACAAGTTTTCCAGAAGTCCAGAAATGAAGTCTTAGAAATGAAGTCATTATCCTAATTTTATTTTAAATGATGTACTGTCAATTTTGCTTTTTCCTAAGAAGCTATTTATGGGATATCATGTTGTCAGTCTAAGAATATCAGGATTAGGAGTGGAGTCATAAGCCACAAGTCCCGCATGGTCAGCCCCGAGAAGGTTAGGGGGGATCCAGTACCATGAGTGGAAGTCTCGCTCTCCAGTGTTTCCTGGACCGCTCATTGACGGCTTCTCACAGGGAAGTGCGTTCAAGGGGCAGGGCCACTTATGGTCCTGCTTTGGGCTTTGGGATCTGTCCATGGTACTTCTCATTGTTTTAACTTTGTGAAAACTGTTTCACGGGTATTTGTTTCTGTTCCATTGATATAAATTGTACTGCTTAGCTGATGGAACACAAAAGGTGTGAATGCAGAGAATAAGATTGTTAGAGGCTGGAAGTAACTTCAGAGAACGTGTCGATAAATCTTGCCGTGGGGAGGAGGCCAGGCCCTGCGTCACAGCTGACCCGGCCCTTCAGGCTGGAACCTCCCCTGGTTCTCCATGAGAGGCCACCTGCTGGGGTCCAGCCCCGGTTGGATCCAGAGATATCCAAAGCGTGACGGCGTTGGCGACTAGAGAGAGAGAGAGAGAAAGAGGCAAGGAAAGAATCCTGCAGTTAAGAAAACAGAGGAGAGAAAGAGGCTGATATTCCTGTGTTTATGCAGAAAGCCAATAACGCCCCAGCATGGGGCTTGCACTGTTCACTTAGGCCACAGGCGCCCTCTCAAATCGCAGAAGGTGTCCCGCCTTGGGCACCCTCTCAAGTGAGTCTTAGAAGCCCAGGCAGAGAAGTGGACTCAGAGGGCCCCTGCGCTTCAGGGAGTCAGCCTGTAAAGGAAAGAGAGAGAACGAAAGAAAGAATGACGCGGGGAGACCCAACTTCGGTGAGCAAGGTCCACAGCTTTATTTTCAAAAGGAGCTTTTATACCTTAAGTTGTACATAGAGAATAATGGAAGATGCAGAGTCATGCAGGGTCAGCAGCCCTGACCCTTATCGAGACCAGGCTTGCTTTCTGCATGCCTATCTGTACACACAGGTCTTAGGTGATTTACATCATCTTCTGGCCAGGAGGCCTGCTAATATTTTATGACTCTTTCTTCTGATAAAGGTTAGTTAACCAGAAAGCTAATTTTCTCTAAAAGTGTTTTTTCCAAAGTCAGGCGCCATTTTCCAAAAGCACTAGATAAAAGTTGCATTCCTATAGGGCAAAGGTGCAGTGAGCTATAACAGGGAAAGAATTTATTAACTCAAGGTTTAGTGTTGTTAATATCAAGGCCACTACTTATATTTCTATATATCAACACTTAATTAATGCACACAATATGAAAACTTGGCAGCAAACATTGGCTCAACAATGAGACCCTTCACCAGTATCATTCTAATAATTTTAACTCCTCAAAAGGCTTTATTTAAGCTTCCTGTGCCTCTTGCAGTTGGGAGGCTATAAACAATCACAAGCGTAGTTGTAAAAGTCCAGATAAACCTGTTAGGCAAGTTAGAGAGCCATCAGGGGTTTGAATCGAAACACTCCTATTATGCCCAGGAGATTTATTAACTAGAGCTCTAAGCTGATTTTCTTCAGAGAAAGGTGGTCAGGGATAGCCCCCCCGTTGGTGTCAGAGGAGTTGGTGAAAGGCATAATATAGTAAACAGTAGACAGATTCTAGTTTTGAGGTAGATGTTCGAGCAGGTCCATGGGGTCCCTTGAGTCCTGATCCTCCTTGCTCGTCAGGTCTCTTCCACATGACCTTGTCATGGGTGGGATCGGCCCAGGGAGTCCCTTGAGTCCTGAAGCCTTGCTTGTCAGGTCTCCTTTGCATGACTTTGTCATGGGTGGGATCTCCTGTGCTGTCTCCCGGCAGCTACCGCTTGTTGGGCTTGCAAGAAATTCCTCAAGCACTGTCAAATTTCTTGGCACTGTATTCAGTATTTAGGTTCAAATTTTATATTGTGAATTGTTTTCTTAGTTAATTTAAAATAAGAACTAGTAACAGTGGCTAGCATTTACTGAGGATGTTGTGTGTACCAAGCACTGCTCAAGCTCTGGGTAAAGAGTGACATTTCATCCCCATTGCAGTCCTGTGAAATGCTGTTATTCCCATTTTTCTTGTGAGAAATATGAAGCGCAGAGCAATCAAATAGCTTGCCCAAGTTATCAAGCTCAGTAAGTGGCAGAACTGGGATTCAAATGCACATTTACTCTAGTGGTTAATAACATACCCAGGAGCCAGGTGCACATTATTTGCAAAGAAATGGGTATAAGGCAGACCACAGACTTGCATGTGGCCTCTGAGTATGTGTTTTTTAACTACTGTATCAAATCTCTTAGTGTCTCTTCTCTAAATAAAGCTATCATTTAAAATGAATGTTATATGCATTAGTAAAATTGAATAATAAGGGGATATTAACCACTGTGATGAACAGTATTGCATAGGAACCTGGAATGTTAGGTCCATGAATCAAGGAAAATTGGACGTTATCAAGCAGGAGATGGTGAGAATAAACATTGCCATCTTAGGAAGCGTGAACTAACATGGACGGGAACGGGCAAGTTTAATTCAGATGACCATTATACCTACTACTTGGGGCAAGAATCCCGTAGAGGAAATGGAGTAGCCGTCATAATCAGCAGAAGAGTTCAAAATGCAGTAGTTGGGTGCAACCTTAAAGATGACAGGATGATCCTGGTTCATTTCCAAGGCAAGTCATTCAGCATCACAGCAACCCAAGTCTATGTCCCTACCACCCAAAGAACTGGAGTTGATCAGTTCTGTGAAAACCTAAAAGACCTCCTGGAACTAACACCAAAAATAGATGTTCTATTCATCACTGGGGACTGGAATGCAAAAGTAGGAAGTCAAGAGATACCTGGAGTAACAAGCAAGTTTGGCCTTGGAGAATAAAATGAAGTGGAGCAAAGGCTGACTGAATCTTCCAAGAGAATATGCATTAGTCATAGAAAATGACCTTTTTTAACAACATAAGACTTCACACACTGACATCACCAAATGGCCAATACCGAAATCAATTTGATTACATTCTTTGTCGCCAAAGATGGAGAAGCTGTTTACAGTCAGCAAAAAACAAGATCTGGAACCGACTGGCTCAGATCATCAGCCTCTCATAGCAAAATTCAGGCTTAAACTAAAGAAACAGGGGGAAAACCACCAGGCCAGCCAGGTATGACTTAAGTCTATGAATATGCAGTGAAGGTAATGAATAAACTCAAGGAATTAGAGCTTGTAAACAGTGTGCCTGAAGATCTATGGAGGGGGGTCTGTGACATTGTACAGGAGGTGGCAAACCATCCCAGAGAAAAAAGAAAAGCAGGAAGATGATGTGGTTATCTGAGGAGGCCTTACCAACAGCTAAGGAAAGAAGAGAACCCAAAAAAAGCAAGGGAGAAAGGGAAAGATACATCCAACTAAATGCAGATTTCCAAAGGACAGCAGGGAGCTACAAGAAGGTCTTCTTCAATGACCAGCGTGTAAAACTAGAAGAAGACATCAGAGGGGAAAGCCTAGAGATGTTTTCAGGAAAATTGGAGATACCAAGGTGACATTTTGCCCAAAGATGGGCACAATAAAGGACATAAAATGTAGAGACCTAGTAGACACTGAAGAGATCAAGAAGAGATGGAGAGAATACACGGAAGAACTGTATGAAAACGTCCAGATGAGCTGATGACTGTGAGGGTGCGGTCAGCCACCCAGAGCCAGACATTCTGGAGAGCAAAGTCTAGTGGATCCTAGGAAGCACTGCTGTTCAAGTGAGTGGATGCGGTGGAATTCCAGGAGAACTATTCAAAATCCTAAAGGATGATGCCGTCAAGGCGTTGCATTCAACATGTGAGCAAATTCGGAAGACCTAGGAGTGGCCTCAGGGCTGCAAAAGGTCCGTCCTCATCCCAGGTCCCAAGAACAGTAGTACTAAAGAATGTGCTAACTGCCGGACAATTGCACTCATCTCCCGTGCTAGTAAGGTCACGCTTAAAATCTTGCATGCTAGACTTTAGCATTACGTGAACTGAGAACTTCCAGATGTCCAAGCTGGAGTTAGAAAAGAGGAACCAGAGATTGAATTGCCAGCATTCACTGGATCACAGAGAAAGCTAGGGAATTCCAGAAAAACATCTACTTCTGTTTCATTGACTATGTCAAAGCCTTTGAGTGTGTGGATCATAATAAACTGTGGAAAGCCGTTAAAGAGGTGGGAATACCAGACCATCTACATGTCTCTTGAGAAACCTGTATGCAGGCCAAGAAGCAACAGTTAGAACCCTGTATAGAACAACTGATCGGTTCAAGATCGAGAAAGGAGTACGACAGGGCCGTCTGCTGTCAGCCCATTTGTTTAACCTATACACTGAACACGTCATGAGAAATGCAGGGCTGGATGAGTTACAAGCTGGAATCGACAGCTGGGAGAAACATGGACAGCCTCAGATATGCAGAGGATACCACTCTAATGGCAGAAAGTGAAGAGGAACTAAAGAGTCTCTTGATGAGCGTGAAGGAGGAGAGTGAAAGAGCCAGCTTAAAACTAAGTATTAAAAACCTAAGATCATGGCATCCGGCACCATTACTGCATGGCAAACAGGGGGGAAATGTGAAAGTAGTGACAGGTTCCCTCTTCTCCGGCTCCAAAATCGCTGCATATGCTGACTGCAGCCCTGAAATCGAAGACAATTGCTTCTTGGCAGGAAAGCTATGACAAGCCTAGACAGTGTGTTGAAAAGCAGAGACATTACTTGGTGACGAAAGTCTGTATAGTCAAGGCATGGTCTTCCCGGTGGTCACATACATTTGTGAGAGCTGGACTGTAAAGAAGGCAGAGCACCAAAGAATTGATGCCTTTGAATTGTGGTGCCGGAGAAGACTCCTGAGAGTCCCTTGGACAGCAAGGAGATCAAGCCAGTCAGTCTTAAGGGAGATCAACCCTGAATACTCAGTGGAAGGACTCACGCTGAAGCTGAACTCCAGTATTTTAGTTTTTGGATGGGAACAGCTGACTCATTGGAAAAGTCCCTGATGCTGGGAAAAACTGAGGGCAGAAGAAGAAAGCATCAGAGGATGAGGTGGCTGGATGGCATCATTGACGCAATGGACATGAACTTGGGCAAACTTTGGGAGGTGGTGAGGGACTGGGAGGCCTGGCGTGCTGCAGTCCATGGGGTCACAAAGAGACACGACTGGGTGACTGAACAACAAAGTAACACAGCAAAAAATGAACGCGTCAGTATTCCTGAAGTGATACAGAGAGATTTTTTTGTCTTGAATTTATGTTAATTCAATGTGAACACCAGTGCAAAGAATGACTCAGGATGGCTAAGGGCAGAATGATGACATAACACTGCACCAGGGGTTACATACATCTTTGTAACAAAATTACCTCTGGGCTGCATAACTTCTGGCTTCCATGCCAACACTGCTATATAAGGAAGGTTAACAACTGTCCTCTACCATGATGAAAAATGTGTCCAATCCATGTATAAATTGTTCAGCCAAAATTAACACTATTGAGCTTCCAGCTGATGAAAATGAGATATGGCAAGAAGACTGCCTGCATGATGGCTGAAGGTTACAAGTCCTCCCTTCTCAGTGGGTCCCGTCTGAACCAGTCCCTGTGGCCCTGCAGCTCTGTTACGTTTCTAACTGGTGTTCGCCAGGATCAGAGCGCCCATCGGGATATAATTTATGGCCTAGAAATAGGAAAATTAATAAAGATAGCTCATTACTTTTAATGTACCACCAACTATTTATTAAAATGAGGGATTTCTATTAAGAGTTTTCAACTGGGATTGATTTTAAGCATTCAGAAAAACAGCAAAGATTTTAGAACTGATGCAAGAGGACTCAACCTTGGGAAAAAATGAATGAGGATATTAGGGGAAATGCCACTCCTGGATAGTTTCAAATTCTAGGAAACAGGTGGATTGAAATGGTCCATGGAGATGTTCCAGAGTTCCAGAATGGTTCCCTAGGCTCAGCTATCGGGGGAAATTTTATCAGTTTGAAAATAACTGCAGTTTTACATCCTTCCATGTTGATGGGATTAGTCCTATTTTCGGCTGACTAAACATTTAACATTTTTGAGAGATGCTGCCATTTTGCTTCCTTGATATTAAAGGCCAACTCTTGAGATTAAAGAATAACGATTAAAGATGAAATTATAATCGTTAAGAACTCAATTGATAAAGAATCTGCCTGCAATGCAGGAGACCTTGGTTTGATTCCTGGGTAGGGAAGATCACTGAAAAGGGATAGGCTACCCACTCCAGTATTCTTGGGCTTCCCTGGTGACTCAGCTGGAGTCTTATTTCTTACAGTGTGGACTATATTTCTTATAATGTGATAAAATGTGAATAAAGGACTGTATTTCTTATAACATGATCCTTTCCCTTACCTGAATCCTGACTGATAAGAAGGATAATTGAGAAGGAGGAATTGATTGGTATAATGTAAATAGCACTAGTGACAAAGAACCTGCCTGCCAAGGCAGCAGACAGAAGGGACTCGGGTTTGATTCCTGGGTCAGAAAGCTCCCCTGGAGGAGGCATGGGAACCCACCCCAGGATTCTGGCCTGGAGAATCCCGTGGACAGAGGAGCCTGGTGGGCTGCAGTCCACAGGGTCACAAACAGCTGGACACAACTGAGGTGACTCAGCAGAGAACACGGCACAGATGACAGGAGCTCTTGCAGAAAGCAACCGCGCTATCTCAGTGAAGAGAAAGGCACGCTTAGACGTCGGGAAGAACGATCTTTCCTGTTTTTTTTTGTTTAATATTTATTTTTACTTTATTTTACTTTACAATACTGTATTGGTTTTGCCATACATCAACATGAATCCGCCACGGGTGTACATGAGTTCCCAATCCTGAACCCCCCTCCCACCTCCCACCCCATATCATCTCTCTGGATCATCCCCGTGCACCAGCCCCAAGCATCCTGTATCCTGTATCAAACATAGACTGGCGATTCGTTTCTTACATGATAGTATACATGTTTCAATGCCATTCTCCCAAATCATCCCACCCTCTCCCTCTCCCTCAGAGTCCAAAAGTCCACTCTATACATCTGCATCTCTTTTGCTGTCTCGCATACAGGGTCGTCATTACCATCTTTCTAAATTCCATATATATGTGTTAGTATACTGTATTGGTGTTTTTCTTTCTGGCTTACTTCACTCTGTATAATCGGCTCCAGTTTCATCCATCTCATTAGAACTGATTCAAATGTATTCTTTTTAATGGCTGAGTAATACTCCATTGTGTATATGTACCACAGCTTTCTTATCCATTCATCTGCTGATGGACATCTAAGTTGCTTCCATGTCCTGGCTATTGTAAACAGTGCTGCGATGAACATTGGGGTACATGTGTCTCTTTCAATTCTGGTTTCCTTGGAGAAGATAGACCCTCTTCCAGTGTTTGAAACTCAAGTTTCAAATGCTGGGTGCCAGCATTTTCTTTCTACTGAAATGTTTCTCTCATTCCCTGTTTAAAAAAAGAAAAACCAGTGCCTTTAAGCCCGCCCCTTTACAGCACTACCTTCCTCCCTCTGTCAGAACGTCTTCAAAGGGCAGATGATGCTTGTTGCCCACTTCCTCATCATCCCTGTGTTTCCTGACCCTCTTCAGTCTGGCTTCAACTCCTACCCCTACTAAGCCACTCTCGCTGAGGTCACTAATGACTCTCATTAGCAAATCCAGAGTTTTTTTTTTTCTTTTACATTTATTTATTTTTTATTGGAATATAATTGCTCTACAATTTCGTGTCCATTTCTGCTCTGCAACATGAATCAGCTGCATGGATACATATATCCCCTCCCTCCTGCATCTCCCTCCCACCTCACCGCCCCCACCCCTCCCACCTAAGTCATCACAGAGCGACTAGCTGAGCTCCTGTGCTACACAGCAGCTCCCCCCAGCTTTCTATTTTACACATGGTTGCTGTGATTGTTCAGTCACTTAAGTCACGTCCGAATCTCTGAGACCCCATGGACTGCAGCATGCCAGGCTTCCCAGTCCTTCAGTATCTCCCGGAGTTTACTCAAATTCATGTCCATTGAGTCGGTGATGCTAACCATCTCATCCTCTGCCACCCTCATCTCCTTTTGCCTTCAATCTTTCCCAGCATCAGGGTCTTTTCCAATGAGTCAGCTCTTCACATCAGGCAGCCAAAGAACTGATACTTCCGCAACAGTTCTTCCAATGGATATTCTGGGTTGATTTCCTTCAGGACGGACTGGTTGCATCTCCTTGGGGATTCTTGTGGCTTGTGAAGTTGCCCAGGCTTGTCTGACTCTTTGTAACCCATGGACTGTAGCTCACCAGGCTCCTCTGTCCATGGAATTTTCCAAGCAAGAGTACTGGAGTGGGTTGCCATTTCCTTCTCCAAAGGATCTTCCCAACCCTGGGATTGAACCTGGGTGTCCCACATTGCAGGCAGACGCTTTACCATCTGAGCCACCAGGAAGCTTTGGGGATTCTGATGTCCCCTAAATTTTGACTGATTTGATCTCAATTTGCACATGGTGGAGTATATATGTCAATCCTAGACAAGAACTGAGAGCAAATGGATAAATCCCTGCAAGAAGGGTCAGTAGGCTTTTAGCGGTCAGAGAGGAGAGAGAGGCTGCGACAAGACATCCCAGGCAGGGCCTTGGGGGCCATGAGAATGTGAACTTGGCTGGATGGGAGCTGGGCAGTAGCATCCTGGTCGTGAGAGCTGAGTTTCAGGCTCAGGAAGGACCAGCATGTAGAAGGCTTTGAATCACAAGTTAAGGAGTTTAAGTTTCACCTGAAGGCTGCAAAGTAAGCAGGTATTTTGTAGGGATTGATCTGGGGACAATGTTTAGGATCAGGTGGAGAACATCGAGTCAGATGTAGATTTTATCTATTTATTTTGGACATAGGTTTTTAATCAAGTTTTCCAGGAAGAGTGTGAAAATGAATATATTTACACTAGGTAATAGATACAACTTTCTCAGCTGCCCCACATGTGCAGCCGATCAGACAGTTCACACCACACTTCTGCTTGGTTTCATCCGTTCCTCTTTCCCATCTGTGCCCCAGAGCAGAAAAGATGGCCTAGTCACAGCGCGTGCAAAGAACACTGCCTATCACAGATGGTGCTTCATTAATTACACATTTCAACAAATAGTTTTCTTGACAAGATTTCTGTCACCAAAGTGGGTCTATGAGTTAAGTGACATTTTTGTACTTCATGAAATAGGAATTTGGAGGAAAGAAAAATATTAATACTGAGTACAATTTTCTCCACTACAATCTTTGTTTCAACTAGTGTCTGTGGCGAGGCTGCGGGGACTCTGATGTCCCCTACATTTTGAGAACCACCTCGCTACATGTTTTCTAAGAGTATTTTCACCACTAAATTCCTCAAAAGCTGCAAACTATGGAAGAGGCCTCAAGAAGAAATGTGTGTGTTACTTGCCCAGTCATGTCCGACTCTTGCGACCCCGTGGACTGTAGCCCGCCAGGCTGCTCTGTCCATGGGATGCTCCAGGCCAGAATACTGGAGTGGGTGCCATGCCCTCCTCCAGGGGCCCTTTTCAACCCAGGGATTGAACCCACGTATCTCTTGCATTGCAGGCAGGTTCTTTACCACTGAGTCCCTGGGGAAGCCTCAAGATGAAACAGATCACCTGAGTAGCCCTGTATCTGTGGAAGAGCCTACCTGTTAATACAACTTGAATAGTAGCCCCGTATCTACGGAAGAGCCTCCCTGTTAATACAACTTGAATGGTAGCCCCGTATCTACGGAAGAGCCTACCTGTAAATACAGCTTGAATACAGTGCCAGTGGGAGGTGTCCCAGATCCCTTGAGGGAGGGCTTTAAATTGAAGGATTCAGGCCATCTTTTGAGACCCTCATGAAATGCCTGTGAACAGAGGTGGAGAGAAAGGAAATCCAAATAATAAGTGATCATATTACTGCTGTTAGTATATGTTAAGTGCCTGCTGCTTGTAATCTTTGCAACTCTACACAATTATGATTTCCATTTTCCTGGTCACAGCCTCAGAAAGGTTACATCATTGTCCAAGGTTACTAGATAGTAAAAAGCATAGCTGGGAATCACAGCGTCTGGACATGCTATCTTCCTTCAACCAGTTAATAATAGGCAAGCTAGCAAAAGTAGAAGATGAAGCGGTAGCTCTCGACGAGTTTGAGAAATGAGATGGGACGGAAACACATGGGCCACAAACAATGAGGTATCGCCTATCAAAATGGGTCCTGATGTTCCCACAGGTTCTATGGGTCATGATCTTGTCTGATCCTTTCAGCAACCCTATGCGGCTAGTGACCCAGCAGTTCGTATCTCCATCCTCTAAATGAGAAAAACAAAATTCCGAGAGAGAAACTGATCCATCTACAGTCGCACAGCTGCCAAGAGACACATTAAGGGACTTAACAACAGGTCTTCAAATCCCTTCTACACCATATATTTCCACTTTCCCAACCACGCAGCCTTTGAATAGCAGAGAGAGGAACTGAAAGACAAAATTGCATGCGTTAAACTTTTCAGGCAAAGAAGAGCTGTGTTTAGAAACAGCTCAGACAGTTCTGAGCACGGCTTTAGATACGTCACACTGAGTAAGCATGGACGACGTCCACCACTTCCGAGAGAGGCAGCAGAAGATTCCAAACGGCTCTGAGAGAGGCGGGTTGTGTTCCTAGCCCCGCATTCAGACCTGTGCAAGCTTACAGTGGGCTTCCTGTGGTTTTAGAATCCCTGCTAAGGCTTCAATCAGAAAAAAATATCTGAAGAGCTTAGACTGGAGGGCACCTGTGTTGCTAGCACTGAGCTGTGTTCCGATCCTGCTATCCCAACACAAGGCTTCTCGGTTCCCTATCCATGAAGCCCACTGGCAAGCAGCCTTTCCAGATGTCACGGCGACTCTCAGCAGGAGGAGGAGAGGAGGTGACCGGGCTGAGAAAATCCAAGTCCAGGTCACCACCCAGGAGGTCCATCGCAAGCAGGACATTAGCAACTGGAGTCTCCCTTTGAGATAGTGGACGCAGAGATGATCATACTAAGTGAAGCAAATCAGACGAACACCGTCTGACACTGCTCATATGTGGGCTCTAAAAAGGAGATGCAGATGGCCTTCTTTGCAAGACAGAACGGGACTCACAGAGGCAGGAAATGAACGCAGCTACCGAAGGGAAAGTGGAGGGGAAGGGATAAGCTAGGAGTTTGGGATTAACGGATATACACTGCTACACACAAAAGAGACAAACAGGCTGAGAGGCCAGCAGGGAGACTGTCTGTGGAATTCAGAAGGCGGTTCCAGGGAACATGGCTCAGCACGAATCATATACTGCAAATGATCACATCTGTGCCCTGAGAACCATTTTTCAGGGGTGGGGCCCAGAGTTTGAAGGGTGTCTGTTGGAAGACATTCCCCAACCTACCATCAGCAAGCGTCACATCCTCAGCTCTGTCCAGCTGCGGGTTACAGTTTGGATTGTTGCACTGCATATAAAGGGGAAGGGTGCTGAGAGCAAGAGGGGTGGTGCATGCAGGGCACGGGATGCTGGGAGCGAGGGGGCAGTGGGGGGGTTCGGGAGGAACAAGCGAGGTGTCTGTGCTGCCTTTCTCTCAAGTTTGCTGCAAACATAAACTTGCTTTAAAAAGTAAAGTCTTGAAAAAATAAACAGGGACCTCCTGCATATTCAATATCTTGTCATGACCTATAATGTAAAAGGAGTTGAAAAAATGTATATTTATAGGTGGCTCAGACGGTAAAGAATCTGCCTGCAATGCGGGACACCTAGGTTCGGTCCCTGGGTCGGGAAGATCCCCTGGAGGAGGGCGTGGCCAGCCACTCCAGTGTTCTTGCCTGGAGAATCCCCATGGACAGAGGAGCCTGGCGGGCTACAGTCCATGGGGTGGCACAGAGTCGGACACGACTGACTGACTAAGTACAGCACAGCCTAGCTTATATCTATACATCCACACTTAAGTATATACGTAAATAACTGAATCACTTTGCTGTACACCTGAGACATTGTAAATCAACCATATTTCAATTAAAAAAAAAGTCACCTGGATTTTGCCATTAACCCTAAAGCAAATCCGTATTTGTTTTAAGATAAAAATAATACATTCCTCACTTCTTCACATAAAGCAGCTGTTCAGGGCGAAGGTCTGTAATTTGGCCCGCATTCTCCCCAGCAGTGGCCGTTGTTACTCTATCCTTCATCTCTAGTTTTGTGTAGAAGAACCACGCGACTGAAGTCTGCCTTGTTTAACGCCTTGCCCTCCCCACCTCTCCCTCTGGCTCGCCCAGCCTGCTTCCCGTTCTCAGGGCTCAGGATTCTGTCCTGTCCTGCTCAGCTGCATCTCCTGTTCTGGACCTTTATGTCCCTTCACCCAAATCTGCCCAGTTCTATCTTGCCAACAAAGGTCCGTCTAGTCAAGGCTATGGTTTTCCCAGTAGTCGTGTTTGGATGTGAGAGTTGGACTATAAAGAAAGATGAGCGCCGAGGAATTAATGCTTTTGAACTGAGGTGTTGGAGAAGACTCTTGAGAGTCCCTTGGACTGCAAGGAGATCCAACCAGTCCATCCTAAAGGAGATCAGTCCTGGGTGTTCCTTGGAAGGACTGATGCTAAAGCTGAAACTCCAATACTTTGGCCACTTGATGCAAAGAACTGACTCATTAGAAAAGACCCTGATGCTGGGATAGATTGAAGGCAGGAGGAGAAGGGGATGACAGAGGATGAGATGGTTGGATGGCATCACTGATGCAATGGACATGAGTTTGAGTAAGCTCCAGGAGTTGGTGATGGATAGGGAGGCCTAGCATGCTGTAGTCCGTGGGGTGCAGAGTTGGACACGACTGAGCGACTGAACTGAACTGAGCTGAAGTTTCCGTCTAATGTGAACACTTTTATGTGTTTTCTCCTCCTAAGGAAAATACTGTGGTTTCCCATGGGATTTCAGGCATCATGGCAGACTTCCATGAGCTATCTGGGGCCCAGAAGAACTCCGTGGCATCCCTCAGCTCACAGGCTGAAAGCAGCTGTTTGGTGAAGAGCAAGCCTGACTCTGTATCGGATGTTTCTTTTACTTTAACCTTTGTGTTCTGTTGCTTTTCTGCAAGTTCATCACTAAAAGGATGTTGCCTATAGCTTAAGGTACAAGTAATGGCCCAGTTCTGGGAACGCTGCCTCCCATGCGTGAGAGTTAAGCTAAAATACCTTTGTTTAGCTCACAAGAAAATCCTGACCAGGGTGTTTGAATGGCTGTGAAGAGCTGCAAGAAAGAAGAAGCTAACACATCCCCTCTGGAGTCCAGCCAGAACCAGGAAGGATTTACGATAGCTTATCGTCCTTTGTAGTTACCTCCTCACCTCGCACCTTCTTTGGTCTAGAACAGAAGCTAGCCTCCCAACCTGGGCCAGATGGTTCTTGGGGACACCAGTCCAGCATCTTCTCCATCTGCTTGCTCCTCGTTGCCCCAGCAACTCGTCTCCCATTCAGTGAGCGGTACAAGCCTGGATAACTAAGCACAGCCAACTCAGCGGGAAACTTCTCTTCCAAATCCCAAAGCCGTGAAAGTAGCTGGTGAAGTTAGAGCAGAAAGCCAGGAGGCATTAGAATCTAGGCATTTACATAGACTTCTGGGGTTTCACCACGGTATTGCTTAGGGCTATCCTCTGTGGGGTCTAATTTTCAAATCTGACGAAGGGATATGACAACAGGGACAGAAGGAGTCAAAGGACCAGCCCACACCACGCTGGTCTCCAGAATCCCAGGGGAACAGGACGTGGCGGCTGCACTTGGTCTATCCTTCGGGTAAGGCACGGCTCACTGGGGTTGGAATCTGTTTCTAGCACGTCCTGTTAAAATGCTCAGGACCTACTCTCCCCTGAGTAAAAGTGTTAATTACAGTTTCAAAGCTGTAAACGCAGCACAGTGTTTTTGGAAGGCAGTGGGAGGGTGAGTAAGTGTTTGGAGACACTCTCTGTGCTGGCTTCGCTCACACACCCATTTCTGCCCACATGATGCCATAAAGATTATACCTTTGGGGTGCTGTGGGGTGGATTCTTTGTGCGTGTGTGTGTGTGTGTGTGTGGGGGGGGTGGGTGTATATAGTGGAGGACATCATATTCTTTTTTTTTTTTATTGCAAGTTAATCTCATCCTGAGAGTTATGCTGTAGGTGCCATTTGGGAAATCAGAATTTTCTATTTGCTTTTAATACAGAGATAATCTTTGAGGTCATGGGACCTCTCATTAGTGGCATCAGTCAGCCACATGAAAGAGGCGTGTCTGCTCTGTATCCAAAGACACTATTAAAACAGCATGACCTTGCCCCCACCCCCCACCCCCTGCTTCAGCTGGGGGGGGGGGTGACCAGGAGTAGCAAATTCACTGTCTGGCTCTCTCAAACGGTGATGTGAACTGAAAAGGCAGAGAAGAGTTAGGGTTGCCCTTGAAGAGAGTCAGAGAATATTCCCTTTAGCTTCTCTCTACTGGTCTGGAAGCCTCATAATCTCTTTCTGTGTCTTTAGTAGTTATTCTTAGTATTGAGACTTACTCAATTTAAGTCTGTTTTAAATTTAATATTTCCACCCTTTCCCTGCATAATTCAAAATCCTTTTATCTTACATGGCAACATATTACGAGTATTAGGTTGGCCAAAAAGGTCACTGGGGATTTTCCGAAGCTGTAATAAGAAAACCTGAATGAACTTTTTGGAACCCACCCCCCAAATTTGAATCTCACTTTGTATCTCTGTCTCTTTCTCTGTCTCTCAAAAGAGTCATTTGTTACTATCATTGTTAATGCTTGCCCAGATATACCTATGTGATGATGACCAGTTTCTTTGTTCACAGTTCTTGTGATTTGTGGCATATAAATTTTCAGGGAGACTTACCTTACAGTTGGTATGTGTTCCATGAACAGAAAAATATCTATTCTCTAGATAGGAGATAATCAGACTTTTTCTCTAATATACAAATCATTTTTTATATTAAACATTTATCTTACTTTATTATTCAATGTATCTCTGTTCACACTGCCTTTTTTATCTATTAAATTTGTCATATTTTTACAAAATTATTTTAATTGGAGGATATTTACAATATTGTGGACTTTTTACAATATTGTGATGGTTTTGGCCATCCACCAACATGAATCGGCCACAGGTATCCCTGTGTCTCCTGCACCGTGACCCCCCTCCTGCCCCTCCCCACACCATCCCTCTGGGCTGTCCCAGAGCATGGGCTTTGGGTGCCCTGCTTCACGCACCAAACTCGCGCTGCTCATCTGCTCTACATACGGTAATATACATGTTTCAATGCTGGTCTCTCAAATCATTGCACCCTCGCCTTCTCCCACTCAGTCCGAAAGTCTGTTCTTCACATCTGCGTCTCCTTTGCAGCCCTGCATATAGGATCGTTGGTACCATCTTTCTAAATCCCATATATATATATATATGTATATGTATACATATACAATATTTGTCTTTCTCTTTCTGACTTACTTCTCTCTGTATAATAGGCTCCAGGTTCACCCACCTCATTAGAACTGACTCAAATGTGCTCCTTTTTATAGCTGAATAATATTCCCTGTGTATATGTACCATAATTTCCTTATCCATTCATCTGCTGATGGACATCTAGGTTGCTTCCATGTCCTAGCTATTGTAAACTGTGCTGCAGTGAACACTGAGGTACACGTGTCTCTTTCAATTCTGGTTTCCTTGGCGCGGGGGGAGGGTGTATGCCCAGCAGGGGGCTTCCCCGGAGGCTTAGATGGTAAAGCATCTGCCTGCAATGTGGGAGACTGGGGTTCGATCCCTGGGTTGGGAAGATCCCCTAGAGGAGGAAATGGCAACCCACTCTGTATTCTTGCCTGGAGAATCTCATGGACGGAGGAGCCCGGTAGGCTACAGCCCATGGTGTCGCAAAGAGTCGGATGTGACTGAGCGACTTCCCTTTTCTATGCCCAGCAGTGGGATTGTTGGGTTGTATGGCAGTTCTGTTCCCAGATTTTTAAGGAATCTCCACACTGCTGTCCACAGCGGCTGCACCAGTTTGCATTCCACCAACGGGGTAAGAGGGTTCCCTGTTCTGCACACCCTCTCCAGCATTTACTGTTTGTAGACTTTTTGGTGAGGGCCATTCTGACCGGGGTGAGATGATACCTCATTGTGGTTTTGATTTGCATTTCTCTCATAGTGAGTGATGGAGAGCATCTTTCCATGTGTTTATTATTTGTCAGATTCTTGACAGCATCGTATCTGGTAACCCCCATAGTATCTAAACCCCCTGTCTCACGGGGTTTAGATCTGGGTCTTCAGTAAGATTATGTCTGTCTACATCCCATGTATCTAGCTCAGTGCTTGTCTGCTGAGCCAGTGTGGGCTTGACCTCTTTCCTCCTCTTTCTTCTCCTTTCACAGTGATCTAAGATTTTGATGCCGATGGTATCATGTACAAGATGCAATATTGTCTCACCTTAATGTGATTTTATCTGGGGAATCCCACAGTGCTGGAAGTGAGAAGTCCAAAGCCAAGTTCTCAGCAGGGCCATGCTCTCTCTGACGGCCTCTTCCTGGGCTGTTAGCTGCCCTTGGCATTCCTCGGCTTGTGCCCACATCATCCTAGTCTCTGCCTCATCATCACATAGCCTCCTTCCCTGGGTGTCTATATGTGCCCTCTCCTGTTACAAGGACACCTGTTATTGGATTTAAGGCCTACTCTGATACAGTATGGCCTCATCTTAACTTATTGCACCTGTAAAGACCCTATTTTCAAATTTCTGAGGTTCTGGATGGACGTAAATATTTGGAGGACACCACTTAACCCATCAGAAGGAAGGTCTTTTGAACCTCAAGCACTATGGGAAATAAATGTCTGCTCTTTACGTCACTCAGTGTATGGTATGTTATTGTAGCACCTCGACATGGACAAGACAGCTTTGTAAGCCCAGTCGCTCAATCATGTCCAACTCTTTGCAACCCCATGGACTGAGCCCACCAGGCTCCTCTGTCCATGAGATTCTCCAGGCAGGAACACTGGAGTGGGCAGCCGCTCCCTTCCAGGGCATCTTCCAGACCCAGGGATCAAGCCCAGGTCTCCCACACTGTAGGCAGATTCTTTACCATCTGAGCCACCAGGGAAGCCTTCTTATCCCTAAAATATATATATATATATATATATATATTATTATAAGCTTGTTTTTCTATTATTTCAAACAACTTTCTTCATTTGACTTCATTCTCTAAGGCAAAACAAAAGGAAAAAAACCAAAATGGAGTTTGAAAAATAAAAGTCAAGTCCAAATACCTTTTAGAAATGACAAACAAATAAAACCTGAATGACAAAGATAATTGAACCCTAGTGAACCTGTTTCATTATAATTGGCATAATAAAGCCCTAGTAAATTTAATGTGGGCAGTTCTGAACATTTGTGGATGTAAATAACAGGAACAGAGACTCTCTTAGATCATTTCAACCGAAAATTTCATGACTTTTTAAAATTAATTTTTTTGGATGATAATTGCTTTACAATGTTGGCTTGCTTTCTGCTGTACAACAGCATGCATCGGCCATAAGTATAGATATATCCCCTCACTCTCGAGCCTTCTTCCCAGCCCTGTCCCATCCCTCTGTGTCATCACGGCGCCCCAAGCTGAGCTTCCTGCGCTATATACAACTGCTGCTGCTGCTGCTGCTAAGCCACTTCAGTCGTGTCCGACTCTGTGTGACCCCATAGACGGCAGCCCAGCAGGCTCCCCGTCCCTGGGGTTCTCCAGGCAAGAACACTGCAGTGGGGTGCCATTGCCTTCTCTGATATACAGCTCCACATTGGCTATTAATTCTTCACATGGAAATGCATGTATGTCAGTGCTCAGCTCATTCCGCCCTGCCCTTCCCACATGTCTGTTCCCTACACCTGTGTCTCTATTCCTGCCCCGCAAATAGGTTCATCAGTTCCATTAAAATTCCAAGATTCTTTTTTTTTGCTGTTTGAAATCCTTCACTTTATCTATAAATTATAACTGACCCATAAGGTTATTCTTTTTCAGGGGATAATTAGCCACAGATTTAGTTCCGTTCCAACAATTAATTCAATTCCATCCATTTCTCTGTAGCCCAATATAACCATACATGTAAAGATTTTACATCTTCCACAGAAAAATGTATAGGCATATCCCCGTAAGGCAAAGTAGCAAAAGTTTTCATAAAATCTATATTACTTCTTATTACAGCTGCCCTGGAGACTTGGAGATATAAAAACCCATTTCTTATGCAATCTTAACATCAAGTTAGGAGATTGAACTTTCAAATGAGAATGCATGTCTTTGCCCAAAAATCATTATTGCAAGATTTCTGAAAAAATAATGTCTATTTTCATATGAACCAGACTAGAATTAACTTTTTTTTGCCTGCTTGTGCATATGTTTGATATTCAGGGGTTAGTGGTTTCATATTAGCTATTTGTTCATAAGTATTCTAACCATCCCTGCATAAAGAAAATATGCATGAGGAAACTGAGGTTCTGTAACTAACCCAAGGGCACATCCTTAAATAGCAGACCCTACTGCAGCCACGGGTTTCCCTGGTGGCTCAGGGTAAAGAATCTGCCTGCCAAGCAGGAGATGTGAGTTCTATCCCTGGGTCAGGAAAATCCCCTGGAGAAGGAAATGGCAACCCATTCAAGGATTCTTGCCTGGAGAATCCCATGGACAGAGGAGCCTGCATCCACGAGGTCACAGAGAGTCGGACACGAGTTAGTGACTAGCAACAATGGCTACTGCAGGCACCCTTTTCTGCCCTCAGGTCACCTGGCACTCACTGGCATGCCACGTGTGCTGACGGAGGCTAGCCCACCTCACAGGGCAGCTTTGGAAGTACCATGCCTCTCAGTGTGCTGCAAAGACTATAGGGAAAAAAAGTCCGTTTGGGGAGAGGGTGCTTTTTAAAAACACAAATTCCTGGGCCCTATATCCATCTTTCCTGAATCAGATGCTGGGGAATAAACGGTCCTAGGAATAAACATTTTAGACATGCTCTGTAGCTGATGTTTAGACTTACGAAGCGGTAGGATTGTTTTTAGAAGGGACATTGACTCACAGCTGAGTTGTCACCATAGCAACCGAAGAACCCATGACCTGAACCATATTCCACACGCTTTCGTGTTTACTGTCTTCTACGCTAAATGATAGATCAGAGAGAAAGGAAGCCACCAAGATCTGGCCAGCAACTCATCATTTATTCATTAATAGAACTCCAAGTCCAGAAAGCTGCCTGACATGACAACGTCTCTCTCTTGGTTACGGTCCCCTCCAGACAGTCAAGTGACAGGGTCATGGATCCCCTTCAACAAAGTGAGATGTGCTTGCCCCAGGGTGCCCTCTTCAGAGACACCCCGTCATTCTGCCAGCCTTGCCAACGTGCGACATGGGGGGTCACCCCCAAGGGAACTGCTGTGTGCTAATTCTATCCCAACCCCTCAGCTCACAAGCACTCATGAATCAGATGGCATCAGAGAGAAGTAAAAGGCACTCAGAATAGTTTAGGAGGAGAAGGAATGGGCCTTTTAGAACTCCAGAATCAAAGCATGAGAAAGGAGGAGGCGGGGAAAGAGAGAGAGAGAGAATATGAGCGTTCCAACGTGCATTTTCTGAGGTTGTCTGCAGCTCCCTCCTGAGAAAGCAGCTTGGAATAGAGCTCAGGTGATGGGCCTCTGGTTGCCATGGCAATTCCTCAGCTGCATGCAGCTCCTGATGCGTTGCTGATTTCCCTACAGAAGTGCACACGAGGTCAGCAGAGGACGACGTGGAGGGCCTGCCCCAGACTCCTGGGGACAGAGTTGGTCTCTGCCTGTCACATGATCCCAATGTCTTTAAAATTCACTCCATGCCTTAAAATATTAGTGCTTGCTTTGACGTGAAGTAAAATGAGGCAGTCTGGAGCTTTGGCATGTAGAAATACAGTTTTATTTCGACATAACTCAACTTAGCTATGATTATCCTTTATCCCATGGGGTGGTGGGAAAACTTAATGTCTTCTGGGACCACTTCACTTTCTTAGAGTTGTATGGAGGTTAGGGGTGGGGGGCTTGGTTCCCTGTTGTCAGGCGTGGGGAGGGGACATCTGGGCATGCAGGTGGTCACTGAGACCGGGTTCCTTTCTGTCCTACCTCTCTCTGCTGCTCTGCTGACTCTCGAGTGGCTGACTCTCTGAGAGGCCGTTTGTGGTCCTTTCTGCACGGATACAGCACCCAGGCATCCCGCTCAGGGGCCCGTAAAAGGCAAGACACAGACTTCACTTTCCGGAGCTCGCTGGACTCTTTGCTCTCATCACTCTTCCAGGCCCCTCAAATATTTTTCTAGTACGTGGGCGGGAGATCTCCTTCTCCCTTTCAAGTAATTTCCAAATGTTTTGTCTACACCCTACTCTTTCTATTACCAAAGGCTTGGAGTTTTAGAAACTCAGGAAGACTTCCTCTATTTTCTGCCCAGCTGTATTTCTCCCTTGAGACATTTATTCATTTATTGAGCACCTCTCCTGCTCAATTCATGTCTGACTCTTTGCAACCCCATGGACTGCAGCCCTCCAGGCTCCTCTGTCCATGGGATTCTCCAGGCAAGAATACTGGAGTGGGTTGCCATGCCCTCCTCCAGGGGATCTTCCTGACCCAGGGGTGGAACCCTCGTCTCCTGCATTGGCAGGCGGATTCTCTACCACTGAGCCACCTTACTGAGCATCCACTATGCTACACTGAATACTGTTCTAGGCTATGAGGATATAATCACAGAAAAAATATGCAAAATACTTGTGAGTGTGGGGCTTATTGTGTTCAAGAAGGGGAGACAGACAATAATAAATAAATGTGGACTTTCCTGGTGGTCCAGTGGGAAAGAATCTGCCTGTCAACGCAGAGGACACCAGTTTTACCCCTGGTCCAGGAGGATCCCGCATGCCTCGGGGTGACTAAGTGTGTACACCAGAGCTGCTGAGCCTGCGTAGCCTAGAGCCCAGGCTCGGAGTAGAGACTACCCCCTGCTCGCCGCACCTAGAGAACGCCCTCGTGCAGCCGTGCAGATCCCAACACAGCCAAAACCAAGTGAAAAAAAAACCACAACAAATGACCTGACTTGGGTTTAAAAAGAATCTCTCTTAAATAGAAGAGACCATAGAGGATAAGACTGCAAACAAGGAGTTGTTAGAAAACCATTACAAGACCCAAGGTGTGAGCTGGACCAGCAAGTCACAAGAAATGGTCAGAAATGGGGTCTGACGCCTTCCACCTCCACCTTCACCTGCTTTTTTGTCATGTTCACTAAATTTCTCCTTTTCCTCCACTGCTTGAGGCAGCTGTCAAACCCATGTTTTACGTATAACATGTGATTGGTTTTCCAGGAGCTCTTCTTCCTGACAAGCAGAACCCCTTTCAGGGATGGTGCCAGCCAGCATTTGGGCCACTGCCCCTCCCGGTAACACGAGTCGTTGTGAAAGACGACGTCTGGTAACTTGATGTGGCAAATGGCCTCACACCTTGATTCACATAATCTAAAGTTTTTTAAATCCTGAAACAATATTTACCAATTAAGTACCCCCAACCTGCCCTTTTTTAAAAAAAAGAAAAAGGAATTCAATTTCTGTGTTCTGTAGCAATTCATGTCTTCTAACAGCTATATAGCAGCCCAACTTTTTATCTCTGGGGGCCCTCTGTGACTTTTTAAAAATTTATTCTATTTATTATTTTTGGCTGCCCTGGGTCTTTGCTGCTTGCGCGGGTTTTCTCTAGTCACAGCCGGCGGGGTTGCCCTCTAGCTGCAGGCTGCAGGCTCCTTGCTCCGGTGGCGTCTCTCACTGCAGAGCATGTGCTCTTGAACCCGGGCTTGGTAGTTACGATGGACAGGCTCAGTTGCCCCGCATGTGGGATCTTGCCAGACCCTGGATTGAATGCGTCTCCTGTGTTGGCAGGCAGATTCTTAACCACTGGCCCACCACGGAAGTCCCACTTATGACCTTTGAATTACATCTCAGCTATTTCCTGTGCACCTATCAGTATCCGTTGCCCACAACTGTTAGTACTTGGATATTATTGCTCTGGTTTAACCTACAGGAATATAGGCAGTATCGGAGCAGGATGGGCTGGCATCTGACCACCATTTCAGGGGCTGCTTTCTGTTAACATTCTTTCTGAATACCGGAATTCCTGCTCAGGAGCCTTCTAAAGTCTAGCTGCAAACCACATATCCATGGAAGAAAGCTTACCTGCTTACTGCCACTGCTTCGAGCTCTTCAGGTAACAGTCAAATATCCTGGGTTTTGTTTTGTTTGTTTTTTGTCTTATTTTGTGAATCTGTTTATTAGGTGCTGGAACAGTCAGCGTTCCTGGCTGCGTGTAATTGAAATGACGGTTTGGTCGCCAAGTCATGTCCAACTCCTTGTGATCCTGTGGACTGTGGCCCACCAGGCTCCTCTGTCCATGGGATTCTCCAGGGAATATAATTGAAATAACACAAGTTAACTTGAGTGGACAGTGAATGTATCAGAAGGAGGTGAGGTCACAGAAAGGGAGAGAAGGCTGGAGAACCAGGCTCCAAGGGCAGGTGGGAGACTGGCAGGAAAAGGGAGGGTGAAGGCCAGTGCAATGGACAGGAAGTTTGTGTCCTCCCCAGATTCATACGCTGAACTCTAACCCCAGTGTGATGGTGTTTGGAGATGGGGTTTGGGGGGATAATTCATTCATGAGAATGGAGTCTTCATGGATCAGATTAGTTCTGTAAAAGAGGCCGCAGAGAGCTCTCCAGCCCCTGCTCTGCCATGGAATGTTGCAACCAGAAGTCAGCAGTCTGCAGTCTGGAAGAAGGGTCTCACTGGAATCCAACCATTTAAAAAAAATTTCAACTGCCAATCTGTCACCAAATCCTTTGTTGTTGTTGTTGAGTTGCTCAGTCATGTCCGAGTCTTTGTGACCCCATGGACTGCAGCACGCCAGGCCTGCCTGTCCCTCACGGACTCCAGGAGCTTGCTCAAACTCATGTCCATTGAGTTGGTGATGCCATCCAACCATCTCATCCTCTGTCGACCCCTTCTCCTCCCGCCTTCAATCTTTCCCAGCATCAGTGTCTTTTCCAATGAGTTGGCTCTTCACATCAGGTGGCCAAAGTATTGGAGTTTCAGCTTCGGCATCAGTCTTTCCAATGAATATTTAGGACTGATTTCCTTTAGGATTGACTGGTTTGATCTCCTTGCTGTTCAAGGTGCTCTCAAGAGTCTTCTCGGCACTGCAGTTTAAAAGCATCAACTCTTCAGTGCTCAGCCTTCTTTATGGCCCAACTCTCACATCTGGACATGACTACTGGAAGAGCCACAGCTTCGACTATACAGACCTTTGCTGGCAGAGTGATGCCTTTGATTCTTAATATGCCGTCTAGGTTTTAAGATGTCTCTTGGAATGTATTAGTGTATATATGTGGAATCTAGGAAAAAGGTATGGATGAATATATTTGCAGGGCAGGAATGGAGATACAGACATAAAGAATGGACGTGTGGACCCAAGATTGAGAGGGAAGCAGGGGTGGGATGAATTAAGAGATTAGGATGGACATACACACACTCCCATGTGTAAAATAGAAAGCCCACAGGGGCCTGTCTCCTGGCGTCTGCTCAAACTCATGTCCACTGAGTCGGTAATGCCATCCAACCACCTCATCCTTTGTCACCCCCTTCTCCTCTTGCCCTCAGTCTTTCCCAGCATCAGGGTCTTTTCCTGGTGCTGGGAAAGAGTAGTGCTCAGCTCGGTGTTCTAGAGGGGTGGGTGGGAGGGAGGTCCAAGAGGGAGGGGATACGTGTATACATATTGCTGATGTGCTTCGGTGTATAGCAGGAACTGGGCCTCCCCAGGGGCTCAGCGGTAAAGGATCTGTCTGCAAAGCAGGAGACACCAGTTCAGTCCCTGAGTTGGGGAAGAGCCCCTGGAGGAGGGCATGGCAACCCACTCCAGTATTCTTGCCTGGAGAATTTTACAGAAAGAGGAGGCTGGCGGGCTGCCGTCCATAGGGTTCCATGACTGGCGCCACTGAACACACACACACACACACACACACACACACAGGCCCAGCAGAAACTAACAAAACATTCTAAGGCAACTATAATGCTCCAGTTAAAAAAAAAGATTAACATGGTAAACAAAACCTCTTGGCTCCTCATTTCTCCTCGCGAATGGCACTGTCTTGGTTTAGAGCCTAGGATACAGTGTCTGGGATTTGTTCAGCTCCTAATTCGGCTCCTTGACTCCAGCTCCTCCTGCTCCAATGCCTCTCACATAGTGTTTCTCAAACCCGTACAGTGCGCAGCTTTGTGAAGGCGCTTCTAACACATCTAGGGCGAGGTCTCCAGTCTGAGGGCAAGCCCCCTCTGCTTCTAGTGTCCTGATCTCCACGGGTTAGTCCCGGTTCAGTAGGCCGCCTTCTCCTTGAGCCAGAACCCAGCGATCGCGCCTCGCTCCCCGCGGCACTCAGCTCCCGCTCCTCCGCAAGGCCCGCGGACCCCCTTGCCCTCTGCCTGCCTGCGTTCGGCCTCTCGCGCAGAGTGTCAAGCTGTTTTATTCCTCAGTGCTCGCTACGTTCACCCTTCTATGCTCTCAGAATAGAATACCTGTCCCTGGCTTCCTTCTTTGCAAACGTTTACTGACCTTTAAGATTGAACTCACTCATTCTGTCCATAACTATTAAGCACCGAATGTGCACCACCCGGCCTCCCGGGAGCTGGTTAGACAAGATTCCTGCTGGTGTTTCAGAGGCAGAAGACTAACAGTTAACTGGAAACAAATACCTGAGTAACTGCCAATAACAGTGAGCACTCTCAAAGAAACAGAGCAGAGGGAGAGGGCGGCCCTTCACCCCGGTGCAGAGCAGGCTCTCTTGGAGGAAGTGCCGTGTGATCTGAGATCTGAATGGGAGCAGGAACTAGCCACACAAAGGTCAGGGGAGAAGGTCACTGCGGGCAGAGGGAGCAGCGAGTGCCAAGGCCCCGAGGCAGGGAAAGGCAGCGCGTTAGCGGAGCGGAGAGACGCCTGGAGGGGCGGGACGGCAGTGGATGAAGGGGAGACCCCCGGATCCTAAGCTAAGGAAAGGAGTTTAGGTTTTTTGCTTCCCACATTGAAACTTCCCTGGCTTTCTGTCACTACTTTTTTTTTTTTTTTTTTTTAATGTTTTCTTATTTATTGTTTGGCTGCACTGGCTCTTTGCTGTGTCGCGGGAGCTTTCGTTGTGACACAGATTCTTTAGTTGTGGTGTGGGGCCTCTGCTGGCTGCAGAATGTGGACTTGGCTGTTCTGTGGCGGGTGGGATCTTCGTTCCGCCACCAGGGGTGGAACCCACTTCCCCTGCACCGCAAGGCAGATGCTTAACCACTGGACCACCAGGGCAGTCCCCACTGAGTCTTTAAGCACTGTGACTTGCTCCTCAGTGACTGTGACACTGCGGAGGCGGGGCTTGTGACACTGCGGAGGCGGAGCTTGTGGCACTGTGGAGGCGGGGCTTGTGACACTGTGGAGGCGGAGATTGTGGCACTGCGGAGGCGGAGCTTGTCACCGGGCACTGTCATCTCAGCTTCCCTTGTGGCTCTTCAGTCATTGTTTCCTGTATTCTTAGAAAATGAAATAAACCTGGTTTCTTTGTTGAAAACGGCAGCAGATTAAGGAAAAATATAGATGAAAAGTCAATGAGGATCTGCCCAGGAACCCTGTGGTTCTCAGTGAACACATTATCCATATTTCCAAATTTGGGAAGGTCAAAGATCTGCAGATACTGTCTTTCTGACTGTCAAAGGCCTACTCTACTGTGACTTACCATCCTTAATATCATCCAATTGGCTATTTTTTCAGCTAAGTAATTAGCTCCTTTGGGCTTCCCAGGTGGCTCAAGGGTAAAGACTCAACCTGCCAGTGCAGGAGCCCCAGGAGATGGGAGCTTGATCCTGGGGTCGGGAAGATACCTTGGAGGAGTAAATGGCACCCCACTCCAGTATTCTTGCTGGGATAATCCCATGGACACAGGAGCCTGGTGGGCTGCAGTCCATGGGGTCGCGAAGAGCCAGACACGACTGAGCGACCGAGCACGCTTGCAGGCTACTAGCGCCTTCCGAGGTAAATTCTGTGTATGAAATGGACTTTCCACACAAATAAACTTCCACACAGTACCAAACACATTTTTGTTTTCATGAAATGGTGGGTGCTTGTGAAGTTTCTAATTAAGTCTACTTTGAAGGCTTTTGTTTACACTTACAGAGGGATTGTGTAAAGAAGGTGTGTAAAGCCAATTATCAGGGTTTATGACCATCCACAGGCTTTCCTGGCGGCTCAGATGGTAAAGAACCCGCCTGCAGTGCAGGAGACCGGGGTTCTATCCCTGGTCAGGAAGATCCCCTGGAGGAGAGCATGCCAACCCACTCCAGTATTCTTGCCTGGAGAATCCCATGGACAGAGGAGCCTGGTGGGCTACAGTCCATGGGGTCACAAAGAGTTGGACATGACTGAGCTAATAACACACATATAGTATACACACACACACACACACACATGCACACACTTGACCATCCACATTGTGGGAGGACTATCCCATGATATAAATCTCTCCCCACCAATTTACATAGAAGCCAGCCTGTCTTTCTCAGCCTCCCTCGAAGCTAGGGTACAGCCTGGGGTCCTGACTTCTACAATCATTCACCCACATAACACTTGAAATCGGAAGAAAGCAACTGAGTAATCAGTTGCTTTCCAGAACCCAGTTTTCGGAGAACAGGGGGGGCGAGGTGTCCACTTAATTAAAGCAGAGGGAGACGGATGTCCCTGGTGGTCCAATGGTTAAGACTAGATGCTTTCACTGCAGGGGCTTGATCCCTGGTCAGGAACTAAGATCCTGCATGCTATAGGGTATGGCCATAAAATACAATAAAAAACCAAAACCAAAACCACCAGAGGGAGAGGGCTGGCACCCAGAACCTGGGCTCAGCAGAGGACCGCGGATCTGTATCCCCTGACCATCTTTTCCAGAGCTGCCCGGCAGTGTGACTCACATGTTCATAAACTTTCAGTCTGACTCTGGCCCTCCAGGAATTTCTGTAAGTGACCTCATATCCTTTCATGCCTTCCTTTTTCTGTGTAAACTGATAGAATGCCTTCTGTTTTTCTCAACTGAGAACTCTGACTGATGCAGGCAGGGTAGAGGAAGCAGGGACATGTTCAGTGAAGTGTTAGGGTTGCAAATGAATCAGGAATTAAAAACAAACCTCTGTAAGTTATGATTTAAGTCAATGGGGGGGATGATGGCTGATTTATCAAAATCCAATTTGCTCACACACTCTTGGAGAGCAGAGCTATCAAAATAATATTGCTGTTAAGCAGAAGTCAGGTTATTTGGCAACTAGAAGCTTGTAAAGACATTTGGGCTGTAAAATACTCCAGTAGGATGCTGCGTAAGCATGTAAAATAAAGCTCTTAATACCTCTCACTTACACGTATAGTGGCACACTGCTTGATGGTATTATATTCTGTCCCAGTGTGAGCTGTCTCCTTTTCACCCTCAGAGCCCCAAGCGTGTGTAATGCCATGGGAGTGTTTCTACATTGAGTTCCTGGTGACTGATGGGGACGTTTTGAAATGCTTGGCAGAAATGGTATTCTTGTATAATAAGTCTCCTACATATGAGTGAGTTCTGTTCTGAGAGCATGTTCGTGAGTCCTAAAATACACAAACTTCACCATTTTTTGGAAAACAGCAAAATCTAGACACAACGATGTAACATGCACAAAGTTCAGCATCCAATTAAAAATTAGTCACTGATATCATAGGTCATCCCTTATATGCGGAATCTAAAAAAGAAACGATACAAATGAACTTACTTACAAAACAGAAAGAGATTCACAGACTTAAGAGAATGAACTGAAGGTTGCCGACCGGAGGGACCGTCAGGGAGTCTGGGAAGGTCATGCACACTCTGCTGTGTTCAAAACGGAAACCGACAAGCACCTGCTGCACAGCGCGCGGAGCTCCACCCATGTTAGGTGCCAGCCCGGATGGGAGGGGGGTTTGGAGGAAAGTGGGTACATGTATATGTATGGCTGAGTCCCTTCGCTGTTCATCTGAAACTATCTCAATATCGCTAATCAGCTATATCCTAATACAAAATAAAAAGTTCAAAGCCTGAAAAAAGAAAAATTAGTCAACACATTCACAATGAGGAAAAGGTGAGCCGCACCCAGGAGAAAAACCAACCAAGTGGAACAGGCCCAGATATTTTGACAAAGGTGATAGAATTAGCAGATAATGACTTTACAAAAGAGCAGTTGTAAACACAAGTCCCCTACGTAGAAATGAGTTCCGTCCTGAGCTCATTTGTCAGTCCAATTTTGTTCAATCCAACAATTCAGCCTAGGTCCTGACCACAATCGGCTATAGAGTACTGGACTGTAATGGGTTAATAATACTTTCCACCTTTTAAAAAGTTTAACATACTTTTGTGTTGTTTTACATTAAAAAAAAAAAACAAGCTCAAAAATAACCATTTTTAATCTTACAGTACAGAACCTTGAAAAGGCCAGTAGCGCAGTACCGCAGCTGGCACGCGGGGGCTGGCGCCGAGTGAACAGGCGGGAAGAGGGCCTGGCTGGAGGAGGGGGCGGGTGGGAGACGGCGGAGCTGAAGGGTGGTCCGCGATGGGGACGGGTGGTGCGTGCGGTGTCACTCACGCCTGCGCGGATGACGCAGGTTCTGCTTCCTTGCTGGCTTCAGTTCTGTCTACCCTCTTGAAAAAGATGACCCAGTGGCGTCTGCGTAGTGGCTGTTTCGCTTGTCGTAGATGACGCGGTAGCAGCCGATCGCATTCTAAACTGCTGCTGCAGTCTTCCTTACTGTTCTGCGTTCGGGTCCTGGGCCTCAAAAACTCTCATTGCCTCCCCGAATAAAGAACATCCCCTTGGCAACAGTTTCAGAAGGGTAGGTGTTGGCGCGTCTCCAAATGTTTGGTAGAATTCACCTCAGAAGCCGACTGAGCTGGACATTTGTTTGCTGGGAGTTTTTAAACCACAGTTTCCAGTTTAGGGCTTGTGATGGGTCTGTTCATATTTTCTGTCTCTTCCTGGTTCAGAGCTGGGAGAACGTACCTTTCTAAGAATTTGTCCGTTTCTTCCAGGTTGTCTGTTTTATTGGCATAGAGCTGCGTGTAGCAGTCTTTTATGATCCTTTGTATTTCTGTGGTGTCAGTTGTAACTTCTCCTTTTTCATTTCTAATTTTATTGATTTAAGCCCTCTCCCTTTCTTTCTTGATGAGTCTGGCTAAAGGGCTATCAATTTTGTTTATCTTTTCAAAGAACCAGCTTTTAGTTGCATTGATTTTTCTATTGCTTCTTCAGACTCTATTCCATTTATTTCTGCTCTGATCTTTGTGATTTCTTTCCTCCTACCAACTTCTGCCTCTGCCTTTTCTTCTTTCCCTAGTTGTGTTAGGTGTGAGGTTACATTGTTTATTTCGGATTTTTCTTGTTTGTAAGATTGTCACAATGATCCCTGCCTTGTCAACCTTATTGAATTGCAATAGGATTTAAACAAGATAATTAAAAGATTTCAAAAACCAAAAACCATTGAAGAAATGGATGATACATATTTCTTAACACTATGTAGTTTATTTATTTTTAAAGAATTGGTTAACTTTAATTGGAAGCTAATTACTTTGCAATATAGTGATGGTTTTTGCCATACATCGACCTGAGTCATCCACAGTGCACATGCGTCCTCCCCTCCTGAAACAGATGATACTTATTTTTACCAGTCAGGGCTATCAGTCAGAAGGCAGAAAACCCCTCTAGGTCTTTAGATGGAGAGAAATTTTACAGAGGAATTAGGTCACAAGATGTTTGGGAGGGCTGGGGGAGCAGAAAGCAGTAGGCATGATGCTCTCTTGAGTCCAAAAAATGCAGAAATCTGCTGCTGCCCCCGAAGGGGTGCCCGTGTTCCTGGCGTTTCTGCTGGGTAGCCACCAGCAGGGCCACCAAAGTAATGGCAGCTACCTCCCTCTCTCCTCCTCACCTTGGTGAGTCCTTCTTGCCAGTCAGGGGAAACGAAAGGAATTTTTCTGCTTTTGCTGAGGAGAGCTTACGAAGGTGGTTAAGGACCACAGATGAAGTGTTTTTGCTTTAAATTAATTTTTATTGGAGTACTGTTGCTTTACCGTATTGTGCTGGTCTCTGCTGTCCAGCAGAGTGCATCGGCAACACGCACGCATCTTTTTTGGATTTCCGTCGGCTTTAGGTCAGAGCACTGAGCAGGGTTCTGTGAGCGATACAGTAGGCCCTCGTTAGTTCCCTGCTTTATACATCGTAGTCCATATATGCCAACCCCAGTCTCCCAATTCATCCCACCCCCGCCGTTTCCCTCTTGATGTCCATACGTTTGCTCTCTGCGTTGACCACAGATGATGTTCAATCCAAGCACAATGTTTAATCCAGGTTCTCTCCTCTGTACCAGGGCTCTATTACAAAAGCAGTGTCCCTCTGGCTCCTGCTCCTTCCATAGTTATGGGTCTTTCACTCGCTCTAAAGTACCCTCCTGGGTCTTCTGGAGTGTTTCCGAGTGCTGCTAAATATCGTCTTTCAGCCGATGGGGTCTTCTCTGGGGCTCTGCTTCGCAGTACCTGCCCTGGGGGTTCTGAGGCTGGTCCTCCTGTGGCCTTCCTATTGGCTCTGCTGCTAAAGGGTCTGGCACCCTTGAAAGCTCAAGGGCCGCCGTGCATGGCTGTGCCTGGCGCTCAGGCTGCCGCCGCCATCGGCGTCAGGCGCTCCCGGTTCCACCACGATGCGGCGCTGCAGGGGACGGCATCAGCTGCGGGAGCCCTGCCCTAGCAAGGTGCCACCGCCACCGTCCGCTGAAGCTGGCGCCGGGTCACCACCCAACACTGCCGGTCATCGGTTCCATCCTCCACACACGCTGTGGCTGTCACAGCAGCAAGCTCCCACCCACACCACACTCTGCCTCTTTATTCTGGAGGTAGCCATGTTTGTTGCCCTGAACTTACTGCCACATATGACCCCGTTCCCATACGATGGGGTCGCAGAGAGTCGGACACGGCTGAAGCGACTTAGCAGCAGCAGCAGCAGCGGCAGCAGCAGCACTCCTTTAGTATTCTGGGTTTTTAAAAATTAAATATAATCTCTCTTTATATTGAAGTAGTCCGTGATTTATTTCCTGGTTGAGCAGCAGGGCATGTGGGATGTTAGTTCCCAGCAAGGGATCGAACTCGCACCCCCTCCAGTGGAAGGGCAGTCTTAACCACTGAACCACTAGGGAAGTCCCGGTACTCTTTGCTTCTGAAGCTCACTACTCATGTTTGCCTAAGGACTGGCCCACTGCACAGAACACAATGCCCATTCACTCGCTCACTCCTTTGGGCAGCAAATGTTTACTGAGGCCTGACATCGCCGGCCCCATTCTAGGCGCTAGAGAGAAAGCAGCCACAAGACAGACCGGATGTTGGCTTTTGTTGAGCTCATAGTCAGGTTGGAGGTTGACAATAAAGGCAGATCTCAGATAATGATTTTATAATGTTATCAGGGGCTATGAATGTCATATCAGAATAGGGAAGACAATGATGTGTGTGTGTGTGTGTGTGTGTGTGTGTGTGTGAGCGTGCATGTGTGTGTGATATTTCAGCAGTGGTTAGGGAAGACCTCCATGTAAGGTGACTTTGAGCTCTGCCTTTGCTCTGGACGGACTGGATATCTGCCTCCCACGTGCCCACCCAATTCATATGTTGAAGCCCTAGGCCCCAGCGAGATGGTATTTGGAGGTGGGACTTTTGGGAAGTGATTAGATCATGAGGACTGAGCCCTCATAAGTGGGATTCGTGCCCTTATAAAGGAGATGCCAGAGAGAGAATCTCTCTGTCTCAGCCATGTGTTGTTGATGTTCAGTTGCTAAGCCGTGTCCAACTCTCTGCGACCCCGTGAACTGCAGCACTCCAGGCTTTGCTGTCCTTCACTGTCTCCCAGAGATTGCTCAGACTCATTTCCATTGAGTCAGTGATGCCATCAAACAATCTCGTCCTCTGTCATCCCCTTCTTCTTTTGCCCTCAATCTTTCCCAGCATCAGGGTCTTTTCTAACGAGTCAGTTCTTCACATCAGGTGGCCAAAATATCAGAGCTTCAGCTTCAGCTTAAATCCTTCCAATGAATATTCAGTGTTAATTTCCTTTAGGTTGGACTGGTTGAATCTCCTTGCAGTCCAAGGGACTCTCAAGAGTCTTCTACAACACCACAGTTCAAAAGCATCAGTTCTTTGGTGTTCAGCCTTCTTTATGGTTCAACTCTCACATCTGCACATGACTACTGGAAAAGCCACAGCTTTGACTATATGGACCTTTGCTGGCAAAGTGATGTCTCTGCCTTTTAATACGTCCTCAACCATATGAGGACACAGCAAAAATGGCAGCAGTCTGCAAACCAGGAAGGGATTGCATCAGACACTGAGTCTGCATCTTGATCTTGGACGTCCCAGACTCTGGAATTGTGAGAAATAAATGTATGCTATTTAAGCCACCCAGTCCATGGTAGTTTTATCACAGCTGCCTGAGCTGCCTGAGACAGCTATTAACTGACTGTTGCCAGTGATGCTGTTTCTGTCCACATGGAATCATCTCAGTGACCCTTTAGCAGCCAGTCCTCGGGTTGCTGCTGACACAATACCCCTTTGGTCAAATAGAATATTAGACACGCGCAACCACAGCTCCAATAATTAGCGTATTCTGATCATCTCCTATGTGCCAGACACCGTTCTCTGCTTTGCATATGTGATCTAACTTAATCCTTATCTTAGTTCTCTGTGGAAAGTACTAATATTTCTCTTCCGTGATAGGAAAATGGAGACAGAGACGGAGTTCCTAGTTGACATGCTATGTCCGGATCAACTTTAAGTGGACCACCTTATAAAGACATTTTCCCCTCTGTAGCACTAATGCCTCCTTACAAGCACGCTGATTCACCTGAGTTGGCTGTCTTAGTTAATTAGGCTATTAGAAACCAAACTGCACTGTGAAAAAGTGCAGCCTCCATTCAGGTGCCGACTCATTGAAAAATTGGCCCTTCTAGGCTGTAATCATGAGAGAAAGAGCCCATAATTGATCCAAACAGAATAAAGGAGCAGGAGAATGATTCGAGGGCCAAGGGGCCTGGGAAGGGTCATCCATGGGTCGTACCCTTTTCAGAGGGGCTCCTTATTTTTTTTATTCTCTTGTACCCTTTTGATTTGCTTATTTACTTTTGGCTGTGCTGGGTTTCCGATCCTGTGCACGGGCTTTCTCTAGCTGCGGTGAGCTGGGGCTTCTCTTCGCTGCGGTACACGGGCTTTTCAGAGGCACTTATTTCCCTTGTCTCCTAACATCTCAGCCAGGGGTAGCCCCCAGTCCTCGGGAGCTGCCTCCAGCCTTGTAGTCCCTTCACTGAAGCCCCGGGGTGCAGAGGGTTAGGGAAGAGCTCACATCCAGCTCTGGTGTGAGTGGGTGAGCCTGGGGCTGCTGAAACTGTAGGATGAATCACAGTGGGCGTTTCCCTACTCTCCATCTCTGCATCCAGGACTTCAAGCCAAAGCAAAGGAGGCTGCCCTGAATGTCAAGGTCAGCCTTCAGAGGAAACAGCGAAGCGTAGAACAACAGGAGCAGAGGCGGCAGTCTGTTACAAGGCGTTTCCCCTGCAATCCTGCGGAGCCGGTAACCTCAGTCCCTGATGTACTTTCTCTAAAAGAAAGAAAATACAGCTGAAGCAAAGCTGGCTGGGGGCTGCGACACCCGGGGCTTCTGTTGAGGCCCCCAGACGACTTTCACATCGCACTCAATTCCCCACCCCACCCCCAGTTCTGAGCAGAGGTGCTTGTCGCTTAGTTCTTGGTGTTCCCCACTTCCAGCGTGTTCTGTGATGGTTATGACCCACCGAGGACAGCTGTAAGACCCAAAAAGGAAGCCCAGTTTTCCTTTCTCACCTCTGCACATTTTTGGTTTTCAGTTTAAGATCCAGAGAAGAAATGAATTCAACTGGCTTGAATTTAATTCACCAAACGCAAAGAACACTTGCAGGCAGGTGAGCGTCTGGTACCACCTATCTGTAGGGGTGGGGTGCGTGGGGGTGTTGGGTCACGTCTCACTGTCTCCCTGGTGTCTGTCCAGACTGGGATCTCTCTGTCTTAAACCAGGAAGTGGTGTCTTTGAGCCGCTAGGTGTCATCTGAGCCGAGTTGTCTTTGGCTGCCTCTCGTATGCGTTGTAGGGTAGGGTCTCCCTCAGAGAAGTGGGGCGAGCTTCCCAGGCCCGATTCCACAGTAGGCAACATAGAGAAAGATGCATCTGGGGCTTCAAAATAAGACTCTTCCAAATGAGTCGTAAATTATATTGGGAACCAGACGATCTCCCCATAATCTCCACACCCAGCCATGAGCCAGGAAATGTTTAACAACTGGCTCTCTGGGGGCAGGGTGCCAACTGCTGTGGTGTCGATAGTCCACTGTGGCCAGCTGCGAGCTTTCCAGTGTAAGGTCACTGAGTGCAAAGTCGAGAAAAGATGGTGGTATTGGCTCCTGTGAGTCACTGTGACCTCAGCACACCGTCAGTGTTCCACGGTAGACGACGGGAGGGCAAGAGGACTTCAACTCTCAACTCTAATTAAAGCCGTGGTGAGATCCAGAGAAGTGGTATGGGGACACACACCTTGAGAAGATGGGCAGAGATCAGTTTCTCTGCATGAAAAAAAAAAAAGGCAGAGACATTGGGGAAGGTCTCTGTAGTGGGTGGCCAGGAAGAGAAAGACTTAAGAAGTATATGGGATATTTGGGCGGTGTCAGGGGTGGGAGGCAGATAAAATCCTATTTGCCATTTATAACTTGTATAATTGAAAAGTGAAAAAGAAAATTAATATTAAAAGTGCTCTTTGCTATGTAACATCCTTTAAGAAACCTTCAGTAAAATCTTCAGATTAATTCTTCACTTATAGTTATCTGAGTAGTTGTGCTTTGGGAAGACAGAATGAAGTGCTTGGCTCCTCTGATGCCGCCATAGAACAGATTGCCTATTTATGGGACAGCAGCCATGCCTGGAGAATCCCAGGGACCGGGGAGCCTGGGGGCTGCCGTCTATGGGGTCGCACAGAGTCGGACACAACTGAAGCGACTTAGTAGCAGCAGCAGCAGCAACCACGTCTAAGTCCATCTGATAAAGATCTCTTACATTTTCTCAAATAATCACTAGATGGTAAGTTCCACGAGAGCAAGAATTTGGTCATTTTGCTCACCCGGGTACCATCACCCGGCAGTGATGGACATGTCCTCTGTGCTGTTCAATATGGGCGCCATCAGCCACAGGTGGCTACTGACCCCTTGAAATATTGCTACTGCAATTAACTGGATTTGAAATTAATTCAAAGTTAAGTCAAAATGGCCACACATGGCCAGTGGCTATCATAACGGGCAGCACAGCAAATAGCCTGTGACTCAAGTTGCCGTCTACGGACCAGCAGCTTTGGCGTGACCAGGGAGCTTGTGGGAAATTCAGAATCTCAGGCTCCACCCCTGAACTACAGAATCAGAATCTGTTTTCCATTCCCATAGATGTGTGTGTGCATGCTAAGTCATTTCAGTCGTGTCCGACTCTGTGTGATGCTATGGACTGTAGTCCGCCAGGCTCCTCTGTCCGTGGGATTCTCCAGGCAAGAATATTGGAGTGGGTTGCCATGCCCTCCTCCAGGGGGTCTTCCTGACCAGGGACAGAACTCGCGTCTCTTAGGCCTCCTGCACTGGCAGGCGGGTTCTTTACCCCTAGCGCTGCCTGGGAAGCGCTATGTCTGTGTACAGGCATCCTTGTCTGAGAAAGTGAAAGTCGCTCAGTCATGTCTGACCCTTTGAGACCCCATGACACCAGACAGTCCATGGAATTCTCTCGGCCAGAATATGGGAGTGGGTAGCCTTTCCCTTCTCCAGGAAGCTCTGCTCTAAAATGAGCATTTTCACAAGACTTGACTTCATTTGATTCTCACAGAAAGTCTGGATTTTGGTTGTCACTCTCCCTGTTTTATAGATGACATAGTCAAGCCTCTGAAAGGTTATGTGATTTGCTCAAAACCACAAAATGGAACAGAGAACCTGGGTTCCAAGCCCAGCATTTCTTCTCTTTTGTTCTCTGTACTGTTGGGATGGAAGCGGCAAGTGAGCTCCAGGCAAGCTTAGGACCGCTGCTTCTTCCAGTACCATTCTTAAGTGGTGTAAGATTGCAGCACTTTATTGCTGGAAACGTGAGCTCAAGAGTAGGTGACAGTGGAGAGGGGCTGTGGAAGGACATGGACTCAGAAGGGAGGGGAGGGAATTCGCTCTCAGCTGCTAGTCTCTCCCTCAGGCCAGTTGAGTGAGGAGGAGCTAAGACATGGGGAGGTGCAATGCCAGGCTGGCTTTTAAGCAGAAAAAGTAGCCCTTTTGTTGGTCAGGATTTATTTCCATATACAAAGCCAGCTGCAGCTGTCTGTTTTTCTTTTGTTTGTTATTTCATCATGTGAAAAGGTTGGAGAGATTTTTTTTTTTTTTTAGCAATCTGCAGATTAACTATTGATTGGTTTGTTTAAACTTTCCAAAGGAAATCTTTACGAGTAAGGGCAAAGGGACTCCCTCCAGGATGGCTGAAGGTGAGATAAAAAGATGGAGAGAAATTAACAGTGGTCTCAAATACGAACCCCGAATCAAAAGAAGTTCACAAGGACCAAGATGCTACATTATGACTTGTTTTGTTATCTAGCAGGCACTCATGGAAGCCTCTCTCTGTAAGAAGCTTCAGGTTCATATTAAATAAATGCAGACATGCAATTAAAGGTGGTACCTGAGTGTCCTCAGTGAAGTTAAGAAGTCTGGTCTGCAGACTGTGCGTGCCGGCCAGTCACTGAACTGTCACTGCGGTCGCTTTCCTCTTCAGATCAATTCAGTTCCCATCCTACACTGTTTCACTGGCCTCATCTCTGTAGATCTCACAGCCTCAAGGGAGGGGCCACGTTACAAAAAGTGGCTAAAATTAAACGTGTGTACTCCTGGCTAGCTAACCAGCAATGAGAAAGAAGAACAGGAACAAATAAGTAAACAAATGAACAAAAGTAAAATATTAATGGTTCAGGATTGTCAGCCATGCCTTGAAATGATAAGCATCACCTCCTCCCGGCCCATCCACAACATGACCTGATTCATCTCTGTTTCTTGGGTTGGAGGATGGTTACTCCTTCACACAGACTCCTGAGCCAGGAGCCCTGACATCACTGTGGATTCCTCTCTGGAGGATTCTTGACTCATCTCTCGCTCACCCTTCACATGTAATTGATCATCAGTTCTCATGAACTCTAGCTTTGAAGTAACTCCATGATATCATTTCTATTCTTAGTCACGGGTCACATCTTTATCATGTTACCTGGAATTCTGCCTCCTAACCACTCCCTCCCAACTCTGCCTTTAGAATGGCTACCCTGAAAAAGGTCAGTTTTCATTCCAATCCCAAAGAAAGGCAATGCAAAAGAATGCTCGAACTACCACACAATTGCACTCATCTCACATGCTAGTAAAGGAATGTTCAAAATTCTCCAAGCCAGGCTTCAGCAATACGTGAACCATGAACTCCCTGATGTTCAAGCTGGATTTAGAAAAGGCAGAGGAACCAGAGATCAAATTGCCAACATCCGCTGGATCATGGAAAAGCAAGAGAGTTCCAGAAAAACATCTATTTCTGCTTTATTGACTATGCCAAAGCCTTTGACTGTGTGGATCACAATAAACTGTGGAAAATTCTGAAAGAGATGGGAATACCAGACCACTTAACCTGCCTCATGAGAAATCTGTATGCAGGTCACGAAGCAACAGTTAGAACTGGTCATGGAACAACAGACTGGTTCCAAATAGGAAAAGGAGTACGTCAAGGCTGTATATTGTCACCCTGCTTATTTAACTTACATGCAGAGTACATCATGGGAAACGCTGGGCTGGAAGAAGCACAAGCTGGAATCAAGATTGCCAGGAGAAATATCAATAACCTCAGATATGCAGATGACATCACCCTTATGGCAGAAAGTGAAGAGGAGCTAAAAAGCCTCTTGATGAGAGTGAAAGAGGAGAGTGAAAAAGTTGGCTTAAAGCTCAACATCCAGAAAACTAAGATCATGGTATCTGGTCCCATCACTTCATGGGAAATAGATGGGGAAACAGTGGAAACAGTGTCAGGCTTTATTTTTTGGGGCTCCAAAATCACTGCAGATGGTGATTGCAACCATGAAATTAAAAGACGCTTACTCCTTGGAAGAAAAGTTATGACCAACCTAGATAGTATATTCAAAAGCAGAGACATTACTTTGCTGACTAAGGTCCGTCTCGTCAAGGCTATGGTTTTTCCTGTGGTCATGTATGGATGTGAGAGTTGGACTGTGAAGAAGGCTGAGTGCCGAAGAATTGATGCTTTTGAACTGTGGTGCTGGAGAAGACTCTTGAGAGTCCCTTGGACTGCAAGGAGATCCAACCAGTCCATTCTAAAGGAGATCAGCCCTGGGATTTCTTTGGAAGGAATGATACTAAAGCTGAAGCTCCAGGACTTTGGCCACCTCATGCAAAGAGTTGACTCATTGGAAAAGACTCTGATGCTGGGAGGGATTGGGGGCAGGAGGAGAAGGGGACGACCGAGGATGAGATGGCTGGATGGCATCAAGCACTCGATGGACGTGAATCTGAGTGAACTCAAGGAGTTGATGATGGATAGGGAGGCCTGGCGTGCTGCGATTCATGGGGTTGCAAAGAGTCGAACACGACTGAGCGACTGAACTGAACTGACCCACTCCAGTGTTCTTGCCTGGAGAATGCCATGGCCAGAGGGGCCTGGAGGGCTATAGTCTGTGGAGTCGCAAAGAGTCAGACACCACCCAGCGACTAACACTTTCACTTATCAGTCTACTATTTCTGCAGAAAGAGAAAGTGAATTCCCAAGGATAAGTCAACAATAATCTCTATTTCCGTCATCCAGAACTGTCATATGTGCATCGAGTCTTCTCTAGATAACACTCCCTTTATTCACGAACTCCTGTTTGCAGCCTTCTTTTCTGCTTGTCCAGAGGCAGTCACCCTAGTAAGTTTGGTGTATATGGTAGACTGTATTATTTTTTCCATAATAATTTGTTGCCGCCTCATCTTGTGTTTTTCTTGGAGGTGGGACACAACCCATCACAGGCCAACAGAGCCTGGCCAGCCTGCAGCCCTCGTGCAATGTGAGTGACAGTAAACACCCGTTATTGTAACCCACTAAGATACTGGGGTTATTTGTTATGCAGCAAAAAAACATGACATCCAAAATACTTACGCAGGTGAACGTTTACGTCTCTTGCTGTACACACGGGTATCCACAGCCATGTGTGGCTCTGTTCGGTACGTGTTCCAAGTTTACACAGATGGTTGCGTTCGAGATATATTTTTCTATATCTTGCTTTTTACACTCAAGATCTGTTTTGGATAGTTCTCCATGTGGGTGTGTACCGATCTAGGTTATTCGCTTTAACAGCTGTCAGAGAAATGTTTCTAAACCACAGATCTGGAGCTTCCACTTCTTTGCCTGCAAGGGCGGACAGCTGGCGGTAGTCACCATAGCGCGGGGAGCAGCTGGACTATAAACCCGTGCGGAAAGCAAACAGGTGATACATCACAGCGACTACGCATGCAGTGGGGTCCATGCTTCGTGCCTTCGCAGCTCAGGGGCCTCTTTCCAGACAGAAGCTTAGAGAGGGAGGTGAGGAAGGCAGGCCAGGGCCCCTGCTCTTGCATCTGGTCTTAGAACCACGACTGCCATTTGTCATCTCTCTGCCATCCATCCCAGCTTCCTCTCGCCCTCCGCCAGCACCCCAGCTGCTCTGATGGCTTGTCTAGTGGTTTGACTCAGATTTGCATCCCGAAGGGTCTGTGTCCCTGGTCACCTTGCCCTTTGTAGGTTGGGCTTGCTGCACTCATGTATTTACTGTTCGAATGGTACAGGTGGTTAGAGGCGCTCCTGTGGGTCACCTTGGCCCCAAACCCATTCCTCCTGGTCCCCGTGGCATGGCAGCAACCCAAGTTGGTTTTACACTGAAAAAGGAAGCGAAACCCAGGAGGCTAATTCTAAAACATTTCCTGACTCCACCCTCAGATGACTAGTCCATTGATTTCATTTCCTTTCCATTAATCAAACTAGGCTTATTTTAAAATTTTGATTATGATTGCGTTATCAGTTCAGTTCACTTCAGTCACTCAGCTGTGTCCAACTCTTTGCAACCCCATGGACTGCAGCACTCCAGGCCTCTTTGTCCATCACCAACTCCTGGAGTTTACTCAAACTCATGTCCATTGAGTCGGTGATGCCATCCAACCATCTCATCCTCTGTCATCCCCTTCTCCTCCTGCCTTCAACCTTTCCCAGCATCAGAGTCTCTTACAATGAGTCATCTCTTCACATCAGGTGACCAATGTATTGGAGTTTCAGCCTCATCATCAGCCCTTCCAAGGAACACCCAGGACTGATCTCCTTTAGGATGGACTGGTTGGATCTCCTTGCAGTCCAAGGGGCTCTCAAGAGTCTTCTCCAACACCACAGTTCAAAAGCATCAATTCTTTGGTGCTCGGCTTTCTGTTTAGTCCAACTTTCACATCCATACATGACTTCTGGAAAAATCATAGCCTTGACTAGACGGACCTTTGATGGCAAAGTAATTTCTCTGCTTTTTAATATGCTGTCTAGGGTGGTCATAACTTTTTTTCCAAGGAGCAAGCATCTTTGAATTTCATGGCTGCAGTCACCATCTGCAGTGATTTTGGAGCCCAGAAAAACAAAGTCTGCCACTGTTTCCATTGTTTCCCCATCTATTTGCCATGAAGTGATGGGACTGGATGCCATAATCTTCGTTTTCTGAATGTTGAGCTTAAAGCCAACTTTTTCACTCTTTCTCTTTCACTGTCATCAAGAGGCTCTTTAGTTCTTCTTTGCTTTCTGCCATGAGGGTGGTGTTTCCTGTGTGTATAAAAATATAAGTGTTTATATGCATACGTGCATCTATACATATCAGGGGCTATAGAAAAATAAAAAGGATACCACAAAAATCACCCACAGTACCACCATCCAGAGGGAAATATTGCTATCTTTTGATATTTTTCTTTGTAGTTTCTTTCTCTATATATTTCTTTGATTTTTCTAAAATGAAAACTACAGGTATGTATATGTAAATTATTATCCTGCCTCTTTAAACAAATTGAATAGTATATCATGACTATTTCCCAACCCTTTTGTCTTTACACTGTATTCAAAAAAGGGCAAAAGAATCAGACTGATTGTGATTACTTCTCAATAGCGTTCTCAAAGTAATTTTTATGATAAGACCTGGCTGACTTTGAAGAATTAGAACCAAACAATTTCTCTTAGAAGGCAAAAAGCAGCATGCATAATATACAGCATATTTAATAGTGACTACCAAGATAATAAATGTATTATATTAGTTAACTCAACAGTCATATTATGAGCTCAGTATATGTTTCTAAGAATTTTTTTTTTTAATGTGGACCGTTTTTTAAGTCATTGAATTTGTTACACGATTGCTTCTGTTTTATGTTTTGGGGTTTGGTCACGAGGCCTGTGGAATCTCAGCTCCCTGACCAGGCATCAAACCCACGCCCCCTGCTTTGGGAGGCAAAGCCTTAACCCCCAGACCACCGGGGGAATCCCTGAGCTCAGCGTGTGTTATGGGCCACACACCTAGAACCCTGAACCAAAGTTCAAATCTAGACATCCTGCCCTCAAGCCCCACACTCATATCTACGAAAAGCGGTTAAGACAAGTTTGTGGGGGGAGACAAAAGCCCAGGAGACAGGAGGAAGTCCAGCTGAGCAGGGGAATCATGAAGACGGGGCCGGGCCAGAGCGCCCATCGGGCTGGGCAGCTGCCTCCAGAGGGCTCCGCTGAGGTCCCAGGACCTCTGACCTGCAGGTGAGTGGGAGAGGATGTGCAGCACCTCAGCCCAGGACCTGGAGCCCCAGGGAAACTCAGGGAGGCACCCCTGGCTCGGGTAGGAGAGAGCCCCAGGTACAAGAGACGCAGAGAAGGGAGGTGGTTGGGGAAGGAGATAGATGGGGGCTAGAAGTCAGGCAGTGGGGATGCCCTTTCCTTCTCCTCCCCACCCGCCTCCCACTCTGGGTTACCCTGCCTCATTGTAACAAGGGGCAGGAGGCTTGTTTAAAAAAAAAAAAAAAGGAGATTTAAACAGCCATACATAACAGGAGCGACTAAACACACTCACCAAAAGACGTGTGCCAGAAAGTTCCTAGCAGTCCTGTTCGAAGGGCCCCAAGCTGGAAACTGCAAATGTCCATGCAGCAGGATGCATGGATAAAGTGTGGCATAACCATGCTGTGGGACACTACACAGCAGTGAGAACGGCAAACCAAACTGCCTACAGCAATCAGGCGGCCGAATCTCGCAAACCCGGTGTCGAGGGCAAAAGACACAGGACCATACATTCAGTAGGATTCCAGTCATGCAGATTATCAAAACAGCCCAAGCTCTTCTGTGCCCCTGGAGGTAAGGTGGGGGTAGTGACCAGCAGGGTCACGACGGGGCTTCTAATCTTTATGTTTTAAATTTGGGGTGCACGTTGTGTTTGTGCATTCTGCGTATTTCATCTAAAACTCAAACACAGGCTTATTAGATTAAAAAAATAAGAAAAGAAGAAGGAGAAAAAAAAAATGACCAAGAGCAGCAATGGCAATAGGCTAACTCAAATCATTATGACGGAAACTTTTAATTTCACACAACTTCCATCTATAGGGAGAAAACAGTACACTTTTGCATGTATCTCTATACAGTTATCCCCCCATCCCCCAAAGCATCCTAGCCCAGTGATCATAAGAGAATCAGCAAAGAAGTTTCAGGCTCTCAAATAATTCATGATTGTTCCAGCCTACTTCGGAAGATTCACAGCTCTGGGCTGCAGGGCATGGTTCCAACGAGCTTTGAAGTCCTATTGCATTATTTCTATGTAATGCAAATTGACAAGGTCTCTAAATTAGGCAACTAACTAGAAAATGAGCTCTGAAAGCCTGCTTTATTAGCAGCCAGGGACCCGGTCTGAAAGATTTATCTGTTTGTGGTCAGGGCAGGGGTGGAGAGAACGTTTTCTACACAGGGACTCAGGGAGACAGGAAGGGGGGGGGGGGGGAGCAAATGGAGAAGCCAGCGGGTAGGTCTGGAGGTTGCCCATTTTTCTAGGCTTTATTTGGCAAATATTTATAGAGCCCTTTCTTTGCGCCAAGCACCAACTACGCACTCTGTGAACAAAGACTCATTTAACCCTTACAACAAACGTGTGAGGTGGGTGCTCTTAGCACCGTCCTGGTTTTTAAGTTGAGGAAGCCGAAGCACAGGGAGGTTAAACGATAATCAGAAGAGCGCACAGCTGCCAGGCGGCAGAGCCAGAGTCCACGTCCAGCCATGCTGCTTATCCCGAGAACGGCGCACGGCTTGAGGGTGACGACTCTGCCTCTCCTCGCCGGCGTCCCCGTCGGCAGACCTGCTGCTGGGCCCGCTACCTGCGTGCTGTGCTTCCGAGATTGCTCAGAAGCCGCACCCTCCCGTCACCCCCGGCTCCAGCGCGTCTTGCATGCGCTGGACCGTCGATGCCTAAACTCCCACCATTTACGTGCTCTGTGAGCGGGCCTTCCCTGCTGGCTCAGACGGTAAGAAATCTGCCTGCAGTGCAGGAGACCCGGCTTCAAGCCCTGGGTCGGGAAGATCCCTTGGAGAAGGGAAATGGCAACCCGCTCCAGTATTCTTGCCAAGAATGTCAAGGACAGAGGAGCCCGGCGGGCTCCGGTCTATGGGGTCACAAAGAGTCAGACACGACAGAGCAACGTTCGCGTTCTGCCTCCTCCGTGCTCCATATAAAACCGCAGATGCCCTTGCAGGACGCCTGTGAGCCAAGATCTGACTGAAGCTTCCCCCTTTTCTGAGAAGGGGCGAGCTGAGAGCGCTGAGGGCCAGCGGGCTGAGAGGACACCCAAGCCAGGTGGGGTCTGAGTGCCAGATTGACTGACGTCACTGTTCCGCCGCAGCACAGCAGGTCTCAGGGCACATCTCTTTATCCATCCATCCCTTTCCCACGTTTGATCCTTGCTCTAAGTGGTGTGCGGGGTATCATGGCTTTATAACCCTCAGTACCCCTTTAGGTGTTACTCATGTTTTAATTCACAGAACTCTTCTCATGTGATCCTACAGGGTCACTCTTATTATCCCCAAGTAGCACCGAAGAAAGCTGGGTTCAGAATGTTTCTGAACTTCCCAGGGTCACTGGGTCTATGTTGAGCCGGAATCAGGACCAGACCTGCAATTCATCCCAGTGGAGTAGCTGAGGGAAAAAGGCGGAATTAACAGGCACTTTTGTTTGTTTATTTATTTGTTTTTATTGTCATGAAGTATGAACAACATGCCTAACAACAGGCGGCTCAGGTGGTAAAGCATCTGCCTGCAGTGCAGGAGACGTGGGTTCAATCCTGGGTTGGGAAGATCCCCTGGAGAAGGGAATGGTGACGCACTGCGGTGTTCCGGCCTGTGAATTCCTGGACAGAGGAGCCTGGCGGGTTACAGTCCACGGAGTGGCAGAGTTGGACACGACTGAGTGACTGACACACAGGCCCAAAGCATAGAATGTACCGTCTCAATAATTTCTTAAAAAACACTTACGTATTCTCTGTTTTATATTTTATTTTATATATTTATTTTTTGGCCACACCTCACCGCACGTGGAACTTTCTTGACCAGGAATTGAACTTGTAGCCCCCAAACTTAACCCCCTCTCGTGCAGTGGAAGCCAGAGTCTTAACCACTGGACTGCCAGGAAAGTCCCTTAATGACTTCTGAGTGTCCGGTTCAGTAGTCTTAGGTACCTTGACACTGCTGTGCAAGCCAACTCCAAATTCTTTTTAGCTTGAAAAATGGAAATTCTGTGCCCACTGAGCAGCAACTCCCCGTTCCCTTCCTCCGCATCCCCTGAAAGCCCCACGGCACTGTCTGTCTCTGGATTGGGCGCCTCTAGGACTTCCTGTAAGTGGGGTCACAGTGTGTGGGTCTCCATTGCTGCCTTCTCTCACTCAGCACAGTGTCCTTTCTCAGGGTTCATCCGTGCCATAGCATGGGACAGGATGTCTTTCCCTTTTAAGGCTGAATGGTGCTCTGTCGTATGTAGGGATCATATTTTGCTTCTTCTGTTTGTTGGTGAGCACTTGGGTTGCTTTCAGTTCAGTTCAGTTCAGTTCAGTCGCTCAGTTGTGTCCGACTCTTTGTGACCCCATGAATCGCAGCACGCCAGGCCTCCCTGTCCATCACCAACTCCCAGAGTTCACCCAAACTCATGTCCAACGAGTCAGTGATGCCATCCTGCCATCTCATCCTCTCTCATCCCCTTTTCCTCCTGCCCTCAGTCCTTCCCAGCATCAGGGTCTTTTCCAATGAGTCAACTCTTTGCATCAGGTGGCCAAAGAATTGGAGTTTCAGCCTCAGCATCAGTCCTTCCAATGAACACCCAGGACTGATCTCTTTTAGGATGGACTGGTTGGATCTCCTTGCAGTCCAAGGGACTCTCAAGAGTCTTCTCCAACACCACAATTCAAAAGCATCAATTCTTCGGCATTCAGCCTTCTTCACAGTCCAACTCTCACATCCATACATGACCACTGGAAAAACCACATCCTTGACTAGACGGACCTTTGTTGACAAAGTAATGTCTCTGCTTTTTATATATTTATTTATTTTATCTCTGCTTTTTAGTATGCTGACAGACCTTTGTTGGCAAAGTAATATCTCTGCTTTTGAATATGCTATCTAGGTTGGTCATAACTTTTCTTCCAAGGAGTAAGTGTCTTTTAATTTCATGGCTGCAATCACCATCTGCAGTGATTTTGGTGCTCCAAAACATAAAGTCTGACACTGTTTCCACTGTTTCCCTATCTATTTCCCATGAAGTGATGGGGTCGGATGCCATGATCTTCCTTTTCTGAATGTTGAGCTTTAAGCCAACTTTTTCACTCTCCTCTTTCACTTTCATCAAGAGGCTTTTAGTTCCTCTTCACTTTCTGCCATAAGGGTGATGTCATCTGCATATCTGAGGTTACTGATATTTTTCCCGGAAATCTTGATTCCAGCTTGTGCTTCTTCCAGCCCAGCGTTTCTCATGATGTACTCTGCATGTAAGTTAAATAAGCAGGGTGACAATATACAGCCTTGACATACTCCTTTTCCTATTTGGAACCAGTCTGTTGTTCCATGTCCAGTTCTAACTGTTGCTTCCTGACCTGCATATAGGTTTCTCAAGAGGCAGATCAGGTGGTCTGGTATTCCCATCTCTTTCAGAATTTTCCACAGTTTATTGTGATCCACACAGTCAAAGGGAAAGCTTTACCTGTTGGCAATTTCGAGTAGCGTTGCTATGAACATGGGTGCAGAAATATCTGAGTCCCTGCTCTCTATTCTTTTGGATCAACAAGTGTTTTTAAAATCAAGTATGAACATGAAGATTATTAAGCCTGTGAAGAGACCTTACTGAAAGTGTTGTGAAAGCCGAGGTCTGGTGATAAGAGTGTGAGTGAGCGTTTGGGGGTCAGGCTATGGGACCCAAGGAGGTGTGGTCAGAGCAAGGCTCCTTCCTTGTGTGTGTGCTGGTGGCCCCATCCTCCACCCCAGCCCGGGACTTTATCCTCCAGGACTGGCTAGTGCCTCTCTCACAGTTCAGTGCCCTCTGTTCTGAGTGACTTGTCCATCTGAAGATCTGGTCAGGACCCCAGATGCCGCCCCGGACACCTTGGCTGCAGTCTAGTCCAGAGGACCAATCCTTGATCGCCTGTTTCGAGTCCCAAGTGGCTGATCCATTGCATCCAGCCTGGTCCCCAGACACGGTCCACTGTTGGGTGTGACGTTTACTGAGGTGGCAGTCCCTCAGTGAAACCACCACAGAGCTCAGGGTCCAGATTAGCGGTACCCAAGGGCCACCATCCAAGTGAACGTTGTAGTAGGGCAGAACATTGGAAACGACTAGCCCTTGAATGGCAAGAGGAAGAGAAAGAAAATAAGGCTTTCACCTAGCCCTGTACTATCTGTAACGGGCATGCTTTAAGACTCCCGTTAGGCCCATCTGATCTCAAACACAAACTGTCTCATTGTGGACGTGAGCCAGCGTCACATTTTCAATTTCTATCTTGGCCGCTTAGCCTGGCAGGGATAAATTCGCCTTTTTCACCATCACAGACTTAATAGAGAGGCTTGGCGTCAAGGAGCAGGCTGGCACCGTGGGGAGGGAGAGGGCTGAGCGTGGATGGCTCACCAGCATGTGCGAAAAACCCCCAAGCACCCATCCTCCCAAGAGCCAGGGGTGCTGGGACTTTATAAACCCTCTACTCATTCGCCTGGACGCATGAATGTGGTCTCCTTCGGGTGTGGCCTCGTAGAAGGCAGGAATCACAGCCATTTGTCCTTTTCATCTTGGGCAGACTTTTTCATCTTATCTCATGAAAAGACCCAAGCTTTGTGGCATCTCTGTAGCACCTCAGCATGGCAAATGGCCCCAGAAAGGACAGTCTATAAGGGGTTTCCGTTTTGGTTCGGAAGTCCCAAGTGATCCGTTTTGGTGGGCGTTTTGATCAAGGGCTGGTCTTTGATGTACAAGGGCTGCAGAACTGAGGCTGACGTTCACACTTCCTTCCCCTGCAGCTCTTCTAACACCTCAAAAGTGAATCATCAAGACCCCCCTCTGCAGGCAAAGGAGAGCCTGCAAGGGGGACAAGGAACCAAGGGAGAATTGTCTGGTTACGGATCAAAGGAGTGAAGGTCCAAGGCTCCATCCCTCCTCAGGGGATCGGGCCTCGGGTCCTCAGCCCATCCCTTTGTCTGACTGCTCCTTTATGCAGTGGACACAGCTCTCTGGGAGCCGCAGCTGTAGCGATGGGCTGGAGAAGCGCTCCGGGTGCCATCTGTGCCACACGGGTAGCCATGCCCGCCCCTCCGTGAAGTCACAGGGGGTGTTTTACAGGTCCCCCCGCCCCACCCCAGTGTCTGTAACTCCCGTTAGTCTTCTAATATAATACTTGGAGGTGGCTGATCTGTCATGTCCAGAATGCGTGTTTATAACCATCTCTTCTCGAGCAAAACAAAATAACACGCAGGTCAAAGGGAGACAGAACCTCTGCGGAAAGTGAGATTTAAATAAAAGTCGGAAATAGATACTTTGAGAAAGGGCACTTTATTTTTAGGAAAGAAAAGGAATTAGGAGAAGGTAATGGTTGCCATGGCGACAGCAGGGCGCTGCGTATGTTCTACAGGCCTGGCTTTAGACGTGAAGTGGGGAACAAAACGGATTCCCCGGTGACTTTCTGAGAAAAATACAGACAGAAATAAAAAGGCTGCCCAGAAACAGTGTCTTACATTAGTTCAACTGCCATTTCACCGCGATTTAATAGGCTCTTTACTCCAAAGCCCTGTATTAACGTCAAACCCCATTTTTAATGTTTGGCACAAAATCCATGTTAAAGGAGAGTCTTCATTTCATTTTCCTTCCCCGTTTCTAATTGTGCTGTAGAAATTGAACTGAGAGGAGCAGGTCCAGGAGCATGGCTTGGAAACCCAGGATTCCTAATTTGAACAAGGAGGCGGTGTTGGCAGCACTTGCAAGCCTTTGCGCTCACCCTGGAAGGACAAACGGAGTTCATTGCTAACGTTTCACGTCTGGAGGTCGCACACAAAAATTATATGTTCTGTCTTCGCTTACAAACTTTGGCGAACTGACCTTCCCGAATCTTCTTTTTCACGTGGTAAAAACTACCCACGGTTCTCTCGCGTCTCCACCACGTCCCCTTCCGCTAATGCCTTTCCTAACACTGCCCTGTCTCTCTGGACGTTGGGTGGAATCCCGCCCTAGTCACAGTCGACGTCCTTCCTCTAGATCGGTGCTTCGCAAGCTGCAGCGCACTCAGAATTACCCGGAGGACTTGCTGAAATGCAATGTGCTGGATCCTGCCCCCAGAGTTTCTGCTTCCAAGGGTATCAGGTGGGCCAAGACTGCATTTCTGACAAGTTCCCGGGGGACGGGCTTGCTCCTAGTCTAGGGACCACACTTTGAGAACCACTGCCCTAGATGAACAGTTCCTACATTTTTGTTAGCCAAGACCCCTTTTCTTTTCTTTCTTTTTACTTAAAAGTTGAAATGTAGTTCATTTACAATGCTGTATTGGTTTCAGGTGTATAGTGAAGTGATTCAGTTTTACGTTTATTTATGAATGTATTCTTTTCCATTATAGGTTATCACGTGATACGGAATATAGTTCCTATGCTATACAGGAGGTAATCTTTTATCTACTCTATATATAGTACAGCATATCTGTTACTCCTGAACTAATTTATCCCTCCCCCCAGTTCCCTTTTGGTAATCACAAGATTGTTTTCTATGTTTATAAGTCTATTTCTATTTTGTAAATGTTGCATTGTTTTAGATTCCACAAATAAAGGATATCATATATCTGTCTGACTTGCTTCACTCTGTATGACAGTTCTGGGTCCATCCATGTTGCTGCAAATGGCATTATTTCATTCTTTTTATGGCTGAGTAATATTCCACTGTATGTAAGTACCATATCTTCTTTTTTAAAAAAATATTTTTTCTTTTTTTTATATTCAAGCTGGTTTTATTTTTTAATTTTTCTTTTATGATATTATACATGTTTCAGTGCCATTCCCCCAAACCGTCCCACCCTCGCCCTCTCCCACAGAGTCCAAAAGACTATTCTATACGTCTGTGTCTCTTTTGCTGTCTCGCATACAGGGTTATTGTTACCATCTTTCTAAATTCCATATATATGTGTTGGTATACTGTATTGGTGTTTTTCTTTCTGGCTTACTTCACTCTGTATAATAGGCTCCAGTTTCATCCACCTTATTAGAACTGATTCAAATGTATTCTTTTTAATGGCTGAGTAATACTCCATTCTCTGTCTTTTTTTTTTTAATTGGGGTATAAGGCAATGGCACCCCACTCCAGTACTCTTGCCTGAAAAATCCCATGGACGGAGGAGCCTGGTGGGCTGCAGTCCATGGGGTCTCGAAGAATCGGACATGACTGAGCGACTTCACTTTCACTTTCATGCACTGGGGAAGGAAATGGCAACCCACTCCTAGAGAATCCCAGGGTCGGGGAGCCTGGTGGGCTGCCGTCTATGGGGTCAAAGAGTCGGACACAACTGAAGCGACTCAGCAGCAGCAGCAGCAGGGCTTCTTTGGTGGCTCAGATGCAAAAGAATCCGCCTGCAGTGCAGGAGACCAGGTTCAATCCCTGGCTTGACAAGATCCCCTGAAGAAGAAAACAGTAACCCACACCAGTATTCTTGACTGGAGAATCCCCATGGACAGAAGAGCCTGGTGGGCTACAGTCCGTGGGATCACAAAGAGCTGGGCGTGACTGAGCAGCTCACACTTTCCCGTGCTTTCTCACTTCACAATGCTGTCTTGGTTTCTGCTCTGCAGATGAAGTGAATCAGCTATATGTGTACATGGACCCCCTCTGTTTTGGATTTCCTTCCATTTAGGTCACCACAGAGCTCTAAGTAGAGTTCCTTGCTCTATAAAGCAGGTTCTCATTAGTAATCTATTTTATAAATATTCAGCTCAGTTCAGTTGCTCAGTCATGTCTGACTCTCTGCGATCGCATGGACTGGAGCACGCCAGGCCTCCCTGTCCATCACCAACTCCCGGAGTACACCCAAACTCATGTCCATTGAGTCGGTGATGCATTCCAGCCATCTCATCCTCTGTTGGCCCCTTCTCCTCCCGCCTTCAATCTTCCCCAGCATCAGGGTCTTTTCCAATGAGTCAGCTCTTCACATCAGGTGGCCAAAGTATTATAGTTTCAGCTTCAGCATCAGTCCTTCCAATGAATATTGATGTCCTTTAGGATGGACCAGTTGGATCTCCTTGCAGTCCAAGAGACTCTCAAGAGTATTCTCCAACACCACAGTTCGAAAAGCATCAATTCTTCAGTGCTCAGCTTTCTTCACAGTCCAAATGTCACATCCATACATGACCACTGGAAAAACCACAGCCTTGACTAGACAGACCTTTGTTGGCAATGTAATGCCTCTGCTTTTGAATATACTATCTAGGTTGGTCATAACTTTTCTACCAAAGAGCGAGCATCTTTTAATTTCATGGCTGCAGTCACCATCTGCAGTGATTTTGGAGCCCCCCAAAATAAAGTCTGCCACTGTTTTCACTGTTTCCCCATCTCTTTGCCATGAAGTGATGGGACCAGATGCCATGATCTTAGGTTTTTGAATGTTGAGCTTTAAGCCAACTTTCCCACTCTCCTCTTTCACGTTCATCATGAGGCTCTTGAGTTCCTCTTCACTTTCCACCATAAGGCTCATGTCATCCACCCTTATATTTGGGGGAAAAAGAAACAATGCCCTGGCTGTAAAGGATGTGGCCCGACTGCTTGGCCTAGACCAGGTGAGAAATGAGAAAGGAATGAAGAAAGAATGGGGACTTTAGTGTGAACTCAGTAGGAGGAGGTATCGCTGCCCATGACCCCCATCCCTGTGACCCCAAAACCTTAGTGGAGTCAACTAAGCTCACACTATACATGGTGTGAGTGGACAGGGTGAGCATGGGTATGTGTCTATGTAAATGGCAATACAGCCTCAGAATAAAGTGGAGTTACGAGGCCGTGTGGGAAACAGAGGGTGCGGTCACCATGGGAACCAAAGCCCCCGAGGTCTGCAGATACCTCAGCGAAGGCTTTGGGCTTTCGCTCACTATGGTCTTGGGAGACCTGAGCCAGGCTTCTCCGAATCTCAGAGGAGCAGCGAGGCCCCAGCTGACCTCTGGCTGTCGTAAATACAAAAAGTGCCTCCTGTGCTGCGGCCGGAAGGTTTGTATCCCCCCAGATTTTTATGCTGAAATCCTGTCCCCTAAGGTGATGATTCAAAATTGAGAAAGAAGTACGTCAAGGCTGCATATTGTCACCCAGCTTATTTAACTTATATGCAGAGTACATCATGCAAAATGCCGGGCTGGATGAAGCACAAGCTGGAATCAAGATTGCCAGGAGAATATCAATTACCTCAGATATGCAGATGACACCACCCTTATGGGAGACAGTGAAGAGGAACGAAAGAATCTCTTGATGAAGGTGAAAGAGGAGAGTGAAAAAGTTGGCTTAAAGATCAGCATTCAGAAAACTAAGATCATGGTATCTGGTCCCATCACTTCATGGGAAATAGATGGGGAAACAGTGGAAACAGTGGCAGACTTTATTGTTTTGGGCTCCAAAATCACTGCAGATGGTGACTGCAGCCATGAAATTCAAAGATGCTTGCTCTTTGGAAGAACAGTTATGACCCACCTAGACAGCATATTAAAAAGCAGAGACATTACTTTGCTGACAAAGGTCCGTCTAGTCAAGGCTATGGTTTTTCCAGTGGTCATGTATGGATGTGAGAGTTGGACTGTGAAGAAAGCTGAGCGCCAAAGAATTGATGCTTTTGAACTGTGGTGTTGGAGAAGACTCTTGAGAGTCCCTTGGACTGCAAGGAGATCCAACCAGTCCATCCTAAAGGAGACCAGTCCTGGGTGTTCATTGGAAGGACTGATGCTGAAGCTGAAGCTCCAGTACTTTGACCACCTGATGCGAAGAACCAATTCATTGGAAAAGACCCTGATGCTGGGAAAGATTGAAGGTAGGAGGAGAAGGGGATGACAGAGGATGAGATGGTTGGATGGCATCAGCGACTCAATGGACATGAGTTTAAGCAAACTCTGGGAGACAGTGAAGGACAGGGAAGCCTGGCGTGCTGCAGTCCATGGGTCTGCAGTCTGTGCTGGCGTCGCAAAGAGTCAGACATGACTTAGCAGCTGAACAACAACGATGCAAGGGTTTGAGAAGCTGGGGCTTTTGGAAGGTGACGAGGTCATGAAGGCAGAGCCCTCCTGAATGGAATTAGCACTCTCACAGAAGAGCCCCAGGGAGATTGCTTGGCCGTTCATGTGAAATTACAGGGAAAAAGATAGCTGTCTAGGGAGCAGGCTCTCACCAGACACAGACATCTGCCCACACCATGATCTTGGACGTCCCAGCCTCCAGAACTTGAGACATACCCATTTGTTACTTATAAACCACCCGGTCTATGTTATTTTGTTATGGCACCTTAAAATACTAAGACATGCTGAGTAAAAATGTATAATTCATTTTGCCTATTTTAAAAAATTTATTTATTTTTAATTGGAGGATAATTGCTTTATAATATCATGTTGGTTTCTGCCATACATCAGCAAGAATTGGCCGCAGGGACACATGTGTCCCCTCCCTCTCGAACCTCCCTCCCACCTCCCACTCCATCCCACCCCTCTAGGTTGTTACAGAGCCCAGTTTGAGTCCCCTGAGTCATGCATCAAATTCCCATTCATTTTGCCTATTTTTAATCATCAAAGACACGAATGTGTCTGGCAAAGAATCTGAGGTCCTGTTCAGCATGAGTTAATACCAAGGCTGACTTAATTCCAGACAAAGCAACAGCACTTGACCTTTCAGATCATCTGTGCAGGCTTTTATAGGGCCAACTCTTTGTTGGTCTTTTTTCTGAAATCCAACGATAGCTCCTGGGACCTCATTATTTCCTTTGAAGGCCTTTGGAGATCTGGGGACTCCTGCGAATGTCTCCCGGGCTGTTGTGAGGTCTTACATGGAGGGTCCTGTGACGATGGGTCCTTGGAGCCCCATGTAGGAGACCTGGTGGAGGAACCGTCAAAATGACCATTTTACTTGATGGTTCTGTTAAGTTTTGTTGTTACTGAGTGCACACAATTACACATATGAAAGCCTTATGCGAGATGGTAAAATGTTGTTTAAATATCTTTCCAGTGGGCACCTACTGTGTGTCCAATGCTTATGGGCACTTTTTAGTTGAGTATTTTCAGCAACCCTGAAAGAGAAGCATTTTATCCCTCTTTTACAGAAAGACACCAGGCTGAGAAAGATTTAATGAATTTCCAAAGATCATTCAGCTGATAAATGGTAGAGCTAGGATTTGAAGCTGGATTGGTCCAACTCCAAATTCCCTGTGGTTTTCTTACAATACAAAAATTAATTAATTCATTAATTAGGCTGCATTAGGTCCCGTGGCAGGGTGTGGACTCTGCAGCCGTGGCTTATGGACTCCAGAGCGTGCAGGCTTAGTTGCTTAGATCTTACTTTCCCACCAGGGACCGAATCCCCACCCACACCTTGCAAGGTGGGTTCCTAACCACTGGGCTGCTAAGAAAGTCCCCCTGCCATTTTCTTATAACCACCCCGCTGCTCCCTGCTTTTCAGACAAATGGGGATGTCTTTCTTATTTCTACACCGTCTGAATGTGACAAGCAACAGTCTGATCTGCTTATATTGTTCAGTGTTTAAAGCCTGCTTCTCACCATCAGCCCCCCAAAGAAGCACAAAGAATTTGCGCTACAATTCCTTTGAATGGTACGTAACATTCCCCAGCTTAAACTCTAAAAGAGGTCTTCTCTGAAATGCTGGTATTTGAAAATGGCTGTTTGCCCCAGGCCTCTGTAATTTTTTTCGGCAATCAGTTCCAACATCACTTTGAAAGTAAGAAAGCTCCACTTGGCTCCCAGTGAATTTAATCTCTCCATTTCCCTCCGGTTGTTTGGACAAGCTAGAATGAAATTCAGATGAGATGCTGGGATAATACCCTTCTTCCGCGTGCCTCGCTCACAGCTGGGTTTCATTTATGTGCCCATAAACCAGCTCCTCTTGGGCCCACGGTAGTGACTAGGAATTGGGAAACCGAGCTAAACCAAAAATAGCAGCCAAACCGTCCCCGTTCTGCTGGGCTCTGAAGCTGGGAAAGCTTGAAGGCAAAAGGAAAAATGCGCAGCTGGGAATGAGGTAGTTAGAGAGCATCACCAGCTCCATGCACAAGAATATAAGGCAATTCCAGGAGGCGGTGGAGGACAGAGGGGCCTTTGGCCACAGGGTCGCAGAGTCGGACACGACAGAGTGACTGAAAACAATAACTAGTGTATAGATGCTTAGACCTTGATCATCAGGAAGATTTGGAAATATTCCAACGGCCACTCACCTGGTTCCTTGCCAACAGCCTCCCCCTACCCCACTCTCCACTTCAGGGTCATTGTCCACGGCCGCCAAAGAGATTTTTCTAGAATGCGAATCTGAGCGAGTCTCGATAAGGGCTTTAAGGACCATATCCCTGCTGACTTTCCCATCTGTGCACCAACAGGTCTTCCTGCCCCCACGTGTTTTGGAGAGGCTGCGCTGGGCCCTGTCCCCTGTCACTCCCCTGCTTAGATCCTGCACCCCCGGGCATGCAGGCAGAAATCCCCGTTCCTCACCTTGGTTGGTCCTGGAGAGTGTCTGTGACTTGCCCCTTGCTGTTGCCGAATGTCATCCCTCTTGCTTCTCTCTGTCCCTCTTTCTACCAGCCAGCCTGGCTTCTGCACTGCTCCAAGCCCACCCAGGGCTTTTGCACCTCCTGTTCCCTGGACCTGGAGTACTCTTCGCCTGGAGAGCTACATGGCTCCTTCCTTCAGCCCCTTCAGGCTATGGGCCCAGTGTCGGAAAGGCCTTCCCAGACCTCGCTTCAGAAATAGCACTGTTGGCACTCTTTTCTTTTTACCTTGATTTTGTGATTTTTTTCATCACACCTGAAATTATGCATATTCGTTGCTTCTTTTTTCTTACCGCTCTCTCCTGCACAAAAATGCAGAGTCCACGAGGGCAGTACCTCTTGACTGTAGACCGCTAGTGCCCCGTAGAAGGCACCATGCCTCCTAAGTGTAAAATGAATTAATCTCCTCCCACACTGCCCTCAGCATCACGCATTCTAGTAAGTCCACAGCACTTACAACCCCCAAATGTGTCAGGAGATTTCACACCACTGGACTTCAAAATGCTCTTTAGGGAATTCCCTGGTGGTCCAGCGGTTAGGACTCAGCACCGTCACTACCGATGTGCTTAACTGAGTCGTGTCTAACTCTTTCAACCCCCTGGACTATAGCTCACCAGGCTCCTCTGCCCATGGAATTTCCCAGGCAAGAATACTGGAGTGGGTTTCCATTTTCTTCTCCAGGGGATCTTTACAACCCAGGGATTGAATCTGATTCTCTTGCGTCTCCTGTGTTGGCAGGCGGATTCTTTACCACTATCACCACCTGGGAAGCCTTGTCTTTCTCTATCTGACATTTTATTTAGCCTAATGCCCTCAAGGTCCATCTGTTGCTGAAAATGTTTCTATTTATAGCTGAATAATGTTTCACTGTAGATATATATATGCGTGCACACACACACTCATATATGTATATGAGACGTTTTCTTTATCCATTGATGGGAACTTAAGTTTTTTCCATATTGTGGCTATTGTAAATAATCTGCAGTGAACACGGGAGTGTAGATATCTTTCCATACAGTGACTTAGTTTCCTTTGGATACAGACTATGTGTTAGTTCTTCTTTCTATCAGAGTCATGCTTATCCTTAACAGCTCTGAGTCACTAGATGGAATTTGGTAATTTATTCCTTTGGTGTCATTCTGCATCCAAGTTGACTGGTTGCTAAATATCTAACCACCCCAGCCTTTAATCACTTTTTTCTCGGCCTTAATATCATTAGAACACTTCTCTAAGGGTTTTAACTAAATTATATGGTGGCCGACATCTGAAATAAAAATATTTCCCTAGTGGTAAACTGATCATTGTTTCTACTAAATTAGATGGTGTTTTATCCTGGAAGAAAATTATTTTCTTTTCAAGGCTAGGCCATCAAGGTAGTAAGAGCAATTGCTGTGGAAGTTCTCATCTGCCCCCTGGGGCACCATGAAGGAAGACGCTGCAAATGAAGGGAGCTTTAATGCAATTTTGTTTAGCACTTGCCTACACCTAGCATTTTCAGAAGTATGGACTCTGTCTTCCCTTTCATTTTCTTGAATAACCTTATCACATCTCTGAAGAACACATATAAATCAATTACTTTCCAAGTGTCCTGCTTCTGCAGAGATGGGTCATATTTATGAAAGCAGTTTCATAGATAAAAGGCTTTCTCTATGACGTGCCAGGAAGTAAGGCCACAATACATTGCCGGGAGAGGCTTCCAGAAACCAACGGCACCTGAGTCCCATGAAAAGCTTTGAGTCCAAGAATGAGGTTGGCGCTTACGCTTGGCCACTGTTTACAGCCCATGTTCTGTATTATTGCTCAAGAGGAATTATTTTGGTAATCTGAAACGCCTCAAAGCTTCCTGCTTTAGCAAGATTCTCCAGTTGCTTTGGAAGTATGTGAAGTTTGCGAAAACCCAAATTTCATTAGCATTGAGAATTTGCATTGAGAACTTCCCCTCTAAATTCCACAATGCCATAAAAATTCTGTGAGTGTTGCAGTCTGTATGTAACCCAGAGCCTAGAATTACTCTTTTACCCAGAGTCTAGAAGGCTTTAAGAAGAACAGACAGTCGAGAGAAGCAGCTCATGAAGATGGTGAGTAAATGGTGACACGCCTCTTCAAGAGCCACAGCCCTCTCCCCCCACCCCTTTGTGGTTTAGGCCCCTCTGTACAGGCAGAGGGTAGGCCTTCGTTATATGAGGCCTCTCGTATAATTCCATCCCCTCTACCAGTATTTAGCTTCAGTTCAGTTCAGTTCAGTTCAGTCGCTCAGTCGTGTCTGATTCTTTGCCACCCCATGAATCACAGCACGCCAGGCCTCCCTGTCCATCACCATCTCCCGGAGTTCACTCAGACTCACGCCCATCGAGTCCGTGATGCCATCCAGCCATCTCATCCTCTGTCGTCCCCTTCTCCTCCTGCCCCCAATCCCTCCCAGCATCAGAATCTTTTCCAATGAGTCAACTCTTCGCATGAGGTGGCCAAAGTATTGGAGCTTCAGCTTTAGCATCATTCCTTCCAAAGAAATTCCAGGGTTGATCTCCTTCAGAATGGACTGGTTGGATCTCCTTGCAGTCCAAGGGACCCTCAAGAGTCTTCTCCAACACCACAGTTCAAAGCATCAATTCTTCAGGGCTCAGCTTTCTTCACAGTCCAACCCTCACATCCATACACGATCACAGGAAAAACCATAGCCTTGACTAGATGGACCTTAGTCGGCAAAGTAAGGTCTCTACTTTTGAACATGCTATCTAGGTTGGTCATAACTTTTCTTCCAAGGAGTAAGCGTCTTTTAATTTCATGGTTGCAGTCACCATCTGCAGTGATTTTGGAGCCCCCTAAAATAGAGTCTGACACTGTTTCCACTGTTTCCCTGTCTATTTCCCATGAAGTGATGGGACTGGATGCCATGGTCTTTGTTTTCTGAATGTTGAGCTTTAAGTCAACTTTTTCACTCTCCTCTTTCACTTTCACCAAGAGGCTTTTTAGTTCCTCTTCACTTTCTGCCATAAGGGTGGTGTCATCTGCATATCTGAGGTTATTGATATTTCTCGTGGCAATCTTGATTCCAGCTTGTGTTTCTTCCAGTCCAGCGTTTCTCCTGATGTACTCTGCATGTAAGTTAAATAAGCAAGGTGACAATATACAGCCTTGACGTACTCCTTTTCCTATTTGGAACCAGTCTGTTGTTCCATGTCCAGTAAGCATGTCACTACTCAGTTGCAGCCACTAAAATATGAGAAGGTTTCTCTTGATACTGAAAGAAGAAGAGGCCTTCTCCCTCATCTGTGGATGTTGTTGTGTGAGGAGCAGCTTGGAGCTGCTGCGGACACTGTGGCCAAGAAGAGACAAAGGTGAAGATAAAAATCATTATGCTGAGGCTGCCCTCCTCAGCAGAACAGAAAGACAGAATGTATCCAGCTCCTTAAAAAAAATTTTTTTTTTAATTTATTTATTTGCCTGCACTGGGTCTTGGTTGCAGGAATGACATTTTGTAAAATTAGTTAATCAATGTTTTATTTTGGGGGGACACTAGGTCTCTGCTGCTGTGCACAGGCTTTCTCTACTTACGGCGAGAGGAGGGCGACTCTCTTGTTGTGGTCCGTGGGGTTCTCATTGTGGTGGCCTCTCTCGTTGTTGAAGCCACAGGCTCTAGGTTCTTGGGTTTCCGTAGCTGAAGGCATGCAGGCTCTGTAGTTGTGGCTTGTGAGCTCTAGAACACGGGCTCAGTAGCTGTGAAACAGCAGCTTAGCTGCTCCGTGGCCTGTGGGATCTTCCCAGACCAGGGATCGAACCTGTGTCTCCTGCCTTGGCAGGTAGATTCTTATCCACTGCACCACCAGCAAGTCCAGCACCTGGGTTTTTTGATCTTTGTCGCAGCACACAAGATCTTTAGTTACAGCATGCAAATTCTCAGTTGCCGTATGTGGGATCTAGTTCTCTGATCAGGGATCGGATCCAGGCCCCTCTATTGGGAGCATCGAGTCTTAGCCACTGGACCACCAGGGAAGCCCCTGTGTCCAGTTTCTTGATGAGCCTTGTTGATTCACTAAACAAACCATTCCTCATATTGTCTTCCCTCCAGACATCTTATTATGTGAACTAACCAATCCCTTTATTATTTTAGTGGCTGGTTCTCAACCTTGTTTTTATGTCAACCAAAACGTCTTTTTAAAAGGTCTTCAGTTGATCTGCATGGACAGCCAGGATTGAGTGTCCTCTGTTTCAAATATTTTGAGTTGGGTCTTCTGTTACTTGTGGGCAATACAATTGCAACCAATGACCTGAGGCAGTCTGCCTGGGTCTTGAGGAGGATGGGTTCGCTGGATGTAGCCACTGTGGTCTTCGATAGGGAGGACTTTATCTCCTTCCCTGACAGCTCAGCTGGTAAAAAATCTGCCTGCAATGCAGGAGACTCCAGCTCTATTCCTAGGTCAGGATGATCCACTCGAGAAGGGATAGGCTACCCACTCACGTTGTTGGCCTTCCCTGGTGTCTCAGCTGGTGAAGAATCTGCCTGCAATGCAGGAGACCTGGGTTTGATCTCTGGGTTGGGAAGATCCCCTGGAGGAGGGAAAGGCTACCTGCTCCAGTATTCTATCCTGGAGAATCCCACGGACTGTGTAGTCCATGGGGTCACAAAGAGTCGGACACAGCTGAGTGACCTTCACTTTCAGTTTTCACTCAGCTCCTTCCAGAGCTCAGTCGATACAGGTTTGGTTCACACGCCGTGCTTTCTATCTTTGCGACGGGACAATTCTCCACTCCTGAGGAGGGACACGCTGTTGTGTGGTGTGGAAAGACGCTTTGTGAAGAGCAGAGAGATTGACAGACACACGGAGACTCTGGTCCTGGGAGTTCACCCGGGGAGCGACTGTGACACGAAGCAACACGTCCGGTTGTAAGCCGCTGTGCCTGATCCCTCTTCCCTGGTGTAGGTCAGTCTGTTTCTATTAAGGGCTTTCAACTGATTGAACGCAGCCACCCACATTAAAGAGGGTACTCTACGTTAGTCAATGTCTAGTGACTTAAATGTTAATTTATCTAAAAGAAAAATCTTCACAGAAACTTCTAGAGTAATGTCCGACCAAGTATCTGGCCCAGTAAAGTTGACACATAAAACCAACCTTCACATTTTCCTCTTGTTCGTCACCTGGAGTCACCCGCATTGAGGTCTGGCTGCTCTCCCAGCCCGCCTGTTGGATCCCTTCCCATTCTCCCTGATAGGATTCATTAGGATGGGTGTTCTAGTGAATTTCTTACACAGCTGATCCTGTTTCGGCATCTACTTCTCAAAATACGTTCATTACTCTATCCCCGGTGCCGGGCCTATAGTACATGCTCAATAAATGTTTGCTAAGTGAATGAATGAATCCCACGAATGTGAGAGCAATTTGGCTGGGACGTATGACACCCCATGACCACTAGGTCGACTCATCGGATAAAAGGGCAGGAGGAGCCTGTCCCCTTCCTCCCTCTCATTTCCATCACATCTTTTTCAAAGTCTTAAGATGGAAGAAAATGATCTGCCCACATGGGAGAGACCCGTGCTCCAGTCAAGAAGGCAGGAATGACCACACTCCCTTCCCCTAAGGCCTCTAGGCTTCAAAGACTCTTTTTCTCTTTGAAATCCCAGAATAAGAATAGGAACTGGGAGATTTATCGGTTGACCACCTGGCCATGGCCTGGGTCTGCTGGCATCCCTGACTCCTGGGTGGAGAGAGGGGATTTTCACACCCAGTTAGTAACCGTCTGTGCCTCCCCGGGCAGCACCGTGTCCAGGGAGCCATCAGGCTGTGGCTAGGTGATCAGCTGACAAGTCGCCCGTATTTAAATTACACGTGTATTTCAAAGAAAGAGTCTTTGAAAGTTAGTCGTTGTTCAGTCACTAAGAAGTGCCAGCTCTTTGAGACCCCATGGGCTGCAACACGCCAGGCTTCCCTGTCCATCACTATCAACCGGAGTTTGCTAAACTCATGTCCAACCGTCCAACCATCTCATTCTCTGTTGCCCCCTTCTCTTCCTGCCCTCAATCCTTCCAAGCATCAGGTTCTGGAAAAGAGTCAGCTCTTCTCATCAGGTGGCCAAAGTATTGGAATTTCAGCTTCAGCATCAGTCCTTTCCAATGAACATTCAGGGTTGATTTCCTTTAGGATGAACTGGTTTAATCTTGTGGTCCAAGGAGTCTTCTCCAGCACCACAGTCTGAAAGCATCAATCCTTTGGTGCTCAATCTTCTCTGAAAGCTTAGAGACCTACACACACACAAAAAGCATAGTTATTCTGTGAGTGTGTGGCTGTGTCCCTCTCATCCAAGAGCTCAGCTGTGGCTTAATTCATAGAGAAAGCTGGTGAGATAGTAGAATCCTAGAAAATGTTGCATATACACTTTTCACATTTTAGTTCAGACAAAAACAAAGATGTGTGCTCATTCACCAGTCTTTCGTATTGAGCCCGGGGTTTTTCTTTGAGACTGCGCTGGCTAGCTCAACATGAATCACACCCAGAATGCGTCAGCTACATCTCTAGTCTCTACATCTTTAAAGTGAGGTGAGAACTTAAAAGACACAGCCAAGCAATCCTGGGGCAAAATGCTCATAATTCTCCCCACTTGTGTATAATGCTCTCACCCACATCTCATTCCACAGCCATTGTTTAGGAACTATGATTTATGAAGTGTTTCCTAGGCTTTAAAGATCGTGTTACTGAAACTCAGGTCTGTCTGCTCACTGCTTGAAAGCCAACACTTGTGAGGCAAGGCTGGTGAAAAGGAAAGTATGCTTTATTCTGGAGGCTGCCGGCCAGGGGAGAGGGTGAACTCAGGTCCAAAGGCCAACTCCCCCCTGCCAATTAGTGACCAAGAGCTTTGAAAGGGTGATTTCAGGGATGTATGGGGGATGAGGGGGCTGAACAGCACTGCGAGCTCTGACAGTCATTTTGGAGTTGGTCTTGTGGTGGCCTGATAGCATATCTTGATTGATTTAAGTACAGCTAATCTTCAGTTCCAGAGTCAGTTTGTTCCCATTTCTTTGAGGCCAGTTCTTGGAATTAATTACCACAGCCTACGCATGGCTACAGTCTGGTCAGCTCAGTACAGTTCAGCTCAGTAGTGTCCAACTCTGCGACCCCATGGGGTAAAACATCTTCCTGTCCATCACCAACTCCCGGAGCTTACTCAAACCCATGTCCATCGAGTTGGTGATGCCATCCAGCCATCTCATCCTCTGTCAGCCCCTTCTCCTCCTGCCCTCAATCTTTCCCAGCATCAGAGTCTTTTCAAATGAGTCAGTTTCGCATCAGGTGGCCAAAGTATTGGAATTTCAGTTTCAGCATCAGTCCTTCCAGTGAACACCCAGGACTGGTCTCCTTTAGGATGGACAGGTTGGATCTCCTTGCAGTCCAAGAGACTCTCAAGAGTCTTCTCCAACACCACAGTTCAAAAGCATCAATTCTTCGGTGCTCAGCTTTCTTTATATACAGTCTGGTCATCCTGTAGTTAACTTCTTTCACCTGTTGGGGGTTTCAGTATCTACAAAACAGCTCAAAGGAGATGAATATTATTTGAGGAGGAAGTAAATGTTCTTGACTTTATTTAATGACTAAACTATTATTATTTGATCTTGTTTGACTGTTTTTCTCCGCTCTTTCATTGTCTCACTTCTCTGATTAAATTTATTCTTTGACTAATGGTTTTCTACAGGCAAAACGCAGGCAGAGGACATGGAGTGGGGGAAGGGCTGCTGTCCTAGGACGGCACCATGGGGTTAAGCTCTGTTCAACTAGTTTTCATAGAAATGAAGCTTTTTCCTTTGCACCCATATTGGATCAGTTTGCATAATATTTAAGTAAATTTTGAAATGAAAATAGCAAATATCACTGCCATAACCCTCTCTGGACAATCCCAAAGGCTCCCTCACCTGTGGGTGTGGGGATTGAATGCACTCATCTGCAGAACCCACTGGCCCTCCAGAGGGACCACAGCCTTAGACAGCAGGGGTTTTTAAAAAAATATAAATTTATTTATTTTAATTGGAGGTTAATTACTTTACAATATTGTATTGGTTTTGCCATACATCAACATGAATCCACCACAGGTATACATGTGTTCCCCATCCTGAACCCCCCTCCCTCCTCCCTCCCCGTACCATCCCTCTGGGTCATCTCAGTGCACCAGCTCCAAGTATCCAGTATCATGCAAAACATTTTTAATCATTTATTTATTTTATGTCTGGCTGCACTGGAGCTTTGTTGCTACGCTCAGGCTTTCTGTAGTTGCGAAAGCAGGGGCCCCTCTCTGGTTGCGGCTTGCGGCCCATTCGCCGCACTGGCTTCTCCAGGTGTGGAGGAGGAGCTCCGGAGTTGTGGCCCATGGGCTTAGCTGCTCTCTGCATGTGGGAACTTCCCGGGCCAGGGGCTCAACCCGGGTCCCCTGCATTGAGAGGCAGATTCTTAACCACTAGACCATCAGTGGGTTTTATGGAGGAAGACAGTTAGTTCAGTTAGGTCTGTTAGGAGAGTTTTCACCTTCCTAAGACTGATCCCATCCTGTGATCAGTGTGGAAGCTTCCTACTATATTTTTCCATTACAAACCCTGGTCCTCGGAACATTCTTGTTCCTGACTCTTTGATTTAGTATCTAGTACAGAAAGGTGTAGAAGTAAAGGTGTAGAAGTGGAGGTACCAGGTCTGACAGTCTGCAGGCTTTAAAGCTGGTATAGGATTTGCTGAATTGTCCCCTACATTAAGACCATCAGCTGTAGATATGAGTGTTTTCCCGCCCCCTTCTGGGTAGCATGGGATAGTTACATCATGTGCATATTTAATTTTGGGGAATTCAGCTGTGTGTGCTCAGCAAACCCTCCCCAAATTAAAAAAAAAAAAAAAAACAACAAGTAAGCAAACAATCATATTTAGCACCAGCCAATACTTCAGCTGAAACTCCCACTTCGTTGGAAAGGCAATCTATGCAGATTTATTGGGAGGAGCGACAGTGATCAATCTGTGCAGGGTGTCACCTAGGTGCCCCTGTTGGTGTCCACAGAGGGGTTTTGGGTCTGGGGGTCCTCCCACTACGCTGGGGGCACAGTCAGGTGCCTGTCTAGACTAACAAATGGGGTATCTCCCCTCTGGGGTCTTCTGGCTCCAGCAGGAAGCAGGCTGCAGCGGCCCCTGTTGAGGAGTCTACTGGCCCCTGGGGTCTTGTCCCTCCACTTCTGTTGCCCCTCCACCACAGTCTAATGAACACTTGCTGAGTCTTCAGAGAAAACCTTCTTTCTGCCAAAAATTGGCTGAGTCCATGTCTGTATTCTCTCAAGCTGCTACAACAAAAACACCGTAGACTGGGTGGCTTACGAGCAGCATAAATTCATTTCTCATAGTCTGGAGGCTGGAAGTCCAAGGTCAGGTGCCATCATGGTTGGGCCCTGGTGACGATCCTCTCCTGAGTTGCAGACCGCAGACTTCCATTGTCTCGGCGTCGGCCAAAGAGCAGAGGGGGGAGGCAAGCTGTCTCCCAACTCTTATAAGGGCGCTAATCCCACCATGAGGGCTCCACCCTCGAGACCTCATCTAACCCTGTTTACCTCCCAAAGGTCCTCCCTCTGCCTGCCACCACACTGGGCACACAGTTTCAATACGTATGAATTTGGGAGTGCCTCGAGAGTGTGTGCTCCTCGATCCTTTGTCTCGTCACAACACAGACTTGGAGGGACGGACATTAAAGCCCCCTTGGCATGTCACAGCTCTCAGGTCTTAGACAGACTGTGTTATAGTTCTCAGGTCTCGAATGGACCATGTTATAGCTCTTAGACAAATCAGTGTTACAGCTCAGTGTTACAGGAGTGTGCATGAAGGAAGAACATAAACATTCAGTTCATGACGGTTCTCTTCAACCACCCCCAAGCTAGCGCCTCAGGGCTTTGGAAACCAAAGCCGGGAGAAGGCTCCTGGGCAGTTTTTCACAACCCTCTTGGGATCTTGGGATGAGACTGGCAGCAAGAGAAAATATCAGCATCGAGAGAGTCATTATTAAAACAAAATTGCCCTGCCCCATATCTCTGGATCACAGCAAGCTGTAAATTCACTACGCTCCTTTAGGGCACTCGGCTTCTTCATGGGAGGTCATAGTGTTAACTCTGTTATCTCTTGGAAGCTATTATTTGAGTGACCTAAAACGAATTTAGGATATTGCAAAGCAATCTTTCATTCAGATAATAATTATACCAAGTTGTATCATCTACAGGCTTTACTGCTTTGAGCTTGTGATGAAATTGACAGAATTTGAATTCTTACTGGTTTACAGCATTGAAAAGGGATAGTGAATAGGGCTCAGGTTTTTTTTTTTTTTTTGAACATCAACTTATTTGTTGATTTTAATTTTAAAATATCCAATTTTATTTAAATTAAATTTGATTTAAAATGTTTAAGCATGAAGACTCAGTGTTAGAGAAAGTGTAACGTGTTAATTTGTGCCTGTGTTTGTATACTTTGCTATTTTGTTCTTCCAGTTTTATTGAGATATAATTGACATACAGAACTGTTTAAGGTGTACAGCGTAATGATTTGACTTACATATATCATGAAATGTTTACCACAATAAGTTTAATGAACAACCATCATATAATACAGATATAAAATAAAAGGAAGAGAAATTCTTTTCTTTGTGATGAGAACTTTTAGGATTTACTCTCAAGAACTTTCATATACAAAATAGAGCAGAGTTAATTATATTGATCATGTTTTACATTATATGCTTAGTACTTATTTCTCTTACACCTGGAAGAAGCCTGTGCATTTTGACCACCTTCATTCAATTCCCCCTCCTTCCACTCCCCACCTCTGGGAACCACAAATCTGATCACTTTTACTGTGAGTTTGTTTGTTTTTGAAGCACAGTTGACCTACAATGCTATGTTAGTTTTTGGTGCACAATATAGCGATTCAGTATTTCTAGGCATTACACAATGAGCACCACCATCTGTCTCCATACAAAGATATGACATCATTATTGACTATTTTCCCCTCGCTGTACATTTCGTTCCTGTGACTCATTTATTTTATAACTGGAAGTCTGTACCTCTTCATCCTCCTCATCTATTTCACTCATCCCTATACCCACGTCTCCTCTAGCAACCACTTGTTTGTTCTCTGATTCTGTTTCACTATGCTTATTTATTCATTGGTTTTTAGTTTATCCATATACGTGAAATGATATGATTTCTTCCTCCATCTGACTTGTTTCACTTAGCAATACCCTTAGATCCATCCATGTTGTCAACAAAGGTGAGATTTCATTTTGTTGCATGACTAATATTCTATTGTATACACATATAATAGAATATTATATATATATATTTATATATATTATTGTTGTTCAGTTGCCCAGTCACGTCCAACTCTGCAACCCCATGGACTGCAGCATGCCAGGCCTCCCTGACCCTCCCCATCTCCCGAAGTTTGCCCAAGTTCATGTCCATTGCATCAGTGATACCATGGTGTATATATACTCACATCCTCTTTACCCGTTCGTCTAACAGTGGACACGTAGGCTTCTTCCATACCTTGGCTATCGTGAATGACGCCATAATGGACAAAGAAGTACACCTTTATCTTTCCAAATTAGTGATTTTGTTTTCCTTAGAAAAACACATAGAAATGGAGTTGCCCAATGGTATGGTAGTTCTATACCACAGAACTTTTTGAGGAATCTTAAACTTCATCCTAAAGAGTATGAAAATTTATCTTACTAACTATATTAATTAATTTAGAGAAGTTTAAATTACTAAGTGGTAAACGATTAAGTTTTTTTTAGAGAAATATTTAATTAAAATACTTTTTAAAGGAAAATAAACAGAGTATGACCATCTGATTGTCTGCTTCTCCCAATCTGGGAGACAGCAAACCAGCACTCAAGGACATCTGAAAAAGAAAACTAGAATATTTCGCAATTTCTTCTTCCATCTTCTGCATCCAATTGAGACAGGTGATATTTCAGAGAAGGAGACCCAGACCAATGCTGCAGCCACGCCTCAAGGCAGTCCGAGCTCTAATTTGGACCAGCTCAGACCATCTGGGGTGCATACTTCTATCTCATTAATTTTGCCCTTGCACAAATGTCTTCCTGGAGTGGGTATGAGAAATGTTTTTGCAGTCAGACAGGCTGGGGCTCCCATTCCAGCTGCGTTGCCTACTGGTGTATAATTTTGGGTAAAGAACAGAGTACCTCTCTGTGAAAAAAAAAAAACCCTGCTTCTGCTGGAAATGACTCATTCCTGCCTCTTAGTGCAGCGTTTGCATCTTACTGTGCAGGGTTATTTGATCACCAGCTTGTCCTCCTCTAGCACCTTGGCAGCAGGAAGTATAGCTGAATCGTGCCTACATCCCTAAGGCACAGCACAGAGCCTGGCACGTGGTTGTGATGTTTGGAGGCACACCTGGAGTTAATGCTCTGCAGAAACTGCCACATCTGTGGGGCAACACTGTTAGTTAGGGTCACTGTTAGTGACCCTAGCTCGGTGACATGGCCTCTGATAGTATCACTGGTGGTGTAGAGATCAAAATAATAGGAGCTAATGAGGCAGATGAGATGAGATGGCTAGACAGCACCACCGACTCGATGGACATGAACCTGAGCAAACTCCAGGAGACAGTGAAGGATAGGGAAGCATGGTGAGCTGCAGTCCATGGGACTGCAAAGAGTTGGACACGACTCAGGGGCTGAACGACAGCAGCAAATGAAGCAGAGCTAAATTCTAGCCTCAGTCCCACTGAGGAGCTGCTTTCCACATGCCTTTCTTTAGCTCAGACTGTGTGATGGGATTCTCGACACTGGTCCCTACTCTGTCTCTCCAAGGAGGAAGCAGTGCCCGTGAGGAGTCTATCTGGGTACCAGAGTACTGTGATAAACAATAAATGCTTTTTTAATTACCCTCTCTTATATCTTATCAGTGGAAGAATACTGAAGTTTGGAGACAGGGGCTCTGGGCAATTGGGTTTGTGTAAGGCTGAGTATGATCTATTGTTAAGATTCACAGGATCTAGCCTCATATTCTAAAACGTAGGTGCTACCCTTCACAACCCCCTCCACATGCAGTCTAGCTCCCAACCATTCTTTAAGCACTCTGGATCAAAATGGAACAATTCTGTAGTGAGTTGAATGGTGACCTCCTCAAAAGATGCATTCAGGTCCTGACCTCCAAAATCTGATGTTATTTGGAAATTGAGTTTTTAGCTGTAATTAAGTTAAGGATCAGGAGATGAGATCATCTCAGATGACCTGAATGGACTCTAAAGCCAATGACAAGTTTCCTCAGAAGACAGAAGACCCAGAGGAGAAGACAGCATGCAGATGGAGGCAGAGGTTGGAAGGACATGGCCGCCCCGGAAGCTGGGAGAGACAAGGAGGATATACTCTTCCCTAGGACACGTAGAGAGATCGAGGCCCAGCCAACACCTTAATTTTGTTCTCCAGAACCATGAAAATAACATTTCTGTTGCTTTAAGCCACCTAGTTTGTGGTAATTTGTCATTATAGCTTTAGGAAATGAATTCACTTCAGAAGTTTCAGTTTCCTTAATTGTAAGATGGAATAATAATATTTTCCACCAGATTTATTGCATAGATTTAAATAGAAACTGTAAGTAATACTCTGTAATGACCTACATGGGAACAGAATCTAAAAAAATGTGGACATATGTATATGTGTAACTGATTCATCTAGTCAAGGCTATGGTTTTTCCAGTAGTCATGTATGGATGTAAGAGTTGGACTATAAAGAAAGCTAAGTGCTGAAGAACTGATGCTTTTGAACTGTGGTGTTGGAGAAGACTCTTGAGAATCCCTTGGACTGCAAGGAGATCCAACCAGTCCATCCTAAAGGAGATCAGTCCTGGGTGTTCATTGGAAGGACTGATGCTGATGCTGAAACTCTAATACTTTGGCCACATGATGTGCAGAGCTGAATCATTGGAAAAGACCCTGATGCTGGGAAAGATTGAGGGCAGGAGGAGAAGGGGACAACAGAGGATGAGATGGTTGAATGGCATCACCGACTCAATGGATATGAGTTTGGGTGAACTCTGGGAGTTGGTGATGGACAGGAAGGCTTGGCGTGCTGCGGTCCGTGGGGTTGCAGAGAGTCGTACACAACTGAGCGACTGAACTGAGCTGAACTGATAACTGATTCACTTTGCTATACAGCAAAACCTAGCATAACATTATAAATTGACTATATTCCAATAAAAATTAGTAAAAAATAGAAAGCCACACACACAGAAAAAAGAAACTACAAGGAAAACTGCCTGTGTCAGTGTTTGACATAATAAGCTCTCAATACATGCTCAGTTGTGTATGGCTCTTTGTGACCCCATGGACTGTAGCCCACCAGGTTCCTCTGTCCATGGAATTTCCCAGGCAAGAATACTGGAGTAGGTTACCATTTCCTACTTCAGGGGATCTTCCTGACCCAGGAATCGAACATGCATCTCTTTTGTCTCCGGCATTGGTAGGCGGATTCTTTACCACCCTTGATATATGGTGCCACTAAACTTTTATGCTATGCTCTTGACATTTGTGGAAGGTCATTTGAAGACCTGTACTGGGGATGTTAGTTCAATGCCTTACAGGAATCTGGATAGCCCTCTCAGAGTTAATCTTGGAAAGAAACATTTGATGAACAGCAAAGAAGTCAAAGGTTGCCCCCAAAAGACAAAAATCTTCTGAGTTAAGAAAGACATGAGCTATATTGATTAACTGATAGTAACTTCATTAAAGAATGCAATGACTGAAAGGGAGTTTGAGCAGCCACAGGGGCCTAAAAGAGAAGAGCAAAGCGAGAAATGTTGATCGTGCATATTTAGACTCTGTCTAGGGGACAAGGCTTTCAGCCAAAATATTTCTATGAGTGCCAATCTCTAGGGAAAATGGTCGTTTCTATGTGGTCCTGGGTGGCCTTGATGCCATTAAGCATTTAGTCTCCACTTAACGTCCCCGAATGCCTTGTTCTCCAAGCAGTCTTTGGATTTCCATGTGGATCTGCCCATGGGGGAATGAACTAATTGTAGGGATTTTGAGGATTTCAGATCCCTGAGATAGAGGTTTCTCATGACACACTCAAAGTGTGGCTCTGAAGGGGGAGGAAGGTAGGAGAGGGTTTTATTGAGAGTTTGGGATTAGTAGATGCAAACTGGTACACCTAAAGTGGATAAAGAGCATGGTCCTACGTATAATAGCACAGGAAACGCTATGTTCAATATCCTGGGATAAACCACCGTGGAAATGAAAGTGAAAAACGATGTATATGTGTGTGTGTGTGCGTGTGTGTATGTGTGTAGAAATGAGTTACTTTAATGTAGAGCAACAATTAATACAACACTGTAACTCAACTCTACTTCAATAGAGAGTAAATTTGAAAAAAAGCGTGGCTCTGGACGAAGCTTCGGCTTCCCAACTGTCTTAACTAAGAAAGCGCAGAGGATGCCAGTGACGGCGCTCTCAGCCTCGGTGACAATCCTTCCCTTGTTGTTGGTCCCCGTCTCCGTCTCACACGTGTGTCAGCTAGGCTGCGTCAGACTTCTAGGACTTGGTCATGACGGCAATGACTCGGCTCTGGTATTTCTGGTTCATTCCTTGTACCGATTCCCACAGAATCCCTTTTCACGTTCTCTGCAAAACTTAGCAAGACTATTCAGTTATGTCTTTCACTCTTTCCGATACCCATGGTGACCATGTTTTCTAAAACAGAGATTGGACTTGCATGGGTGATTATCTGCATGGAAAACTGTGCGATAGAATAGTTAATAATGAGAACACTTTAAAAAATGCGGAACCTGTGGCTATTATGGTTATATGTGGTGCCAGTGAGAGAAACATTATAGAATTCAATTCTGGGATGTATTGTGCCTCTACTGAGCAACTGATAACATTTGCTTCTTTAGTAAAAATAATTCTTTCCTTATTTTTCTGGCTATCAAGAAGCTCAGTGTTAAAGCTGCTTTGGAATTACAGTAACTGCATCAATTCTTTTCCTTTTCTTGCTCCCCGTTTTCTAGCTCTCCACCTCTGATTATACCTCAGTTTAAGCTGCTTAGAAGGATGTCTAGCTACTCATGACCGAGACTGGTTGGTTAACTCCATATCCGTTCTCTTACTTTTTATTAACGTAAGTTCCCTATTGGAGAGGTGTGGCCACGTGACTAAGTTTGGCCAATGAGGTGTAAGGGTTAAGTTTCGTGCGCCAATTGTAGGAAGGCTGCTTAAAGGTGCTGACCCATTGCAGGGGGCTTCTTGCGCGTTTCCTCTCGTCGTCTGTTGACTGAGCAGCTTTCCTGGCACACCAGTATCCGCCTGAGATGGTTTGTTTCTCAGTCGCTCAGTCGTGTCCGACTCTTTGCAGCCCTGTGTCCTGCGGCACGCTGGACTGCCCTGTCCTTCACCAGCTCCTTCACCGCAGCCTTAGACCACGGAGCACCCCAAGGACAACCTGCGGGTGATGGAGCAGAAAGACGGCCCGGTCCCTGCTGCCTGGAAAGTCACCCGGGCAGCAGGGCTCACGAAGGTCGGCTCTGACTGACCCAGCTAGAAGTTTTCCTTATGTGAATTAGAAATAAACGTACTTTATTGAAGCACTCTTCTTTGAGAAAAGAGTTGTTACTATTTATTCATTTATGGCTGCGCTGCGTCTCCATCGCTGTGCGGACTTTTCCCTAGTTGCGGCCTGCAGGTGCTCATTGCAGTGGCTCCTCGTTTGCAGAACGTGGCCTCAGTAGTTGTGGGGCATGGGCTTAGCTGCCCAGTGCTATGTGGGATCTTAGTTCCCAGACCAGGCATTGAACCCGTGTCCCCTGCATTGGCAGGCAGAGTCTTAGCCCCTGGACCACCGGGGAAATTCCTGTTGAAGCACTCTTATTTGGCGTTTTAAAATAAAATTGCTACACGATCTTTTTGCAGTGCTTCCCAGAACCCTTTAAAAATGAATTTCAGATTCAGCTCATTTTAAGAGACAGATTCCCCCTCAATTTAGCGAAGATTATCCTAAAACTTTTGTGTGATGTAGTGATCAGACAAAAATTTAATTTTGCGTATAGAGATGTATCCTTTATTGTGTGTGTGTGTGTGTGTGTGCGTGTGTGTGTGTGTGTGTGCGTGCGCACGCGCGCTCAGTCACTCAGTCACGTCCAGCTCTGTCCAGGGGACTTGTCAGGCAAGATGACTGGAATGGGTTGCCATTTCCTACTCTAGGGTATCTTCCCAATCTAGGGATTGGACCGGCATTTCCTGAGTCTCTTGCACTGGCAGGCGGATTCTTTATCACTGAACCACCTGAGAAGCCCCATCCTTTTTTGTGGGCTGGTTCAAATTCTTGGAAGGGGATAGAGTATAAATAAACAAGCAATTGGAGTAGGAAGCCAAGTGGAAAAGTACTGCCAAGTAGTAGCCTCCATCCATCTTCTTTAATGAAAAAACTTGAAATTAGCATATAGTACTTGTATGTAAAAGAAAGTGTCTAATGAATATTCTATCAAGAATATAGAATATCCCCATAGGATCTATTGATATCATTCACCTGCAGAGAAAAATTACTTTTTCATAGATTAAACCAAGGAAAAATACTAGCCGACTCTGTCCAAAGTGTCATAAATTTTGTATTAGTGAACTAATGAGATTTAATAAAATCCAAATTAAGTCTTACAGTACTTGGAAAGAATTTTTCTTTCCTCTCAACCCTAGGTCTTTCTACTCATCTTCAAAGGAAGCATTAATGAGAAGCAATAAATCCCAGCATGATCGTGATTAAATTTCATGAATTATACAGAGGTACTTTTGCAAAATGGTAAATTCAATCAGTAGAACAGATATTTTTCTTTCTCAGCCAAATTAAGGGCCAAATGTGTCTCTAGATCTTGGCATAAATAAAGACATTTTGATTTTCCTACAACTGAGTATGTTTTAAAGGATGAATACCTTCCAAATAATTTTGCAAAATTATAATTAGTGTCTTTGAAAATAGGACCTTGCAGAGATTTCCCTGGTGGTCCAGCGCATGAGACTTCACTTTCCGATTCAGAAGCTTTGGTATCCAGTCAGGGAGCTGGAACCCCACATACCTTGTGGCTGAAAACCAAGGGGCAACACTAGCAAATTCAATAAAGACTTTAAAAAACAGGCCACGTCAAAAAAACTTTAAACATTAAAAAAAATAGGACCTTTCTTCCCCTGCTTTTCTCTCTCCTGTTATTCCCATCCCTAACACACACATGTACATACTGGAGCACGGGGGTGGTGTTTGGGCAATATTGAAAGATAATCACAGCACTGAATATAAAATGCAGCTTAGAAATTCTGGATTCTCTGTTTTAAATGAGAAGCACCAGCTTGGAAATAATGTCTCCCAGTCACTGTAGGCTTTCCAGTGTGTTGGCAATGAGAAACAGCAGCTTGCTGACAGCATTTTAGATGACCTACATTTGTGCGGAGAGCCATGTGGTCCAGCCCAGCAGGATTAGAGAGGGGGAGAAGGGGCTCTGGCGCTGGCTGCTTGTCGGGACAAGCCGACTCCAGCTTGCTTTCCCCATCTCACCATCTGCGTGACTGCTGATTCATTAGGCAGGTGTCTCTCCTGCTGCTGGAAGGAACATTTGTTCCCTATAATTTGCCATTTTTCCAAACGGTTAAGGGAAATTGGACTCACTCCTGGATACCAGAGGCAGGCAAGACTGGGAAGGAGGTGGGTGAGGTCCTGCCAGCTTTTCCCTGTGTAAATGCCATCTGTGGGGTCAAGGCTCCAATGGCTAATGGCTTTCTAGCTCACCTAGCACGGACACGCACAAGAGCCACCAGCAACCAGCGAGACATTTTGGGAACAGACCTAGTTTAAAGGTTGCGTCCTGTTGGCCCATATTTATCAGATTATGCATCTGAATGTTAATTCGGAGAATGCTGTCGCTGTGTTCGAGGTTTAACTAGATTACTCAGAGCATGCGTCTTATAAGCTCAGTCACTCAGTCGTGTCCGACTCTTTGTGACCCCGTAGACTGCAGCGTGCCAGGCTCCTCTGCCTGTGGGGACTCTCCAGGCAAGGACACTGGAGTGGGCTGCCATGCCCTCCCCATGTCTTATAATTACAACCAAATCACTGTAACTCAGAAGCCAGGGAGTGGCAGGGGACAAAGCCCACACGTTTCCAAGGAGAGCACTGGATACAGAGCACCTGACCTCCAGCAGAGTCAGAGACCCCTGTGACATCTCAATGTGGCCAACGCTCTCCATTTTGCCTGTAGCTCTCTTCCTGCCCCAGTTCTGGTCCTGTTACTCTTCTCAACAGCCAGACACAGGGCATGGCTCAAGATGAGCCAATTATAGTACCCTGGACGCAGTGATTGGATTCAGAGGTGGCCAAATTGAGACGGAGTCCTTGCCCATGGCCTGGAGGAGCCATTCACTTATTTACTCATTCACAATTTTTTTTTTAAACACCAAGTCCTCCATTCAGAGAGAGGCACTATTTTGGATGCTAGGAAAGTACAATGAGCAAGACAGATGCAATTCCTCTCTTTGTTTCCATGTTTCCATGACTGCCGGGCGGGATAAGGAGGCAGGCAATGAACAAGTACCTGAGTCAGGTGGTTGGTGAACATGTCAAGTATTAGGGCAACTACAAACAGTGATGGCAGTGAGCAAAGCTAACGCCCGAGAGGAGTGGGAACCGGGGCAGGGCGGCGGGGGCCCCCCGGGAGCCTGGCCTTGCTGGCTCTAGCCGTCCCGTATAACCCCAGACCCACCCCGGCTTTTCCTGGGTTTTTGTATCATGAGTCAACACCTTCCCCTTGGGGACAAAGCCAGCTCAAAGTCTCCACTCATACCTTCCCTACTCACTCTGACACCACTGATATCCCAGCTGAAGAGCGGCCGTTCAGCTGGCAAGGGCTGACGTGGCTGTGGGCTAGGCGCTGTGGCTGTTCAAAGACAAGCAGGTTATGCTCACTCCCCTCAAGGGCCCTGAACTGGCTGGGAGCTAGGCAACGGGCACAGATGCATATGAACCATCTCAGCGATTGGGTCCACCACCATACCTGCTCCTTCCCAGGTTCCCTCTCAGTGAATAGTCCTACCACCCACCAGCTTGCTCAGGCTAGAAATAGCACTTGGATCTTCCACTGTTTTGGATAACTTGTGATGAGATTTTCATTAGCAGAGGTATGGGTAGGGGAGAGAATTCTTGAAATGTTAGCATTGGAAAATACTTTGAGGTCACTCAGACCAACCACTTCACGGTACCAGTAAGAAACCTAAGTACAAAGGGATTAAATGCCTTATTGGAAATCACCATAGTTAATTAATTCCAAGTGATTCCTCATTCCAAATTGATTTAAGGTACCTTAACTGGAAAACTCAGACTGGAAAAGGTCAGTTTTCATTCCAATCCCAAAGAAAGGCAATGCCAAAGAGTGCTCAAACTCACACAATTACACTCATCTAACACACTAGTAAAGTAATGCTCAAACTTCTCCAAGCCAGACTTCAGCAATATGTGAACCGTGAACTTCCAGATGTTCAAGCTGGTTTTAGAAAAGGCAGAGGAACCAGAGATCAAATTGCCAACATCCGCTGGATCATGGAAAAAGCAAGAAAGTTCCAGAAAGACATCTATTTCTGCATTATTGACTATGCCAAAGCCTTTGACTGTGTGGATCACAATAAACTGTGGAAAATTCTGAAGGAGATGGGAATACCAGACCACCTGACCTGCCTCTGGAGAAACCTATATGCAGGTCAGGAAGCAACAGTTAGAACCGGTCATGGAACAACAGACTGGTTCCAAATAGGAAAAGGAGTACGTCAAGGCTGTATATTGTCACTCTGCTTATTTAACTTCTATGCAGAGTACATCATGAGAAACGCTGGGCGGGAAGAAGCACAAGCTGGAATCAAGATTGCCAGGAGAAATATCAATAACCTCAGATATGCAGATGACACCACCCTTATGGCAGAAAGTGAAGAGGAACTAAAAGCCTCTTGATGAAAGCGAAAGAGGAAAGTGAAAAAGTTGGCTTCAAGCTCAACATTCAGCAAACGAAGATCGTGGCATCTGGTCTCATCACTTCATGGCAAATATATGGGGAAACAGTGGAAACAGTGTCAGACTTTATTTTAGGGGGCTCCAAAATCACTGCAGATGGTGATTGCAGCCATGAAATTAAAAGACGCTTACTCCTTAGAAGAAAAGTTATGACCAACCTAGGCAGCATATTCAAAAGCAGAGACATTGCTTTGCCAACAAAGGTCCATCTAGTCAAGGCTATGGTTTTTCCAGTGGTCATGTATGGATGTGAGAGTTGGACTGTGAAGAAAGCTGAGCCCTGAAGAATTGATGCTTTTGAACTGTGGTGTTAAAGACTCTTGAGAGTCCCTTGGACTGCAAGGAGATCCAACCAGTCCATTCTGAAGGAGATCAACCCTGAGATTTCTTTGCAAGGAATGATGCTAAAGCTGAAGCTCCAGTACTTTGGCCACCTCATGTGAAGAGTTGACTCATTGGCAAAGACTCTGATGCTGGGAGGGATTGGGGGCAGGAGGAGAAGGGGACGACCAAGGATGAGATGGTTGGATGGCATCACAGACTCGATGGACATGAGTTTGAGTGAACTGCGGGAGTTGGTGATGGACAGGAAGGCCTGGCGTGCTGCAGTTCATGGGGTTACAAAGAGTCGGATACGACTGAGCGACTGAACTGAACTGAACTGCAATCTGAAAGACTAATTGCAGAGTACTTCTTTAAGACACCTTTCATCAGTATTATTTACACAGACTAGGCTTTTGATACGAATCAGGCAGCAGGGAGTTCAAGGGTGTGCCTGATGAGCCCTGGCTGCCGTATACTATGGGATGAATTAAATGCTGAGCCCTACTCAACCTCAGGTGGCGGACGTGGTGCCTTTGGTAAATGTGGAGCCCTTCCACCTCCTCACATCCCACTGTAAGTGGGTCCCCCTGGATATGGATGAGACTTTGCTTAAAATACACGTTCGGTTCCACACGACGCTGGGAAAATCAGTAACTGAGGGTCTCTGTTTTCTGCTGCAGAAAACAGCTATGGTCATTTTAGCTTAAGAATGTTCAAATTAGGACCCCTTCAGTCATAAAAAGGGCTTCCCTAATAGCTCAGTTGGTAAAGAATCCAGGAGACCCGTGTTTGAGTCCTAGGTTGGGAAGATCCCCTGGAGAAGGGACAGGCTACCCACTCTAGTATTCTTGGGCTCCCCGGGTGGCTCAGCTGGAGAAGAATCTGCTTGCAATGCAAGAGACCTGGGTTCGATCCCCAGGTTAGGAAGATCCCCTGGAGAAGGGAAAGGCTACCCACTCCAGTATTTTGGCCTGGAGAATCCCATGGACTGTATGGTTGCAGAGTTGGACACAACTAGTGACTTTCACTTCACTTCAGCGATAAAAAGACTTCCCCTGTGGCTCAGTGGTCAAAAACTGCCTGCAGTGCAGGAGCCCCAGGAGAAGTGAGTTCAATCCCTGGGTCGGGAAGATCTCCTAGAAGAGGGTGTGGCAACCTACTCCAGTATTCTTGCCTGGAGAATCCCATGGACAGAGGAGCCTGGCGAGCTATAGCCCATAGGATCACAAAGACTGGGACATGACTGAAGCGACTTACCACGCCATACAAACAAAACGCTCATTAAATACAGAATAAATACATAATATTAGGCAGTTAAATTCTGCAAGATAAACGAATTGCAAGATATATGAACATGCAAACAAATGAATTGACCTCTTCTTCTTTGTTTTCTTTTTGGCCACATGGCATGGCACAGGGGATCTTAGCTCCCCTGACCAGGGGTCGAATCCAAATGCCCTGCACCGGGAGTGCAGAGTCCTAAGCACTGGACTGCCAGAGAGGCCCTTGAACTGACTTTCTATTTGGAGTGGAAAGCTATGAAGAAACTAAAGTTTGAGGGGATCTACTCAAAATCAGAATACTTATTTTAGAGTGGCTATTTTATGTCATTATTTTCCACTTATTTGTCCATAGGACAGATAATTTACCTCTAAGCTTCACTTTACCCTTCTGTACAATGGGTCAGTAATATTACCTATGTTACAGGGCTGTTGGGAAGAACAGATGAGCTAATTCATGTAAAGAGTTTAGTATAGTCTCAACAAATATTAACATTGTATTATAGAAGGATTGTCGTTGTTTAGTCGCTAAGTCGCGGCCGACTCTTTGTGACCCCATGAACGGCAGCATGCCAGGCTTCCCTGTCCATCACCAACTCCCGTAACTTGCTCAACCTCATGTCCATTGAGTCAGTGATGCCATCCAACCATCTCATCCTCTGTCATCCCCTTTTCCTCTTGCCTTCAATCCTTCCCAGCATCAGGGTCTTTTCCAATGAGTCAGCTCTTTGCATCAGGTGGCCAAAATATTGGAGCTTCAGCTTTAGCATCAGTCCTTCCAATGAATATTCAGGGTTGATTTCCTTTAGGATGGACTGGCTTGATCTCTTTGCAGTTCAAGGAAGCTGTTTATTAAACTCACTCTTTACTCATGACAAAATCTGGTAATCAGAATACAGGAGTTTGGATTCTGGGACACAGGGATGGAAATGCATCTAACTCATGCTAAAAAACTCTAGGCACTAAGCAAATTCTAGCTAAAGTCAAGAATAAAACTAATCATCTGGATATTGTGGGACGTTGTTATCAATTCAGCAACAATGGGGTGACAAAGTTGAGTGGGACACCATCTCTGCTTTTGGTGTCCTTCCATGTAGAAGGAAGGCAATAGATTAGAAAACAGAGGTCTTTCCCTACAGAGAGAGTTTTCGTAATTGAATAGGATATTGCCCGGAAGGTCAGTGAATTAAGCCACACAATTTGCATTACCCTGATTGCTGTTGGTAACCACAGGCTCGTCGAAGGGCATTAGTTCTTGATGAGCAGGGTGACAGGTACCAGGAACTCAGGGCTGGGATGCACAGCCGAGTGAGCGCCTTTTCCTTTGCATACCTGTTCATGCTTGGGTTCTTTTGTTTACATGTGTTAGAATTTTGATGCCAGAAAAGTTGCAAGATCAAGGCCAAAATGATCGAAGTTGGGGAGACTCATGGGTGTGTGGCTTATAAGGCAAATGAGACGTTTGGACTCAGTCTTGTCTTTCTTGAGCAAGCAGTTCGATATCTCGGCTTGCGGTTACACAGTCTGGTAGCTATGGCTGTTGCGCTGTACTAAGTCGTGTCCAACATGCTTCAGTCATGTCCAGCTCTTTGAAAGCCTCCGGACTGTAGCCCGCCAGGCTCCTCTGTCCATGGGATTCTCCAGGCAAGAATACTGGCGTGGGTTGCTGCGACCTACTCCAGGGGATCTTCCCGAACCAGGGATCAAATACTTGTCTCTTACACTTCCTGCATTGGCAGGTGGGTTCTTACCACTAGTGCCACCTGGAAAGCCCCTGATAGCTATATATATACACACACACATATAAATGCCAGATGTGTATATATATATATATATATATATATATATATATACACACACACACACACACACACACACACACACACAGGAAGTCCCTGATACAGTGCTTAATTCTTCAGTCATGTCTGACTCTTTGCAATCCCATGGACTGTAGCCCTGTCAGGCTCCTCTGTCCATGGGGATTCTCCAGACAAAAATATTGCAGTGGGTGACTATTTCCTTCTCCAGGGGATCTTCCCAACCCAGGAACTGAACCCGAGTCTCCTGCGTTGCAGGCAGTATTCTTTACCATCTGAGCCACCAGAGAAGCCCAATAGGTATACAGCACCGGAAGGAGATCAGTCCTGAATACTCACTGGAAGGACTGATGCTGGAGCTGAAACTCCAGGACTTTGGCCACCTGACGCAAAGAGCTGACTGACTCATTGGAAAAGACCCTGCTGCTGGGAAAGATTGAAGGCGGGAGGAGAAGGGGACGATAGAGGATGAGATGGTTGGATGGCATCACCAACTCAATGGACATAGTTTTGGGTGGACTCCGGGAGTTGGTGATGGACAGCGAGGCCTGGCATGCTGCAGTCCATGGGGTCACAAAGAGTCAGACACAACTGAGCCACTGAACTGAATTGAACCCTCATTATTGAAAATCCTGCAGGAGCACTAGCTTTGGTACAGTGAGCCTTGAATATCCTAACCTCACTCCCTTTCATCTCTTTTCCCATCAATGGGTTTTAAAATTCAGTTTTGATTAAATAAATTTTCTTAGGAACCCAATTATCTTTTTATGGCAAATCAGACTGTTGAAATTCCCGGTGCAGGAACTGCGACAGCAGAGGAAGGCATCAAAGGATGGCAACCCCAAAATACTTCTGCCTCGGGGTGTGTGGGTGGGTAGGAATGTCAAGAGGAGTGAGAGAAAATAGGAGACGCTTGAGTTGGAGGCTCAGGAGCAAGCATCCGTTTCCCAAATGAAGGGAGTTGGGGGGGCAGCTCCTGACTGACGAGAGGAACAGCTTGGACGTATAAAGCCCGGGGAGGCGGAAACGAGCATCAGGGGCAGGGGCTGGTGACGGGTCAGGCTAGTTAGCGTTCGCTGGACAAATGCAACCGAATGGATAATAGGTACTGTGCCCGGCAAGGGCAACTGAAGGCAAATGACAGAGGCAGTGGCCGTAGAAATGCACGCAACATTCTGAAGCAGCTATCCTCCAGTTTAAAGAAAGAAAAAAAGAAAGGGCAGGAACGGCGGGCTGGACTAGGGCAGAGCGGGAGGCCCCGTGCAGTGTTGCTCGAAAGTCTGCATTTTCTTCTGAAGACAGGGTGGCGTTCAGTGAGGCTTTTAAGCAGAGGAACAGCGTGATGAGGACCAAATGCAGAACTGTCGGGGACGGGTCACAGAGAAGGGTCACTGAGGGGTCGCACAGCCCCGGCTGCAGGAGCCGGGGGAGAGAGAATGCCAGCAGAGCTGTCGGGGATGGGTCACAGAGAGGGGGCACCAAGTGGACGCACAGTCCAGGCTGCAGGAGCTGGGGGCAGGACTGATGTGGGATTTGGGGGGACTCCCTTGATATAGCTGACCCTCTTTCCTGGACCCATTTCCCCAGCTTCCTAACTCTTCTTGTTTTCATCTGCTCTAATTTGAAAGGAATTAAAAAAAAAAAAAAAAAACCCACAACCTAGAAAGCTAAATTGTACTGACTCTGTCTCTCTCAGAGCTGATATTCCTTTAGCAAAGATAATGGCTTCTTTTAGTTTATGAGGCCTTTCTTGTCTTTTTCCTTCTAAAGATTAAAAATAGAAAACAGATTAGAATCCTGAGACTGAATCCTAAAACGGATTTCTCCTCCCTCGCCACGGGGTGATGGATTTAAAGGGCCATGGGATCTAGACACTGCCAAGGGGTGCTGTCTTTGGCTGGAAGCCTTCTTTTTTTAGCTGAGCCCACTGGAAGGAGAGGTGACCACGTGTTCTTTTGCAGAACTGCTGGGCCATTGCTGTGAAGCAGGCTTGCTCTGTTGTGCAGAGCAGACCTGTCCCTAATCGCTTCTATTATTATTTCAGGTTAGGTGGGGGTGGGGTAGGGAGGAAAAAAGAGCCAAGTCTATTTTGGCCTTTGCTTCAGAAATTAACTTGGTTTCCAAGAAGATGTCTGTTCCATTAACTTCATCCTCTCGGGGCCCCCCAGAACTGCAGCGTCTCCTTTCTGCCCCTTTCCAATGCTCCTCTGCCCTAGAACTGCAACCCACTTTATGCGGCTCTGCTGGACCGCACCCTCCCAAAGGTGACCCCTGAGACCACCACGTGGGGGCCCCTGGCTGGGGACTCTAAGAGGACCTTGGCGCTCACATGGGGCTAGTAACTAATCCGGCCTGCAAATAACGAAACTCATCTGAAAATCTCTCGTAAGCCTTCTTAGCCCTGGACCTTGGGATATTAACTGCAGGATAGGGGTTGGGGAGAGGGGCGTCAGAGGCTCTGGGCCATTGAGCCTTAGTCAGCATGTTGATTACAGAGCCAGCCCCTTCAGACTCCAAAGCTGCTGGAGGGGATGTTCAGACGGTGTCTGTGGTTGGCAGCCCCGGCTCCTCAACACGGGAGGATGGCGGGACACGTCAGCATGCTTCAAGCCTCCTTTCGCATCCTTCCCAAAACCGCTGATAAAGCCACAAGTTATCATTATCTGTTATTGCAAGAAGATGTTATTTTAAAAATAAGTTGCCATTGATCTTACTTCTAGAATTCCTTTGAGATGTTATTATTATTATTTCAGTTATGCTCCCTGGTAGCTCACCTGGTGAAGAATCCGCCTGCAATGCAGGAGACCTGGGTTCCATCTGTGGGTTCACAAGATCCCCTGGAGGAGGAGCTGGCAGCCCACTCCAGTGTTCTGGCCTGGAGAATCCCAAGGACAGAGGAGCCTGGCGGGCTACAGTCCACGGGGTCACGAAGAGTAGGACACGACTGAGCGGCTAAGCACAGCACATTTATACTCAGAGATAATTTTTTAAAAAATGTATGCCCTTAGGACCAAAGACTTTTAGAGCCAGAAATAGTGGATTAGGGATTGTAATAGCAATTGGGTTAATTGCAATAAACAGGTGTAATAAACAATTGGGTTTGTTTTCCTCCACCTGGCACCCCTTCCTCCTGAAGAGGAAAAGTTAAAATTTTACATAGCCTCCTGCTCTCTCAGCCCCTGTAACTCAGCTTGCTCCTTGCAAAGTCCGGATCACACAGGTCATATAGTCTCCGAAAGCGGGGACTTGGAATAGTAGAAACTGGAGCTTGTCTCACTCACCTTGTCCTGCTCTTTGCAGTCACCCGGCCCCTGCAAACCTGTTTAACCTTGCCTGTCCATGTGAAGGTCAGGCATCTTCCTCCCCATCTTGACTGCTGTTCCCGAGAGCGTGAAACCCCTTAGTTTAAGCCAGCCTATTAGCAGCTAGTGTTGCCCACTATAGTAGGTCTATAACCACTCGGTAACCCCTTTGTTCGGGGCTCAGAGCTTGGAGCGTTAACCTGAGTTCTCCAACTCTCCGAGTGTGGTGCTTGGCTTCTGCAGTACCCCCTTTTGTCGTAATTGATCCCTAACTTCCTTTTGAAAACCATTACCTTCCCTCATACCCCAGCTCTCAGTCCCCAAGGCAACTTTCAGGCCTTTCTTGCTCCTAAATCTCAGATCTGTTTGGGGAACAAAGGACAAAAGGGGCTAGCTTTCACAACCTCCCTTCCAGCCAGAGGGGACCGTGAGACACAGTTCTGGCCCAACAGATCTAAACGGAAGTTAGGAGGGCTTCTGGGAAGGCTTCTGCTTTTCATGGCAGAAGGAGACGGATACACTGGAACAGCCCTTCCCCTTCTTCCCTTGATGTAACCGAGAGCGCAGCGCTCTGTGGAGAAAGGCCAAGGAACCACAGCTCATTGACCCTTGATTTAACCCCGGTGCCTGCTTGCCTCTAGAAGTACTATTGTGTGAGAGAAATAAGCACATGCTTGTTTAAGCCACTGTTAACCAGGCATTCCGTTCCTTGCCGATGAGTGCATTTCTTATTGACACAGTTACACCAACGGGAAACCAGCTACAAAAGAACTGCATTCCCAGCAGAGCAATTCACCCGAAGGTCCATCTCTCCCGTGTTTCTGGAGGGCATCAAGGAGATCAGAACCCAAGGCAGCCTCTAGTCAAGGGGTTCATCCCATTGCCAGAGCAGGAAGCTAACTTTTCTATCCCCGTCCCACAGGACATGGTAAATGCCCGGGGTTAACGACCATTGCTTTTGTTTCCCTTTTGCAAGTGAATGTTCTAGTAGCAGTTTTGGGGCTGCTCTCATGGGTCCAGTGCTCTTGCCTGGAGAATCCCAGGGACAGAGGAGCCTGGTAGGAGGCCATCTATGGGGTCGCACAGAGTCGGACACGACTGAAGCGACCTAGCAGTAGCAGCCCATGGTTCAGTGGTAAAGAATCCGCCTCAACATGACTGAGCAAGCATCCTATCTTTTATCCACTGGTGTCTATTGGGTATGTTGGTGGGTGGTTAACCATGGTATTTACTCAAAGGCTGCAGACCCTGAGGAGCCACATGAGATCTAATGGAGAGGAACACACATCACCAAGAAAGCCTAGAATTGCCGGGATGCAGCAACTAGAAAAGACTTTGGTTGTCTCTCTGGAGAATGAGATGACTGACTTTACTGCTGCACACGAGCTGTAGGGCAGGGCGCCTTGGAAGCTGGGTTTATAGGCGAGTCGGTGTATGAGGGATGCAGCCAAGGGGTGGATTACGGTCGGTATTTATTACTGTTGCATTTCCAGAATGCCTTGCCTTCCTCTGTTGGTGGTACCCAGATTTTTCTTTAGAGAACTAACCCTCCGCTGCATTTTCGTGGGGCTGGTAGAAATAAAACCAACACAGAGGGAAAAGAGAGCAAGAGACAGAGACTTACCATTGATGATCCCCTGAGCGACTGGAGCTAGTTGCCCTTGAACCTGACCTCGAACTTCGCAGTCGTATAATGCGACAGATTCCCTTCTTGGTATCGGATAATTCGAATAGCATTTTCGTCATTTGCAGCAGAAAGAACCCTAATCACCCAATTATCCAGTTTCACGGCCTCCGTTAACTGCCTTGACCGTTAGCAGCAGAGTAGGTGATCCAGGCCTGAAGGGAGGTGTCTTCTACTCTGTCTCTGGGAACACGTGCTTTTGGAGTCCTGAGCTGTGATGTCAGATGTCTGCCTCTTCTGCCGGAGGGGACAAGCGAGAGCCCCTGAGACCACAGTTATGGAAAGATGAATCCACCTGTGCTCACTTAGGCCCCCAGACACACGAGCGAACACTTCTCGGATCCTCTAGGCCAAAGCATGCCCCAGCGAAATACCAGCTGGAGCAGGATTGCCCCCCTAAGCACTCCTACAGATCATGAGCACCGTAAAGTGATTGCTATTTTGAGTCCCTGTGTTTCGGGGTTTTGGTCCCTATTGATAGCAGTTGATAACCAGAACAGAGCGGCCCCAGGCAGCAAAGGTTCTTGTGGAGAGAAGGTCAGAGAGGGGATCTTTGAGGAGTGAGGATGTCGACAACATTCCGCTCCTCCTCGAAATAGTCACAGAACCAGAGATGGCAAGAAAGGAGTAATTAGAGGCTGCTCGCGCTCCCACGCTCGCTCCTTTGGGGAGGAGGCCCAGCAGCAGGTGTCCTGAGACGAGCAGAGTGCGCACGTGGGTTGTGGGGCAGCCTGAACTGCCTCTGTCACTGTGAAGCCGGCCGGATGAACCCCAGCCCGAGGCTTCGGCCATCCTGGGAGCCGGTCTGGGCAAGGCCTTTATTGGCCTATCTGAAAAACAGGACGCGTTTACCCCAGGCGCCCTGTAAGAGAAGGCGTGGGGTGGGACCAGACTCAGCTTGGCGCTCACAAGTAGGGACATCCTGTGCTCCGAGGGGATGCGGATTCTGACACACATAGTGCTTTGGAATTCAGGCAAAGATGAGAAAAAAATATATTCTTTCTACAAGACTATCAGAATGCAAAATTATTCATTCCTTCCACAGATATGAAGTGAGCCAGCACAGGGATTTATTAGCTCCCAAACGATTATGGGTTTTATTTTTTAAAGAATTCCTAACACGGCTACAGATACAAGTTGAAATAAACTGAGATGAAATGATAGGATACCTGGGATTTGCTTCAAATAATCCTGGGGTAGGGGAATATTGCAAGAGGTGCCGTGAATTGATCAGTTATTACAGCAAGGAGTTGGATACGTGGGCCTTCAGTGGACTCTGTTTTTGTCTGTGTTTGCAATCTTCCATACTGAAGTTAACATGAAAGCTTCTGAGCAAGGCGTGTGTGGTTCACACGTGCTACCTGGAATGGCCAGGGGACTGGGGTACTGTTGGAAGTGGCTTCTGTTCCCTCAGGCCTCCACAGGGCTCCCTGTGTCCATTACGGCCGCTCCAACCCAGATTCCCCAGTGGGATCTTCAGGAGATCCATCTGATTGCACCCCCACATTGCTTTAAGGAAAGGCCAAAGTCCACGTCCTCTCCAAGCCAGCAGAAGCCTGGCCTCGTTCCCCCCCAGCCTCCTTGCTCCCGGCCCCTGTGCGCCGGCTGCACTTGCCTTTTTCAAAGTCCTCGAATCCCCATTCTCCCTCTGGCCCCAGGAGCCTTGCTCACACTGTCTCATCTTCGGGGACACTCCCCTGCCCTTCACTTACTGCGCTCAGTGAACGCCCCCTTCCTCTGTTGCTGGTTTCAGAGGGCACTTTCTCCATGTGGTAGGTAACATAATGCCCATCACCCCTCCCACCAAAGACATCCAGGCCCTAACCTTCTGAGCCTGTGACTGTATGACCTGGCATGAAAATAGGAACTGTGCAGATATGGTGGAGTTAAGGGTCTAGAGCTGGAAAGATTATTCTCAGTTATCTGAGTGGGCCCAGCGTAGTCTCAAGGCTCCTTATGAGACCCATCCTGTTGATCGACACGCTCGCAGTCTCCTATGTCCCCAGACAGGGTTATTTCCCACTGCAACTCTTTAGGCTTCCTTTTTGGGTTACAAAAGTGAATTCCTAGGTGACACTGGCTTCAGGCATGGCGGGATCCAGGAATTCACGTGATGTTCTCCGTCTTGTCACTCTGTGCATCCATCCTGCTCTTTCCTTCTCTGCGTCGGCCTCATCCTCTTCTACCTTGGGTAGGGTCTCTTCCCAGAGCAGGGAAAGAAGCTTGCAGTTTGAGATCGAAACTGCAAGGAAAGATCTTCAGTTTCAGATCCAAATGGATGAGATCGGGAAGAGGAGTTGCATGTGCAAGAGCACAGTGTGTTGGGAGATGGCGAGAGCTCAGGGCGGCTGCAGAAGAAGAATCCACGGAGATGAGACCGAGTGTGGAGGCAGAAAGGGGGTCTGAGGCCAAGGACTGAAGGGCCTGCAGACATTTGCACTTCAGCGAACCCTGGGTAACGGGAAGTTACTAAACGCTTTTTCTTCCGAGTAGGGGGCCATGATTGGATTTGCATTTTAAAGATTAATCAGGCCCCTGGGCTTCTGAGGTGACGCAGTGGTAAAGAACCCACCTGCCCATCCAGGAGACACAGGTTCGATCCCTGGGTCGGGAAGATCCCCTGGAGAAGGAAATGGCAGCCCACTCCAATGTCCTTGCCTGGAGAATCCCATGGACAGAGGAGCCTTGGCGGGCTGCGGTCCATGGGGTCGCAAAGGGTGGAGCACAACTGAGCAGGCATGCATACGCAGAGTCAGGGGCTGGACTGAAGGTGGGATGAGCCTGGATCGGGAAGAGTCGTGGCAGGGCCACTGTGAAGGTCCAGACCTGACATGGTGACAATGTGTAGCCCAGGCATTGGTGATGGGGGGGTGAACAGGCCCAGATACATGAGGCTTGTTAGAATGTATCGCGTTGGCCAAAAAGTTTGTTTGGGGTTTTTCCGTAACTTCTTACTGAAAAACCCATATGAACTTTTTGCCCAACCTAGTAGAATCAAAGGGTTCAGTGGCTGATTGCAAATGAGATCTCTCACTGAGCAACCAGGAAGTGACGGTTCTGTTATTGGAGGCTCAGGAGCTGACTCTCAATTACATTTTCCTTCTGTTGGCCAGCAGGGGAGTCCCACAAAGCAAGCATCTTTCCTTTCTCATCTTTGCAGAACTTCCACGTTGACCAGGGCGGAATCACAGTCACATTCGCTGTGTGTAGTGTTTGCTTCATAAATGAGGGGCCACAGCATCCTCATTCGCTAAACGGCAGGACAAACGGACTGGGATGAAAGGGCTGGAATAAAGTCAGAGCTCATCGCCCTGGCCAACAAACCAGCTTGGTCTACAAGCCCCGGTCCTGCCCTCTCGCTGACACCACCGGCACTCCCAGACCCAGGAGTCTCTCCCTCTTCTTCAACTGCCAAATTCACGTCTTCCTCAGAGCCTTTAGAGTTACAATCGCCTTTGCCAGGTATGTTCTTCTCTAAGGATTTCAAGTAGCTTGCTCCTTCCCTTCAGTTCTCAGAGGGGTCATCCTGACTGCTCTAGAACAGCTCTGTTGGGCTGCACCTCACAGGCCTGCGAGGCCTTTGCTTGCCCAGCTTGAAGGCCGAAGAAAGAGCCCAGAACGAGCAACACATCATCAGTGGTCTCCTGGACGGGGGGCTGCCACGTCCAAAGCAAGGTCCTGGAGCGACACCCCACCGAGTGCGTCAGAGGCGGGCAGGCGGTGGAAGGGGAGATTCCCAGGTCCAGGGGAAAATGAAGTCAGGTGGGCTCCCTCACCACCCCTTTAATAAGTTACCACTAACTGGGGCTTAGGGCCAGTACGTGGGAAGGGCAGGTATGCACGTGGGGTAGAGGTGAACCAGGCCCTGGCCCAGAGGAGAGGTCCAGAGGGCAAGAGAGCAGCCATCATGAGTAGCCTGACCACACACCTCAAATCCAGCACTTCATCCTCTTTCATCAGTCCCTTTTTTTCCATAGCAGTAATTAATCTTGTCCCATCACTTCATGGGAAATAGATGGGGAAACAGTGGAAACAGTGTCAGACTTTATCTTTTTGGGCTCCAAAATCACTGCAGATGGTGACTGCAGCCATGAAATTAAAAGACGCTTACTCCTTGGAAGGAAAGTGATGACCAACCTAGATAGCATATTCAAAAGCAGAGACATTACTTTGCTGACTAAGATCCGTCTAGTCAAGGCTATGGTTTTTCCTGTGGTCATGTATGGATGTGAGAGTTGGACTGTGAAGAAGGCTGAGCGCCGAAGAATTGATGCTTTTGAACTGTGGTATTGGAGAAGACTCTTGAGAGTCCCTTGAACTGCAAGGAGACCCAACCAGTCCATTCTAAAGGAGATCAGCCCTAAGTGTTCTTTGGAAGGAATGATGCTAAAGCTGAAACTCCAGTACTTTGGCCACCTCATGCGAAGAGTTGACTCATTGGAAAAGACTCTGATACTGGGAGGGATTGGGGGCAGGAGGAGAAGGGGACGACAGAGGATGAGATGGCTGGATGGCATCACCGACGCAATGGATGTGAGTTTGGGTGAACTCTGGGAGTTGGTGATGGACAGGGAGGCCTGGCATGCTGCAATTTATGGGGTTGCAAAGAGTCAGACACGACAGAGCAACTGAACTGAACTGAATCAATCTTGAGATTATATTAATATAATACTATATAATATGAGGAGAAGGAAATGGCACCCCACTCCAGTGTTCTTGCATGGAAAATTCCATGGATGGAAGAGTCTAGTGGGCTACAGCCCATGGGGTCACAAAGAGTCGGACATGACTGAGCGACTTCACTCTCTTTCTTTCTATAGTTCCTTTGAAGAAGGAAATAGCAACCCACTCCAGTGTTCTTGTCTGGAGAATCCCATGGACAGAGGGGCCTGGTGGGCTACAGTCTATGGGGCTGCAAAGAGCCAGACCCGACTAAGCAACTAACTAGCGCACTTATAATATGAAATACTACATTGATATCACTTAACGCTGCATGTAATATATGCTGCATGTAATATATTATCATTGTTTAGTCGCTAAGTCGTAGCCACCTTTCTGTGACCCCATGGACTGTAGCCCACCAGGCTCCTCTGTGCATGGGATTTCCTAGGCAAGAGTACTGGAGTAAATTGCCATCTCCTTCTCCAGGGGATCTTCCCGGCCCAGAGATCGAGCCTGTGTCTCCTGCATTTGCAGGCAGATTCTTTGCCAATGAAGCCCCCAGGGAGTAGATGAAGCCTGTGTTATATGTTAATATCATCAATATATTATATAGAATGTATGCATTGATATATGTTATGTTAGTAATTGCATCTTCAATTAATTCAGTACGTCTCTCTCACTACCTTATGAGACTCGTGAGAGCAAGGACCTCCTTTCTCCTGCTGTATTTTCAGGACTGGAACAGAACCTAGGGCACAGAAGAAGCAATGAAATGTTTGGCTCACACAAGAGAAGGAAGATTGACCCCTGAGAGACGGTGATCTCTAAGATGTCTTTCAATAGCTTTCTAATTTTTTCATGCCTCCCACAGTGCTTTACACCGAGGAAGTCTTCATATTTTTGTAAAGTTGACTGAATGCTAAATTCTGGGCATTAAAAAATTTAAGTGAAATGTATGAGCTTGCTTTTGCTGCCTGCGAGGCTGTTGCTGTTTCTTTTTATTTCCAAATAGCAGCTTTCCTCCTGACTCTGCAGGAGATACCTTAAGAATGTATTGGAAAGCCTGGTGGAGCCACCTTGCATTTCCTGCCCCTGTAACTGGGCCTGTGGCCCACGGGTGGTGGTTGAGGCCGGAGGGGGGAGGGGCGGGGGGCTGGGGAATCAGATGGACTTGGCAGGAGCGGCGGGCTATCCGTCCAGGCCTCAGACAGCTGGAGCCGAGGGTCTGTCTTAACAGTCATGCCTGTGTCAACACGGCAGCCGTCCTCCGCAGACTCTCATTACCATTTTCATTACCTTCCCCGCTTTACATGGGCACGCGACCTTTTCTGACCGATCTCGATCCATAAATCCACCCCGAGTGTCTCAGACTGGCTTATCACTCCAGCTGCTGCCCGATTTTGTCAACCTTTAGCAAGAGCTTGGCAGCAACCCCCGGTACCGTTTCTCTATTAAACTGATCTTTCTGGAGTAATGGTACCAAGAGGTCACAATGTGGACTTTGGAGGCAGCCAGACTTGAAGGAGGATCTTGATGCCTTGACTTTCTGTGTGACTTTGGCTGAAGGCAATACCCTTCCCATTCCCGTTCCTGTCAAAACATAATAGGTAAAAATATGATTATCTTACAAGTATATAGTGAACTCAGGTCAGAGGTTTATGTAACTCATTGTGATAGTTAATTTGATGTGTCAGCTTGACTGAATCTCAGGATACCCAGATATCTGGTTAAATATTATTTCTGGGTGTGTCTGTGATGGTGTTTCCAAAACAGGTTAGCAATTGAATCAGTGGACTGAGTAAAGCGATGGTCCTTCCCAAATTGGGTGGGTGGTCTTCATTCCATCCCCCAAGGGCTTGAATAGAAAAAGGCAGGAGGAAGAGAGGATTCTCCCCTTCTCTCTCTCCGCCTGCATGGTTGAGATGGGACAGTGACCTTTTTTTAGCCTTTGGCACTGGTGATTCTCAGGGCTTCAGATAAGGACTGGAATCCACACCACTGACTCCGACTCCTAGGTGTTCAAACTGCATCACCAGCTTTCTTGAGTCTCAAGCCTGAAGATGACAGAGCGTTGGACTTCTCAGCCTCCAAAGTCACGTGAACAAATTCTTCATGATAAATCTCATTCTTTCTCTCTTTACCTATATACATTCCATGGGTTCTGTTTCTTGGGAGAACACTGATTAACACATTTATTCAGGAGGAAACCTGCAGGATGGTAAAGCTGATTCAAAGAGTATTCAAAACCATATACTTATTCAAGATATATAGGAACAGATATCTTGCTCCTTGGAAGGAAAGCTGTGACAAACCTAAACAGCATATTGGAAAACAAAGACATCACTTTGCTGACAAAGGTCCATATAGTAAAAGTGATGGTTTCTCCAGTAATCATATAAAGATGTGAGAGTTGGACCATAAAGAAGGCTGAGCACCAAAGAATTGATGCTTTTGATCTGTGGTGCTGGAGAAGACTCTTGAAAGCCCCTTGGGCTGCAAGGATATCAAACCAGTCAATCCTAAAAGAAATCGACCCTGAATATTTATTTGTAAGGACTGATGCTGAAGCTGAAACTCCAATACTTTGGCCACCTGATGCAAAGAGCTGACCCATTGCAAAATACCCTGAAGCTGGGAAAGATTGAAGACAGCAGGAGAGGAGGGTAGCAGAGGATGAGATGGTTAGATAGCATCACTAACTCGATGGACACGAGTTTGCTGCAGTCCATGGGGTTGTAGAGCCGGATATGACTTAGCAACTGAACAACGACAGCACTTGGTCCGTCGGGAAAAGAATGCTGAAATAAAACTGCTACATTAGATAGAAAACTATTCAATGTTCTCCAGGGAAGCAAATCTGTAATCTTTGGGGCTATTTTTTTTTATAGGACAGTAATAACTTAAATCTCTACTGAACAAAATTATTTGCAGTTTATCAATCTTTCCTCAAGCTAACATAGAACTCTGCACAGTCTTGGGCCTGATTAATAGTGCATGAAACAAAGATACGTTTTTCTAGAGAATTAGTAATCCTTGGGAGTATATGCTGGACAATGCCCCAATATGATATTAAAAGATGTGCAACATTCTTTATCTTTTTCCAAGTTGTGAATAATTTTTCTTAACGGTTTTTTCATGTAAAATGTTGTCTCAAGACAAATTGCAGAGTATAGAGGTGGTAAAATACTGACCCACATATTAAAGAAAGGCTTTTCTTTCTTGGTCAACTAGACTGATAGTTTGCCAAGCTATTGCCAGTTATTAATTTATTATCATGTTGGGCAGAGAGGTGTCCTCACCCACCCTTCAAGACTCAGAAGCATAACATGTCCTCGTCGCCTCTTCAACCCTGAGGATTGGAAGTTGCTTCCTGCTGTTTCTCTCTGAGTTACCTCAACGTTCTCTTTTAGCTTTATCCTCCCTTCAACATTTGTTTAACAAATTCAGTATATAATATTCTCTGTTGAAATAATGAATCTGTTTTTCCATGTTTTTGGCTTGACTTTGTTACAGGTAGAGAAGGGATACATATTTCCAGGTGATAAGGAAGTGTCTGTTTAAAAATATAATTCCTAAAATTACATTAATTATGTTCAGAACTATTACTATTACTAGAAAGCATTTGCTGGGTTTTTTCCACAAACACACTCTCCAACTACTCCGCGTACGTTATCTCATTTAACCCTCAGAGCAATCTTGCGAGCTATTTGAATACTCTGGCCCTCACTTTAAAGATGGAGAAACTAAAGTCCAGAGAGGCTAAGTAGCCCCTCCAAGATCCCGCCAGTAAACGTGGCCTGGCCTTCAAATCCAGGCTGCTCGTATTCATTCTCCTTTGTAAACTGTGACACGAATAGTGGTTCCTATTTGTGTTGTGATGGAATAAAAGGGCAGATTTTTCACCAAGATGAAAAATAAACAGGGGAAACCTACACATGCTAAGAACATTCAGCAAGAACCACTGAGGACCCAGGGACAGAAGACGTGTGTCCCTGCATGGCGGAATGGTTCAGGACCATGGACAGCGGCGAGCGAGCTCCTTTGCCTTTGACCACCAAGACGATGCAAGATACACTTCTCACTACAGACTGCCCCATACTGCGCCACAGGCTGTGCTCTAGGACTGCCTGGTTAAGGGGGTGAAGGGGTCTTCTGACTGCCGAGCTGTGCAACCCAGTGGAGGGCTGTGACTCCCCTGAAGAAGGGACACTTTTTAAAGGGTCTCTCACTGAAGCCCTATGAGCTTTATTTAGTGGCCCTGTCACCGTAGGTCATGGTCAAAAAGTTTAGAAACACTTCTAAGATTCAGTAGCTGTGAGCCAGAGTAAGACCCAGGCAAGCTGAGTCTGGGAGAGAAAAGGAGGGAGTGGAAATACTGAGGAGCTTGGAAGGCTAATGCCAGAGAGAGCTTTGGGAAGCATGAGCATGTTCGGTGCTTGAGAAGAAAGGAGGGCACCAAAGGGAGAAGGATCCTTACTGAAGGCAAATTTCTCATATCTGAGGGTTTTCCCTAAAGCTGGCCCAAACCTCAGAGCTGAGACCATAAAGGGAGACGAGGATTTGCAATTAGAAGACCTGGGTTAAATTCCTGGCTCCACAGATGCTCGACTTTGAGTTTGAAGGCAGAAGTTGCATTTAGTCCATCTTTATGTCCTTAGCTCCTGGCACCATACTCAAGGAGATTGTGTACTGAGCTGAACTATGTACAAATTCTGTACAGTCTTAAGCCTTTCCCTCCAGAAAAGCCTGAGATTGTTTCATTACCTGCAAAGTAGGGCCCTGTTGTCTTGAAAGAGTTATTATGAGGATCAAATGAAATAATCAAGTTGTTCCTTGTAGAGTTTTCATAGTGTAAATTGACTGGTCTCTATTTGTCTCTGCAGACTAGGATATACTGCAGAATCCACAGGAAAGTGTCTTTGGAAGTGGCAACAGATTTGAAAAACAGATTTCATACAAATGCTATAGCAAAAGAAGATCCATGAGGTATTTTTATAATAAAGTGGTGCAAACATTCCATTTTATAAACACTTTGTTCAACTTAGTAAACGCAGCCTTTACATCTCCGGAAGGAACATTGTCTCCTGCTAAATTTTTGTTTAAAAAAAAAAAACAAACACTAGTTGACGCTTCTTTAAATCCACACTCAAAACAAACCCACCAGGTGAACTCCACCTGGAGCAGCAGCCCCTTGATCTGCAAATTCAGGCCAAGATATTAACAAGATGCAGAAGTTATTTGGAAACTACGCAGTGATGTTGAGGCTGTGGCAGACGATGAGGAAATAAAGGGGGGGGTGCAGGCGGGAAGGGAGAGAGCCAAGAGAAAGATCGAAGGCTTTCCAAGCCCATGCAAATTTAAAAGCTTTTCCATATCAGGACACCTGCTGTTTAAGACTAAAATAACCACTTTGAGGCTTGAAATAGATGGGCACCGAAGTGACGCGACCGGTGTCACTCTGGAAGACACTGATCCATTAGGGTGATTTTTTTCACAACATTCTTTCCAAAGATGCAAATGTTATTTGTTTCAAACGAGGAAAGGAACAACACCCGTCTAAGTCACACTTCCCCAGCTATTCTTTTTACAGCATAAATTAATGATCTTGCGGTTTGCACTGACAGATACTCAGAGGTGTTTAATCAGCTGTCTCTGACAAAACACGGTATTTTTTTTTTTTTTTAGGCTGGCGCATTTACAAATAAAGAAAAAACAGCCTGTAATCCCTCATAAAGAGGAGCCATGGGTTCAGCTCTGTTTGAAGGAATGACATTATCTTGAGCACTTGCTCATGAATGCATAAACAGGGCACAGCTTGGGAAGTTCAGGTACGTGCGGAGCATAAATATTGGATGGGATGCATTAGGCAGGGCCCACAAGGAAGGGCATCTCATCCTTCCTCTCCCAGGTGAAAGGAGGGAGGGGATGATGCTGTAGCCACAGCAAGAGCTCACCTCCTGGTTTCTGATTAGTCTGGGTCATGGTGACAGGGGGCCTGCAGCCCGCCGAGGAAGCAGGGGTCGGCGGGGATGGAGGCAATGGAGATAGACCTTTCATTGAGCAAGGGGGCAGCTGTGCGTGCGAGAGTCAGATCATTACTATCTGCCCTGATCGCTGCCTCCTTGGAAGCAGGAGGACGACGATGCTCGAAAGCATAATGTCTCCTTGACTTGGGCCCAGACACAGCTGGCAGTCTGTGCACAAATGCAGCAACTGCTGAATGCCCACTGTGTGCTGCAGGTGCAGGCACAAGGGCGAGGAAGCGACTCCTGCCCTGGAGGGGCGGGCTCACGGTCTCAGCCTGCCAGAGACAGTCGGGGCTCTTGGTGGCAACAGAACCCAGTTCTCGAAAAACCAAGCAGGAAAAGGATTTATTAAAAGACCATCTGTAAAACAGACGGCGAGTGGGAAGCTCCTGTTAGCACACGGAGCTCAGCCTGATGCCCGGTGATGACCTAGAGGGGTGGGAGGGGAGAGGGGTGGGAGGGGGTTCAGAAGGGAGGGGGCACATGTTTACTTACGGCTGATTCACACTGTTGTACATTGTAAAGCAATTATCCTCCAATTAAAAACAAACTACAGGGGACTTCCCTGCTGGTCCAGTGGTGAAGAATCTGCCTTCCAATGCAGGGGATGAAGGTTCGATCCCTGGTCTGGGAACTAAGGTTCCACACGCCGTGGTGCAACTAAGCCCATACCCCACAACTACTGACTCTGCAACAAGCAACTATGACCCAATGCAGGTAAACAGAAATTTTAAAAAAATAAATAAATAAAACTTAAAAACTATCTTGAAAAATAGATAACTAATAAGGACCTAACGCACAGCACAGGGTACTCTACCCAGTATTCTGTAATGGCCTACATGGGGAAATAATCTAAAAAAGAGTTGTTCAGTCACTCAGTCATGTCCGACTCCTTGCGACCCCATGGACTGCAGCACACCAGGCTTCCCTTTCCTTCTCTATCTCCTGGAGTTTGCTCAAACTCGTGTCCACTGAGTCAGTGATGCCATCTAACCATCTCATCCTCTGTCATCCCCTTCTCCTCCTGCCTTCAATCTTTCCCAGCATCAGAGTCTTTCCAATGAGTCAGTTCTTCGCATCAGGAGGCCAAAGTACTGCAGCTTCAGCATCCATCCTTCCAATGAGTAGTCAGGGTGGATTTCCTTGAGGATTGACTGGCTGGATCTCCTTGCAGTGCAAGGGACTCTCAAGAGTCTTCTCCAGCACCAAACTGATATTTGAAAGCGTCAATATGTGTATGTACATCTGATCCACTTTGCCGCACAGCAGACACTAATGCAACCCTGTGAAGCAGCTATCCTGCAATAACAGCTAATTTTAACAGTGAGCAGAGAAGGATACTTCAGGGCTCGCATAACGGGCCAGAGACTCAGACTGAGGCTCAGAAGCATGCCCGGGGTTTGTACCGCTGCTACCAGGGACACAAGACCCCAGTTCCGGCCTCTGAAGCGTCCGCCCCTGCTGCAACCACGCCTGTCAGCTGGGGTCCCCAGGGGCTCTGCCTCTTTGGGCCACACGTTTCTGAGTCAAGCTGAAGATGAACATCCGACTGGAAAAGACAGGTCAGGAGCCCCTGTTTCAGTGAAAGGAAGCTGGAAGGGCGAGAAAATGGCATTTTCTGTTCCGACAGGGGATGGTAGGCTTCTAAGAAGTGGAAGACACCCCCAAGTGTGGGAAGAAGGTTCAGACGCTAGGTGATCAAGAAGAGAGACAGAGGTCCACTGCAGAGCAATGCGGTGTGTGTTTCGGGATATTAAGGCAGGGCTCCATTTGGCCATGCACAGAGAGTTCCAGGAGCAGTAAGTAGGGCGGAGGGGAACCGCGGCTGACTGCTGCTGGGAGGCACCTTCCCAGAGGAACAAACACGTTCTGGGTGAGGAGTGAGAGTGATCCCCAGGACACAGGAGGGCGGGGTCTGAGACAGGGAAGAGCCCAGGGGCCAGTCTCCAGAGTGGGGAGGGTGCGCTGGGCATTGATGAGCTGGGGTCTTACACAGGAGCACGGGGGAACTCAGAGACACGGCAGAAACGTGCGCTTCCGAAGGGCAGCTTTGGCAGCAAGGTGAGGGTGGGTGGGCTGCTCAGGTGGCTCAGTGGGAAAGAACCTGCCTGCACTGCAGGGGACACAGGCTCGATCCCTGGCTGGGGAAGATCCCCTGGATCAGGAAGCGGCGCCCCGCTCCAGTATCCTTGCCTGGAAAATCCCGTGGACAGAGGAGCCTGGCGGGCTGCAGCCATGGGGTCACAGAGAGTCGGGCATGACAGAACGACCAAGCACCTGGGGGTAGGCTGAGGCGGGCAAGCCTAAACGCAGGGACGCCATCGCCAAACGTGAGACAGTGGAGACTTGCGCTGCAGCGGGAAGGGCTAGGTAGGTTTGGGACACAGCTGTGAAGCCAAAGAGGAAGAATGGATTCCCGAGCAGCCGTGAGGCTTCCCCGGTGGCCCAGGGGTAAAGAGCCCGCCTGCAGACACAGGAGCTGCAGGAGATGCGAGTTCCATCCCTCAATCAGGAAGGTCCCCCAGAGAAGGAGATGGCCGCCCACTCTAGTATTGACAGGAATATTCTGCGGACAGAGGAGCCTGGTGGGTCCATAGGGTCAGGAAGAGTCGGGCACGACTAGGTGACTGAGCATGCACACAGGCGCAAGGAGCTGTGGAGGGTGAGGGGCCCACGACCGCTGTGAGCCCAAGGAGCTGTGGAGGGCGAGGGGCCCACGACTGCTCTGAGCCAGGTGGCTGGGTGGGGAACTGGTTGCGCCCCTGGCCGAGAGAGAGAGGAAGAGGAGGAAGAGGAGGCCGTTTGGGAAAAGGGACAGAAGAGACACGGGCTTGGACAGGCTGCTTGCGGTGTGCCTGTGGAGTACTCAAGAGGTCAAGCCAGCAGTCAGAGGCGTGGGTCAGATTTGGGAGAACAAGGAGGGCAGACATCCGATCTGACCTGGTGTCTGGTGGTCAAGACTACAGGGGGCCAGGAACTTGTCCAAGTCAAGCAGGTGGTGGGGAAAGACAGGAACAGAGTCCTTGGGAATAGAAGCCTGTGTTCAGGGACCTGGGAAGGAGCCGGCCGCCCCAGGGCTGCGTGTTCCCTGGGATTCCTCGGAGCCAAGAGGACAAGCAGGAGCCGGAGGGGAAAGGCCTCTTTGGGGATCAGAGTCCCAGAGGCCGGGGCGCCTCTGAAAGCACTTCCCTCTGATGGGGGAGCGTGCAGACCAGTGGGCTGCAGAGGAAGCGGGTGAGGAGGGGAGGCAGAAAGCAGAAACCGCTTCTGCGAGGAGCTTGGCAGGGGAGCTGGAGAGGGGAGGGGCTGGCTGGGGGGCGGGTGTCACAGAGGGCTTGCTTTGAGGCTGTGAAGGGGGCGAGGGAACAGCAGTTTACAGGCGCAGGGAGCTCAGCCAGTAAAGGGGCCACGAGGAGATTTAGGCGAGAGAGTGCGTACTCGCTGGAGCCAAGTCACAAGTAAAGAAGGGGCACCCGGGGGGGGGAGGAATCCACCTTGGCAAACAGAGGTTCATCTTGGCCTCTGAGACAGGTGAGGGGTAGGCAGCAAAGGTGCCAATAAAGACAGATGTCTGAGGAGGTTATCCAGGCAAAGGCCAGCCTGCTGTAACAAAGGGACCCCGGGATCCAGTGACTCAAAGACAGGACTGAATCTTCCATCACCTGCCCATCCAGAGAGAGTGAGCAGAGACCCAGCCAGCAAGGCAGCGTGGCCATCCTCAACACGAGATCCAAGGTCATCCTCAGACCTTGGGAAGAAAAGGGACAAGCCAGCTCTTTAAGGAAATGACCAGCCCACGCCGGTTTTCTCATCTCCTATTAGAAAGAACTTAGAGGGACTTCCTTGGCCATACAATGGTTAAGACTCCTGGCTTCCGCTGTGGGGGGTGGGGCGGGGACTCAGGTTTTATCCCTGGTCAGGGGAACTAACCTGCATGCTGAGGGGTGCAGACAAATAAGAGAAAAGCAGACACATGGCCACATTGACTGCAGAGAGGCTGGGAAAGGTGGTCTCTCACTGAGCAGCTGTGTGTCCGGGAAAATGAGTTTGAGGGAATGACTGTGGGAGAGGAGCAAGTTGAGGGATTCCATGGTGAAGAGCCTCTCATATTCTCCCTGAGCTGGTTAGAGGGAAAGAACGGGAACGGCCTGGTGAAGTGAAGAGAGCGGGAGCGCCTGGCACAGCCAGGGAGGGAGTCGAGGGACAGGAAGAGCAGGAGTCAACCCAAGTCGCGCTGGTGAGCGCTGGCGAGCTGCCACGTGGGGGTGGCCGTCCGTGTCTCCGCAGCTTTGGCAGAGGGCAGGTTGTCGCACTGATCCAGATGCGGGGGTGTGACAGCAAGAAATAGACTTAGAAAAGAGATGAGAATCCAATTCTACAGAATCCATCTGCAAATAGAAGTCAAGGTCAGTGCAGTGTGGAGGCCCCGTAACAGGTGGGACAGCAGGCTCGCGGCCCGCCTGGGGGTGACAGTGTGTGTCCAGCGGGGATTTCTGGCGTATGGGCTGCAGTTCGAGGCTGGAGGGGGAAGCGAGTGGGGCTAGGGTGTGTGTGAGGAATGGAGTAACAAGCAACTCGGGGTCTCTTGGAGACTGAAGAGGTACACAGCTCTAGAGAGAGGGGTTTCAGAAAGACCCCATCCAGGGACTGTTCAGGGTGTGGGCTTCAAAAGCTTTAGACTTTGAGAGCAATTCACGGAGCACCAAGGACAAGATGAAGGGGAGAAGTGAGAGAAGCGGAGGCTACTGAGGTCGAGGCCGACTGGGAGGCCGGGAACTGGGTGGTTAGCGCCTTCCAGGATGCTGGTGTGGACAGGACAGGGAGCCCCAGGAGCCAGAGGCTGAAGGATGGGAGGGGCAGCCAGGAGGCCGGGGGGAGAGCTTGGGGCGGGGGATGAGCTGGCGGGGGGAGAAGCTTCCACAAGAGCAGGAGCCGCTCTGCCATGTGGACCCCCGAATGGAAGGCTGGGCCCCCTCCAGGACCCGAGTCCTGTGAGACCTGGGCAAATGGCCCTTCTGCTCATTATTAGAGGTTTGCAGCAGGAAAAGCCTGTGGGTACCCAAGGAGGAGAAGGGGACGACAGAGGATGAGATGGTTGGGTGCCATCACCGACTCACTGGACGTTGAGTCTGAGTAAGCTCTGGGAGTTGGTGAGGGACAGGAAGGTCTGGCCTGCTGCAGTCCATGGGGTTGTAGAGTCGAACACGACTGAGCGACTGGACTGAACGGAACTGAGGCACAAGACAAAGAAGCTGAGGATGCAGAGGCGTGTGCTGTTCACCACGGAACGTGGCCAAGGACTTCCCCGCAGGTCCATTGCTTGAGAATCCGTCTGCCAGTGCCAGAGACATGGGTTCAACCCCTGGTCCGGGAAGATCCCACGTGTCATGGAGCAACTAAACCCGTGCACCGGAGCTGCGGAGCATGGTCTCCAGCGCACAGGCCCAAGGTCCAAAGCCAGAGAAGGCGCCGCGGTGAGGAGCCTGCAGCTCACACCTGGAGACCGGCCCCGCCCTGCAATCTGAGAGAGCCTGGCACGGCTGTGAAGACCCAGGGCGCCCAAAGATAAAGAAAAGAAAATGGCCAGGTAGAGCGACTCCTCATAGTGATGGTGGGGACAGGCACTCACGGGGACGTGGGCCACAGGGAGTTCAGGATGGCTGCGGGGAGCCAGCCCGACAGGCATGCGGGGCCCGGCTGGACGCGGGGCCTTGGGGCTCCCGGCAGGACTGCTGTCTGCCTGAGGCCTGGCCATGCGTGGACTCTGCCGTCCACCCGAGGCCCGGCCATTTGTGGACTCTGCTGTCCGCCCGAGGCCCAGCCGTGCGTGGACTCCGCTTTGAGGGGCTGACGTGGTTCTGTGAGAGCCGCCAGGCCCACCCTGGCCATGTGCTGTCAGAGCCTGGGGCGGGTGGGTCGCTGTCTCTACAGCGTTCCCCCACGGAGAGTGAGCTGGGCTCATGGCAGGCACTCAGGGTCCAGGCTTACGTGGGCAGCCTACACCTGCAGTCCCCCAGGCCTTCATCTGCTACTCCTCTTTGAAATCCTAAAGTGTGACTTTCTAGACCCACTTCAAGGACAACTTCTTCGCACAGGGGGCCTTCAGCCATTCCTAACAGAGGCCGCTGTACTAACGGGACAGACACCCCCCCCCCCCACAGGCATAGTCACAGCAGATGCGAATACTCATGGAGTCTGTGCCTGAGTCTACAGCACGGCGCTGACACGCACATCCGTGTTTCCCGTCATCAGTGATGGTTCCAGTAACCTTCACCTCACCTTTTATTGCTCACGAGAGTACCTTGGTGCAAGCTGCTGGATCTCAGGCTTTCAGAAGGTATAAATGTATGTGAGCCTCACCCATTACCTGGAGAATAAGGACAGGCTCCCTGGCCTGCTCCTCATGCCACTGGCTTCGTATGAATAACAAAAGGATGCTGATTTCTGTTTAAGGGGATCCCTAAAGGACCCTGGCTTGTTTTGCAAATCATAGAATGAGAATATTTCGAGCTGGCAGAGTCCTTGAGAATTGCCTTCTTGTCCAGTCTAATATCCTGATCCCACTTGATTCCTCTTTGCACAGGGTGCATGTTTGAGCATCACCCACGGATTGTCTTAAATTCCATCTTCCTATTGGGTGAATCTACCTTATATCATCATCAACAACAACAAAAAGCCAGTTTCGGCCAAGATACTTGCACTCCGGGTTGCACTGCCCTCTGGGAATTTTTATATTTCTTTTACTTTTGATCAGAGGAGGAAAATGGTATCCATTTTTATGGAAAACTATGCTTCAGTGTGTGTAGTTAACAGAGCCATTTTCAAGTATGAATGAATCATTTTGATGTTTCAAAACAAGTGGCGAACATACTGCCTGTGAGTCCTGAAGCCTCCCTCTTTCCTTACATGTTCTTGTGAATTAAGGCAGGGCTGGTAGCAGTGGTGGCTGCTGGAAAGGACCCGAGAGCGCTTGCAGGTTCAGTGAGGAAAGTGCTGGAGTTGATTAACAATGTGTGCTTTGACATAAGCATGGAGAGCGGAACTGCGGAAGGCAGAAAGATGAGCAACCTCTGGAGGCAAGCAAGGCAGCTGGAAGACTGGCCACCAGCTGGACCAGAGGCACCTCCCCAGTGCTCCTTGCCCCCTTCTCTGCTTCTCAGAACGTCTGTATCTCAGGGACATTTGTAAACCACGTGAAATAGTCCCTTAAACCTCTGCCCGCCTTCTTCTAGCATTATTAGGTCAGGCTAAAGTATTCAGCAACCTGAATACTTTAAGATTCAGTGAAAAAAATCGCAGTATAGATTCAGCTGTGCTTTCCCAGGGACTCAAACAGTAAAGAATTTGCCTACAATTCAGGAGACCCAGGTTCGATCCCTGAGTTGGGAAGATCCCCTGGAGAAGGGAACGGCAAACCACTGCAGTACTCTTGCCTGGAGAATCCCATGGACGGAGGAGCCTGGAGGGCTACAGTCCATGGGGTCGCAAAGAGTCAGACACGACTGAGGGACTTACACACGTAGACCCCGCTAGATGCTACTGCAAGAAAGAATGAGTTGTTGTTGAGACTGCCCTGGGGGGTCTAGTGGCTAAGACTGAACTCCCAGCGCAGGGGACCTGGGTTCGATCCCTGGCTGGGGGCAACTAAGACCTGCACAGCTAAGAATGACTCGTTTTCAGATACTCTCTGCTCCTATTTGAGTGGTTGCTAAAGCATTATTCACCCCTTCCACTTAGAGTGAACTCTCTACCTTTACTTTATGGCTGAGAAAGGGAGCTTCTGCCCTTACTTACAGATTCACTCTTCACCCATCCATGCTGCCGTTCCTGCCTCAGGGTACGGAGAAGGAAGCTCTTCCCTGTCCCTGAAGTTAGCCCTCTGCCTAACCTCATGCCTCATCCCCTTTGTATTTTGAATTCCCTGACCCTTGGCCTCTGTTGCCGCCATTGATAGGAACAGAAAATATAAGAGGATGACAATGTTGATGGGAAAAGACAGCTCAGTTTGGCGGCTGTTGAGTTTGAGGTGTCCGTGGTCTTCATGCAGATGTCCACTGGGCAACTGGCTGTCCTGGAATGTAGAAGGGAGATCATCTTTACCAGGGACCTTTTGGTAAGCCCACTCTCTGAAAAGCAAACAAAACCCTGATTTACAATATTCGCCAATTCCCAAGGTAAATATGTCTACCATCACTGATTTCAAGTTCAGTTCAGTTCAGTTCAGTTGCTCAGTCGTGTCCGACTCTTTGCGACCCCATGAATCGCAGCATGCCAGGCCTCCCTGTCCATCACCATCTCCGGGAGTTCACTCAGATTCATGTCCATCGAGTCAGTGATGCCAGCCAGCCATCTCATCCTCTGTCGTCCCCTTCTTCTGCTGCCCCCAATCCCTCCCAGCATCAGAGTCTTTTCCAATGAGTCAACTCTTTGCATGAGGCGACCAAAGTACTGGAGTTTCAGCTTCAGCATCATTCCTTCCAAAGAAATCCCAGGGCTCATCTCCTTCAGAATGGATGGGTTGGATCTCCTTGCAGTCCAAGGGACTCTCAAGAGTCTTCTCCAACACCACAGTTCAAAAGCATCAGTTCTTCGGCACTCAGCCTTCTTCACAGTCCAACTCTCACATCCATACATGACTACTGGAAAAACCATAGCCTTGACTAGATGGACCTTAGTCGGCAAAGTAATGTCTCTGCTTTTTACTATGCTCTCTAGGTTGGTCATAACTTTTCTTCCAAGGAGTAAGTATTTACCAATGGCTTAAAAGCTAGCTTGCACATTTCTTAAATATTTAATGATTAATTGTTATGAGTACATTTAAGCCAGCTCCAGCATACCACCAGAGGTTGAGAGTAGAGATAGAGTGTTTGGAGTCAAAGATGGCAGCCAAAATCCTGAAAGTGTTTAAAATGGACAGTACATGGCCTCAAAGGAGAAGACAGTCAAATGTCCAGCTCCTATATCTAATGCCAATGTATGAGATACAAAATTTTAAATATATTTGTGTAGGACATAAGATTAATATAAATGGAAATCTATTTTATTTAAATTATTTGACATCATTTAAGATGCTCCTAATCTTATTTTTCCACATTTGATACACATTTGATAAAACATCCTCAGAAAAATGTTAATATGTCTCACTACGATTGTATATTTTTTTGTTTTCCCTTGTATTTCTTCTGATTTTTGCTTTATTTATGTATCTTTGTTTGTTGTTAAGTGTCTAATGGTTTAAGATGTCTGTCTTCTGTGTGAATTGTACATTTTATCATTAAAAATATTCATCTTTGTTTCACTTAAAAATAAATTAATGAAAACAACAACAACAAAAATGTCCAACTCCTGAGCTCCTAGCACTGCCCTTCAGCTTCTTCCTGGGGGGGGGAAAAAAAACCCTTCTATATAAAAAGAACGAGCGTGATTGCGTGGGGTGTGTATGCTGTATACAGAGCCTTAGGAGCCCATAGAGCTTGGGGGAAAAGGTCACTCCATGAGAACGAAAGCTCTAAAAGCCAGCATCAAAGCCTTAATTAATGGCAGCCAGCTGCAAAAGATGCCCCGTCTCCAGGTGCATCTGTGAACGCACCGTCCAGGAGGCCTGGGAACAACAAGTCCAAGTCGGGGGCGGAGGCTGGGAGCAGGCTGGGGACCCCCATGTCGTTGGAGCAGGCCGCCACTCCACAGGGAGATGGGAGCTGGGCAGGCTGAAGGAAGCACGCCCTCATGGAAGGGCAAGCTCACCACAAAGTCCGGAACAGAGCACCCCGAGGAAAGGGCCTCAGTCTGTCCGGCACTGGGCGGTCAGCACCCTCACCTTTATCCCTGCAATGGAGAGAGTGACTCTGGGGTGTAAAGTGGCTTATCGTCAATCCCCTTAAACATCGGCCGATACTCTTTGCCTGGATTTGCACGTCCACCATACTCCAGTGCAGGCTTGCAGGGCTCTGTGCGGTGGAAACGGCAGCCCACTCCGGTATTCTTGCCTGGAGAACCCCAGGGACAGAGGAGCCTGGTGGGCTGCCATCTATGGGGTCACACAGAGTCGGACACGACGGAAGCGACTTAGCAGCAGCAGCAGCAGCAGCAGCAGTGCCCTGGAAAAGACGCTCCAGGACTCGAACATTCTAGACAATCCAGCTGACATATTCCTTATCTCTAGCACGCTGGTTTGCCAGTTGGCCCAGAATCTTGCAGGTGACATGGAATCAGTTCTGTTTGAGTTTGATAAACTCTGGATTAGCTACTATGACCACTGGTAGAACTTCGACATCAACTAAGCATTTGCCCGTCACAGCTGGCACCAGGCGCTGGGCCATGCACTTGGCAGATCTGATCTCCATTTATGGCATCTGCACCAGATTCAAACTAACCCCAGGGACAGATGAGGAAAGCAAGGCTCAGAGAGTCTGAGTAACTTGTGCCGGGAGCCAGTGTGAGGAACTCCACCCCGTGGCAAAGGTCATGAGGAAGGAGGCTTCGGCATACGCAAAGGCGGGATCGAGCCTCAGGAAACCCCCTGTTTCCGAGCATCTATCCCCAAAACCAGAGTCTGCCTACTTAACTGTTTCATGCTCTCACCTACACCTCTGACTTTATGGGGGGCTGAACACCCCCCCACCTCTCTCGGAGAAGGAGTTACCCTACAGCTCCAGTTAATAAAAATTCCTGGGCGTGACAAGAGTGTTTCAGCTTACAGACTCCTCTGAAGGTTATCTAGCCCACCTGTACAGGTTCGTCCGGCCACATGTGATTGTTTACAGCCTCCCAATCGTGAGAGGCACGAGATGTTTCAGACTTATTAAAGGCAGATTCTTTTAGGAAGTTAGAAATTATTAGTATAGTGGGTTGATTAGGAATTATATTGGTGAAGGGTTTTTCATTTGTTGAACCAATATTTGCTGCTAAATCCCCTGCCCTTATATGTGTTAATAAATATATAACTAGCATATAGGAGAAATAAGGATTAACCTTTAAGATTAATCATGTTAACCTTAGGTTAAATAACTTCCTTTCTTGTAGTGGGTTGTAACCCACTACACCCTCACCCTATAGGAATGCAAATTTATCTGGTACCTTCAGAGGGTGGCGCCTGGTTTAAGAAAAAACACCCTTGGAAAAAATAAGTTTTCTGGTTAACTGACCGTTATCATAAAGAAAGGGTCGTAAAATGTCAGCAGGCCTCATGGCCAGAAGATGATGTAAAACCCCTAAGACCTTATTGTATACTTTTATATGAAGCACCTGATTTTGATAAAGGTCAGGACTGCTGACCCCTGTGTGACTTTGAAATTTCCATTTGTCTCTATGTGTAACAAAAGGTATATAAGCAAACCTGAAAATAAAGAAGCGGATCAGTTTCTGGGAAGACTGAGTCCCCCGTGTCGTTCTTTCTTGTTCTCCGTTTTTCTGGCTGAATTCCCATCTAGGGTGTGGGTGCTCACCAAGCCTGCTAGTTTTGCCCTGGCATTTAAGTTCCACGTGAGAGGGAGCCCAAGGGGGGGGCACCCTCCAATATTCAAGTGGGCACCGGTGGCCTACGTAGGTGGTGCAAGCTTCTTGACCTGAAGCTTTATTGATATCCCACATAAACCAAGTTATTCAGCTTCTTTTTCTCCACTAGTTTTCCTACTATGCTATTTCTTTCTAATCTCCCTCTATATCTTTAATTAAGCAATTAATTCCTAGGACGCTGACTCCGTCCCTGCTTCAAATTACCCTGGATCCACTGGGGCTGGACCCCAGCAAACTTGGATGCTCTTAAAATGCAATCCTGGGGAGAAGACCCTAGGCCATGAGACTCCGCCAAGGCAAAGCTGAAGCTTTGCTCACTAGCCAGCAAAGCTAAAGCCCCTGCTCTTTCAAACCACTTCTTTTATTTTTGTTTGTTTTTCCAATGCATTAATTTTTAAATTGAAGGATCATTTCTTTACAGAATTTTGTCAAACCATTTCTTAAAGCAGCAGCTGCTATTGCTCTGGGCCTGGGCAGATGGCCCTGTGGCCTCTGTCAGGGAGAACACTGAGATGAGATGGATGGGGGAGACGTTATGGAAAAACAAGGGATGAGATGCTAACAAACAAAATAAGTTCCTGATTACAAGGGCTGCTCTGTTGTTCAGTCTTTGCGACCCCGTGGACCGCAAGACGCCAGGCCTCCCTGTCCATCACCAACTCCCGGAGTCCACCCAAACCCATGTCCATTGAACTGATGATGCCATCCAGCTGTCTCATCCTGTCGTCCCCTTCTCCTGCCTTCAATATTTCCCAGCATCAGGGTCTTTTCCAGCGACTCAGCTCATTGCGTCAGGCGGCCAAAGTACTGCAGCTTCAGCTTCAGCATCAGTCCCTCCAATGAACATTCGACATCGAAGGCTGCCTCCCTCAGAGCTCCATTCCCAGAGACTCGTTACCGCATCAGGGATCACTTGGGCATCACAGCCCTTCTGAGGGCATCTGGCTTTCCTCAGGGCCGAGGTCTACTCACAGAGGGGCAGGAAGACTAACCAAGACATTCATAGCAGCGAGGGGGCTGGCCTCATCCTGGGCAGAACTGGGTACTGGACGTTGACTGATGGCGGCAACAGCCGTGGCAGGAAGGAGACACAGAGGGAGCAGATGAGAAGACACGATTTGTGGAGCGCACGGAGAGCCCGGTTCTGTGCGGGGCCTCCATGGATGCTCGTGAGGCCAGCCAGCAAGTCACGGGGCCCTCGAGTGTCCCAGACGGGACAGGAAAAACACTGAATTCAGGGGCCCTTTTTCTTTATGAGTCACTGTCTCCTGCAACTGCAGATCACAGGAATTTTCCTCTCGAGCTGGCCCAGTGCCCAGGGAGAGAGCCGGGGCATCCGGGGAGCACGCTCAGCAGTCACCTAGAGGGCACTGCGGGCGGTGAGTCAGGCAGGCCGGTGACTGCCCGTCGGCTCATCGCCGCACCGTGTCATCACCTTGGCCTGGGGCAAGCCCTGCCTGCGCAGAGGGCCAGGCATCGAAAGGCCGGATTTGATTTCATTCAAGATGGGGCCCTCCACCTTCTCGTGACACGACCAGACAACCTGAGCTCCAAGGTTCCCTCCCTCGCAGCCAGAAGGCTCTCAGAAAAGCAGACACCAGCCCAGGAACACTGGGTATGCCGTACACACACACTCAGTTCGTAAGCTCGGGGAGCTGCCGACCCCTGGCCGGCAAGGACCTCTGCCGTGGGGAGTCCATTCTACTTACCAACATGGCTTTCAATGGCCCTCTGTCCTTACAACCCCAGCTGGTAGGCTGGCATTTGCTCTTCTTTAGAATGGATCTGCAGGGAAAAGGGGCTGCCTGCCTGAGCAGTGGGGAACTTGATCCTTCTTTATAATGTATTCTGCCGTCTTTGTGGAGCCTCAAGGTAACCACTCATCTTGAGCCTCTTCCTCTGGCATGTTCAGGGGGAGCGGCTTGTGCCGTGTCCACTCCTGGGAAGAGTCTGTGTCTCCACTGCTTCTCTCTGACATTGGCTGGTGTCTCACTGCGGGCCTCCGCTCGCCCAGCAGGAGCCCCATCTCCATCTCTTCCGAGGACACGTGAACTCGGGGCTGAGCGAACAGCTGCTTTACGGGTCATCCGGGGGACGGCATGGGGCTTTTACTGTAGCAGATACAGCAGACACCTCAAAAGTGCTCCACGAGAACCCTTGACTGTGTGGATCACAACGAACTAAGGAAAATTCCTCAAGAGATGGGAATACCAGACCACCTGACCTGTCTCCTGAGAAACCTGTATGCAGGTCAGGAAGCAACAGTTAGAACTGGACATGGAACAACAGACTGGTTCCAAATAAGAAAAGGAGTACGTCAAGGCTGTATATTGTCATCCTGCTTATTTAACTTCCATGCAGAGTACATCATGAGAAATGCTGGGCCGGAAGAAGCACAAGCTGGAAAAAGATTGCTGGGAGAAATATCAATAACCTCAGATATGCAGATGACACCACCCTTATGGCAGAAAGTGAAGAAGAACTAAAGAGCTTCTTGATGAAAGTGAGAGAGGAGAGTGAAAAAGTTGGCTTAAAGCTCAACATTCAGAAAACTAAGACCATGGCATCCGGTCCCATCACTTCATGGGAAATAAATGGGGAAACAGTGGAAACAGTGACAGACTATTTTTTTAGCCTCCAAAATCACTGCAGATGGTGACTGCAGCCATGAAATTAAAAGACACTTGCTCCCTGGAAGGAAAGTTATGACCAACCTAGACAGCATATTACAAAGCAGGGACATCACTCTGCTGACAAAGGTCCATCTAGTCAAAGCGATGGTTTTTCCAGTGGTCATGTGTGCACACGACTGAGCCCCTGAACTGACTGGGAGCCCTCCAGCCTGCAGCCCCACCTCCAGGTCCTTGCTTGCCTGGGCCCCCGCCATCTTGCTCAGCGCTGTTTCTCTCCCAATCCACTCTTCCTAAGTGCTCTCCCCAAACCTCCAATTTGTTTTTCTTTTGTTAATTTTATTATAAAGGTCATTTTAGTTCTCCTTTTTACATGTCTTTAGGGTTGATGCTAAGGAGTCTTTTTACCACCAAATGGCTCACCAAATTTTGCTGGATAAAAACCCTTCTAAGGACTTCCCTCGTGGTCCAGTAGCTAAGACTCTGAGCTCCCAATGCAGGGAGCCTGGGTCCAATCCCTGGTCAGGGAACTAAATTCCACAGGCCACAGCTAAAAGATCCTCAAGGACACCACCCATATCGAGAGTCCCTCTTCCTCTGGTGTGTTCAGGAGTAGGGGCCTGTCTCATGTCCACTCCTGAGATGAGGCCATGTCTCCACCTCCTCTCTTTGACACGGGATGGCATTTCACTGTGGGCCTCTGCTCACTCGCGATGAAGATCAAAGATCCCACGTGCCAAACTAAGACCAGGCACAGCCAAATAACTACATTACAAACAAAACAAGCAAAGAAAAAACCCCTTCTAGTCTGGAGGAAGCTCATGCCACTCACTTAAGGAAGCAGGCGGGGTTGGAGGCCGCTGCAACTGAAGTCTCCTGAACGAAACCACTCTTTCCTGTTAGGTAGCAAATTGGATGCATGGAGACGTTTTCAATAAATATTCACTCAAGTGAATCTCTTTGCTCTCAGTGTTCTCGTCAGGTCTCTCTGACAGAGCTACTCCACAGAGTGGAAGGACCCGTGTGTTTGTCCCTCCGAGGCAGCCCTGGGCCAGGAAGGGATGCTCTGTTCCAGGCAGTCATTTAGGGAGTCAGGTCCCTTCCATCCTGCGGCTCCATCCAATCTAGGATCTCAGAGTCCTTTCCAGTAGGAAGATGGGGACAGGGAGCAAGGGTTGCACGCAGGGTGTTTACACGGATCATGACTGAAAGTGGTGGTGTTCGTTTCAGCTCACATAGCACCGACCAGAATTCAGTGAGAGGCCCACATGCAAGTCTAAGAGAGGATGGGAACACAGCACAGCTGCCAGAGAGAAGTTTGGAGCATGAATGATGGGACTTCCGTGGAGGCCCAGCGGCTAAGACTCCATGCCTGAAACACAGGAGGCCCAGCTGTGATCCCTGGTCAGGGAAGCAGGCTCCACTTGGTTCAGCTGGGGACTGAGAGTTCTCATGCTGCCAACTAAAGGTTCCGCAGGCCGCTAGTGTGCCGCAGCTAAGACCCAGCGCAGCCAAGCAAGTAAATATTGAAAAAACAACAATGTTGGTGAGCTCTAGCAGCCTCTGCCACATTCTTTCAGGGGTACCTTCCCTTTATGCTGAGTGGAGCTTCTTTAAGTGGTCCATTCAAATCTACAAAGAAACCCCCAGCATCTTTTATTGATATGATACCAGCCACACAACTGAAGCCTCTTGAATCTTTTCTCGAATAACTCTACTGGAGTCAGAGGCAAAGGTGCAGACGGGGAGCACATCTCCGCATGTTAGAAGGAGGACCTTTAAGTCATCCCCAGTTGCTGTTGCTGTTCGGCCGCTACATCATGTCTGACCCTGCATCCCCATGGACTGCAGCACGCCAGGCTCCCCTGTCCTTCACCGTGTCCTAGGGTTTGCTCAGACTCAGTCAGTGATGCCATCCAACCATCTCATCCTCTGCCACCCCCAATTAAAAAAAATTAATTATGGAAGTGACATCATTTTCATAGTTCAACTTCTTCCTTCTGTCTTCCTCCAAGGGCGAGAGAGAAATGGTCATTATTCTTCTCTGCTCTCTCAGGCTTGGAGGCCCTGCTGCAGCCCTTCAGGAGACACTCTCACCTCAAGACTAAAGCAACAAGCCTTTGTGAAGTCACAGCAGCTTGGTGGGAGGAGAACGAAATGTTCTCAGCTATCTCTTGCTACTGAAGATGTGAAGGGAATGTAAATAAATGTAGACAGTACAGTTTGCTTTACTGAAACAAAAATTACAGGGTTTCAATCTACAGAAAAAGACTGAAGTTTTCTGACAGTAGGCAAGTACATTTGGTGCATTTAGCTCCTGATTCTCAGAGAAGAAACTCCCTGGAGGACAGACTTGAAACCCAGAGGAGGAAGGTGGTCCTCCATCCGGGTGTGCCCAGGACACTCGCAGAGTAGGGCTGTTCTCCCAGCGTAGCCACTCACTACACCTTCACGTGCAGAGCAGCTCAGTGAGATGATGGGTTTAGGGCCACATGGGAGGACACAGAGGACATTTATTTGCGTCTAACATCACTGTGGCAAAATGACACTTTTACACAGCGAGAAGAAGGTTAAGCAAATCATGGCTCATCAGTAAGGAGAAAGCCACCAAGTCACGACTATATACAAGACCTGAAGACTCTGCAGACCCACGGTGCTGCGGTGCCCTCCTGCCTGTCTCCAGTCTCCAATGCATTCAGAACCACGATAGACAACGGCTCAGATGGTACCCTGCACAGCTCCAGGAGGTGCTGTTCCCATGGACTGGAATGGAGGCAGTGATTTCCTGAGAGTTGTGTCATACCCAACCTGCCCAACTGTACAGGGCAGTCCTGAGCGTGTGCCCCACACTGCAGCCTCAATGCTTTTTCTTAAAATGGATAACACTGAACACGACATTCACTGGTTAAAACTATTCAGTAACTTTCTTTTGGCTTCAGAATCGAGCTTCAGTTGGCTTCAGAACCAACTCCTGGTTTTAGCTAACGAGCCTATGATCTCTGCTGCTGCTGCTGCTAAGTTGCTTCAGTTGTGTCCGACTCTGTGCGACCCCATAGACAGCAGCCCACCAGGCTCCCCCGTCCCTGGGATTCTCCAGGCAAGAACACTGGAGTGGGTTGCCGTTTCCTTCTCCAACGCATGAAAGTGAAAAGTGAAAGTGAAGTCGCTCAGTCGTGTCCGACTCTTAGCGACCCCATGGACTGCAGCCCACCAGGCTCCTCTGTCCATGGGATTCTCCAGGCAACAGTACTGGAGTGGGGTGGCCCCTGGCAAACTTCCCAGCCTCTGCCCTTGTCATCCTCACCATAGAGCCTGTGACGGTTCCTTGTGTGTATCAACTCGACTGGGCCAGGAGGTGCCCACGCCGTTGGTCAGACATCATTTTCGGTGACTCTGGGAGAGCTCTCTTTTTGGATGACACTAACATTTAAAGCAGTGGGCCGAGTGAAGCAGACTGCACTCCGTACTGTGGGTGGGTCTCGCCCGGTCAGCTGCAGGCTTGACTAGAACGAAAGAAGAGAGAATCCTCCCTCCTGACAGCCCAGAATCCTGACAGTCTTCAGAATGTAGGGCTGCTTCCTCGTGGTTCCACAGCAGCTTCCGACCTTTGAACTTGAACTGGGACATCAGCTCTGCAGATTTTGGACTTATCAGCCTTCATGACCATGCAAGTTAATTCTTTAGAATCAATCTCTTCCTCCTTTTCTTTCTTCCAGATTTATTGGATTAGGGCACCATTCTTATGACCACATTTAATCTTAATTATTTTTAAAGGCCCTGTCTCCAAATATACTCACACTCTGGGGTTGACGCTTCAACATATGAAATTTGGGGAGACTCAGTATATAACAGAGTCTAAGCTCTCATCATTCTGAATTACTCTCACATCATGTCCTCCCAAACACCATGTATTCGCTCAGCTGGATCTTACTCATGCTGTGAAAAACACTTCCTTCTGCAGAGACCACTCCTCCCATTTCCTCTTCATTGAGCTCATTCTTATGCATCTTTGGGTCTCAGATTACAGAGCACCTCCTCCAGGAAGCCTTCCTTGAGCACCTCCATAAGCCCTGCCACCCACTTCCACTCGCTGCTGCAGTGTGTCTTCTCATTGTCTGTCTTGTACTCATTGAACCCTTATCATCTAACCCGGAGACAGGCGCCATAACACACAGTAACTGCTTCTTAGCTATACGCTGAAAAACTACAATAAAAATAGTGTGTATGCCGTGCTTACAACTATTTAAAAACACTTAAGCGAAGGAAAAATGTTGAGAAGGTATCACACCGAAATGACAACACTGGTTTTACTTGCGGGGTAGAATTATTGGGGCTTTTATCTGTCTGTTCTCTCATTCTCTACATTTTCTATAATGTGATTATATTTTTTGCAACTTGTGAAAGTATTGTTTGATAGTACACACAGCAAGCATTTTAATTCTCAGCGTGAAGCTGGCTTGTTTCAGGCCGTATTCCAAGGGAATTGATTTCCTTGAAACAAAACATTTGGAAAGGTGTCTTGGAGTTGCCCCTAGTGGGCTTTGACATATATGTTATTAATCGGAGGGCATGACCTCCCTGGAGAATGCTCTCGGTGGGGCTTCGATGATGAGCACACAGTCACCTCGGCGGGTGGGAATCCAGGTGGCGAGCTTGCCTGGGGATCTGCATTACTAAGAGGGCCTACAGCCTGAATGTTGACCAGTGAGGTGTGAATGCTTTTACTGAGGTGAAGTTCCCTGGCATTATTCTGTAGTTGGGGCTCCCCTGATGCTCAGTCGATAAAGAATCCGCCTGCAATGCGGGAGACCCAGCCTCGATCCCTGGGTTGGGAAGATGGCCTGGAGAAGGGAAAGGCTACCCACTCCAGTATTCTGGCCTGGAGAATTCCATGGACTGCATAGTCCATGGGGTTGCCAAGAGTCGGACATGACTGAGCGACTTTTCCTTTCCTTTCCCTTTCTTTCTCTGGTTCTTAACTTCGCGCAAGGGGAGAGAGAAAGCCAGACCCCTGGGGGTATTTGTAGCCCACTGTAATGGCCTCCCTGGGTCTGAAGAAAGCCATGTACCCATGGGCGTTCACCAGCTGATCAGACATGCCGTATCTTTTGTCTTAGGAGAGAGGCCACTTCTAGGATGGAAATTAGAATCACCGAAGGTAACAGGATGAGATGGTGGTTGGTAACGGAGGGATGAGAGGATGAAAGGCGAGAGCTATGATACTGAGCTCTGTGTGGCAAGCACGGTTCAGGGCCCCTTAGTAGACTTCTCTGCAGCCTCACCAACAGTTCTTTCGCATCGCCTCCTTCGTGGTTGTGTAGCCAACCAAGGGTTGAAAGAGCAGAAACTTGCCTCCTCAAGCTCCCCTGCAGTTAGAACACGTGACTCCCATCTTAGCCAATGATCCCCAAGGGGAACACTGTAGGGAGCTGCTTGGAAGGGTTTCCCTCCTCAGTAAAGTGTTACAAATGGAAAGAAGTGTCTCTTTCCCCAGACGTTGCCATGTCTGCACGTGCTGGTCCCTCTGGCTCTAGCGGCCCAGAGATTCCCTCCAGCCAAAGCTGAGGCAGGGACATCTTAGCACTGGGTTAGAGATGTTCTTGCTTGATGCAATCATGTGTCTTGGGAAGTGGTCAGATAGGGGTACATTTTAGAGGCAGAGTGGGCTGATAATGGAGTTGGCTTCACAAGGGTCCCCCTCATCATCCCACGCCTGGATCTTCCAAGCCAAGGATGCATTGGTACTCTGCGTCCTTGTGTAGCCATGGAAACAGATGATGCTCCTGTAGGGGGTTCACCCTCCTACCTCTCAGAGACCTCCCACAGGTCCTCAGACAAAAATTGTGACAAGGTCTTTGCAAAACTCATCCCACACAGTATAAAGCAGATCAGGTCAAAGATGGTTGAATGAATGAATTCAAATTCTGCTGTTTGTAGCCAGAGGCAGTCAATATTCCTTTAATCCCCATGAAGACCCAGGGATGACTATCTTAAAGTCCCCACTCTACAGATGGTACAGATCTCGCATTCGGATGCCCTCCAGACCCTGCCTTGGGCCGGGTCTGTTCCCCGTCCCCAAGTGTTCACATTCTGCTGGCTTGCACCAGAGCCCCACGCCAGGCCTCTGGGAGGCAGTTGACTTCTCTCTTGCTCTGAGCCCACTCTGGGCCTGGCCTTGGCTGGCCCAGTGGCAAGGGGTCAGCCCTGCCAGCAACCCCCTCCATTTACCCAACGACTCCAGGCTTTGGCCATCAGCACCTCAGCCTTCTTGGTTTGTGGCATAACCAGGCTGTTTCCCTTTGTCCTGATGCTCCAAGGAGATCAGTCCTGATAAACACAATCTGTTCTATGATTCACAGAAACCCCTGATAGCCTGACCCCTGCTCGGCAAGACCTGGTAGAATTAAACCTCATTAATTCTCATTACAGCCCTGGAGAGGGACTTATTTATAACCCTGCATGGGTTCGAACTCACAGACACGCTGGTCCCACAAGCATTTTACTGCTTGGATGGGCAAACCACCGGTGAGAGCCAGGGTCCAGGTCTGTAAACAGGCAGGCAGGGAGCTCCAGGCGCCATCCATCACCTCTTACAAAGCCAGATAAAGGGGATTTCACAGTATCAGGGAAACAGAAGTAGGAAGAATGCTAAGGGTTATTTATACCAACTCCTCAAAGACAACTTGAGGTCAAGAACTTCGGCTTTATGCATCTCCACAGGCCCTGCGCCTGGCGCTTGATGATATCTGGGGCCTGAGCTGTCCCAGGGGAGACAGGGACACTGTTCAAGCCTGATGGCAGGTAAGAGTGGGGACCATTGTCTCCTGGCCACTGGGGTCATGGCCCTGCCTGGGATGCAGGTCTCCACCTGCGATAAGACCCAGCCTCCGCTGGGCAGGCTGGAAACCTACAGGAGGCATTTGCGTCCAAAGAAGGCCCTGATGCATGTGCAGCTTTAATGGCTAAAGCTCCTGGAGCGCAAGCAAGTGAAATTTAGAGGATTTTAGGTGTTAGTTGGGCTTCCCTGGTAGCTCAGTTGGTAAAGAATCTGCCTGAAGTGCAGGAGACCCCGGTTTGATTCCTGGGTCGGGAAGATCCCCTGGAGAAGGGATAGGCTACCCAGTCCAGGATTCTTGGGCGTCCCTGGTGGCTCAGATGGTAAAGAATCTGCCTGCAATGTTGGAGATCTAGGTTTGATCCCCGGGGTTGGGAGGATCCCTTGGAGGAAGGCATTGCAACCCACTCCAGTATTCTGGCCTGGAGAATCCCATGGACAGAAGAACATGATGGGCTACAGTCCATGGCGTCCAAAAGAGCTGGGCATGACTGAGTGACTAAGCTTGGCATAGGCATTATTCACAACTGCCAGAATATGGAAGCAATCTAAGTGTCCATCAACAAATTAATGGATAAAGAAGAAGTGATATACACACTCATATATATATATATATATCTCACATATATATACAAAGAAGAGGTGGTGTATATATATCACACACACACACACAGTAAAACACTACTCAGTCATAAAAAAGAATGAAGTTTTGCCAACATGTATGGACTTGGAAAACATTATGCTAAGTGGAATAAGCCAGGCAGAAAAAGACAAATATTGTAGGCTATCACTTCTTGTGGAATCTAACAATACTATCCAACTAGTAAATCTAACAAAAAAGGAGTAGATTCACAGATATAAAGAACAAATTAGAGGTCCCCAGGGGAAAGAGGGATATTATAGACTAATTCAATAAGTCATGTCCAACTCTTTGTGGCCCCGTGGACTTTAGCCCGCCAGGCTCCTCTCTGTCCACGGAGTTCTCCAGGCAAGAATACTGGAGTGGATTGCCATTCCCTTCTCCAGGGGATCTTCCTGACCCAGGGATCGAACCCAGGTCTCCCACATTGCAGGCAGATTCTTTACCGTCTGAGCCACCTGGAAAGCCCATAAAGAAAGAAGGAGGAGACAAAAATAGGGGAAGGGTATTGAGAGGCACAAACTATTAGGTATAAAATTAGCTGCAAGGATATATGTACACACAGGGAATATAGCTAGTGTTTTACAGTAACTATAAATGGAGCATAACCTTTAAAAATTGTGACTCAATAAATCGTACACCTGCAAATTACGTAATATTCCCATCAACCATACTTCAAGTTAAAAACAAAAAAGAAATTTAAAAAATTAAAGGGGGACCAAAAAACCTCTCTCCCTGATGGTCATCATAAGGGTATCTTTGCGATAAAACCAATTTAAGGAGATGCTGCTCCTGACTTCTTTCTCTTTGTCATCTAATAAGCACTAATTGAAATACGCTGCCAGGAGGTCTGCTTTATGGAGCCAGTCTGCTATTATACCACCTAATTTTAAAACGTATGGATCTTACTGCTTCAGACCCGCGGCGGTATTGATTCTGGAATATGCACCACTAATTGCTGAGAGCCTGATGCTAAGAAGAAAATAAAAGAAAAAAAGCTCTCATGTCAATATTTGTTACTAGCCTTGACAAATAAACGTTTTAAGTGATGGTGACTTTTTCCTCTTTTAAAGCTTTAATTACTGGCTTACACACACTGCAATCATTTTGTTCTTGTTTGCGTTTAATAGCCCGTAATCCATTTTAATTATATTCTTTGCGTATCAAGATCAGACTTCTGAACAAGGATAGAACAAAACTGAACTCCTGCCTCCCCACCTCCCCATTTCCTTATGCAACATCTGGAAAATATTCAGGTCTTGAAAACATCTTAAAGATAAAACTTGCTTTCTAAGGTTAGAGCCATCAAATCCAAATGAGGTCTCTCTCTACATTTTCCAGTCTGCCACTGTATAGACTAAGAGGTTGGGTGAATCTGCTTCCTCTATTAAACTTAGAAGGAGAAACGTGTAAGAATTTTGAGAATGGATGTGTGGTGGGGCTGGAGACAGCTAGGGTGAGGAAATGATTTTTCCCTTGAACTGGATGGTGAGCGCAGGGTGTTCTGCTTTGTGATAATTCATTGATCTTGAGGAATTCACGTTTTGTGCACCTTTCTATATATGCACATTTCTATACAAATATTGTTTGAAACACTGAACCGACAGCTGGGTTAACAGAGGGCTTTGTGCTGTTGTTAAGGGCAGCCATTTAAAGACAGAGGCCACAGACAGAACATTTGTATCCCCATCTCCCCACCCTCCAAATCCGTATATTGAAACTCAATCCCCAGTGTGAGCCCCACCCTCCAAATCTGAATATTGAAACTCAATCCCCAGTGTGATGGTTTTCGGAGGTGGGGACTTCGGAAGGGGTGGAGCCCTCCTGAATGGGATTTGTGCCCTAGTAAAAGAGTCCCATCAAAAATATGTTTTGCTTACTGAACAGTTGAGTGCGGTCTTCCTGATTGGTGGGAGACCTTCCATACAGCATTCAGGGACCAAACAAAGCAGATCTGATGGTCTCAGCCAACAGGACATGGAGATCCAGAGCAAAGATTGCCTGTTAGAGGAGTCCCACATGGGGCAGGACTAGTACCAGCTCTGGTACCCCTGCCAAGCTCAGTCGTTAGCCGAGGGTGCCCTGCGAGGACCAGCTTTAGCTTCAAACTAATCACACTGTTTGGAGCTGAATGGCAACTATCTCTTGAAAAAAGACGAGAATGGGGCCCCTCCACGGCTGTCACCCTCTACAATGGGAGGGGAAACACAAGCACACACAGGTACAGACGTGGTCTGTCAGCCTCTCTGCCGTGGCAATGAGGCCAACTTGACCTTGACTTCAGAACCACCTTAGCCTGACTCCCTTTATGTGCTGAGCTGCCTTCCACTGCCCCCAGGACTTCCTATTGTCTCCTTTCTGGGCCACCGTGGGGTCATTTCATTGTATTCCCCAGCATTCATCCCTTTTCTGATGAAAATCCCCAATTTTTGTGTGATGAGCCAAACCTCCCGCCTTAGTCCACGTGGTTGGGTCAAACCTCCCTATCTCCACCACCCCGGCTCCACACGCTCTCGGCCTGAGCCAGCTGATCAGTCCTACAGCAGCCACAGTGAAAGTTTCAGAGTTGGGCACATGGCCTAACCAGAGACATCTGAAAGGCATGCTAGGCTGGAGGAAAACGACTCTGAGAGGATGAGGGCTGGAGCCATGCAGCCACCTTACCACCATGAGGGGAGAGCTTAGCAAAGTCAGCAGCATCTTGGAAAACACGAGGGTGAAATCAATATGGTGGAGGCAGGGTCTAGAGATGAAGAAAGACCGAATCTTCACTGAATGTGTCTGAGTCTGAAACCTATCTGTATTCTCAACCCAGACCTGGGCTCCTCAGTTACATCTGCCGATAAATTCCCTTTTTACTTAAGTCAGTTTGAGTTGATTTCAATCTCTTCAGAAGTATGCTAACTGAAGTCCAATCATCAGACTCAAAATATGCTCAATTTGGAAATATTTGTTTTCATTTTATTTACCAAAATCTCCACAGTCAACCATCAAATCAGTCCCAGATGGTTAATGAACGTCAGCCAAGAGCTTTCACAATCAATGGCAGTGTTTTTTCTTTTAATTAAATCTATGCAGTCAGGTCCTTCCTCCCTCCCCTCCTCTGCCCCCAAACCCCACCATTACCCCACTCACATATTTAATTATTTCAGAAGCTTCTTCTTAAATTTTAGCTGAAACCTCCCTTGGAAAACATAATTAGTGACTGAACTGTTTCAAACTCTGTTCTCGAATGGGCTCTGACTCCTTGAGGGCAAGGACTTGGGGTGTCCCATGTTCCCAGAGTCTAGCACAGAACCTGACAGGAGGTGGTGGTTCAATCAAAGTCAGACGTGGCAATATCCAGCTGGTGTCGCCTGCCATGAAGGAGGAAGGCAGACACCCTACCTGACCGCATGTGTGTGACTCATCAGATTCCTGCAGGGAGAGGGTCAGCCAAGGCCTCCCTGGAAGTGAGTCAGCAAGACTGGGCCACGTGGCGTGGACCACCAGCCTCCTCAGCAGCCTGTCCCTCTCCTCCATCATCCGCCCCTCCTTGTCCCTGCCTAGTGCCCTCTCCTCCTCTTCCTTCACCTCTTTTCTTTCTCCTTTCCAAGCTTCACCGACTCCATGCCTTGCCATAAGCACGGGGGTACACCCAGAGGCCGTGCGTACCCTTGCAGTGGCCCTCAGGTCTATGGACTTGCTGCCCCACAAGTCAAGACACAGGAATTCCAAGCAGGCACTAAGCTGTTTGAAGACAGATTTCACAAGAGTTTCTGTTCAGTCACTAGACTGTGCCTGACTCTGAGACCCCATGGACTGCAGCATGCCAGGCTCCCCTGTAACTTCACTATTTCCTGGAGTTCGCTCAAACTCATGTCCATTGAGTCAGTGATGCCATCCAACCATCTCATCCTCTGTCGTCCCCTTCTCCTCCTGCCCTCAATCTTTCCCAGCATCAGGGTCTTTTCCAGTGAGTCAACTCTTCACATCAGGTGGCCAAAATATTGGAGTTTCAGCTTCAGCATCAGTCATTCCAATGAATATTCAGGACTGATTTCCTTTAGGATCGACTGGCTTGATTTACTTGCTGTCCAAGGACCACAAGAAAGGACTCTTCAATTTGGAAATCAAAGGCTAAAAAGGAACTTGTATGAAAGGAAGATGGGTTCATAACTATCTGTTGCTGATAAACTACTCCAAAAGTGGATGATTTAAGACAACACTAATATTTATTATCTCTGTGGGGTGGTGTGTGTTGGTGGCCAAAATTTGGTCAGGGCAGAATGGGATAGCTTGTTCACAACTCATGACAGCTGGCCCCTCCACTGGAAAACTTCAAAGATGGTGCCAGGAGTCATCTGAAGGCTTGTTTACTCACGTGGCTGGAGGTTGGTGCTGGCTGTTGGTGGAGAACTTAGCTGGGGCAATTGGCTTATCCAAGTGGCTTGGGCTTTCTCACAACATGCTGGCTGGGTTGACAGGACAAGTATTCCAAGGAGAGAGAGAGAGAGACAGAGATAGAGGCAGAGAAAGAAAGAGAGCAATGCAAGGTCGAAGTTGTGCCCATTTTGAAGCAGAGCAGAAATGGATACAGGCATCATCTCTCCACCCTCCAACCAGTCCCACAGATGCATTTCACATTGCAACAGGAGGCATGGGGGCAGGGCACAGCTTTTAAAAGACGGATATGACCAAAACTGCATCATGGGGTATGATGAAAACGGGTTAGCACCAATCAGGTCCCAGATGGTGGAATATCTGACTCCCAGGGGACCTTGAGCCTCATCACATGCTCCTTGTAAGACATTAGCTTGAGCTAAGGGACACACCCACCAGCGTCATGACAGTTCCAAGGGCAATCATTAAAGACCAAAAAGTGAGAGGTGGCCCAGTTCCTGGGAGCCTCCAACCTTTCCCCACAATAGTGGCATACTCCTCCCACTCATTAGCCTATGAAATTACCCAGCCCATAAAAACTAACCGCATCCTATTTCCAGGTCGCTTTCATCTGAGATGGCTCACACTCTGTCTGTGGAGCACGATTCTCCCATGACCGCTCTCACTTTCCGAGACAACCCCTGCCTTGGGGCCACTCTTGCCTTTTCAGACAGACAACTTTCTGTCCATGGAATGTGTATCTCTCTAGATACACCCACCTCTTACCTATCACTTTGTCTCTCATTGAATTCTTTCTGTGATGGGACATCAAGAACCTGAGCTTCATTAAGTCCTGAGACCAGTTGTGTGATCTCAGTTGAAAGACCACGGGTTCGAGTCCCAACCTGAGTTTTGGCTGGGTTCCGGTCCTGGTGCAAGAGTTCAAGTCCCAGGCTGAAGGACACGGTTGAGCATGACTTCTCAGCCAGTCCAACAGGCCGGGCAGCCCGTCCCGCTGAATGCACCCTGGCTTTGCGCCTTCCTCCTCCCTGATCATCCCCTGCTCTCCACTTCTGCCCCCTGGACTCTCACTTTCCCAACAAAGTCCTCACACGTACCTGCTTTGAGAGGAATTCAAAAAGCAATGACTTAAGGGAATGCAACTTCCTACGAGGTGTTAGAGATCACAGTTTGATTCAGAATCAGAGATGACTGAAAATAAAAAGCTCTTTGGAGATCGTCTGTTCCCAATGGTGTGGTCAGTGACCTTGTGATGGAAACTTGAAATCAGCCACAGAGGAGTGTTTACACCATAGAAATTGGCAAACGTGACTAACCAGGGCTTTTCCCAGAGAGCCAGTGGTTAACACCTGCCAGCACACCACTGCTGTCAGTCCACATGTAGTTCCAACCATTTAACAGTGGCTGCCTGGAGCAGCGCATCAGAAAGCATCCCAAGGCTACTGACAATGTCTACGACCATCTCTAGTCCAAACCATGTCATGTATGGATGTGAGAGTTGGACTGTGAAGAAAGCTGAGCCCCGAAGAATTGATGCTTTTGAACTGTGGTGTTGGAGAAGACTCTCAAGAGTCCCTTGGACTGCAAGGAGATCCAACCAATCCATCCTAAAGGAGACCAGTCCTGGGTGTTCACTGGAAGGACTGATTCTGAGGCTGAAACTCCAATACTTTGGCCACCTGATGTGAAGAGCCAACTCACTGGAAAAGACCCTGATGCTGGGAAAGATTGAAGGCGGGAGGAGAAGGGGACGGCAGAGGATGAGATGGCTGGAGGGCATCACTGACTCGATGGACGTGGGTTTGGGTGAACTCCGGGAGTTGGTGATGGACAGGGAGCCTGGCCTGCTGCAGTCCACAGGGTCGCAGAGAGTCGGGCACGCCTGAGCGGCTGGGCTGAACTCCTGTATCTTCTGCATCGGCGGGTGGATTCTTTACCACTGGCCACCCGGAAGCTCGCAGTCCCGGCTTGTGGGCCCCTGGTCCCAGCCCTGCAGCCCAGTGGTACATTGGCCACAGCCCCACTGACAGCACTCCCAGGTCCCCAAGAAGCAGAGCATCTGAAGCCACAGCCCGTGTGGGGACAGTGAAGTCCTGGGCGGTGTTCCTGAGGCCCCTGCGGCCGCAGAGCTTGGACGAAGCATTATGAGAGCTTATGTTTGAGCCAAACCACTGATGGTCTCTACAAAATACATTGTGGGATTTTAGTTACATTCTAATTACTCCATGTTGGTGGATGATGAATGTAACACTGTTCTTAGCCTGGACCACTTGGGTCTCCAAATGTGTAGGGAAAATAATCATAATAATAGCTAGAGCGGTTGATCAATTCTGCCTCCCAGCTCAGGATGTTCAAGGTCAAACCTACGGCATGATGAGTGAATTCCTCAGGACCAGGTGACAGTCACTCCAAGCTCTGCAGGGTGAGATGGTGCGGCCAATGACTGCGCATGGCTGGGGAAGATCTCCAGGCTCCACCTCCACCTGGCACCTTTCACTGTCCTTGAGAACTCTCAAGGTGATGTTTAAATGGTTTACGCTTTTTGCATAATCAATTTATGACAACGATGGAAAGTTTTGAAGGGGAAAAAATCACTCACCATCTCCTGTTCGGTTTTCATTTTGGATCTGGGATTCAGCTCAAGACGATACTTTTAACCTCTTCCTGCCACTGTGAACATAAATTGGAAAGGTTTTCTCACAGCTGGACTGAAGACTAAGGTCTGGATATCTCCAGGTCAAAGGAGGACATTGGGGAGGAAAGGAAAAGAAGTGGTCAAATGTTTCCCCACCCTCTGGTGAGAGGCACCCCTAACCCTGCAGGGCTTCTGGAAATGCCCTTTGCGTATCAAGAGAGACACAGCCCCGGCTTGCTTGTGTGTAAAGAGTGAGTTACAACAGCTCAGGCTCCAGAAAGGGAGAAGTTATTCCCCAAGACTGAATTTTAATTAGGCTGTCTGAAATTTTAGACATTAGATCATCCTCTAAGAGGCAACGGTACATTTGATTAAGCATCTTTATCATTTTGGTAAATTCTTTAGTTCTCTGACATCAATTCTATCAGCACACTTCAAAGTTCCCATTGCTGGGAGGTGCTCAGACCCACATCTGCAGGCTCTGAATTTACTTTCTTCCTCCTGAGTCTGCCCCACTCTCTGGGGTCTCCCTCTTGGTCAGTGGTCACTGGTAAAACCCCGTTCGGCACCTAGTCTTCACTCTACCCATCCTGCACCCCGCTCCCTGCGGAACGGTTCCCACGCCCACCCCACCTTTCCGTTCTCAGGGCTCCGGTTCAGGCCCCTTCCCGTCTCACGGGGACTCTCATCCCAGCCTCCTAAGTGGCCTCCCAGTCTCCAAGGCCATCCTCCTCCAGGCACAGGCCCTCCGTGAAGAAAATCACATCCAACCCTTAGCAGAGGAGGGCACTAGCTTCCCGCTTCCCACCCAGAGACCTCCAGCTGCTGCATGGCATCGGGGTTCTGCCTCAGTTTAGCTCAGTTCAGTCGCTCAGTCATGTCCGACTCTTTGTGACCCCATGAATTGCAGCACGCCAGGCCTGCCTGTCCATCACCAGCTCCCAGAGTTCACCCAAAGGTTCTGCCTGCTCTGGTCCAATTCCTTTTCTTGCCCTTGCCCTCCCCAAACTGTACCCCACGGAGCATCTCAAACAGGAATGCAAATTCTCACCCACTGCCTCTATCTTACTTTGCCCGTCACCTGGGATGTTTTCTATACTTCCCCTACAACCTCCTTTGTGTTCCTCCTTAAAAGTACAGTCAATATTTCAGTGTGCAACTTAAATCTACCCGCTCCATAAACTGCTCTATCATTTCAGCTAGAATGAATCTCCCCTTGTTCTATGATCCCTTTGTCGGTATTCTTTACTCATTTACCATCAGTTAACTTGTGTTTGGATGGAGCTTTGGGGATTACAAGATACTTCCAAATAACTCATCTCATCTGATTGTAACACAGTGAGGCACATGTTTCATAAATGAAGCACAGGATAGGGTGGAGGACTGGGAGTGGAATGGTGGCAAAAATAAACAAATAAATAAACAAGGCCGAGGGCTTTCCTGGTGGTCTAGTGGTTGAGAACCTGCCTGCCAATGCAGGAGACACGGGTTTGATCCGTGGTCAGAAAAGATCCATATGCCATGAGATATCTAAGCCTGTGCCCCACGATTACTGAGCAGCACTCTAGAGCCTGAGGATTGAGCCAGCGTATCTAGAGTTCAAGCTTCACAAGCGAAACCATTGCAATGAGAAGCGCGTGCACCTCAGCCAAGAGTAGCCCCCACTCGCTGCAATGAGAGAAAGCCCGGGTGCAGCCAGCCAGACAAACCAATCCACCTTAAAATTAATAATAAAAAAAGAATAAAGCAGAGACGATCTGTGCATGTTTCCTTCTAGGCTGATAGGATTTCTTGGCTTACAATATTACTCTCCAGCCCAAAATGAATTTCCCAGACTCCTTTGCAGTCACATGGAGCCATATGGCTAAGTCCTACGCAGTGAGGGTGTGAATGGGGGTGTTGAGTGCAACTTCTGGGCCCCCAGCCCTTAAATGAGGGGCTGGTCTTCCTCTTCACGCATCCCCTTCTCTGTCAGCCCGAATGCAGACAGAAGAGAAGCAAACGCTTTTCTGAGTCACAAGTTGGAAGCCCCACTGAAGGAAGGCAGGGCACGAGACAGGAGCAGCCTGGGTCCCTGATGATCGCGGAGCCACCTCACCAGCCCCAGGTTACCCTTCTGGCCTTTTAAGGGAGACAAACAAATTTAATTTGTTGCTACTGCGACTCTTTGTCATATTAGTTAAAATGGTACGTTAACTAATATAAAATATGTCCCCAAGGTTATAGGGTCGTTAATGGTAGAGTTGGTATAACTCTAGAACCTGAGCTTTTTCCAGGCAATGCCATCACATACCTTTATTACAGTAATTTTGGGCCTGGACGCATACCTTCGTTTCTCTTCACCTTCTCTCTTTGCTTTATATAATCAGCTTGTTCATTTATTAAAAGAACATTTAGGGACTTCCCTGGTGGTGCAGTAAATCCACCTGGCAATGCAGGAGACACGAGTTCCATCCCTGATCGGGGAACTAAGATCCTACATGCCGTGGAGCAGCTAAGCTTATGCTCTGCAGCTCCTGAGCCTGTGGCTCACAGCTCAAGAGCCTCCATACTGCAACTCCTGAGACCAGACACCATGCCTGCATGAAAGTCCACTCACCCACAGAACGGAGTGAGGATCCCAGGTGCTGAAGCTAAGACCTGGCCTAGCCCCCGAAAGACCTCCCCATGCTACATCAAGCGAAATAAGCCAGAGAAAGACAAATACTGTATGACCTCGCTTATGTATGGAAGCCAAAAAAGCTGAACTCAGACAGACAGAAAGCACAGTAGTGGTTACCGGAGGCTGGGGGTTGGATGGGTCAAACTGTTCAACTGCAGTTAAAAACTCAGTAAGTTCTGGGGATCTAACACACGTCATGGTGATTATAGCTAAAGATACTGTATTATATACATAAAAACTAAGACTTTAAATATTCTTGCCACAAAAAGACATAATTGGGTGAGGAGAGAGAGGTGTTAGGTGCCACTACGTGATTGTATCAACTCAACACATTGTACAGCTTAAGTTTCCACAATGTTAAACACCAATTCTATCTAAACAGAGTTGGGGGAAAAAAGACCAGCCCAAGTAGGGAATTTCACAAACTGTGTTACTCAAGAGGTTAGCCAATACCTAAGCCACGTATCACAGCTGCCTGCTGGTGACAGGGATTTGAGACTCCATTAACTATAATCACTCTTGGGTGATTGGTTTGGAAGACTTGTTGTTGGTGTTGCTCAGTTGCTAAGTTGTCTCCGACTCTTTGCAACCCCATGAACTGCAGCAGGCCAGGCCTCCCTGTCCATCACCAACTCCCAGAGTTCACCCAAACTCATGTGCATTAAGTCGGTGATGCCATCCAACCATCCCATCCTCTGTCATCCCCCTCTCCTGCCTTCAATCTTTCCCGGCATCAGGGTCTTTTCCAGTGAGTTGGTTTTTCGCATCAGGTCACCAAAGTATTATTAGAGCTTCAGCATCAGTCCTTCCAATGAATATTCAGGGTTGACTTCCTTTAGGATTGACTGGTTTGATCTTGCTGTCCAAGGGACTCTCAAGAGTCTTCTCCAGCACCACAATTTGAAAACATCAATTCTTCAGCACTCAGCCTTCTTTATATTCCAACTCTCACATCCATACAGGACTACTGGAAAAACCATAGCTTTGACTATACGAACCTTATAGTCATGGATTGTGGTCGTCAAAGTGATGTCTCTGCTTTTTAATACAATATCTAGGTTTGTCATAGCTTTCCTTCCAAGGAGCAAGCGTCTTTAATTCATGGCTGCAGTCACTGTCTGCAGTGATTTTGGAGCCCAAGAAAATAAACCTGTCACTATTCATCCCTATATTTGCCATGAAGTGATGGGACCAGATGCCATGATCCTCGATTTCTGAATGTTGAGTTTGAAGCCAACTTTTTCACTCTCCTCTTTCACTTTCATCAAGAGGCTTTTAGTTCCTCTTCACTTTCTGCCATAAGGGTGGTGTCATCTGCATATCTGCGGTTATTGATACTTCTCCCAGCAATCTTGATTCCAGCTTGCGCTTCATCCAGCCCAGCATTTCAAATGATGTACTCTGCATATATGTTAAATAAGCAGGGTGAAAACATACAGCCTTGACATACTCGTTTCCCGATTTGGAACCAGTCCATTATTCCATGTCTGGTTGCTGCTTCTTGACTTGCATACGGGTTTCTCAGGAGACAAATAAGGTGGTCTGGTGTTCCCATCTCTTGAAGAATTTTCCACATTTTGTGATCCACACAGTCAAAACCTTTAGCATAGCCAGTGAAGTGGAAGCAGATTTTTTTTAAGTTCCTTTGCTTTTTCTATGATCCAATGGATGGTGGCAATTTGATCTCTGGTTCCTTTGCCTTTTCTAAATCCAGTTTGTACATCTGAAAGTTCTCAGTTCAGATGCTACTGAAGCCTAGCTTGCAGGATTTTGAGCATTATCTTGCTAATATGTGAAATGAGGGCAATTGTGTACTAGTTGAACATTCTTTGGCATTGCCTTTCTTTGGGACTGGAATGAAACTGACCTTTTCCAATCCTGTGGCCACTGCTGAGTTTTCCAAATTTGCTGGCATATTGAATGCAGCACTTTCACAGCATCATCTTTCAGGATTTGAAACAGCTCCACTGGAATTCCATCACCTCCACTAGCTTTGTTCGTAGTGATGCTTCCTAAGGCCCACTTGACTTCACATTCCAGGATGTCTGGCTCTAGGTGAGAGATCACACCACTGTGGTTATCCAGGTCATTAACATATTTTTTGTACACTTCTGTGTATTCTTGCCACCTCTTTTTAATCTCTCTTGCTTCTGTTAGGTCCATACCATTTCTGTCCTTTATTGAGGCCATCTTTGCATGAAATGTTCCCTGGTATCTCTGATTTTCTTGAAGTGATCTCTAGTCTTTCCCATTCTATTGTTTTCCTTTATTTCTTAGAGGACTTGCACAGGAGAATTATTGTAACTGGCTTCAGAAAAATGGGGAGGCTTTGATTTAGAAGAAGAGAGAAGACAAAACAAAGGTCTCATTCTGAGCACCTATCATATGTTAGGCAATGCTAGAGGGTTACCCTCTGTGACCGAATGTTAGAACAACACTATTCCAGCCTGAGTTTCAACTGGTGAACCCATGTGACAAGGTCAAGATCCCAAAGGGACCATGAGAATGATACTTTCCATATGCAGATGTGATAACCTGCCACAGTGTTCTGCTCCTGGATCCCTTGGCAGACCAAGAATTCGAACTGAAGTGAGAGGACTTCTTTGTGACCTCGCTGAGCCTCTAGAGGTAGGGATACAGGTACCAGCTTCTGATTCCAAGTCCAGAGCTTTGAAATGCTGAAGCCTCAGAGGAATGGGGCCTGACATGTGACAGGAATCTTACATGGACTTGGATGGAAGATGAGGTGTTTGTGCCACCCAGGGAGTGCTGGGCAGATGGAATGCTGACTAACTGCTCTGGTGGGGCCCCAGGGCAAGGCTGCCACATGGGATTTGCTGCTCCTTCAGGGATGGTCAGAGCAGGGTTGAGGAAGCATTTCCCCCGCTACTAGAGGTGGCTGAGCCAGAAAGTCACAGTAACCTCAGAGCACAGGGTCAGGGCCCTCAGAGGCTGCATCTGTAAAGGAGAGTGGATCAGTTGGTCTCAGAAGCTCTACTGTCTTCTGAAGAGAAGGTACAAGATGGAACTGCCTGCTGCATACCTACGGGCTGAGGAGGGTCCCCTCAGAACAGAGATGCTCCAGCCTGAGCCAGCGGGATACAGGGGACAGGGCTCAGCAGGGCTTCTCCAGAATGATGCCTGCCATTAAGAGCCAGCCCTGACCATCCCCAAGCCCAGAGAGAGCATCTTTCAGGGAAGAGCCAATTCTGATTATGGTGGTAGTGGTTTAGTCGCTAACTTGTGTCCAACTCCTTTTTGACCCCAAGGGCTCTAGCCCAGCAGACTCCTCTGTCCATGGGATTCTCCAGGCAAGAATACTGGAGTGGGTTGCCATGCCCTCCTCCAGGGGATCTTCCTGACCCAGGAATCAAACTTGTGTTTCCTGCATTGCAGATGGATGCTTTACCACTGAGCCTGCAAACATGTTGGAACTCTGACTTGCTTTTCACTGTTTTTGTTATTAGAATCATTCATAACCGCCTGCCTCAGAGAACCTTGCCCTCTGCCTGACTGTTAAACTAAAGTGCCTTTGTTCAGGACACTGTTCACCTGTGGATGGCAGGAAGGAAGAAATTAACACATCCTCTGCCTGAGGCTTGCCATTCTAGGGGATATTTATCAGATTAATGGCCTTTTTACTTTATTTCCTCACTTCCCTCCCATCCCTGTTCTATAGAAGAACCTGGTATCCAGACTCCATAAGACAGTTATTTTGAGACATTAGTCTGCCATCTCCTTGGTCTTCTGGCTTGCTAATAACGTCTTATTCCTTGCCTCAATGCCTCATCTCTCAGATCGATTGGCCTGTTGTGCAGTGAGCAGAGTGAGCTTAGAACAAGCAGAGTCGCAGACAAGAGTGTGGGCTGCCCTCTCTCACGAGTCTCCTCCCTCCCCCGAGGAAAAGTTCAAACTGCAGTAAAGAGTCGCTGAGGAGGATGGACCTGCCTGTGGTCCTGTAGTTAGGAATCCGCCTTCCGATGCAGCGGACAGTTTCAATCCCTGAATCAGGGAACCAAGATCCCACGTGCCACAGGGTAACTAACCCCTGTGCCACAATGAGACAGCCTGCAAGCTCCACAGCCCACGCTCCACAGCAAGAGAAAGCCTGAGGGACACAGTGAAGACTCAGCCCAGCGCCGTCGAAAGAAAAAATAAATAGATAAATGGAAAGAGCGGGTGAGGAGGAATGCAGAAAGCCAGAGGGAGGAGCCGGCAGTGACCCCACGTTCCCATGGCAGGCTTGAGCTAAGTCAAGAGCGAAGTCGAGTTGAGTGTCTTACAGCATTCAAATTCCTGAACTTGGACCCTGTTTGAGATTTATTGTAGTACTTTATTATTCCAAAGTGAGCAGAAAAGTCAAATGACCTGCTAGAGTAGGTCGGAGACTTACCTCCACTGAATAAAGCGACAGGAGTGTGGGAGACAAAAAACAAAGGTGAGCTTTGTCAGATCAAGAGTAACGCTTATTCCAGCTGCGTGTGCATTTCAGCCTCACTTTTCTTTAAGACCAAGCTTTCCAAGGGTGTTTAGGGAAAACCTTCCTGGGCAAGTTAACGGTGTGCTGAGGCAAAAAGGCCCTCCCCTGAGTAAATGAGCTTGTTCAACAAAATTAAACGGCCTTCTTTATCACAGGATTTCTCAGAACCTTTAATGCACTAATATGTGTTCTAGATCTACAAGGCATCTCCCACGCTCACTTGAGCATGTACGTTCTTCAGTCCAGTCCAGTTCAGTTCAGTCGTGTCCGACTCTTTGCCACCCCGTGAATTGCAGCATGCCAGGCCTCCCCGTCCATCACCAACTCCCGGAGTTCACTCAAACTCATGTCCGTCGAGTCGGTGATGCCATCCAGCCATCTCATCCTCTGTTGTCCCCTTCTCCTCCTGCCCCCAATCCCTCCCAGCATCAGAGTCTTTTCCAATGAGTCAACTCTTCGCATGAGGTGGCCAAAATACTGCAGCTTCAGCTTTAGCATCAGTCCTTCCAAAAGAATACCCAGGACTGATCTCCTTTAGAATGGACTGGTTGGATCTCCTTGCAGTCCAAAGCACTCTTAAGAGTCTTCTCCAACACCACAGTTCAAATGCATCAATTCTTCGGTGCTCAGCTTTCTTCACAGTCCATCTCTCATATCCATACATGACTACTGGAAAAACCATAGCTTTGACTAGATGGCAAAGTAATGTCTCTGCTTTTTACTATGCTCTCTAGGTTGGTCATAGCTTTTTGTCCCAGGAGCAAGCGTCTTTTAATTTCACAGATAAGACACACTAAGAAGCCTTAAATGATAGATAACCAAATGTTCTTTAAAGTTTTTAGAATTGCAGCAGGCGATGATCACACCAAGACTGGTGCTTAAAAACCGATGAAACAGTCAAAGAAAGTCCAGTGAGGAAAGGCTGTCTTTGAAACCTACAGGAGGCCAGACCAGAGAAAGCATCCAAGTTTCCCAGCCTTAGAACAGATGTTCTAGGTGAGGTTGGGCCAGTGCCAGCCAACCTGCCAAGGGAGACAAGGGCACAGGGAAAGCGGGCCTGGCAGGGGGTGCAGGTCTGCAGGGGAACTGTCAGCGTGATGCATCCTTCCTGGGTTTATCAACACCCATCCAAGGAGCCCCCTGCTTTGCCATCCTTTGCCATCCTTTGGTTTCACTGAGTTAGACAAGGCTGTGGTCCCAGTGTGATTAGATTGACTAGTTTTCTGTGAGTATGGTTTCAGTGTGTCTGCCCTCTGATGCCCTCTTGCAACACCTACCATCTTACTTGGGTTTCTCTTACCTTGGGCGTGGGGTATCTCTTCACGGCTGCTCCAGCAAAGCACAGCCGCTGCTCCTTACCTTGGATGAGGGATATCTCCTTACTGCCGCAGTTCCTGACCTTCAACGTGGGATAGCTCCTCTAGGCCATCCTTTGCCATCCCCTTGATTCTTGCCGTCCTCTAGGGGAGGCAAGAATCGCTTCTGATCAGTTAAGTCTCCATGACCAGAGGCAGAGTGATCCATTCCCAGTTACTAGCACAGCCTCCTGAGGGTGGAGAAACCCAACCAGCTTTCTGACCATTCAGAACCCTCCCTCCTGACAACTCCAGGCTGGTTTTCCTGAAGGCTATCCTGTTGGACAAGGAGAGGCTAGTCAGAGGAAATAGTGGAGACACAGAACTTACCAGGGCACTGGATTTGAAAGTTTCAATTCTACAGTCTGTGCAGGATTTGTTCTCTCACTCTGGCTGGCCCCCTGGCCACCGAGGAAGGGAACTTTCCCTATTTCAGGAGGTTCTGCCAGGCACAGCCCATTGGGCATCCTCCTGGTCACATGACTGGTGCTTGGCCAATCACAGAACTTCATTTTCCTGCGTTCAGTGATTGATGTAGCAGGAGAGCGTGTGACGCAGGCTGGACCAGTCAGAGCCCTCCATCAGTGCTAACGTGGGCTCTGTGAGGCGTGCTTGTTACTCTAGGGGAGAGGACCATTCACATCCGGTAAGGCACTGCCGCAGGTCATCTCTCCTACCATGTGAGGAGAAGATTCTCCTAGCAGGAAGGTAGAATTGAGAGTTGCAAAGATAGTAACAGAGCCCTGTCCATACTGTTTAAGCGCCCAAACCCCCAGGCAAAGCTCAGCTGTTGGACTTCTAATTTATATGAACTGTGATTAAAAAAAAAAAAATTTCTGTCACTTGCAATCAAAACATCGTGCATTTGTTGAGGCGCCACCTCCATTAAGATTGTAGCAGCCTGTTTCATAATGCTATTGAAAGGGGACGCCAGGTCAACCTAGGGCTGAGGAGACCTTCGGTGAAAGGTAAACAATAAACAGAAAACTGCTTGGGTGTCTCTTCTAGTCATTCTTGCTAGTTACCTAGAGGCGGAGCGACGGCAAGACTAAGATTCTAGCCTCTGGAGGGTGCAAACTAGGTCTTTGGCATCATGTAACTGAGCTAATTTTGAAGGCAAAAGCTCTCCTCAATTCTTAAAATAAAGAGCCCCCTACACTTGTGTCAATCACGCAGCCAATTAAAGAGGCCTCAAGTGACAAACCACCGTCTTGTCAAGGTGGATTAGAGACACAGAATGGCTCCACTGATGGCTGGAATAATTAGACTGTGCGCCTGCGTGGCCTGAGCCACTTGCCTTGGAGGGGAGGTCGGGGATCCTTGGATACTCTAGCAGGAGGTTTAGGGAGCAGACCCCCCTGTAAGTCTCACGGGCTTGGTGCTGAGCAGAGATTGGTGCTCCAGAAGCAGGAGACAGCTTCAGAGGAGGGGTAAGGCGGAGAGAGATTCCTGGCATCTAAAAACGGTCAAGGTGGGCTTTAATCAAGCATCTATGTGCAAATTACAGGCACCTGCCGTAACTCATTTGCCTCAAAAGGCTTCATATGAGATGGAGTTTATTTGCTCAGCAGTTTTCGTCCTTCCCTTTCCTCAAGGACCCCACAGCCAGATTTGAACCTTTGAGAGCGTGTATCAAATTTCAGATAATTCCTCCCAATTCACCCCTCTTCCCAGACAGAAATCGCTATGAACACTGCTTTCTTCACTCCAGAGGCCAAGAGAGCCCCATCTGAAAGGGACCGCTCACCTTCCAGAAATCAGCTGGCCATGGGGTCCTGACATGACGTTGAATTGGACCCCTCCCAACATCGCAATGCTTTGCGGCAAGGAGTCACAAAGCTACTGCCGAAACACTTCCACCTTTAGGAACAAGTGCTGTCCCCTCTGGGTAATCTACAGGGGGAACCAAACAGCGTTGGAAAGACAGGAAGTCGAAGAAAATGTTATCTGTCCATATCTTCTCAGTGAGCTGTGTGGGTGGCTGAAGGGAATATTTTCACATGGTGCTTGACAGCCGTTTGCTTAAGCCCCTTTCCCGAGAGTGGGGCTGATAAGCAAGACCTTGCTCTGCTGGCTGAGAGGCCCGGGCCCGGGCGAAGGGGAGACGCTTTGGTCGACTGAGCCCGGCGTGGAGGCGAGGGGAGACGGCAGCGCTCCGCCAAACCCCCACGGGCGCACCCGGCCTCCGCCCTGGTATTAGCGACTACGGCCGCCGTAACAACCCCAAACTAAGCGGCTTCACGCAACAGAAATGTATTCTCCTACCATTCAAGAGGCCAGAAATCCAAAACGGTTTTACTGGGCTGAAGTCAAGGTGTTTCAGAGCGCTTCCTCACACAGGCGCCGGGGAAGACAGTTGGGGCACTTCCCAACTCTCCAGCTGCGCGCATGGGTTCTTCGCCCCTTTCTCCGTCTTCAAAGCCAGCGTGTGATATCCCTGCTGCTTCCTTCTGCCTCCAACGCGGATCTTCTTCCGTTCTGTCTGAAATCAGGTGCCCCTCTCCCTCTTATAAGGACACTGGGCCCACTTGGGTAATTTCCAGGCTAATTCCTCCCTCTCAAAGTTTCTAGCTTAGTCACACCTGCGAAGACGCTTCTTTCACATTATGTAACGTGCAGGATCCAGGGATTATATATTTAGGCGTCAGGATTCAGCCTATGGCGCCTCCTAGTACAGACTGGAAATTTAGGTCGCACTGAGAGGGAGCAGGTGCTCCTCCCTGGAAGCAGCGGTTCAGACTGATGCAAGACAGCTTGGCGTCTCTGATACAGAGTGAAACATTCTTTCTCATGGGTTCAGCACTTCCGGCGTCAGTTCAGCCTCTAGGAATTCACCGTAGAGATAGACTTGGAAATGGATGGGCAAGGATGCTTTCCCTGGCATTGTGTATAACAGCCTTAGCCCCAGGTGACCCCAGCAATAGGGCCTCGCTGGGTGAATGAAGGGCCATCCCTAGCATGGAATCTGTGAGTCGTGAGAGAGAAGAGCATGAGACAGACCTACGTGAGCTGGTGCAGGAGAGTCTTCAGGAGGACAAAATCGGGTACAAGGCATCGTGCGGATTGTGTTCCTATCTGTGAAAATGAAAGGGAGAAATGTGTGTGTCTCTAGAATATCTGAATATCCCTGAAGGAGAAAGAAGACAGTTCGTCCTTCCTTGGAGGGTGACTGGGAGGTTGGAGGTATGAAGTAGAAGTAGATTTGAATTTTTTTTTTTTTAACCATGAACATTTGTTACTTTTCAATTTAAAAAAAGACAGTTAATGAAAAAGAGAGTGAGACTATGGGTGTGGGAGCTTTGGCAATTGTTTCAGCCTGCCTGCGGCACTTGCATATTTTGGTCTTGCCCCCCCAGCTCCCACACCCCCCTCACCAAGGCCAAGGTCCTGCCTTTCTCGTCTCCACACGCCTCACAGGCCTGCCTTGCCATTCTTGTCTCCTTTCTCCGGTGTCCTTTGCAGCCAAATTATTTTCAGTTCAGTTCAGTTCAGTCGCTCAGTCGTGTCCAACTCTTTGCGACCCTATGGACTGCAGCACACCAGGCCTCCCTGTCCATCACCAACTCCTGGAGTTCACTCAGACTCACGTCCATCGAGTCGGTGATGCCATCCAGCCATCTCATCCTTGGTCGTCCCCTTCTCCTCCTGCCCCCAATCCCTCCCAGCATCAGAGTTTTTTCCAAAAGAGTCAACTCTTTGCATGAGGTGGCCAAAGTACTGGAGCTTCAGCTTCAGCATCATTCCTTCCAAAGAAATCCCAGGACTGATCTCCTTTAGAATGGACTGGTTGGATCTCCTTGCAGTCCAAGGGACTCTCAAGAGTCTTCTCCAACACTAATTACTTTCACCAGGTGACAAATGGGGAGGTAGGGGGACTGCTGAGGATGGGAGTAGGGGAGCATCAGTCATGCGTCTTGGCCACAAACCAAAGATGGGCAGGGATCCAGGGAAAGAGTCTCGGCCGGGAGGCTGCCCTCCACAGGGTTCAAGCCCTGCTTCTGCGACCTTTGACAAGCCGCGGGAGCACCCTGAGCCTCAGTTTCCTCATCTGAGAGATGGGAACAGCGTTGTAAGCACAGGATTGAAGTGAGAATCGGAATGAAAAATGAGAATGTCATAGATGGTGCTTCTCAAGCCGGTGCCCTGCTTGGGGACGGTCCTGACCTCACAGTCACAGAGCAGAAGCAGGTGGAAGACTGGGAGCCCCCGGAACCTGCAGAGCTCTGCAGGATTAATAGTGCAGAGTCTCGAGAGCACGTGGCTGCGTGTTCCCCAGCACAAGGCACGTGGCCTAAGCTCCTGGGTTTCTAGTTTGTAAAACATAAAGTTAACAGACAAGGCAGCACACGGTTTAATCACCCTTGGGGGTACACTGAGAGCCTCTTTAAATTAAAAAGAGAAAAGTCTATTAGAATCCCAGGGCCTCTTGACTCTGATACTGAACAAACAGTCTTGCTGCAACTCAAACAAAACCCGCCGTTCTCTGCTCACACAGTGAACCACTGGAACATATCGAACCCGCAGTCAGAGGGGAAGCAAACACGAAAGACACTCACGAGGGGCAGAAACCAGCCTGGCTGACCGGCCGAGGGGCGGGGGAAGCGAGTCAGGAGGAAAGCCGCAGTCCCAGGAGGCAAACCCGCCCGGCCCCAGGCCTGGGGGTGGGCTCAGAGCTTCTCAGGCCCCCGAGGCCGGGCACGAGTCATCTGAGCGTGCACCTCACTGGGATGCGACCTCCCATCACCACATTCTGTGCCCACCCTGGACACAGTGCCAAGGCGGGCAGAGGTGTGGCCGGGTGCTGAAGGGAGACAGCATCTCCTCACTCCCTGTATCCCCCGTCCATATCCAAAATGGCACTCCACCGAATGTTTAAAAAGACAAATGCTGTGCAGTTTCTTTAGACTAAATCTGAGATGAAGAATTCACTCACCCAAGTCCCGGTTTCTATATTTACTAACTAGATAACCACGAGCGTTCTGAAACTCTCTAACACAATTTCCTCAGCTACAAAATGAGGATAAAACTAACTTTTCTCAATTCAAACATGGCACTTTGCAACATTTCTGAAATCATACCGCGTCTTCTGATTGGTGTGATACTTAATTTGCTATTATACTTCTTTCATTTCCAAAAACACCTGGGATATCACTGAATTTTTTCAACAGCCTTATTAACCCTAGAAGCTCTATTCATATACTATGAAAGGGAAAGTGAAAGGATTAGCTGCTCAGTCGTGTCCAGCTCTTTGCGACCCCATGTGCTGTGGCCCACCAGGCTCCTCTGTCCATGGGGATTCTCCAGGCAAGAATACTGGTGTGGGGTGCCATGCCCTCCTCCAGGGGATCTTTCTGACCAGGGATGGAACCCGCGTCTCCTGCATTGCAGACAGGTTCTTTACCACTGAGCCACTACAGTTCACCAATTTAAATCAAACAGTTCAGTGGTTCTTAGTATAGTCACAGATTATGCAACCATCCCTACAAAAAGACCTTTTTATCCCCCCCAAAGAACTATGCTCTTCAGTTCCCGTTCCTTCCTCTCTCTGTCTCTAAAGACTTGCCTGTTCTGGAACTATAGATGGACTCATGAAGCGGTCCTTTATAACTGACTTTTTTCACTTAGCAGATGCTTTCAAGGTCCGTCTAGGTTGTAGCATGTCTCGGCCCTTCATTCCTTTCCATTGCCCAGTGAAGTTCCCTTATATGAATATACTAGGTTTTGTGTATCCACTCAGCAGGTGATGGCTTCTTCTATTTGGGGGGTTTTATATGATTAATATTGCTGTGAACATTCATGTGTAACTTTTTATGCAGACGTGTGTTTTCATTTCTCTTGGGTGCCTAAGTAGACCTGGCCTTGCTGAGTCGATCATAAGGTAACTCTTATGAGCTGCCAGACTGTCTTCCAAAGGGGCTGCAACATTTTGTCTTCCAGCAATGTATGAAGACTCCAATTTCTCCACATCTTTACCAAGACTTGTTATTATCTGTCTTTTTTATTCTCACCAGCCCAGTGAGTGTGAAGTGGTATCTCAGAGTGGTTTTGATTTGCATTTCCCTAGTGACTAATGATGGTAAGCATCTTTGCTTATTGGCCATTTGTACAACTTGTAGAAATTGTTTATTCAGATCCTTTGCCCATTTAAAAATTGGATTTCCTTTTATTATTGGGTTGTAAGAGTTATTTATTTAAAATGCAGGTCCCTTTCCAGATATGTGATTGCAAATTTTTCTCCCATTGTGTGGATTGCCTTTTTATTTTCTTGATGATGTCCTTTGATGCAAAAAGTTTAAATTTTGACGACGTCCATTTCACCTTTTTTTTTTTCCTGTTTGTTGCATGAGGGTATCCCTGTCCGAGCACCGTTTGTTGAAAAGACTACCCTCTCCATTGAATTGCCTCTACTCTCTTCTTTAAAGTCAGTTGATCTTGCCTGTGAGGGCTTATTTTTAGCCCCCCAATTCTATTCCACTGGTTTGTATTCTATCCTCATGCCAGTACCCCACTGTCTTGTTACTGTCGCTTTATAGTAAGTTTTGGAATCGAAAATGTGAATCTTCCAACTTTGTTCTTTCTCACGACGGTTTTGGCTAATCTAGGTCTCTTACCTTTCCATGTAAATTTTAAGGTCAGTTTGCCAAAACCTACAGAAAGCGTAGCTGGGGTTGGGAGTGTATTGAGCCTGCAGATGGCTCGGGGGCTCCGGGCTCCTAGGCGGCGCTGCTGCTTAGTCCTTGCATTGTGTCCAGCTCTTGCGGCCCCATGGACTGTAGCCCGCCAGGCTCCTCTGTCCGTGGGATTCTCCAGGCCAGAACACTGCAGTGGGTTGCCGTTCCCTTCTCGACCCAAGGACTGAACCCAAGCCTCCTGCGCTGCAGGGGGATTCTTTACCAGCTGAGCCACAGGGAAGCCCTAGGTGGCGCTGGTGGTGAAGAATCCGCCTGCTAATGCAGGAGAAGCCGGAGGTGCAGGTTTGACCCCTGGGTTGGGAGATCCCCTGGAGTAGGAAGGGCTCCCCACTCCAGTATTCTTGCCTGGGACTGGGGACTCTTGCCATCTTAACAAGATTATGTCTTTTCCACAAGAACATCGGTTGTCTTTCCATTTATTTAGGTTTTCTTTTAGCGATGAATTATTTTGTTTGGAGAGTAAGAAATTTGCACTTCTGTTTTAGGAATATACTTATTCCTAAGTATATTATTCTTTTCGATGCTATTCTAAGTGAAATTGTTTTCTTAATTTCTTTTTCAGAGTGTTTATTGCTAGTGTACAGAAATACAATTGATTTTTGTGTACTGATACTGTGCTCTGCAAGACTGCTGAACTTGTTTATTAATTCTAATCATTTTTTTAGTGGATTCCTTAGGATTTTCTGTATAGGAGACCATGTCGTATGCATCTTCCTCCTTTCTAATATGGATGCCTTTTATATCTTTTCCTTCCCTAATTGTCCTCACAGAGACATTACTTTGCCTACAAAGGTCCGTCTAATCAAGGCTATGGTTTTCCTGTGGTCATGTATGGATGTGAGAGTTGGACTGTGAAGAAGGATGAGTGCTGAAGAATTGATGCTTTTGAACTGTGGTGTTGGAGAAGACTCTTGAGAGTCCCTTGGACTGCAAGGAGATCCAACCAGTCCATTCTGAAGGAGATCAACTCTTGGATTTCTTTGGAAGGAATGGTGCTAAAGCTGAAGCTCCAGTACTTTGGCCACCTCATGCGAAGAGTTGACTCATTGGAAAAGACTGTGATGCTGGGAGGGATTGGGGGCAGGAGGAGAAGGGGACGACAGAGGATGAGATGGCTGGCTGGCATCATGGACTCGATGGACGCGAGTCTGAGTGAACTGCAGGAGTTGGTGATGGACAGGGAGGCCTGGCATGCTTCGATTCATGGGGTCGCAAAGAGTCGGACACGACTGAGCGACTGAACTGTCTGAGAATCTGTATCAAGGTGCTGATAGAAGCGGCAGAATGAACGTCCTTCTCTTGCTTCTGAGCGTAAAGGGGAAGCAGTCACTCGTGGTTAGCTTTTTCCTTTTACAGATGTCCTTTATCAGGTTGAGGAAGTTCCCTTCTGTTCCTCGTTCATTTGTTTGTTCACTTTTGTTTCTTTATGTTAGCATTTTTATCATCAGAGCACGTTGGATCTTATCGAATGTGAATTCTGTAGATTAGTCCTTCATTGGAAGGATTGATGCTGAAGCTAAAGTTCCGGTATTTTGGTCACCTGAGGTGAACAAACGACTCACTGGGAAAGTCCCCGATTCTAGGGAAGATCGAGGGCAGAAGAAGAGAGCGTCAGAGGATGAGATGGCTGGACAGCATCACAGATGCAATGAACATGGACTTGAGCAAACTCCGGGAGACGGTGAGGGACAGGGAGGCAGGGCATGCTGCAGTCCAAGGGGCCGCAGAGTCAGACACGACTGGGCAGCTGAACAACAATCCTGTAGAGACAATGAGCGCTTCTAGAGCTCTCTCCGTTGTCTTGCTTGGCGATAGATGGCTCTTTGGACCACTTCACTAGCTTTTAGTACCAGGTCCAAGCAAGGAATGCCTTAGTTCTGCCTAGCTGATGGTTTTGAGACATCTCAGAGCAGATGAGGAATCCTTTCTCTTTAGCCCTTGGCTGCAGCTGGTCTTCCACTTGGACCCTACTTGAACTGTCTTCTGGGGCTTAGGTTCCTCGCCTTTCAAATTTTAGGATCAGCTTGTCACAATCTACAAAACGCGTAGCTAGGATTGTGACAGGGACTGTGCTGAATCTGAGATTACTTGGCTGACTATTGCCATCTTAAGATACTGTGTCTTTCCAACCAGAACGGGCGATGTCTTTGCATTTCTGATGTTTGAGGGCTGATTCCTGCAACTGTGGGTGATTTGAGGGCCTGGAATATCAAAAGTTGAATTTCATGACAATCAGATCAGATTCTTTTTTTGCCCTCTGGAGAGAGAGGTGGGGTTAGAAAGGGATTTGTTTTTTTTCATCCTTTTTCCGCCTTAATTTCTACTCATCAGCCTTTGAACCTGGGTATAAGACATACTCTCAACTCACCTGTTTTGTAAGTTTTCCATAGGTCTTCATTTTACCCACTCAGTCAGCTCTTTGAGGGCAGAGACCAAGCCTGAAATGTCTCTTGAAACCTCCAGAGAACCAGGTAAAATCTTTGTCGTGTAGCAAAGCCTTGACGAACACAGTTTACGAGTAATCTCTGCCTTTTAGCAATGATAGCTTACGGTGAAGGATGTTGGATTCGTGATCTCTGAAGAAGATTTAGCTTCAGGACCAGGGGCCAGGCTTGATCACTCAAGAGCTTTTGTGTAGCAGAATTTTATTTAAGTATGAAAGGGGACAGAGAAAGCTTCTGACACAGACATCAGAAGGGGGATGAGAGTGCCCCCACTCACTAGCCTATCAAGGCCTTATATACTTTTACCAGACGCCCACATCATGCATCTTAAATTAACAAGATTAGAACTGACAATAGAAAGGTCTTACCAGACCCACTCCCGCAACAAATATCTTCAGATAACAAGATTCGTCAGAAGGTTCTTGTTAAGGAGAAACTTGTTCTTGAGCAAGATACATTATTACATTGCCTAAGAGAAAGCAATGTAGAAAAAAACGTTTGTTCTTTTCTTCCCCCTGAGAGCCCTGGGCCTCTTTGTGCTTCTCAAGGGCCCTGGACCCCTTCCTCCTTGAGGGCCCCAGGCTCCTATCAACCTACTGAAGAATGAACTCTCTCAGCAAAATTGTCCGACGTGAGACTTGGCTTGTCCACACCACACGCCCTAGTGTATGGAGGTTCTGAGCAGCAGAGGAGACGATGACCCTGGCACGTGGACCAGAAAGACCCCGAGACCCAGAGCGCTGAGCCTACCGGTGTCCCTGCCACCCCTGCAGGACCCGCAGCTTCCTGCGCACAGCACGGCAGGGGTTTGAATGAGGGACTCCTCCTGGGGTCGGAAGAGAAGAAAGAGAGCCTTGCCAACTTTCCTTCCAAACTCTGCGAGGAAAGTAAGGCTGATGCAAGACACTTCATCAGTACCCCAGCGCCGAAGAATGGATGCTTTTGAGCTTTCGTGTTGGAGAAGACTCTTGAAGAGTCCCTTGGACTGCAAGGAGTTCCAACCAGTCCATTCTAAAGGAGATCAGCCCTGAGAGTTCATCGGAAGGACTGATGCTGAAGCTGAAACTCCAATACTTTGGCCACCTGATGTGAAGAACTGACTCATGTGAAAAGACCCTGATGCCAGGCAAGATTGAAGGAGGGAGGAGAAGGGGACAACAGAAGGTGAGATGGCTGGATGGACATGGGTTTGAGTGAACTCCGGGAGTTGGGGATGGACAGGGAGGCCTGGTATGCTGCAGTCCATGGGGTTGCAAAGAGTCGGACATGACTGAGTGACTGAACTGAACCAATGTCACAGTGCAGATCACACCACAGAGAGCTGCCTGATGCTGTTTGAAAAGAAATTCTGACAAAGTGTGGCGTGCTGACATCACAAAGCGTCAGCGCCACACTTACCCCCCAGGAAGGGACAGATGCCACCCTCAGCTCAGCTGCCCCTCCAGGAGCTGTCTTAGCGGTGATGGCAACATGACAAAGCTTTCGAGTTAAGACTTCCTATTCTCTCCTCCAAACCTCCCCCGAAAATTCTGATTTGGACATTCACTGACATGAAACCCAGAGCTCACTGAACAAAGGAAAGTAGTCGTTTTGTTTTGTTTGCAAAAAAATAAACCCAAGTCTATCACTGAGCACAGTCCCGGCACACGCTAAGTGCCCAAACACATGCCCGCTTGCTCTACCATCGTTATCAGGGAGCTCTCAGGGCGCCCATCATCTCCATTCGCAGGCTGGGCAAGCATTCGGGCTGGATTTCTCTGGTAAAGATGAGTGGGGTTTTGTGGCTTGTCTGCAAAGGCTGGGAGCCATTTTGCACAAACCTTGCCCTGCGCGCACAGCAGGAAAGAGTGGCTCACCCGAGTTCCTGGCCTTGTGTGCCACTCGGGGACTGAGCAAGGCAGGCGCTAATCAATGTTCATTTCTGGAAAGAGGAGGCGCCCAGAATGAGTCAAGTGCTGTGCTAGGCGCTCGGAAGGTGGATGTGCAGAAGCCAGTCTCTGCCTTTAAGGCACTCACTGACCAGCATCGATGAAGTCAGGATATAAACGTCCTTCTGTGATGGTGCCACGTGGGCCGCACGGACTGGAGGAGAGCTTCCCAGACAGAGTGAAATTCCTGTGGCTCTCGGAGGATGCATAATTCATCAGGCAGGCAGGCAGGCAGGCAGGGAGACTCAGAACCTGTTTCTTCATCTACACTTTGAGAATAAAAAGAACAGATTTCTCCCTGGAGGCAGGGCAGTCTAATGGCCGAAGGTGTGGACTCTGAACAGGTCTCGGCTGGACTCTAGCCCTGCCATCAAGATTTAGGAAATAACAACGCTGCCCAGAGGCAGTGGTCCCTGCCCTGGCTCTTGGCCCAGCACAAGCCTCCTCTGTCCTTTCTGCTCTCTACAGCAGGGTGGGGTTCCCCCCTCAGCCTCGATGCCTCATCAAGGAGATGGGCACTGGTGGTAAAGAGCCCGCCTACCAACGCAGGCGACAGAAGAGATGCGAGTTCAGTCCCTGGGTCGGGAAGATCCCCTGGAGGAGGGCATGGCAGCCCACTGCCAGTATTCTTGCCAGGAGACTCCCAAGGACAGAGGAGCCTGGTGGGCTATGGTCCGTAGGGTCGCAGAGTCGGACACAACTGAAGCGACTTAGCGTGCACGCACGATGTTGAATGCAAAGCGTTGTTTTGTTTCTATTTTCGTTTTTGGCTGTGCTGGGTCTTTGTGGCAGCATGCAGGCTGCCCCTCAGCACGTGGGATCTTAGTCCTCTGACCAGGGATCGAACTCTCCTCCCCTGCACTGGAAGGTGGATTCTTAATCTCTGGAACACCAGGGAAGTCCCCCTGCCCCAACTTTTTTTTGGTTCTCAAAAAGAGGCAACAACAGAGCTTATTTTTAACAAGACATACATAAAGCCTTTGACACAATACTCGGTCCATTTCAGTCACCCGGGAACCCGCACTCATTGCTGTTACAGGGAGCCCGAGCTCATCGAATGAGGCCTGTGAGGATAACCTGTGAAGCGAAATCTCTGGGTTTATTGCTCCAGAAGGAGGACCTCCTGCGGAGGCAGGGAAGCTAAAGGAGGCTGACTGTTTCCTGAACAGAGAGGCTGTGAGTGTGGCCAGGATGGAGGGGGTCGGGGTGTGTGTGTGGTGTTTGAATTGAACCATCCATCCCTCAAAGGCCAAAGGTCTTCATTTCATCAATTAGGGATGTGATCAAACAAATGAAACAGAAAATCACAAGGGACAAAGTTGCCATGAGATCATTTTATTTGAGTTGAGATTTTTAAATAATAAAATATTCACACAGTTATAAAAAACTTAATATCAATATATAGCACATATAAGAAATAAAAAGAAAGAAATTAAATAGCAAGACCCATACATCCGTGCATCCAGATTTAAGAGATGTTAGCATGATAATATTTGCTTCAGACCTTCAGGTTTTTTTTTTTTTCTTTTTTAAAGAAGTGAAATATTAGAGATTCTATTGTAGGACAGGGGTCCCCAACCTCTGGGATCGAATGCCTATGATCTGAGGTGGAGTTGATGTCATAACAATAGAAATACACTGTGAAATAAATGTAATATGCTTGAATCATCGTGAAACCACCCCACCTCCCAGGCCATGGGAGGATTGTCTTCCATGGAAATGGTCCCTGGGCCCAGACAGGTTGGAGGCCCCTGATGTGCGGTTTGCCACCCCAAAATGTGTCTCTTTGGCACAAGAATTAATTTGATTATTTTTAAGGCCCAAAAGACTCAGAAAGAAACTCTGACCTTCCCCCTAACTGCCTAAAAGAAATCTGCAAAAAACATAGGCCAGGCATAGTGGGGAGCACTCTGAGAGACCAGAGCCCGCTCTGTGCCCACTGCCTCGCGTGACCCAGCGAACACTTAGCTACTCAGCATTTGTCCGTCTCCATGTGAACTGCCTTCTTCCCCTTCAGAGTCCCAAACCACTCCCCAGATCCTCTGTTATCTTTAGCCGAATGTGAAGGCTTTAGCCATTTTAGTGATTTACTCAGTTACCCAGGGTCTCTCCTCTGTATACATATTGTTTGATTTTTGACTTTTTGAAACAAAACCATTGTTTGATTTTATCTTGTCAGTAAGTCTCAAGTCAACCTAACTCTTAAACAAGCTGGAAGAACCTCGTATTGTAGAGGAAAATTTCTTCCTCCCTGACGTTGTCAAAGCTTCACACTCACCCTTTATGTGTATAATTCATGCAAACCTCAGCCTCTCGATAACAAACGCCATGGTTAGACAGGCCCTTGAGGTTTTTATTATAATTGCAAGATGCCCTTCAATAATAACCAATACATTGGCCACCTAAGGGAAGAACGGACTCATTGAAAAAGACCCTGATGCTGGGAAAGACTGAAGGCAGGAGGAGAGGCGGACGACAGAGGATGAGATGGTTGGATGGCATCACTGACTCAATGGACATGAGTTTGAACAAGCTCTGGGAGTTGGTGATGGACAGGGAGCCCTGGCGTGCTGCAGTCCATGGGGTCACAAAGATTTGGACATGACTGAGTGACTGAACTGAAGTGAATAACCATCAGGAAATTTTAGAAAAAATCAAACTTTACTATTTATCAGTTCAGTTCAGTCGCTCAGTCGTGTCCGACTCTTTGCGACCCCATGAATCGCAGCACACCAGGCCTCCCTGTCCATCACCAACTCCCGGAGTTCACTCAAACTCATGTCCATCGAGTTGGTGATGCCATCCAGCCATCTCATCCTGGGTCGTCCCCTTCTCCTCCTGCCCCCAATCCCTCCCAGCATCAGGGTCTTTTCCAGTGAGTCAACTCTTCACATGAGGTGGCCAAAGTACTGGAGTTTCAGCTTTAGCATCATTCCTTCCAAAGAACACCCAGGACTGATCTCCTTTAGAATGGACTCGTTGGATCTCCTTGCAGTCTAAGGAACTCTCAAGAGTCTTCTCTAACACCACAGTTCAAAAGCATCAATTCTTCAGCACTCAGCTTTCTTCACAGTCCAACTCTCACATCCATACATGACCACAGGAAAAACCATAGCCTTGACTAGACGGACCTCTGTAGGCAAAGTAATGTCTCTGCTTTTGAATATGCTATCTAGGTTGGTCATAACTTTCCTTCCAAGGAGTAAGTGTCTTTTAATTTCATGGCTGCAATCACCATCTGCAGTGATTTTGGAGCCTCCCAAAATAAAGCCTGACACTGTTTCCACTGTTTCCCCATCTGTTTCCTATGAAGTGATGGGACCAGATGCCATGATCTTCGTTTTCTGAATGTTGAGCTTTAAGCCAACTTTTTCACTCTCCTCTTTCACTTTCATCAAGAGGCTTTTTAGCTCCTCTTCACTTTCTGCCATAAGGGTGGTGTTATCTGCATATCTGAGGTTATTGATATTTCTCCTGGCAATCTTGATTCCAGCTTGTGTTTCTTCCAGCCCAGCGTTTCTCATGATGTACTCTGCATATCAGTTAAATAAGCAGGGTGACAATATACAGCCTTGATGTACTCCTTTTCCTATTTGGAACCAGTCTGTTATTCCATGTCCAGTTCTAACTGTTGCTTCCTGACCTGCATACAGGTTTCTCAAGAGGCAGGTCAAGTGGTCTGGTATTCCCATCTCTTTCAGAATTTTCCACAGTTTATTGTGATCCACACAGTCAAAGGCTTTGGCATTTTATAGGACCCAGAAATTACACACCACACCTGGGACCACACAGAGAAGTCACAGGTAGAGAGAGAGGGTTACGGGCTGGAGTTCTGTTTATATTGGGGTCACAGATGGGGGCCTCGGGTTTGAAGGGCCCCCTTTATTGGTGAATTTGGGCACAAGAACCGGAGTTTAAAACACGTGCTCGTGGACTCCGTCGCTTGGTCGTGCTTGGCTCTGTGACCCCATGGACTGTAGCTCACCAGGCTCTTCTATCCATGGGCTTTCCCAGGCAAGAATGCTAGAGTGGGTTGCCATTTCCTCCTTCCACAGGAGAAGGGATCTTCCTGACCCAGGGATCGAACTCATGTCTCCTGCTTTGGCAGACGAATTCTTTACCACTCTGCCACCTGAGAAGCCCATTTAAAACACAGGAAGAGAGAAAACAAGTTGCCCGAGTGGTGAGTTATCAACATCGACAAAAAGAAAATGAAATCAACTGAAGACCTTCAGGAGGGTAGGCGGGCTGAGTCTTTATCTGGCCGTGTGTGTACTCAAGATCACCTTTGTCAGAGCGGATGCCTCAGCAGTGGAAGCTGAAGTCAGGCGCTTGTGTTGCCACGAGAAAACCCACGCGTCAGGGCTCACACTCCAGTGAGTCACTCCCCTGTACGGTTTCACGCGTCCATTCCGTGTGTGATTCCATTAACGACATACGCTAGAGCCCAGCGATGCCGCTTCTAGATGTCTCCCCAGGGAAAGCTTCAGTACGTGCAGAAGGCGACAGGTCTAAAGAAGTCCACTGCAGAACAGTTCCTAACAGGGCGAAGAGGGGAGAGGACTCGGGCCAGGCACCTATCGCTGTGTAACAAACCTCCCTGGCGGAAGGCTTCCAATTGCAATAATTGCCTCTTCCGCTCACAAATCTTCAGTTTGGGCAGAGTTTGGTAGGGTCAGCTTATCTTTGCTCCATCAGTTGGGGGTGGGGGTGGGAAAGCTGGGGCTACAGGCAGCAAGTTCCAGAAACAAGTGTCCTAACGGAACCAAGCAGACTCTCACGGCATTTTTCTGGTCCAGCCTCAAAAGATGGATACCATCACTTCTGCCACAACTAACAGGTCAAGGTAATCACAGAAGTCCATTCAAGGTCAAGGGGAGGGCAGACAGAGAAGTTAGCCCAGATCTCCCAGGTTCAAGGGGAGTGTCCCAGTTTCATTTGAAGACCACGGTGATGGGATGCATTGGGGTGATCACTTTTAGAAAGTACAGTTTGCCGCCCAACCTAACTGTTCCTGGTGGGGTACACAGAGATACACTGACATTTTGGTTTATTTGATGCTGTTTACAAAGCTAGGAAAGGGTGGGTATCTTTTTAATCAAGACAGCAGTATAACTCCATGCAGAAAAAAAGACAAGTGTTTGGGAAGGTGGAGACTTGCATTGATCTCTGTCTTACGTCATACAGGATGAAAAGATATAACTTTCAAGCCAAGAGAGTGTCTTTCTTCCACAGGGAAGTCTCAGGAACAGGCACAACGGAGAATTCATTTTTAAGGTTCCTTTCTCTCTCTCATGAATGGTATGAACAAAACTCTTGGCTCTACCAACAGAGGACTCTGACAGAACGGTTACAAAATCTGTTGTTTCCTTCAGGGCACAGCATTGCTTCCTCTGGCTTTGGAAAAGCCCTAAGTGGGGTTCTGGGTGTCTCCACGCAGCGCGCTGGCTGGAGGGGCGCCTGGAGCTGGGAGGGCTGGAATGAGCTCTGACTCTGCCCCCTGTTGTCTCCGGGACCCTTTGTTGCCCGTTGTTTAGTTGCTCAGCTGCGTCTGACTCTTGCGGCCCTGTGCACTGTACCCCCCCAGGCCCCTCGGTCCATGGGATTCTCCAGGCGAGAATACTGGAGTGGGTTGCCATTTCTTTCTCCAGGGGATCTCCCCAGCCCAGGGATCAAACCTGGTTCTCCTGGATTGCAGCCAGATTCTTTTACTGCTGAGCCACCAGGAAAGTCCTAAGCAAGATACTTAACTTTTCCAGCCTCAATCCCCTCCTATGGACAGCGAGGCTAATAATAGCACTTACGATGATTTTGTAAACACTGTGATAATTCACGGATCCTTTTTAGATTTGACAAGTGCTTTAAAAGCATTAGTTGTTAGTAGTAGTCACAAGGGACAGCAGACTCAGAAAGTTGTAAATACTTAACTTGCACCAAGTCCAGCGTTAATCATGCCCACTACCCCCAAGAGTAACCTCCAGAGTCCCTCCAACAGGGCAGGCGATTAACCTCAGCTTTCAGTGGGCACTTCTCTCTCCTGTTCCTTCACGTGCGGGAGTTGGAATGGTCAAAACAGACAGCTGTAGGAGAGAAGACGGGCGACAAGCCCCCTCCTGGGTTTCCATCTTGCAGATGAGGCAGCGGGGGGTGGGGAGGGGGCTGCTCCAGCAAGGGGCGTGGTGCCAAGACCCATTCCTCGCCAAGACCTTTCTCTTGGAAGAGAAGATGTGAGCTCTCTTCCCAGCTCCCGGGTTTCCCTGATTCGGCTCAATAAAGAGCCCCTCACCCCTGCTTCGGCCAGGGGAGCAGAAGCAAAAGATGTCTTCTTCGAATGGTGATGGGCTTAGGAGAAAGACGACCGACCCGGGGTTTTCTTGTCTGTTACTTACTAACAGGGTGTGTGCTAAGCTGCTTCAGTCCTGTCTGACTCTGCCACCCTATGGACTGTAGCCCCCTATGGACTGTAGCCCGCCAGGCTCCTCTGTCCACGGGATTCTCCAGGCAAGAATACTAGAGTGGGTTGCCATTCCCTTCTCCCTGACCCAGGGATCGAACCCGCATCTCCTACGTCTCCTGCTTTGGTGGGCGGGTTCTTTACCACTGGTACCACCTGGGAGGCCTTATTAACAGGGTGACCTTGGGCAAATGACCTACTGTCTTTTGGCCTCATCTTTCTCAGCTATACTTTGTTAAATGCCCCAAAGATTCCTTTCTGAGGGGAATTTAGCACAAGGGCTAGGCCCAGGGTGAAGTCAATGAATAGGAGCTTCAAGTGGGCTTGGAGGGAGGGTGCGTTCCCACAGTGGCGGGGAGCCGGGGGTGTCTCTGAATTCTTGTCTTCTTGGGTCATCTCTGACCTCAGAGGCCAAAGCGCCTGAAAACTCCGGGGTCTGGAGAGCATGGTGGGGCCGGGGCGCGGCGAGGTGGGGGCGGGGGGCAGCTATCATTCCTGGAAGCAGGGGGCCTGGGGGCCTCTGCTGCCTGAGGAGAGGCCGGGCTTCCCGCAGCTCGGAACCCCTCCAGGTTGCGCTCCCCGAGCCAAGTCCATCTGGACACCCTGGCGGGGAGCTGCCCACGGCTCCTCCTTCCCCTCCGGGACCCAAGAGGAAACGCAGAGTCCGAACCCTGGGAGCGGTGGTTCGATCCACAGGGCAGGGGAAAGCCAGAGGCGCGGCTGGGCCGCGGAGCCTGGACCCCCCGCCTTGCAAGACCAGCGCCCTGCTACCGGGAGACACGGGGCTGGATGCCGGCCTCTGGCCGGATCCGCATCCTCTCCCAGGTGGGGGCCCCGGGGGAACGCGCCCGCCCCGCCTTGCGAGCGCAGGGACGGCGCGCCACCCGCTGCGGCCACTCTGCAGGCGGCACGGACGGCTCCGCAGAGGGGCGGCGGGACCCGCCGGGGTGGCCCGGGGGCGCGGGCCAGGCCGGCGCCCCCCACGGCGCCCGCTCCCTCCCGGCCAGGCTCGGCGCCGTGACGCCGCGCGGCCACACGGTGGCGCTGCCGCTCCGCCCGCCGGACGCGCCCGGGGGCCCCGGGAGGCCCGCTCGTCCCCGCCCCGGGTGGGGTCCGCCAGCTCGGCGCCCGCAGCGCCCTGAGGCCGGAGGAGGGTCCTTCCACACACACACACACGCACTCACGCACGCATGCACGCCGCGTGCACCTGCCTTGTGGACGCATTCCCTGACGGACCCCAGCGCAGAGCACCTTCCGGGCTAAGGTGCCTTCCTTTACAAACAGGGAAACTGAGACCCAGAGAGTTAGGGACCCTGACTCACTGAGGCCCCAGGCTGGCCGCTCTGCTCCTAAAAGGAAAGAGGGGCCCGCAGGGGATTTCCGCCCAGCCCTTCCCTGGTGAGTGCCGCAACCTAGGAGGCTGAAACGGATCCACTTTGCTGTGCTTAGGCGCTCAGTCGTGTCTGACTCTTTGTGACCCCATGGACTACAGCTCACCAGGCCCCTCTGTCCCTGGGATTCTCCAGGCAGGAATGCTGGGGTGGGGCGCCATGCCCTCCTCCAGGGGATCTCCCTGACCCAGGGATCTAACGCGTGTCTCCTACGTCTCCTGCGATGGCAGGTGGATTCTTTACCACCAAGGCCGCCTGGGAAGTCCGTTTCACGTATGAGGAAATGAGGTTCGATATGGACCAAAGTCAGGCTGTTCGGAGGTGGTATTCAGCCCTAGGGCTGTTTGCCACCAAGTCTGTGAACGCCCTGCCCCACAGCCCTGCCGCCTACGTCTGTGACTTCCAGATGGCTCTAGTTTTTGGCGGTGACCTTCCCTGGCACGTCTCCAAGTGTCTGTAACTGGAAACTTAGCCTCAGTTGACGCTCTTTATCTGTCTTTCCTGCCTTTCTTTCGATACGGGTAGGATCTGCTAAAAATGGAGTCGCTGCTCACTAGTAGGTCCTCAGTTACAGTCTGAAAAACACTATCATGGGTGCTGCCTGGACTCTTCAGCTGGAAAGAGTCGATGGAAAACTGTCCACATAAGAGGCCAAAGCCAAGATCAAGTAAAGGCACGGGCAGACTGTGCTTCTCCAGGAGTCACTTGGCAATGTAGTTAAAGGGCCGTTTCTGACTTAGCAGGTCAGGGGTGGGACCCCGGTCCTGCATTGCTAACAAGCTGCCAAGTGATGCTGGTCACCCCATGCTCAGAGCAGCCGGCTCTTATCCACACCCTCGCCATCAAGTAAATTATAATGAAAGCAGTTCTGAGACCAAATCCCGCCACACCTACAAACATTAGGGCTTCCCAGGAGGCCCAGTGGTGAAATGGTCCACTTGCCAAGGCAGGGGGCTCAGGAGATGTGGGTTCAGGCCCTGGGTCTGGAAAGAGCCCCTGGAGTAGGAAATGGCAGCCCACTCTGGTATCCTTGCCTGGAGAATTTCATGGACAGAGGAGCCTGGTGGGCTACAGTCCACGGGGGCTCAAAGACACAGATATGCACTCGCCACAGGCCCCAAGCCTAGCTGCTGCCTGTTCCTGTGACGTCCCAGCCCTCTGCCCTTTGACGCCCTTCGATGAGAACCGTGAGGAAGAGCTCTATGGCAGAGAGACCGAAGTCCACGCTCCCTTCTTTCGCGGTAACGGACCTGAAGGTGCGCGGATGCTGTTGAGCCCGGGACCTCGCTTCTCTCCAGTCTTCCCCCACCCAGGGGTGGTGGTGGGGTTCACGACGAAGTCTGAGCCAATGAAACGCGAGCACAAGGGAGGTGATCCACTCCCAGGCTATCTTCTGAGAGACAGCCCAACTCATCCAACCGAAACAACAATCGAAGACTTCTACTCCAACTTAGAAGTCAACCAACATGACCCAAGGCACCCAGATTCCCTTCTTTCCCCTCTCTGTAGGAAGGGAAAGAAAAAGGAGAAACATGGAGATCCCACAACTCAGCTCTGACCTGGGAAGACGATACTCTAGGGGAGGAAACAGTGCCAAGAAGGAAGTACCAGGAAGGAGCCCGCGTCCCTGAATCAACCTGATCTTCCGTCTCGATAGAGGTGGTCATTTGAGAGAGCAGTCTCATCCTTTAAGCCCTGTATTCTGGGGTGGAAGGAAGGAGCTGTTGGTTAGGTACCCTAATTACCTTGGGTTCCTCTGAGGCAAATGCAGTGATATTCTCATGGCAGAACTAACTGTTTTACCAAATGAGGTGACAGAATCCTCTAAGAGTATTGGGGCTGGGGCGAGGAGAGGACAAGACCAAGTTTCTGGGCCCAAAGCGATAGATTCTAATGCTGCTTTCTTGCAAACATGAAGACTCGCTTGTATGTATCTTTCTAGCCATGAACGTATCATGGACACTGCTCGCTTAGCCAAAAGATGTATTTTTCACATTTCTTAATTAAATTCCGGGGAAGATTTAGGAAGCGATGTTTGAAACCTGGGGTCTTTCCCACGTTTACTAACTACCTCTGTCCACCTTGGTCATCAACTGAAGTTAAGTTGCGTATACATAAACCTCTTATGTCTGTACTGAGGTGTTTTAGTCAAAGTGTTGTTAGAGCCCAAGTGGCTATCACCTTCGTGGTCATCATTTTCTTTATTACATCAAAGAATTTGGGGACTTCCTCAGCAGCCCAGTGGTTAAGACTCTGCCTTCCATTGCAGGGGGCCCAGGTTCGATACCTGGTCAGGGAACTGGGGTCCCACATGCCATGGGGCATGGCCAAAAATGTTCAAAATAAATAAGTAAATTTGGCTCACGTGATGAGACCCCCCCCTCCGCCCGCCAGGATCTCCAGTATTCCTCCGTGGGGGACCTTCCTTTATCCGTGTCTCCTTGTCCCCCTGTTTCTTGCTTCTCCTGACTTCTCTGGGTCCTCTTTAGAACTGTGGTTGTGACCCACATCCACAGAGAAGTCATTTTGATGAGGGTTGGTGGGCGATGGGGTTGGGGTAGGAGGACCCTGAAGCCCACTGCTGCGAATGGTGCAAACCAGCGGTCCCCAACCTCCAGGCCGCTGACCATCTGGGGCCTGTTAGGAGACAGGCTGCACAGCAGGAGGTGGGTGGTGGGCACGCGAGTGAAGCTCCATCTGTTTACAGCTGCTCCCCGTCGCTCTCCCATCGCCCCCAGATGGGGCCATCTAGTTGCAGGAAAGCAAGCTCAGGGCTTCCACTGATTCTGCATGACGGAGAGCTGTGTAATTACTTCGTCGTATATCACAGTGAGATAGTAATAGAAATAAGTGCACAGCAAACGTGCTTGAATCATCTGGAAACCATCCCTGCCTGCACCCCTGCACCCCCGCACCTCCCAACCCCAGTCCGTGGAAACATTGTCTTCTGTGAAACCAGCCCCTGATTGGGGACCACTGACTTACACGCTAAATAAAACAAAGTTAAACATCCCTCCTTGCAGATGGCGCTAGTGGTCAAGAACCCACCTGCCAGTGCAGGATGCGCAAGGGCTCACTCCCTGGGTCGGGAAGATCCCCTGGAGGAGGGCATGGCAACCCCTCTCCAGCATCTTGCTTGGAGAATCCCATGGGCAGAGGAGCCTGATGGGCTACAGTCCATGGGGTCGCAAAGCGTCAGACACAACTGAGGGACCACGCACACAGCCCACCACTTGCAGGAGAGCCTCAGCCATCCTGAGTCCAGGCTGGTCCCTGTTTCTGTGCCGCCTCCTCGCTGCCTTCCCTCCACCTGGAGAGCTTCTGTCCCAGCTGCTCCCTCTCTGCCTCTGACTCCTCCATCTCATGGGGTCTCTCTCTCCACCATCCCGCCCCTCCCACCGCTCCCTGGCCCCTCACCCAGAGCAAACCAAGTGCCTGCAGCTTGTCAAAAGCCTTCCGTCATCTCCCGTCCTCCTCCCGCCTTCTGCCCTCTGCCCAGGGCTCATCTTTCCCCATCATCTGTGCCAGGGCGAGTTTCGCTGAACACAAATAAACACACAAAACACACAAATAAACCCTCAACAAAGGGCGCTTCCTATCTGCCAGGTCACAGAATAACTCTTCCCCCCACCCCTTCTGCACACGAATCTGATCGAGATGTTCCTTTGCTTGAATCTCTGCAGCAGCTCCTGGCTGGCCTGTGCGCATCCCCGTCGCCATGGTTACCAGGCCCTTGGTGACCAGGTCCTGCCCCATCCATTCCAGCCTAATATCTTACTGCTCGCGCACAGGGCCTCCTGGGCTGCTCCTGCCCAGACACTTAGCCTTCTCCGAACGGCCCAGCTCCGCCCGTTCTCCTGTGTCCCTCACTGCCTGTGCCTGGACGACCCCTCCCTTAACTCTGCCCGACCGCTGCTGCCTCACCTCCCCCGGGAAGCCCTCCCTGACTGCTCTGTGCATCTCTGTGCGTCTCTGTGCATCTCTGTGCTCCCAGCAACCCCCTTTGGAGGTCTTTCCCAGCCCTTAGAGCTCATCTCTCTCCCTGACCAGATGGAATTCCTCAGGGAAAGAAGTACATCGGCACACTTCTGTATCCTGAAGCCAAGCCCACTGAGGTCTTCAACGCCTGTGTGTTAAATGACGGACTGAACGTGGCAGACCCGTCCCTCACCTTGGAGGTGACTAAGGACAGCCTGGGAGGGGTGAGCAGGGAGGGGAGGGCTTGGGAAGGAGCGTGGCTGCAGCCCCACGGAGGAAGAGGGGCCTTCTGGACGGCGGTCCAGGGAAAGCACGTTGGCTCCACGTCCTTCACCCCCTTCAGCACCAGTGTCTGAGCCCGTCCTCTTCCTTCTCGTTCTCTGAGACAGATCTGGGGTCTCGTCCCCCACCCGCCCCAGGCACCCATCACCAAGTGCTGACCCTGCCTGGCTCCCGTGGGAGGGGCTGGACAATGCGCTGGGCGCCGGACCTGGGTCTGTCTTCATCCCCAGCCTGCGATTCCCGGAAGGAGCCTCCTAAGGTCTTAGGTGACCATGGACGGGGTTTCCCTCAGCAGAGAGCAAGGCATTCCAAGGCTTTTGGTGTATACTCAGACCTTACCCTCCTGGCCCCTCTGCCCAGTCCCTGAACCCCAACCTCTCTTGGTGGTGCTTGTCAGTCGCTCAGTGTGTCCGACCCCCTGGGCTGCAGCACGCCAGGTTCCCCTGTCCTTAGCTGTCTCCCAGGGCTCGCTCAAACTCATGTCCATCGAGTCGGTGATGCCATCCAACCATCTCATTCTGTGTTGTCCCCTTCTCCTCCCGGCTTCAATCTTTCCCAGCATCAGGGGCTTTACCAATGAGTTGACTCTTTGCATCAGGTGGCCAAAGGATTGGAGCTTTAGCTTCAACATCTATGGGGCAGAACTGAAACCCCCACAACGTGGTCCTGCCTCCCAGGACATGCCTGTTTGAAGTCAGCACAAAGGCTGGATCCCTGTGGTTACTGATGGAGCAGCCATCTCAGGCCATCTCTTTGAAGGACGTTCTGGAGGGCCCTGCATCGGCAGTTAAGTGCTTTGGCCTGGGAGTGGGTCCCTTCGCTTTTGCTCTCAGCTCACTGGCCAGAGCTGGTCACATGGCCCCACCCAGCTACATGGGGGCTAAAAGCACTGTCCCCCCAGAAGATGGGGAGCTGGCCTGCTGCGCTCATGGCTACACAGCGGGGGAGGAAAGGGAAGTCTGAAACAGGGCAACAAGGAAAACGTAGACTTTCAGAGAAGAAGGCAAAGCTGGTTGGCCCAGAGGCACAGCAATTTGGGGCTGACCTTGAATAGAGCCGACGGCAGAGGGTGAGACGGTCGGATGGCATCGCCGACTCGATGGAGGTAGTAAGTCTGAGTAAACTCCGGGAGCGGGTGATGGACAGGGAGGCCTGGCGTGCTGCAGTCCATGCGGTCGCAAAGAGTGGGACATGACTGAGCGACTGAACTGAACTGAGCTGAACTGAGCAGAGCCAGGCAGGTGCAGCCTGAGGCCCAGCTTTGTGAGCGTGGAGTCGGGGGCTGCTCGCTGCGTCCCCACAGCACCTTCCCCTCCCCACATGCCTTCTTCTGGGCCCGCGGGAAGCCTAGTCAGCCTTGAAGGACCCTGCCTTTCCCTGGAAATTGTCCCGGTGAGTGCGGCCACCCTCTCTAACCCCAGGCACCTTTCACTTTGGTGTTTAATCACATTTCACCTGATGTCAGACTCTGCACTGTCTGATGGAACTTGCACATCCTTTTGTTTTGATGCAGCCTCTACTATTGCCTGGAAAAGCCCATGGACGGGGGAGCCTGATGGGCTGCAGTCCATGGGGTCGCGAAGAGTCGGACACGACTGAAGCGACTTAGTAGCAGCAGCAGCAGCTTCTTCCCGATGGCAAATCCCTTGAGTTCAGAGTCAACCTCCATTCTTTTTCTCCACCTGCTCCCATGGTGTGGGATGAGGCATTCTGTATGCCTGGGTCCACCCCGGGAGGATGAAAACAGACACGAGGGAGACGTCAAGGGGAGGCTCAAAGCTGAGGGAGACATGCCAGTCTCTGCCTCAGTCTGTCAAAGTGTCCAGGAACCACTTGAATTGAATCACATTGTCTTTGACCCCTGAAACAACACTGTCAGCTATACATTGCTGTACCAGCAGCGGATTCATAGAAGTGCCTCTGACCAGCACCCTGGGATCTCCATGTTGGCCAGTAGAGAGGCCGCTGGTCACAGGCGGCTGTTGGGCATTTTGAATGTGACCATTGAGACTGAGAAACCAAATTTTGAACTTAACTGGAATATGCTACAATTGTAAAAACCATATCAGGTTTCAAAGACTATATGAAAAAAAATGCAAACTGTCCCAGCAATATTTTGTTCTATTGATTTTAAGGCCATAATATTTCAGATCTAGTACATTAAGTGAACTTCATTTTAAAAATAATTTCGTTATCTCGTTGTACTTTTAAAATGTGCGGTCTTAGAAAACTTAAAATGACATCTGTATCCTGCAGGATATTTCTATGGAGCATCACGGATCAGGAAAGCCCAGGGCAGGATTTGTGAAAGCTTAATTCATTTCACATTGCTATTTCCAAAGCTGCAAAGTGTTACTTTTGGCCAAACATAAAGAATCTGCCTGCAATGCAGGAGATGGAGGTTTGATCCCTGGGTTGGGAAGATTCCCTGGAGAAGGTAATGGCTACCCACTCCAGTGTTCTTGCCTGGAGAATCCCATGGATGGAGGAGCCTAGCAGGGTATGGTCCATGGGGTCACAAAGAGTCAGACACGACTGAGTGACTAGCACACTAATTTGCAGAAATTCTCACAAGGGTGTTATTTGAAATTTGGAACATTTATTTTTTTTTTAATACTTGTTATTTGTTTTGATTGCACCAGGTGTGGGAATCTGTTTTTTTTTTTTTTTTTTTTGCGGCCTGTGGGATCTGGCTCTCTGACCAGGGATTGAACCCGGGTCCCCTGCATTGGGAGCATGGAATCTTAGCCACTGGACCACGAGGGAAGTCCCGGGACATTTTCCTTTCTCTCTCTATTTGCTTTCCTGCTTTTCTCCCAAACCTATGACTGCAAAACCCATCTAAAAGCATCTTATTTATTCCATAAACAGATCTCCAGATCTTACCAAATAACAATTGCCGCTCTGTATTTTACACACACACACACACTCCCCTACAGGGACTAACATTTTCCCATGTGTAAAGCGACATGCCTGATTGCTGGATTAAGCAACGGAAATTAATTATTACAGTAATTACTCGGCCACTAAATATCTGAATGCCAGACCTGATATAGCTGTCCTGGGAGCCACCTTCAGCTTCCTGAATGCATTAGTATCGACAGGGCAGCTCAGGCCAACGTATTTTAAAAACTCTTTCTTCTGCTGCTCTTTGCAGTGTGATCCAGGAGCATTTGTTTGGAGGAAGAGGAGGTTGGACACCTTAGACCACAGGAGGGGGAAAAAAAAACAGCTGGCTTCTGGAACCCATCTTCCCAGGCCAGGAGAGTATCAAATGCCTGAAAATGAGAGCTTCAGTCTTCAGAGTGGCCATGCAGTAAGGTGTGGACACGTGCCGTGTGAAAACGCTAGCTGGGCGGTGGGAGAAACCTCAATGTAGCGGCCAGGAGGGCTCAGACCCAAGCTGCCATCCCTGCAGGAAGGGGCTGCTGCTGGGGATTCTGAAGCTGCAGGGGCGAGTCCCCTGGGGGCCAGGGCTTAGGACTCAGCTCTTTGTCATGGCCTACGTTCAGTCCCTGGTTGGGGAGCTAGGATCCTGCAAGCCTCTCAGTGCAGCCAAAGAAAAATAAATGGAAGCTGCAGGGAACCAGGCCAACGTGCCTGCAGGAAGTCCCCCTGAACTCTTTCTAAAGTATCCTTTTTGTTTTTTTCTCTCCATGGTATCCCGGGCACACCAGCCATCCAGCGCGCCTCACCTGCCTTCTTCCCTGAGGCCGACTTTGTTCAGGGAGGAGAAAAGATTTCCTTTAGGAAACAGATCCGGGTCAAGACCACAGCTTTCTATTTTTTTTTTTTTTTAGTTTTTTATTTTTTAAATTTTAATATCTTTAATTCTTACATGCGTTCCCAAACATGAACCCCCCTCCCACCTCCCTCCCCATAACATCTCTCTGGGTCATCCCCATGCACCAGCCCCAAGCATGCTGCATCCTGCGTCAGACATAGACTGGCGATTCAATTCTTACATGATAGTATACATGTTAGAATAAGACCACAGCTTTCTAAAGCAACTTGGCAGAACGGGGCTTCTCTGGCAGAAAAATGAGAAACCCCACCTGCTTGTCTCTTCGTTTCCTCCTGCCGTGGGGCTCCACCTTCATCCGGGAGATGTGTGATGGTTAACGTGGCTGAAGCAGCTTCAGACAGTTCAGAGCATGGATTCACAGGATAAAAATGCTTCAGCCTCTTGATTTTTTGCACCTTGGGGTAGGGTTTGAGCTCAATGGTGAGAGAGTGCACAACTTTTTGTATTTTTTTTTTAAAAAAATCATCCATCCAGTTAAACCACTACTTAGGACATCTGGGGGTCACCAGGTAATCCTCCCTGACACAAGTCCTATTGTTCCTGCTTTAAAACTGTCAGTTTAACTCAGAAAACCATTAGGCCACATGTCAGAGGGCATGAAAGGAAATGACTTCACTAAAAGCCAGCTGAGAAACTCCACTGTTCCTGGATCCCTGCAAAGCTTTCATTCTGCAGGTCAGAACCATTTCCATCTTTTCCAAAACAGCAAGTCCTCCAAGCAAACACACAAGCCCAAAGGTTACAGCATCACCGCAGATGGTTTCCATTCCTCTTGGAAAGTACCACTGTCTATTAAGAAAAGGAAATCAGTAATAATAGAAATAGCAACTGGGTGTAGCACTTTACTATCTCGGGTAGAGCATTGAACATTTTAGAGTATTGTTTTCTTTAATCCTTATAATGTGCATTAATTCAAAATACATTTATTGAGTGACCCCTGTCTTGACAAGCCCCTCTCTCATGGAGCTCCTGTTTCATCCTGTAACTTCGGAAACATTTGTCCACCTCTGACCGCAGCTGTGGTTGGAGAGACCACTCCCCACTTCCAGTGGCTTCTGATTTGGGGAGAGAGGAAGCTGGGTCTGCCCTGAAGAGCAGGCAGGTTTGCCTGGAAGGCTGGCGATGGGTGGTGGTAGAGAGACGGCGGACCTTTAGAGGCGAGAGACAGATGGGCACCAGGCTGAACAGCTGGGGTGTGTCCCTGCGGGCAGAAACTCCAGGATGGAGACCAGGAGGAGCTGAGCCCTACCCAGATAAGAGACCACAATTCTCTCATTCTCAAGGTGTGGGAGACCTTCCCAACTACCTGTGCACAGGAAGGCGCCCTGGAGTTCAGAAGGAAGGGGCGACCCCTCAGAGTAAGTGACGCAGCTCCCCACAGGCCTCTTCGCTGGGATCCGTCTTGGCTAAGAGGTGTGCTGCACCCGTGGGATAACCCACACACAGACTCACGCGTGCGCGCTCCGTCCCTCAGTCGTGTCTGACTCTCTGACTTTGGGACTGTAGCCCGCCACGCTCCTCTGTCCGTGGGATCCTCCAGGCTATAGAATACTGGAGGGGGTTGCCGTTTCCTTCCGGGGATCTTCCCGACCCGGGGATCAGGCCCACATCTCCTGCGTCTCCTGGGTTGGCAGGCAGATTCTTTGCCACTGAGCTACCGGGGAGACCCAAACCAGGGAAAGCGAGGTGATTGGGCAAAGGAAACCCAGCAGAATGGCCCGTAAGAGTGATTCAAAGCGCCACGTGGGCGACGCTCTCTGAGTCCGCGCGTCTGTCTATCCACATGGACTCTCTTTCCTCCTGGCAAGCACTGCTCCCCATTTCTTCACGGGAATTCATCTTCGGCAGAGCTGCGGGGGCCTTGTCCATGGCCACTGGTCCAGGGGGTGGGATTCAGCACGCTCATGGCTGCAGCCTGACCTCCATCTCTGGCTGGGAACTGAAGACCTGCTTCAAGCCGCGGGACATCACTTTCATCCTTCAGAGAAGGGCGTTCCACTCAGCTCCTCCGAGGCTCCCCGGCAGGAGTGGGCCCCGGGGGCCAGGCAGGGCTCCCTAAGGCGCCCTTGGTAGACTTCAACCACTTCTCTGTCCGCCTCTCACTGCTGCTTCCCTTGGACTTCCTGGATCACCTCCCAAACAAATGCCTTGGGCTCACGCCCTTGTCTCAGCTGCTTCTTTAAGAGAACCAAGAGTGGGTTATTACCTCCATTTCACAGATGAGGTCATCGAGGGCAGCTGCCTTTAAGTCCCACACAGTTGGATGTAGTGGAGCCAGGACTCACCCAACGTGTGTCTGAGCCCCTGGAGTCAGCATCAGGCTCCCGCCACTAAATGCTTTCTCACTGCTCCAGTCTAACCAGAATGTGTACCGGGGAGTTGCTGACCCCCACTGGTGCTTCCCAAGGCAGGCCATCCCATCATGGGCAGTTCTAGTGAACAGAATGTTCTGGTTTATATTCGGCCCATATTCACATCCCTGAAACGTCATTCGTTATTTCTTCCTTACCAACAAATGTCCTCGTCCATGTCCAAGGGCTGGACGTGGTGCTAGACACTGGGGCACGGCTCTAGGGAGCTCCAGGTGGTTCCCTTTGGCCCCTGAGATCTCTGCCCCCAACTGATGGGCACTGATCAGTTGGGGACCCTTGCAGGGGCGCTGTGGGCACACAGAGTGAGTGCCTCACCCAGCCAAGCTGCCATGTGCCACATCTTAGGAAAGGATGCCCCCTGGTCCACACAACGGTCCTGCAGGGCTGCAGTTATCAGATCCCCCGAGACTTATCCATGCCATTCGGGCCCATCAATCCACCTTTGGATTGACCTTGGTGGCTGAATGGAGCCCACACCCCTGATACAATCACAGAAAACCTCAATGCAACATGCATTACCAAAGATGAGAGCAGAGACCCGGCCATCACAGGGAGCGGGGAAGCCATGGGTGAGTCCTTGAACTTGTCCCAGAGAGCAGCCTTTGGAAGACCCACTGGATTTTTTCTGCTGTCGCGCCTTTCATGCCCCATTCTGTAGGGAATAAGGTATAAGGAAGTTGAGAGTCTTGTTTGCAAGCACTTCCCAACCTTCCTTATACCTTGTTCCCTACATCATTCCCTAGCTCTCGTGCCACCAAATACGTTGGCAGCACAGGCGTAAGATACCTAGGTTAGATCCAAGTGAGCCGAGAACAATGTTTACCCATTTCCCCTTGTTCCCTTGTGTTGCCACTGATACACAAAGTAGCCATTCACAGGGCCAGTAGTGAGTAGGAGTCTTTGGAGTCTGCCATGTGTATGTAAGAGTGGGTTTGTGAAACTGCTGGACTCACCTGCCTGCTTGGCTTTCAGGAGGTCCCAGGGCAAAGCAGCGTCATGTGGCAGTTAGGTTGCTGCCGTGCCCTGGAATGGCGAACAGCAGTCATACAAGTGCCTTCTTCCATCCAGCTTTCCCTGCAACATAAATGAAGGCTCAAAGCTTTATTTCCTTCCCTCTGATCTATTAAGTTCTCATTTGCTTTTTTTTTTTTTTCCTTTTTAAATAACATTTTGAGGGATGAGATTCTAGACACTCATCTCTGGAGTCCTGAAGAGGCAAAGCTCAGATTCCTGGGAAATGAAACCACAATCTAGAACTACATATCCACCCATCCGTCTACCCATCCATCCATCCATCCATCCACTCATCCATCATCTATCCACTCATCCATCCATCCATCCATCCATCCATCATCCATCCATCCACTCATCCATCCATCCATCTTCCTCCCCTATACTTGCTTTTCCTAAAGGTACCAAAGAGGAGTTGAAATCACCTTTAATCACAGAAAGCCCCAGCCACCTACCCATCCATCCACCCATCACTGTCCCCTTCCATTTACTAACTTATTCAATAAATATTAAGCATATGCCAAGAGCTGCATTGGGGGCTATACTAAGACCCTGAAATGCTGCAGTAAAAAGACCTCTTCTCCTAGAGCTTACGGTCTAGCAGGGAGGAGACATTATGCAAATAATTCTACAAACAACTGGCTACAGGTTTAATCTCTGTCTCTAGAGAGAGTATGAGGTGCTTTGCAAAACTGTAACAATCAGGACCTGGCCTTGCCTGGATTCTCCGGAAGGTGACACTCAAACCAACAAGGAGCAGGAAGTGGGTGTTAATAAAGTGAAGGACGGAGAGGAAGGGTGGGTGATTTAGGTGAGAGGGTCTGCATGATGACCCCGCAGCTACAGGTGCACCGCGAAGGACCACCTAAAGGCCAGTGTGCCCACTAAGTGTGCGATTCAAGAGAAAAATGGGAAGCCCCAAGGGAAGAAGAATTAAGCATGTGATGATGGAGTCAGATTCGTGCATTAAAAGATCACACCACTAACTTGTTTAAAGAGTGGACTCCAGAAAGGGGAACCAGGGGATGGAGTGGAAGGTAGGGGTACAGTTGTAGGGAGAGCTGTTAGGAGGCCCCAGCACTGTCCAGGGAGAGGCGACAGCATCCAGGACTGGAACAGGGGCAGTGGCAATGAAGAGAAGTGGAAAGCTCAAGGCACATTTGGGAGGAGTTGGCCAGGACTCCACGGTGCTATATGGCGGCCCTCACTACAGGGTGCACAGCTTCTGGGTGGTCTCCTTCCAATCCATAACTGCATAAGGGTCTACAGGGTCAGAGAGAGGAGACTTTGGCTATCCCACCTTCTACCTACCCCTGCTTCTTCTGAGAGTGTGGTTTGCAGGCCCTGGCACTGTTCTAATTGCTTCTTGCTGGTTAAGAAACTATGGGGAATATAAACCTCGAATTTTTGGCACCCAGCCCTCTTTCTCTGCACACCCCTAGCATTTACTAGCCTGCAGGGTGTTGGTGGTGGTTTAGTCGCCAAGTTGTATCTGACTCTTGCAACCTCATGGACTGCAGTCTGCCAGATTTCTCTGTCCATGGGATTCTGGACAAGAATTCCAGGCAAGAAGACTGGAGTGGGTTGCCATTTCCTTCTCCAGGGGATCTTCCCAACCCAGGAATCAAACCTGGGTCTCCTGCATTGCAAGCATATTCTCTACCAACTGAGCTACTAGGGTATCCCTACAGGGTAGATGGTCAACATTCGATTAGTACTTGGGAACTGAGTTATCACTCCATAATTTCAGGAAAGGTGGGACTCCAATGCAGTCTCACCTCCATCCTGTTACTGTTGCCCATCAGCCTTCAAGATACCTGGGAAGTTAAGCAAGCCAAGAAGAGAGACGATGGGACCGGTACATACCCTGTTCCCTAGCACGGGAAGTGGGGAAAACCACATCATTACAATCCCTGAGTACAAGAAAGACCAAAACCAGCATCAAAAGGTGAGGTGGCTTAGATTTCTTAATGGTTTCTTGTAATTAACATAGTTCTCATAGTCTATGCTCTTTTCTTCCTGCCTAGTTGCCATGCAGACTGCTAGTCCTCCTGGGTGCTCGTGGCAGACATTACTAATCGATCCTGATACTCTTCTTCAGACTGAACCTTCAGGATCACTCTCTCTGTGTCAGGCTCTTCGGCTGACAAAAGTTAGTACATAAAGTTAAGCTTATTTCCCATTCTTGTTTTTGACATTTTTGTTTGTTTGGCTTTTGTTTGTGTTTGTTCTTGACTTTTTAATCAAACTAGTCAATCTTGAGAGACTTTTTAAACAATCATTTGCTTAAAGCTGCTAGGTAGGTGAGACTCCTGGTTACCCCTGGGATAACTTACAGTCGGTTCTTTTAATGAATGGTTCTTGGTATCTACAACACATTCCAGTGCCCTCCCTGCCTTGGCTTACCTTGAGAGCAGATTCTTTTTCACATTTACCTAAGTTCTCTCCTGTGGGCTTCCCAGGTGGTACGGTGGTGACAATTCACCTGCCAAGGCAGGAGACACGGGTTTGATCCCTGGGTCAGGAAGATCCCCTGGAGTAGGAAATGACAGCCCACTCCAATGTTCTTGCCTGGAAAATTCCTTGGACAGGGGAGCCTGGGAGGGATACAGTCTGTGGGGTTGCAAAGGTTTGGACACAACTGAGCCCTGCGTCTTTCAGAGAAAGATCTACAGAATCAGGAGATGAAAGGAACTTGCTGTTCAGATCTTCCCGAGCTTTCACCGCTGGTCTGTTGTTTGGGAATGACGGCCTGGAGGTATCTCTGTATAGAACTGAGTACGCATTTTGGTAACTATTGCAAAACAAGCGACTTTGGACTTTCAGAATTTCTTAGAGAAGCTATTGGATTATCTTCTAATCTTAACAACAGTTAGGCTTCTGCACATATTAACCACAAGCCAAGGTCATTCTATGACTCTTGAGAGTCCCGTGGACTGCAAGGAGACCAAACCAGTCAATCCTAAAGGAAATCAGCCCTGAATATTCACCGGAAGGACTGATGTTGAAGCTACAATACTTTGGCCACCTCGGGCGAAGAGCCAACTCATTGGAAAAGACTCTGATGCTGGGAAAGATTAAGGGCAGGAGGAGAAGAGGGCAACAGAGGATGAGATGGTTGGATGGCACCACCGACTCCATGGACATGAGTTTGAGCAAACTCCAGGAGACAGTGAAGGACAGGGAAGCCTGGTGCGCCGCAGTCCAGGGGGTCACAAAGAGTCGGACACAGCTTTGAGACCGAACAGCAATAACAAAGGCCGTCCTCCAGCTCCCCAGGAAGATGAGAGTCCTCCGCTGGCTTGATCGTCCCTCCACCTCAGTAATGGAGTCCCAAAGGCCCTCTGGCTTCATACCCCAGAGGAGGAGAGACGCGAGGACTCAGGAAGGACAGTTTGCTGGGCCACGAACTGAACCACGAGTGTAAAGCCGGTTGCCTCGGCCCTGACCCGGCTCCATGGACTTAGGCCCTCCGGCCGCAGTCTCTCCGCGGGCTCCACCGTCCCTCTTGCCCAGCCGGCCTGCGCGGAACGCGGCTTCGAGCGGCGCCGGGCGCCCGTGCACACTAGGGGGCGCAGGCAGGCTTGTTTCCCGCCCGGCCGTCGGCGCTCCCCCGCGGAGCAGGGCCGGGGCCGGGCCGGGCCGGGCCGAGCCGCCTCCGCCCTGCAGCGCGGAGAGAGGAACGGGGCTGGGGAGGGGGCTGAGAACCGCGGGCCGAGGCCAGGTCACGGGAGGTGGCGGCCGGGCTCCTGGGCGCGCCTGGCGGCCGGCAGCCACCCCGGGCTGCGTCAGCCCCTGGGAAGGACTCTTTGAAGCGGGCTGGAACTTTCTGCCGTCACACTTGGCCGCCGTCTGACCCCTTCCCCGGCTGGAGAGGCCCGAGCTGCTCAGCCCTGGGCCGTGCCCCTCTCTGGAGCTCGTCCACGAAGGGGGCTCAGAAGTGCTTTCGAAGCTTCGGGGCTGGCGCCAGGGCCAGGGGCAGCCCCGGCTCATCTCACGCGATGCACTTCTGCTCCACTGGCCTCCTCTTAGCACAGAGCGGGCAGAAGCCAGCCCAGGAGACCAGCGCCTTCCTCCCCGCCCTGTTCTGCACCGCACTCTTCCAGAACCTTCAACAGAGGCCTTGTTCTCCAGGGCTGGAGACCACAGTTTCCCAGCTGCTCGAGGGGAAATGAGTGGAGGAAACCAGCCCAGGGTTTTTATTGCCAAATAGTTCTTTCCCGAGGAGGACAACGCAGTCGACTCGCCAAGTCGGGGCTGGAGTGGGTCCAGCCGTAAACCAAATTAATGAACACTAATAGAGAACTGCAATTATTGCTGACTTCAAAAGGCACACAAGAACTTTAGACACTGATTCCTATCAGCCGGTCGGTCCGGTACCGACGCCGCGCAGTTTTCGCCGTTGCTTAGCAATGGGAGAGAAACTGTTCTCTCTTATCACTGGAGGTGGAGGTAAGACAAAGCACTTTACTGGACTGAATAGGTATGAAATTAGTTTATTCTCTCTCACTTGGAGAAGGCAATTGGCAGCCAAGGGTCACTTGGACAATGGGCACTTTCGAGGTTGGGAGGTGGCCTTCCTTTCCTGTTATCTCAGTAAATCGTAACTGCTGTGTTTCTCTACAGATAAAGTTTTGACCTTTTGCCAGGAGTGTCCTTCCAAAACTATCATTAGAGAAAATAGCTTCACATAGAGACTCACAGACCAGAGTAGGACTGAAGGTGCGGAGAGTGAAGTCAAGTCTGCAAAATTTAAGGGAGTTCTCCCCGCAAGTCAGGAATCAAAACAATTCATATTTTAATGCTTTATTTTACTGAAAAATATCTTTTTCTGGCTGCACAGACTGGTTTTTAGGGTCTTTCCCGACTAGGTATGGAACCAGGGTCCCTGCAGTGAAAGCTCTAGGTGCTAATCACTGGACTGCCAGGGAATTCCCTTCAGTTCAGTTCAGTTCAGTTCAGTCGCTCAGTCGTGTCTGACTCTTTGCGACCCATGAATCGCAGCACGCCAGGCCTCCCTGTCCAACACCAACTCCCAGAGTTCACTCAAACTCATGTCCATCGAGTCGGTGATGCCATCCAGCCATCTCATCCTTGGTCGTCCCCTTCTCCTCCTGCCCCCAATCCCTCCCAGCATCAGAGTCTTTTCCAGTGAGTCAACTCTTTCCATGAGGTGGTCAAAGTACTGGAGTTTCAGCTTTAGCATCATTCCTTCCAAAGAAATCCCAGAGTTGATCTCCTTCAGAATGGACTGGTTGGATCGCCTTTGAACACCACAGTTCAAAAGCATCAATTCTTTGGCGCTCAGCTTTCTTCACAGTCCACCTCTCACATCCATACATGACCACTGGAAAAACCATAGCCTTGACTAGATGGACCTTTGCTGGCAATGTCTCTGCTTTTAAATATGCTATCTAGGTCGGTCATCGGAGAAGGCAATGGCACCCCACTCCAGTACTCTTGCCTGGAAAATCCCATGGATGGAGGAGCCTGGTAGGCTGCAGTCCATGGGGTCGCTAAGAGTCGGACACAACTGAGCAACTTCACTTTCACTTTTCACTTTCATGCACTGGAGAAGGAAATGGCAACCCACTCCAGTGTTCTTTCCTGGAGAATCCCAGGGACGGGAGAGCCTGGTGGGCACATGTCGCACAGAGTCGGACACGACTGAAGTGACTCAGCAGCAGGTTGGTCATAACTTTTCTTCCAAGGAGTAAGCGTCTTTTAATTTCACGGCTGCAGTCACCATCTGTGGTGATTTTGGAGCCCAAAAAAATAAAGTCTAACACGATTTCCACTGTTTCCCCATCTATTTCCCATGAAGTGATGGGACCAGATGCCATGATCTTTGTTTTCTGAATGCTGAATTTTCTGAATTCCCTTAATGCAATATTTTTTTTAAATACACATTACTGAGTAAAGTTCCACGATGACTGAAACATCCAAATTTTAAATAAAGACAATCAGGACCCCTGATGTTTTTTCTTTGGCCTCAGGTTCCAACAAGGCAGCATGGCTCAGCACTGCCACAGACCTTGTTCCTGCCTCACACGTGTTCACAACAGGAGACTTCTGGAGCATCTTTTTCCTCACAAGAATGACTGCGCTGGGGGACGGAGGATCATGCAGCTGGGCAGAGAGCTTCCCTTCCCCAATGGGAAGAGGATCTTTCTGCTGTCCTTTCGGAAGCTTTTTCCAAGACTGAAGTGGTTTGCCAGAGTACATCATGTGAAATGCTGGGCTGAATGAATCACAAGCTGGAATCAAGATTGCCGGGAGAAATAACGACAGCCTCAGATATGCAGATGCATGCATGCTGTGTCGCTTCAGTTGTGCCCAACTCTGCAACCCTATGGACCTTAGCCCGCCAGGCTCTTCTGTCCATGAGAGTCTCCAGGCAAAAATACTAGAGTGGGTTGCCATTTCCTTCTCCAAGGGATCTTCCTGTCCCAGGAATCAAAGTCTCGTCTCTTACATCTCCTGCGTTGGCAGGTGGGTTCTTACCACTAACACCATCTGGGAAGCCTGATTTGCAGTTGACACCACCCAAATGGCAGAAAGTGAAGAGGAACTAAAGGACCTCTGGATGAAGATGAAAGAGGAGAGTGAAAAAGCTGGCTTAAAACTCAACATTCAAAAAAACTACAATCATGGCATCTGGCCCCATCACATCATGGCAGATAGCTGGGGAAAAAATGGAAACAGTGGCAGATTTTATTTCCTTGGGCTCCAAAATAACTGCTGCCTGTAACTGCAGCCATGAAATGGAAAGACGCTTGCTCTTTGGAAGGAAAGCTATGACAAACCTAGACAGCGTATTAAAAAACAAAGGTATCTTTTGCCAACAAAGGTCCATATATTCAAATATATGGTTGGACCATAAAGAAGGCTAGGTGCAGAAGAATTGATGTTTTTGAACTGTGGTATTAGAGAAGATTCTTGAGAGTCCCTTGGACTGCAAGGAGATCCAACCAGTCCATCCTAAAGGAAATCAGTCCTGAATACTCATTGAAAGAACTGATGCTGAAGCTGAAGCTCCAATACTTTGGCCACCTGATGCGAGGAGCTGACTTAACAGGAAAGACCCTGATGCTGGGAAAGATTGAAGGCAGGAGGAGAAGGGGGCGATAGAGGATGAGATGGTTAGATAGCATCCCCAACTCAATGGACTTGAGTTTGTACAAACTCCAGAAGATGGTGAAGGACAGGGAAGCCTGGCCTGCTGCAGTCCATGGGGTCCCAAAAAGCTGGGCAAGACTGAGAGACGAACACACAATGTGTCAGTGGGGAGAATTAGGTCAGTTCATGAACATGTGGATGGGAAAATAACTGATGTTTATTTTCACTAGCTCTAACTACAATTTAGAAATTCAGCAATTAATGTAGCCAACACAGCACAGTAACCTTTTGGTGCCTGTGATTCAGTCATTAATCAGGATACAGATGCTAAAAGTGAGAGAGGAGAGTGAAAAAGCTGGCCTAAAGCTCAACATCCAGGAAACGAAGATCACGGCATCTGGTCCCATCACTTCATGGGAAATAGATGGGGAAACAGTGGAAACAGTGGAAACAGTGTCAGACTTTATTTTTGGGGGCTCCAAAATCACAGCAGATGGTGATTGTAGCCATGAAATTAAAGGACACTTACTCCTTGGAAGAAAAGTTATGAGCAACCTAGATAGCATATTCAAAAGCAGAGACATTACTTTGCCGACTGAGGTCCATCTAGTCAAGGCTATGGTTTTTCCAGTGGTCATGTATGGATGTGAGAGTTGGACTGTGAAGAAGGCTGAGCGCCAAAGAATTGATGCTTTTGAACTGTGGTGTTGGAGAAGACTCTCGAGAGTCCCTTGGACTGCAAGGAGATCCAACCAGTCCATTCCGAAGGAGATCAGCCCTGGGATTTCTTTGGAAGGAGTGATGCTAAAGCTGAAACTCCAGTACTTTGGCCACCTCATGCAAAGAGTTGACTCATTGGAAAAGACTCTGATGCTGGGAGGAATTGGGGGCAGGAGGAGAAGGGGACGACAGAGGATGAGATGGCAGGATGGCATCACGGACTCGATGGACGTGAGTCTGAGTGAACTCCAGGAGATGGTGATGAACAGGGAGGCCTGGTGTGCTGCAATTCATGGGGTTGCAAAGAGTCAGACACAAGTGAGCGACTGAACTGAACTGAACTGAACTGAAGAATACAGATGTTTCTATATTACATTACATTCTTTGTAAGTATCTCAAAATATTATCTATGTTCATGGAAATTTATAGTACCTATTAGATTTTCTGATAAATCTTGTTATTTTAAAAAGAAGCACATTTACTATATATCATAGTATGTCATAAATTTTAATTAATTACAGAATTTTAGCATAATTGATTTCCTTTGTAATCCTATAATTTTTATCTTAGCCATTTAAAAACACACCAGAGGATCCATCGCATAAAAAAGGTTAGAAACTCAATCTCTAGAAGTGAATTTGTATGACTTCAGTGTGAAAAAGGATTTCTTAAACAAGAGAAAAATAAATGAAAGAATGATAAATTTGACTAGATTAGAAACTGTAAACTTTTCCCATTTCATGCACTGGAGAAGGAAATGGCAACCGACCCCAGTGTTCTTGCCTGGAGAATCCCAGGGGCGGGGGAGCCTGGTGGGCTGCCGTCTATGGGGTCGCACAGAGTCGGGCACGACTGAAGCGACTTAGCGGTAGCATACCAAAGATGGTCCCTGAATTACTGACTTACAATTTTTTTTTATCTTATCACAGTATCACCATCTTTATTTTCCAGGAGACTCAGAGAAAGCCACAACACTGCTTATTCAGAGCCTGGATTTGAAACACATTTTTCAATGTCTCATCTGCCCATTTAATGGTAGCCGTCGTATTTATAACACTCACTAAGATTCATGGAGGGCTGACCAAAGACACTTATTCCTTGGAAGAAAAGTTATGACCAACCTAGACAGCATATACTCCAGTACCCTTGCCTGGAAAATCCCATGGACGGAGGAGCCTGGTGGGCTGCAGTTCATGCGGTCGCTGAGTCAGACACGACTGAGCGGCTGAACTGAGCTGACTGACCACGTGCCACCATTCAACATTCAGGTCCTTACTCACATGTCACCTTTTCAGAAAGGCCTTCCCCTGGCCAGCCAATCTTATTTTATTTTTCTTAATGGTACAACCACTTTTTAAAACGTATTTTTATTTATTTACTTCTTTGGCAGAGCTGTGTGGCATGCAATATCTTAGTTTCCTGACCAAGAATCAAAACCTTGCCCCTGCAGCGGGAGACAGAGTCTTAACCAATGGCCTTCCATGGAAGTTGCTGATCAGTGACCTGAACACAGCCGCAACGCGCCCTCTCACAGCGTCGGCGGCTGGAGCCCGAAACCCGGGCCACGGCAGGGCTGTGCCCCCTCTGAAGGCAGGGTCCACCCCCAGGGGAGGACCCGTGCCTGTTCCTCCAGGCTCTACTGGGAGCCTGGAACCTGCCATTGCCCTTGGCTTGTAGCCGCATCCCTCTAAGCCTGCCTCTGCGGTCACAGGGCCTCTCCCTTGCCTCTCTCCGTGCCTGAATTTCCTCTCCTTTCTCTTATAAAGACACGAGTCCTTGGATACAGGTCTCATCCCAAGCCCGGATGGCCTCGTCTGCAAAGAGCTCATTTCCAAATAAGGCCACATGCATGGCCTTCAAGTGGACATGAATTTGGGGGGGACACCCTGCACTCCAGGGCTTCCCTGGTGGGGCAGTGGTAAAGAATCCGCCAGCCAGTGCAGGAGACGCCGGAGACGTGGCTTCCGTCCCTGGGTTGGGAAGATCCCCTGGAGAAGGACATGGCAACCCGCTTGAGTGTTCTTGCCTGGAGAATCCCCTGGACAGAGGAGCCTGGTGGGCTACAGTCCACCAAGTCACACAGAGTCAAAAAATCAGCTTCCCAGGGTCATGGAGTAAGCGGCTCGAGCGGTCCTGCTCTGCCCTGAGCCAAAGCGCTCTCACCACGCTTCCTGCCACTCAGTTTCTCCATTTGTGGAATTGAATCAGGGTTTTATTACCTTCAAATTGCTGGACGCAAGCGTCCTAACAGCATTTCAGACACTAGGGCCCTGGAAATCTCGTTTCTGCTGGTCCAGGCCCTCCAGGGAGCAGCGCTTTTTCACACTTTCTAGGTCCTTGGAAATGCGCTTCCAGAGGCCAGTTCCCTGGCTGGGAGATCTTTCCAGGTCATACCCTCAGTCACTGTCCCTAATGAGGCTTTCCGAGCCTGGTGTCTGTCTTGAACCTGAAAACAGGAACAGCTGCTTCCCATTGGTGTCTAATAAGGAAGTTGGGAACAGAGTCCTGAGGCTCAGTTACAAAATACTGAAAGCGAACGCACACAAAATAATCCAACAGGAGCTTCTCTGGCGGCTCCAGGAGTTAGGAACCCACCTGCCGACGCAGGGGACCCGGGCTCCATCCCTGGTCCAGGAAGATCCCACAAGCTGCCACTGCGAAGCCCGCGCTCTAGAGCACACGCTCCAAACAAGGGAAGCCACCCGGATACCCGCAGTGGAGAGCACCCCGCTCGCCGCGACAGAGGAAACCCAAGTGTGGCAGTGGAGACGCGTGCAGCCAAAAACGCACTCGTCAGTTAATTTTTAAAGAATCTGACAAAGTGTGCAACCAACCATATCCCACTCCTTTCTCGGGCCAGCTCATTATTCCTTCACGTTTGCTTAAAAGCCCACCCCGTTCTAACCCTAACGCCCTGTGTGGATTTCTTCCTTTCCCAAGAAGAACTGTAAACCACGCAACAGAGCTGCTCTCTCCTCCTTTGTATGACAATTCACCATCTAATGCGTGTCACTGAGATCTAAACTCACTAGGGAAAAATTCTCTTTTATTTGAATGGTTTCCTTTTCTCTACTGTAGTCTGTTTACCAGCTAAACTAAGGCAGCACCTAGGTTTAATAAATTTGCCTGCCTGCTGTCCATCAAGCTTGCTTCTCTCCAGACCTTTGCACTAGCTTTTCCCTCTGTTGAGAACTACGTTTCCCCATGGATTTTTTTTTTTTTCAAAAATTCAGGTAACATTGGTTTATCACATTATATAAGTTACACAGGTGCAATAATATTTTATTTCTATAATAATATTTTATTTCTATATACCCTGGGCTTTCCTGATGTCTCAGTGGTAAGTAATCCACCCTCCAATGCAGTTCGATCCCTGGATCGGGAAGATCCCCTGGAGAAGGAAACGGCACTCCACTCCAGTATTCTTGTCTGGGAGATCCCATGGACCGAGGAGCCTGGTGGCCTCCAGTCCACGGGGTCGCAAGAGTCAGACACAATTTAGTGACTAAACTGTGACAACACATACCCTACGGTGTGATCAACAGCAGGAAGGGCCCACCCATCACGATAGGGTTGGTCCCCTTTACTCATTCCATCCCTCCCCACCATACCTGCCGCACTCCTCTCTCTGGGGACCATTGTTCTTCTCTCTGTATCTAAGTGTTTGTTTTTGTTGGTTTGTTCATTTGTTTTCGTTTTTTGTTTGCTTGACTTTTTGCATTTCACATTTGAGTGGAATCATATGGTACCTGAGGATACGGAGGAAAAGGAACGCTTCTGCACTGTTGGTAGGACTGTGAACTGGTGCAGCCCCTATGGAAGACAGTGGGAAGGTTCCCGAAAAAAATTAAGAATAGCTACTATATAAATCCAGAAATTCTGGGTATTTATCCCAAGAACATGAAAACACTGATTTCAACATATGCACTCTTACACTCATTAATTACAATAGCCAAGGTCTGGAAACAACTTAAAGTGAAAATGTTAGTTGCTCAGTCGTGTCCGACTCTTGAGACCCCGTGGACTGTGGCCCCCCAGGCTCCTCTGTCCATGGGATAGACCAGGCAAGGATACTGGAGTGGGTTACCATTTCCTTCTCCAGGGAATCTTCCCAACTGAGGGACTGAACCTGGGTCTCCTGAATTGGAGGCAGATTCTTTGCTGTCTGAGCCACAAGGAAAGAATCTAAGTGCTCATCAATAGATGAATGGATAAAGAAGACATATGTATGTATATATAAACACACATATACGATGGAATGTTATTCAGCCATAAAAAGATGAAAGCTTGCTATTGGCATTAAGTGGATGAAACTTGAGGATACTACGCTAGGGGAAACAAGTCAGAGGGAGAAAGACAAACACTCCTGTGGATTTTGTGGCCGTTTCCTCACTCTTTCGGTCCCCTGCGCCTCTGTCGCCTTCATAGACTCGTCCCCTGACTAGTCCTTAAATGAAGCGAGGCCTGGTGCCCACCACCAGCTTCTACTCCCCTTGGTTCCTGCTTAATGTCTCCTGAGTCGTTATACGTTGATCTGGGCTTTTGTCTGCTCTCCTCAACGAGGATATCGGCTTCACGAGAGCGGGGCTGTCCTGGTCTGTTCTGTGCCCCGCCGTGTCCCTGGAACACAGCGTAGCAGCAGGCTGTGAGCCGTTCCGAGTGCTCACTTTAGGCTGAGCGCTCAGTACACATTTGTATAAATAAGTGACCTCAAATTTTAGTTTAGACATTGAGTTTATTCGTATTTCCGTCTCTGTGCCCATTCTCCCAAGGGAGGCAAAGGATACTCTGTGCTTTGTCTGTCCTCAAGGTCTTGCAGCGGGGGACGTCATCTAGCTGAGGAAGGAATTTTGACCCTCGACATTTACATCAAGCCTTCCTTGATGTGGGGGTGGCAGGAGCCCCTTTCAGAGTCTGATGCAAAGGATAAAACTTCCCTTTCTGGAATACTTTGCATATGATCGAGGTTGGGTGGCAGAGCTTCACGAGCTCCCCCCAGCCCCCTACTGCCCGCCTCCCAGGTTCAAATGTGCCTTCCCCAGAGCTAACATTTGTTGAATGCATGAATAATGTATGTTATCAGTTGTCAGCTATATACCAAATGTATTCATTTCCTAGGGCTGTAACAAAGTACCACAATTGGGATGGCTTAAAACACAAAAAATCATTCTCTCACAATCCTGCAGGGTGGAAGTCCAGAGTCAGTATCGCTGGACTGAAACCAAGGAGTGGGCAGGACACGCGCCCCCCCCCGGGAGGTCCTGGGGAAAAATCCGCTCCTTGCTCCTTCAGTTTCTGGGGGTTCCCGGCATCCCTCGGTCTGGGGTTGCACCTCCCAGATCTCTCCTCCATGAGCACTTGACCTTCTCCTGTGTAGGAGTAAGACCTCCCTCTTATACACGTTCTCGGGCTCCCCTGGGGGTCCAGTGGTTGAGAATCCGCCTGCCAACGCAGGGAACACAGGTTTGATCCCTGGTCCAGGAAGATTCCACAGGCAGCGGGGCAACGAAACCCCCAAGCCACAGCTACCGAAGCATTCCCACCTGGAGCCCCGGCTCTGCAACAAGAGGAGACACTGCAGTGAGGAGCCCTCTCAGGGAACGAAAGTCAGCCTCCTGTCACCCCAACTGGAGACAGCCCGCGGAGCCACGAAGGCCCATCACAGCCCCAAAGCAATCAATTAATATGCAAATACATTAAAAACATGGAGTGTGTGGTGCAACCAGAATTCACAGACATTATTTTAAGCAAAACATGTTATTGCATTTAGGGTTCACCATGGAAATGTGGGGTGACCATCTTTCCATCTCAAGATCATTAGCTTAATCACTTCTGCAAAGTTCTTTTAAAAAAGAAACCTTTATAAGACAACATGTGTGTGCTCCAGAGATTATTACCTGATATCCATTAGTATTATTCATTGAGGGGATCTCTCTTCCACCTGCTACACCAAATAAAGAAAATCACGGCATAAATGAAAACACACAGAGAATTATTTGGGGATTTTCACTGAGTTCTGAATCCGAGTGTGACTAAATTTCCAGTGTTCACAGTATTTAAAATAAGGAAGCCGGAGGGTGAAAGATAGACATCCTCCCCCATCCAACTGCCCCTCCACCCACCTCCACCAGGCGTTGTTTAAAAGTCACAGGAGGAATTTCAGGTTGCCTGGGGACCAGACCCAAATAAGAGGGTGCAGTCAGAGCTGTCTAAATGGCTCCATAAGCGAGTGTGTCCACTACTGTCAATAGGCAGGTGAGAGCCAGTTTGTCTTAATGCACCGGTGCCCATTTCCATTGCGAGTTAACAGTATGTAAAGTGTTCCCACCTTCCCAGTGCCCCAGAGGCAGCTCCGAAAATAATCTACCTGCCGTAAACCTGGTGACTGTCGAGGAGGAGAAATAGGGTTTAAAGCCGTAGCTCCGAGGCAATACCAGGAGCCTGAGCAGAGTCATCAAGACTGAGTGGCAAGCCTTTTCTGAGAAGGGCGGTTGGATTTCCATCAGCTGCCCCCCTCCCCGGGGTGTTAATTAAAATAACCAAGAGAGCATTAAACTAGAGGGTCATAGCTGCCTTTTCTTCTTGGCAAGTTAATGGGGCCTTATTGTCGTCTGGTCTGTAAGTCGCGTCCAACTCTGCCACCCTATGAGCTGCAGCATGCCAGGCTTCCCTGTCCTTCACTATCTTCTGGAGGCTGCTCAAAATCCATTGACTTGGCGATGCCATCCAGCCATCTCATCCTCTGTCATCCCTTTACCTCCTGTCGTCAGTCTTTCCCGGCGTCAGGGGTTTTCCCAATGAGTCAGCTCTTCACATCAGGTAGCCAAAGTATTGGAGCTTCAGCATCAGTCCTTCCAATGAATACTCAGGCCTGATTTCCTTTACAGTTGACTGGCTGGATCTCCTTGCAGTCCAAGGGACTCTCAAGAGTCTTCTCCAACACCACAGTTAGAAAGCATCAATTCTTTGGTGCTCAGCCTTCTTTATGGTCTGACTCACATCCATACATGACTACAGGAAAAGCCATAGCTTTGACGACACAGAACTTTGTTGGGAAAGTAATGTCTCTGCTTTGTAATATGCTGTGTATGTTCTTCAAAGTCTTTCTTTCAAGGAGCAGGCAACTTTTAATTTCTTTGCTGCAGTCACTGTTCACAGTGATTTTGGAGCCCCCAAAATAAATGGGGCTTAATATTTATCCAACATCTACCTGGTCTCTTAAATAAGTGTACTATGCCATTGTGTACTATGCCAATACTTTGGCACCTGATGCGGAGAACTGACTCATTGGAAAAGACCCTGATGCTGGGAAAGATTGAAGGCGGGAGAAGGGGACGACGGAGGATAAGATGGCTGGATGGCATCACCGACTCGACAGACATGAGTGTGAGTAAACTCTGGGAGTTGGTGATGGACACGGAGGCCTGGCGTGCTGCAGTCCATGGGGTCACAAGGAGTCGGACACGACTGAGCGACTGAACCGACTGATTGACCGATGCCATCGTATTCTGCAGTGTTGACAGCCGTCACGTACCCCTAATTCCTCTAAGCGACCAAGCAGATGACTTTCTCCTGTCTCTTCTGTCAAACAGCAAAAGCCTTCTCCAGGAGGCTCACTGGGCCTAGGCCCTGAGCCTGGCACCGATATTTGACAGATGAGAACCAGACCCTCCGCTTGAGGACCCCACGGCCTGGAGCAAGTGGGAAACTGTACGTAGCTGGCATTTGGAATGGGGCCTTTCCAGACGCTTGGAATCCCCGTTAGAGCCCAAGGGGAGGGCAATCATCCTTCTGAGGAAAAAGATGCTCCAGAAGTCTCCTGTGCTGTGAACCCGTGTGAGGCAGGAACAAGGTCTGTGGCAGCGCTGAGCCATGCTGCTGTGCTGGAACCTGAGGCCAAAGGGAAGAAATCAGGGGTCCTGATTCTTAGCTCTTTAATAATAATAGTCATCGAGATGTCCCTGGTGGTCCTCTGTTAGGTCATTGTGCTTCCACCACGCCCAGAGGGTATGGGTTCGATCCCTGGTTGGGGAATTAGCTTCCCACATGCCTCGAGTCATGGCCCCAAAATAGAAAACAAATGAACAAAAATAATAACAGTAACCTTGACGCCAGGCTCAGGCCACTTCTCCTTACCGTAGGGGACTGGGAGAAGATAACGTGCTATCTTCGCACTAACTCAGGTTGTGGACGGATGTGTGAAATATGCAGGTGGGAACGTGGAGTAGCATCTCTTCCTTCCTGTCCACCCATCTAGGGATCAAACCCCCGGTGCCTGCCTTGCAGGTAGGTTCTTTATCACTGAGCCATATACTTCAATTTTTCTAAATGTATTTTTTTTTAATTTAAAAAATGCAAAAAAAAATACTTTATTAAAGAAACTGTTGCAATGGTTTAAGAGAAAAAGTAAGTGGGTCAGTGCTAAGGTAGGGTTCACAGTAGAAAGTTACTTTTTTCCCTGCAGGAATTTGGGTAACAAAATATTATGTGTGAATTTTTATTATTGCAAAATGAAGCAGTTCATCTAAACTAACCCCCCAAATCTGAAATCACTGAGCAAATTTAAACAGAACACAGGAGATCAAAAATAATCCCACTTCTGGACCACTTTTGCTTGAACCTGGCCACATATTAGCATCACTGGGGAGGTTTGTAAAAATACTGATGGCTGGGCCCCGCCTGCAGAGGTTCTGATTTAGCTGATTTGGAGTGGGGCCGACAGCAGTATTTTTAAAACACATCCCCAGACGGTTCTAATGTGCAGCCGGAGTGGAGAACTACCAGACCATTGAAGTAAATTGCCAGCCAGCTCATAATTCATAACTGTCTTTAAAAATCGCAGCTCCTGCTGAGCCACCAGCACTGAGTTGCCGTGCTCTTCTGCAGCTGGTTTACCAAGGGCTCTCTCTTTAACTTTTTGTTGACATACACTGTCCATACAGAACTGGATCGTAAGTGTATAGTTCAGCGCATTTTCACCAACTGGATGCAGCCATATCACCAGCACCAACATCAAAAACAGAGCTCTGCCGTGTCCGCAGGAGCACCCTTGTTCATTCCAGATTGTCCCGCAGTGTTTTCACTTACCTTTTTGGTGCTAATTCTCACTAGGTATTTGAGTTGTAATCAGTAGAGGTCTCCATAATAAGTTTCCTTAATTCATCTGTCACACCTCTAGCTCATTCTAAAATTCGTGTGGAAGTATTAGTGAAAGTTGAAAGTGTTAGGGCTTTTTTTTGCTCAGTTGTGTCCGACTCTTTGCAATCCTGTGGACTGTAGCCCACCAGGCTCCTCTGTGCATGGGGATTCTCCAAGCAAGAATACTGGAGTGGGTTGCCATTCCCTTCTCCAGGGGATCTTCCCAACCCAGGGACTGAACCCAGGTCTCCCGCACTGCAGGCGGATTCTCTACCCTAGTTAGCCACAAGGTGTTTGTCACCCAGGCTGTTCACAACAGAGAGGAATGGGGAGAAGGAAGCACAGCTAAATGTCGAATCACAGGATTCAATCACACATTTTTAAAATTAATAAAAAAATTTTAACATCCATATAAGACTATTCAGTTTGTATGCTATAAATTAGTTCAGTCGCTCAGTCATGTCCGACTCTTTGCAACCCCATGGACTGCAGCATGCCAGGCTTCCCTGTCCATCACCAACTCCTGGAGTTTACACAAACTCATGTCCATTGAGTCAGTGATGCCATCCAACCATCTCATTCCCTGTCGTCCCCTTCTCCTCCTGCCCTTAACCTTGCCTGGCATCAAGGTCTTTTCAAATGAGTCAGCTCTTCGCATCAGGTGGTCAAAGTATTGGAGCTTCAGCTTTGGCATCAGTCCTTCCAATGAATATTCAGGAGTGATTTCCTTTAGGATGGACTAGTTGGGTCCCCTTGCAGTCCAAGGGACTCTCAAGAGTCTTCTAAACACCACAGTTCAAAAGCATCCATTCTTCAGCACTCAGCTTTCTCTATAGTCCAACTCTCACATCCATACATGACTACTGGAAAAAAACCATAGCTTTGACTACACCGACCTTTGTTGGCAAAGTAATGTCTCTGCTTTTTAATATGTTCTCTAGGTTGGTCATAGCTTTTCTTCCAAGGAGAAGGCATCTTTTAATTTCATGGCTGCAATCACCATCTGCAGTGATTTTGGAGCCCAAGAAGGGAAAGTCTGTCACTGTTTCCATTGTTTCCCCATCTATTTGCCATGAAGTGATGGAACCAGATGCCATTATCTTAGTTTTCTGAATGTTGAGTTTTAAGCCAACTTCTTCACCCTCCTGTTTCATCAAAGGCTCTTTAGTTCCTCTTCACTTTCTGCCATAAGGGTGGTGTCATCTGCATATCTGAGGTTATTGATATTTCTCCCGGCAATCTTGATTCCAGCTTGTGTTTTTTCCAGTCCAGCGTTTCTCATGATGTACTCTGCATAGAAGTTAAATAAGCAGGGTGACAATATACAGCCTTGATGTACTCCTTTTCTGACTTGGAACCAGTCTGTTACTAGGGTAATAGGATAAAGAAAGATGTTTGGCAAAAAAAGAAAGGTAAATTTTCCCAGCAGAACTCTAGAAGAGCACTGTTATGGATGGATTTTGTCCCCTCCTCCCTCATTCATATGTCCTAACCCACTACTTCAGAATGCGACAGCGTTTGGAGATAAGGCCTTTCAAGAAGTGATTAAGTTAGAATGAGGCTGTAAGTATGGACCCTAATGCAGTATGGGTGGTGTCCATTTAAGAAGAGGAGATCAAACCCAAACCTGCCCAGGATGACCACGCGAAGACGCAGGGAGAAGATGGCCATCCGCAAACCAAGGAGCGTGCTCACAGGGGAAGCTGAGCCCCGGCACGTTGATCGTGGACTTCTAGCCTCCAGAACTACGAGAAAATAAATTTCTGTGGTGTGAGCCACCAATCTGCGGTATTTGTGTGTATCATTTGAATCAGCAGTTCTTTCTCCAGGTACAGACTTTAGAGAAACTCTTACAAATGTAAGAGCAAAGAAGAAGCACACTGTGTCTCTGCAGTGCTGATTCTCATAGCAAAAAAAAAAAAAAAAAAAAAAAAACCAAAAACACAAAACTTAGCTGCAATTTAAATATCCACCATGAGTGGAATAAATAAATGCATTGCACGTATTCCTCCAACGGTCTATTACACTGCAGTTAAACGGAATGAACTAGATATGCAACAACCTAAATACATTTCTCAAAATTTATTGCTGAGTGCAAAACAGCTAGTTACAGAAAGATAAATCCACTGTGATAGCATTTATCTTAAAATGCTGAAAAACTAGAGAAGGGGCTTCCTGGTGTCTCAGCGGTAAGGAATCTGCCTGTCAATTCAGGGACATGGGTTCAATCCCTGATCTGGGAAGACCCCACACGCCACGGTCCAACAAAGCCCATTGCCACGACTGAGCCTGTGCCCTGGAGCCTGGGAACTGCAACTGCTGAGCCCACGTGCCACAACCGCCGACGCCTGAGTGCCCTGGAGCCAGTGCTCCGCAACGAGAGAAAGCACCGCAGTGAGAAACCCGCACACCGCAGCCAGAGAAAGCCCGTGGGCAACAAAGGCCAGCACAGGCCTCTGCAGGAGAGGGATAAACCGCAGTTCTACCACTAATGCTTGTTTTATCAGAAAGGAACCATAGCAAGTATGACACAGTGTTAACATTTGCTGTTTCTGAGGGAGAGGTGCATGGATGGTGTTATCCTCTGCTGTTTTCTATGGTTTATAAATTTGTCAAAAAAAAAAAAATCCCACAGTAGATGGACTGATGAAAGAAATACATACGATAGAAGAGTTTTATTGCCAAACTGGAAATACAGAGAAGAGCAATCCAATCAGACATTGTGCAAAACTCCAGGTATTGAAAAATGGGAGACAAAAAATGTGAATCAATTAAGGCAGAACCAAGAGTTCCCACCTCTGTCTCAAAGAATATCCAGAAGGAGAATGTATAGAGAAAATAATAAAATAAACTATATCCCCAATTTTCAAAGCTAAAGAGAGAATCAAGTCTTTATATTTTAGTATGATGTCAAAAAGCTATTGAAAAGAAACATGGGGAAGAGAGTCTGGAGGACCCAGCACTAGACGTATTAGTAACATACAGAAAAAAATCCCAGACAGAAAAAACTTCAATAGTTTATCATCAAAGGAAGAAGAAACAGATGGACATCAGACTTCTCAAGTCCAATGAGTATACAATTCTGTAAGTTACAATGCCATAAAATCCTGTGAGCAAAATGTTATCTAAGAAATTAACTTTAGACGGGCAAGGACCTGGGAGGTATCGCTCCATGAACCCTTTCTGAAAGATTCTCTACAGGATATACTCCAACAGTGGGGAAAATGAATCCAAGAAACAGCGAAGTAGGATGCAAGCAACAGCGATGTACAAGGAAACCAGTGACGCCCAGAAGGTCACCAAGTGTATGGCGATGGAGCTTAATGAATAGTTGAGAAAAAACTCCAACTGTTCAATTCAAAAAGTTTTCCACAAATCTTGGGAATTGGTGAATGGCGAATCCACGGAGAGGAAAGAAGACATGACAAAATGTTGAGGTCTAGCCTTCTGAATGGGGATAGACAATACATATTAATTGCTTTCAGTATCAGTGGAAATATATACGCTCAGCTATGCTAAGTAAAATGTAAAAAATAAATGCTTGAAGAAAATAATGAAATCAGAATGTATATTTAGCAAACTGCTGCTGCTGCTAAGTCGCTTCAGTCATGTCCGACTCTGTGTGACCCCATAGACAGCAGCCCACCAGGCTCCCCCGTCCCTGGAATTCTCAAGACAAGAACACTGGAGTGGGTTGCCATTTCCTTCTCCAAAGCATGAAAGTGAAAAGTGAAAGTGAAGTCGCTCAGTCATGTCTGACTCTTAGCGACCCCATGGACTGTACCCTACCAGGCTCCTCCGTCCACGGGATTCTCCAGGCAAGAGTACTAGAGTGGGGTGCCATTGTCTTCTCCGATTTAGCAAACTACTAAAGGATAAATAGTAGTAAAGGAAAAAAAGAAACTAGTCAATATATTGCAATTTGACTCCTTCTTCCCCTTACCTTCAAAGTGAAAAAACAAATGCTCAAAACCAGAGTGATTCTACAAAGGTAACTCAGGTTTGATTTTAATCACCTAGCAGCTGTTTCTTCAGTAATTGTGTAAGAGGAAATCCCTAAGCCAGTGGTTCTCAGGGTTTGTATAAATAGAGATGGCGGGGCCCAACTCTCAGAATTTCTGACTCAGTGAGTTTGGTATGGGGACCAAAAATTTGCATTTCTAACAAGTTCCCAGGTGATGTGGTCCAGAGACCACACTTTGAGAACCACTGTCCCCATTACACACCACTGTCAGTATTTGGTGATTTTCCACTTTCTTTTCGTGCTTATCAAAGAGCACAGTTTTGGGACCCAGTGAAGGGAGGGCTGGTCCTACAAATTCCTGATTACCAAGCAGAGGTAATTTTTGATTCAGAAGAATGTTGTTCAAGAAAGCCTGCTTCTGGAGACACAAGTTGGATCCCTGGGTTGGGAAGGTCCCCTGGAGAGGGAAATGGCAGCCCACTTCAGTATTCTTGCCTAGGAAATCTCAAGGATGGAGGAGCCTGGCGGGCTACAGTCCATGGGGTCACCAAGAATCAGACATGAGTGAGCGACTTAACAGGAACAGCAAAATCTCCAATCATCTACATAACACCATATTAACAACCTAGGGTCCCAGGGTGATAAATCATATAAGCACAACTTTCCTAGCCATTAATACATATCTGTCCTTAACACTGTTTAAAAAAGAAAGAAGAAGAAAGCCTGTTTCTGATGAAGGAATGTCCTAAGTGAAAGTGAAAGTTGCTCAGTCATGTTGGAATCTTTGCAACCCGGTGGACTATACAGCTCATGGCATTCTCCAGGCCAGAATGCTGGAGTGGGTAGCCTTTCCCTTCTCCAGGGGATCTTCCCAACCCATGGATTGAACCCAGGTCTCTTGCATTGCAGGCGGATTCTTTACCAGCTGAGCCACAAGGGAAGCCCGAAATGTCCTAAAGTAATTTTTTAAAACTAAGTAAAAGGAAGAGGAGGGCAGTTGCAGAAGCCAGGCCATTCACGTGGAAATGCTGGTAGACCATGCCTAGGAACAACCTTCTCTTACTTGGGCATAAAATAAGCATTCTCTGACATTCATAGGTCATTTCATAAACCACTTAAGAAATTCTGAGGTTGCCAAGTGGATTAGACAGAACTCTTTGTTTCAGCTTTTTAAAACCCTACATTAAAATAGACTTGAGCCAAAAAAAAAAAAAAAAAAAAGTGTGTTATTTATCCCCTGTAACTTAAACCCCAAGGGTTGTTAACTGTAGGCCTAAGTGGACCCAGGTATTCAAATGATTGTATCAGGGCCCCAGCTCTCTCTCTCTCTCTGCTCTGTTTTCCTCTGGGATGCTTCACTCTAGGTGGCCATTTAACACTCAGTAGGGTCGGGGAGCTGGAAACTTATAATCGCCTTAATAGCAAGAACCCTAGTAGGAAGAAATCGCCTCCTTTCCACATCACCGGCCAAAATCCCAGGTTTGACTCCCATTGGCCAGTCTGCAATCAAGTACCCATCAACATCGAGCCAATCTATGCCCAGAAGATGCTCTGCTTCTTCAGATCTCTGCTCTGATTGGCTAGACCAGCTCACAGGGGTGTGGCCAGCCCCGCTCCAATCAGAATTACTGAGCGTGGGGGGAAGCCAGGCTCCACAGAAGAGTGCGGTTACAAAAAGCAAGGGAGGAGCCCGGGCCGACGAAAGTAATTTGCGATCCCAGGGCTGTTTTTATCTTGTCAGATTAATAGTACATTAAATAAAATAAGATAAATACAATTACTATGTAATTTCATGATCATTTCCTGAAGGAAAGACCATTTTAAACATGGAACAAAAACAGAATAGAAATTATCCAAAGAGAGAGTTCTCTTTTATTTAAATACAGGTAGCTTTATACAAAGCTTGATACATTTTCCTCTTTTCACAAAAACGTTGCTCAGGTAGAAAATGCATTTACTTTCCGTGTCCCCAACTCCCACCCGCCAACAGGCACTGTGCCTAGAGGCTGCAAAAATATTTTAATTTCTTTTAAAACTGAGTTAAAATAATGAAAGTTGCTTTAATATATGATCACGAATCTGAGCTATATTATACTCATCTTTATACCAATGCAGTCATACAATGTAATTTAATTTTTTTTTAATGGAAGACAAGGCCTATGAAGGCAAACGTGCCTTGGACCCAGAAGAGTTATAATACAGTCCTACCTGCGTCTCCTTCCCTCAAAGCCCTTTTTGACATTTCTGAAGGTGAATGTTTTGTCATCTCCAGAAAAGTCAGCCGTGCACCCATGTCGGCATTACTGCGTAACCCTCCCCGAGGAGCAACTGAGTCTCTACATGGCTTGCTTAGGGGGGGTTGCCTGGTGGTCCAGTGACTAGGACCCTGTGCTCCCAGTGAAGGAGGTCTGGGTTTGATCCCTGGTCAGGGAACTAGATCCCACTTGTTGCTGCAACTAAAGATCCAGGCTGCTGCATCGAAGACAGAATCCTGCATGCTGCAAGTAAGACCGGCACAGCTAAACAAACAATCAAAACAATTTTAAAAAAAGGCTTAACGGGGACATGGGGCAGCTACCAGAGGTAAGACAGGGGCAAGAGATGGCTTGGCGTGTGCTGGAATGGAATTCCCTCCACAATCCTATTCTTCGAATTCATTTTTCATTCTAATACCTACGCCTCATTCCCTGGTGTTTCCCTCCATGCCAGGTACAGGCAAGCTAAGAGCAATTTGTCCAGGCCTCTTGAGTTGGCTCTCCCCAGCCCCTCACCACCAACTGAGACCCTCAGCGGTGAGCTGACTCCCACATTCACGTAAGAGAGAAGGGAAGCTTGAACCCAAGCTTGAACCCAGGCCAACCCAAATCCAGAGCCAGGATCTTAAATGCTGCGCCACATGGCTTCCAGCTTTTCTGAAGCCCCGGCTTCCGTGTTCCTCCTGGAGTGGAAGGGGAGGCAGTGGTCGGTGGGTGTGGTGGGGTGGGTGGAAGTCCCTTCTTCTGAGGCCCTGTATCCTTCGTCCCCTACCAGATCGGTGTATTTCACTGGAAAGAACACATTGTCTTCGTAAAGCAAGGACTCATAAAGTCAAAATTTCCTGCGTTCTCAGACTGATTATTTCCAGGCACATTTTTTTTTGTCCTTTCCCCTGTGCTCTGATTTTTTCTGTCTAGTGACTCCTACAGCAAGCTCCCATTAGCTCAGAAAGCCATCTACCCACTCAGCTGAGCTTGACTCACGCACCCTATGTTTATCCCCGTGGCTCCGGGGGCGCACGTCTTCCCCCAGGCATCGTCCGTGGGCCTCCAGGGCACCGGCAACGGCATCCTGAACTCCCCTCCACTGATACCCCTTCCCGGATGCCTGCACTCAGGCTAGTATAATTAAACAAACAGGGTTATTTGTGACATCCTGGTTTACACATCAACAAGCTATTTTCTCTGATTTTGCTATGGATGGATTTGCTCTGCTTACATCAAACAAAAACAGCTCGCCCCAAAATGCAGAATGAGCAAGGCAGAGGAGACAGGGCCGGCAGTTGCCTTGTTCCCTGGAGGCCACATCCAGCCTTGCCTTTCCCAGACTTCCTGCCTCAGGGGAGCCCGGCTGGGTGACTCAGGGGCAGACAGCTGCGGAGGGTCAGAGTTCTGAGCGGGAGGAGACACAGACCCATGGAGAGGTCAGACGGGAGCCCCTGTGGCTTCCAGACTAAACAGCCTAGGGGAGCAGTAGAACTCTTCGGGGTTCCGTCTGCAGGCATGTCCTAGGCAGGACCCTCTGGCCTCAGTTTCTAGAAAGCCACCCTCTGTAGGCTTGCTCCGTGGCCCGCGTCCGCTGGCAGGGCTGGGGCTGGGGCTGGCTCCACGGCCCTCTGCCTCCTCCGTCTGCCTGCAGGAGGGTGGCCCCCTGTGCCGCAGCAGCAGGACTTCTGAAAGGCTAAGTGCTTCCTGCCGCTTGTCAATTTAGATGGGCGGAGCCTCGCTGTCTTCCAGAAGAGTCCTCAAACGGCTCCTTGGCCCTTCTAAATCCTCCTGAATCCTGCCCTGTCTACCTCTGCCCTCCATCTCACCCTGCTCCCCACCCCAGGAACAAGCCCGTTAGAGCTTTGCAAATGCACGCTTTGGACAAGCCCCTCTTTCGACCATGGACAGACTCTCTCCAGCCCCCTTTGCGTGTTTCCTCTCAAGTCGCTCCTTCCCTGGTTTCCTCTCCACCCTTGACCAAGCCCTCCTCTCTCTGTGTTCTGTCTGTCCACGCCCCCATCTGCCTTACAGACGGTCGGCACTGGGCCACGGTGACCTTGCTCTCTGTCAGGCCCCAAGTTTTGTCCACACGCCCGACACATCGCAAGTCCTCCAAGATGCAGTCTAAACAAATGAATGACCCTCCTTTGTGTCCAGCATCTCCTGCAGAGTAACTGGCTCTTTTTACAAAGCCCAGGTGTGAAAGCAGAGGCCACGTTGTTGCTCCCTGCTGGAAACAGCTCAAGGATCCATCCACAATAGAAGACACGAATCCACTGTGGCAGTCAGAACTAGGAAGGGCTTGACTCTGCATGACCGCCTCCCCAGACGCGGCTGCATTTCCCAAATGGGAAAGAAAAGTACCACAGGACCCGAAGGAGGGGAGCCTACAGGATCCTATTCACATCAAGTACGCAGAGGGCTAAAATAAACAGATACTGTTAGCAGTCAGGAGCGGGCTTCCCCTGGAGTCGCGTGGTGAGGGGGTGTGGTCTGCCTCTGGGTCTGGGAGCTGGGCACTCAGGAGCAGCCGGAGAGGTCCCTGAGCTGTGCACGGAGTGGGCGCCTTTCTCTCTCATGTATCTAGGAATACATATCACATATACATACCTTGTCACGAGGGCTCCCAAACAGGAAGGCTTGTGATACCCCATCTGTGGCAAGCCTCAACTCTGTGGCCGGGGCAGTGGACAGGAAGGCACTGTCCGCTCTTCCCTCATCCCCTGGCGGGGGTCAGCCAGGCTGAGAAGCGATGGCCAGCCCCCAGCCCCTTTGTCCGACTCAGCGAGGCTCTTGAGATTACCCCTCAGGGCTGATGTCACAGCCAGCCAGGACCCTGATCCTTCTCCTCTTGAAAGGGCTTCCGATGCTTCCAGGCCAGGAACATTCATTTGCTGCTTTTTGCTCCTGATTTACCAGCATTGTGAAAAGCTGGCTGAGAACACTCTGCAAGGTGAGTGATGAAGGGGAGCATCATGATACAGGGCAAGGGGGAGCCCAGGAAGACCTGCTGCCTCCCCACCCCCCTCCCCAGCCACACAGCCTGGGGCAGGACAGGGAGCCCTCTGGGCCTCAGCCTCTGCCTGCTGTAGAGTGAGGAGGCTCTGGCATGTCGGGCAGGCTGCAGGCCTGGGAGGCGGGAGGGGCCTGGGCAGGTGCCTGGAAATGGGTCCTGTGCGCTTGGTCGAGGCTTAGACTCAGAGGAGGCTGGCAGCCCTCTGCTTCATAACCCTGTGGTGCTCTTTTGCTGGGGCTGCCGGAACCTCATACCCCAGTCTGGGGGCCTTACACCACAGCCTTGTCTCACGGTGCTGGAGGTTAGAAGTCAGAGATCAGGGTGCCGGCTGGCTTAGCTCCTTCCACGGGCCCTGAGGGACAATCTGTCTCAAGCCTCTCACCACCCTCTGGGACATTCTTTGATTCGTAGGAGCATCACACGATCCCACCCCTTTGTGCGCTCATCACGTAACCGTGTCCCAATTCTTCCTCCTCATTAAGACACCTCGTGGGGATTCCCTGGTGGTCCAGCAGCTAAGATGCCACACAGGCCCAAAGCAAGGCCCCGGGTTCAGTCCCTGGTCAGGGAACTAGATCCCGCAGGCTGCAGCTAAGACCCAGTGCAGCCAAAGAAAGAAAGAAAAGGGGTAAAAAGAAAAGACACCAGTCGTATTGCATTTGGGGCCCAACTCACTCTAGTGTGACCCCAGCTTAACAAACTGTATCTTCAAGGTCCTTCTTCTCAAGTGAGGTCAGAGTCTAAAGTGTTGTGTTATCCACTCAGTCGTGTCCGACTCTTTGTGACCCCCATGGATTGTGGCCCACCAGGCTCCTCTGTCCATGGGTTGTTTTAGGCAAGAATACTGGAGTGGGTTGCCATTTCCTTTTTCCAGGTGACCAGGAATGCCACGTATGAATTTGGAAGGGACACAGTTCAACCTGGGACAAGGTAATCAGCTGCTTCTGACCTCCGTCTCTTTGCCTCTAAATGACGATGATCTTGAGGGCTGAATGGCACAAGACGCATGAAGGTCCCTAACACACTATACTAGGTGCTTCGCAGAGCGGGGACGTGGTCCTCAGCGGAGGTGTCCGAAGCCCAGCCTTTCCTCCTCCCCTCCTCCCTCCCCACCTTCCTCTGGCCCTGTTGAGCTGAAAAAGCGATCAAGCTTAAACTTATGCGTTGAACCTAGGGACTTCCCTGGTGGTCCAGCAGTGAAGACTCCTCCTTGCTTCTGATACTGAGTCGCAGGGACTGTGATTTCCATCCCTGGGTGAAGAGCTAAGACCCCACATGCTGCACGGCCACATTAAAAAAAAAAAAAAGGCTGGATCTATCCTCTAAAAGGAAGCTGGCTGCTGAAGTCTGTTCGGGGGCTTTGCTTTTGTACTCCTGAAATGGGAACACATGTGTGACCCGCGAAGCTGCCTCACCGTAAAGATACAGGATGTGACGGCTGCCGGGAGGGTGACCGCTCTTCAGCACCGATCAGGACCGCAGGCAGGGTGCGGCATGAACAACGGCGCCCACCTCTCTCCCCTGCCAGCCCCTGCTCATCGGCTTCGATTCACAGGCTGTATAATTCATGTCATTAATTTTTTTCCATTCAGCACGCTGCCAATTTCTTCTCATTTTGTTCCTGGAAATCTCTTGTGTGTGTGTCTTCTAAATTTAAAATAAATACACTGCACATAATTGGATGCTAACCAGACAACACTGAGCAATCATACGTTTTCATTGATTCCACAGATGTATTCGTCTCAAATATGAGTGGGAAAGGTCTCTGCTTGTTCCGGTGGAAACGTTAAATGGCCAAGCTTCTCTCCAGTTCTTCGATAGCAGTATCAGTCTTCAGATGTTTCCTGTTATGATCTTACTGGAACGATGAAAGCCTCTTGCACCAGAAATAGACATCCAAATTGTTGCAGTTGCTACCGTTTTTGTGTTCACAGGGTTGACTGGAAAGAGAGTTAAGCATAGGACTCGAGGGGCCAGAGATCTGCCTCAAATCCAGCGCTAGGAAAGCTCAGTCTCCGTCGTGTCCGAATCTTCACGACCCCATGGACTGCAGTACACGCGGGGCTGCCCTGTCCTTCGCTATCTCCCGGAGCTTGCTTAAACTCATGTCCACTGAGTCAGTGATGCACCCAACTCTCATCCTCTGCCGCCTTCTTCTCCTTCTGCCTTCAATCTTTCCCAGTGTCAGGATCTTTTCCAGTGTCAGCTCTCTGCATCAGGTGGCAGAAGTATTAGAGCTTCAGCATCAGTCCTTCCAAAAAATATTCAGAGTTGATTTCCATTAGGATGGGCTGATTTGATCTCCTTCCAGTCCAAGGGACTCTCAAGAGTCTTCTCCAGCATCATAGTTCAAAAGCATCAATTCTTTGGTGGAAAGTATGGAATAGCAAATTAGCTTTACACTGTCGACTTCAGTTACACAATGAAGAGATTGGCTCAGACCTTTTAATTTTTTTTTCCCCCAAAGCATGGGATGCACCCTTGAGAGGTACTCAGGATGACTTTTTAAGGACAGGAAGGTGACATGAAGAAGCAGAAGACCTTGTGGAAGAGACAGAAACACACTCTGAAGAATGGGTTCGCTTGCTGACATTTCCCGGCTCTCTGGCTGACGGGTGGGGCCATGTGACTGGTCCTGGCCAATGAGATGTGAGCAGGAATGATGAGGCTCACTGCTTCGGAGCTGAGACGGGGGCAGCCCACACACAATTCTCCAAACTCTCTTCCCCGCCCGTGGTGAGGGAGGCCACTGCGTACGCAGAGGGTGCAGCTCAGAAGGGCAGGGCCTTCATCAGCCTGAGACCCCGAGAGACTGGAAAGAGCAGGGCCTTTGTGGACCCGCGTGGGACACGGAGCATGAGGAACAAGCGAGCTTTCCTTGTACCAAGACCCTGGGGCTTCCCCGGGGGCGCTAGTGGTAAAGAACCCCCCTGCCAGTGCAGGAGATGTCAGAGACGCGGGTTCGGTCCCTGGTTTCGAAGATCCCCTGGAGGAGGGCATGGCAACCCACTCCAGCATTCTTGCCTCGAGAATCCCATGGACAGAGGAGCCTGGTGGGCCACAGTCCACGGGGTTGCAGAGAGCTGGGCACGACTGAAGTGACTTAGCACAGTGAATATCAAGACATTGAGGTTTTAAAAAGGTACTGCATATTCCAGCCTGACTGATCTAAAGTCATTCTCATTTGTTGTCAAGAAGAAAGTCTCTGCTGTGGACGGCAGGCCTTTAACAGTCTTCTGACTCTTATACTCTCAGTTCTCAGCTGAGAGACTTTGGGCTCAGCATCTTTAGCTGGTGGTAACACCAGGGTGTTAGTCTGCTACTGCTGCCATAGCAAAACACCATCGACTGTTAGTCGCTCAGTCGTGACCTCATGGGCTGTAGCCCGCCAGGCTCCTCCGTCCATGGGATTCTCCAGGCAAGAATACTGGAGTGGATTGCCATTCCTCCTCCAGGGGATCTTCCCAACCCAGGGACTGAACCCAAGTCTCCTGCATTGCAGGCGGATTCTTTACCATCTGAGTCACCAGGGAAGCCATAGCCTGGGGGGCTTAAACAGCTGAAATTTATTTCCTCCCAGTTCGGGAGGCTGGAAGTTCGAAACCAAGGTGTCAGCAGAGTTGGCTTCTCCGTGGCTTGTAGACGGCGTGTCTTCTTGTCGTGTGTTCAGTTGCTTACGTCTTTGTGTGTCTGCTATCTCTCTGTGTGTATCCTCTTCTCACAAGGACCACAGTCAGATTGGATTGGGCTGAATTTAATTAATTACCTCCAGAGATCTGCTCAAAATACAGTCACATTCTGAAACAGTGGGGGATCAAGCCTTCAACATAAGAACTTGGAAAGGAGGATCAGTTCAGCAAATAACACCCAACTAGATTTTAAGGATAATATTTAGTGTTCACTGATTTTGGAAGGGTGACAGTTGCTTTACTAACGCCTTGCTGGTTTTCCATTTATGATTATATACACATTTTTCTAAAAGTATAAACATATTTAAGTGGTAGAAAGGCTGATTTCAAGAAGTCTGTAAGAATTAGTAGTGTGCCAAAACTTGTCATGAGAGATGCAAATGACTGCATTTTGGGAAACATTACCTAGGTGAGTTCTAAAGCCCGTCCCAATTCTGAAGGTGTTTTTCTTGTAGAATTTGCATTGTGTTCATTTTTGCAATCACTTTAATGAAGTACCTAATAAGTGTCTCATTGGTGTCAGACCCCAGGGTGATTAGAAAGTCAAAAAAATAGTGATATGAAAGCAGAGAAAAAAAATTCAGTCCTGCATGGAAAATTAGAAAGGCTTCCCAGAGGTGGTGACAAGCAGGATATTTTGGATTTCTCAGACACACCCAGACGCACAGATTGCAAACTTCTTATCCTTGACCGGTGTTTTCTAAACTTTGAATGTGTGCATAGCCCTGTGATAGACCCTACCAAGAAGATGCTGTAACTTTAACAAGTGAGAGAAAGCTAATCAGTAGCAAAGAAGACAGCGCTTAAAATTCGTGACTTACGCTTCAGGTTATAATTCCCCAGAGATGATTTTAAACATGTTCAGGTTTTTCTCCCCCCTTGATTAGGAACCTTACATTTTCTTAGAGTCTAGCCATCTGATCTGAATACAGATTGGAAAAATTCAATCATAATTGTGAAAATATTTTCTTAATCAAATGTAACCACAAAGGGAAAATACTTTCTTTGAATAATCTCCTCCGAGGACAGAGAATTTATCTGGGGGGTGGTTCATTCAGTGTTCTCATCCTTGGCCCCTGATCTAGCCATCCAGTAAGTTGTTGCTGTTTATCTGCGAAGTCATGTCCGACATTTGCAGCCCCATGGACTGCAATACGCCAGGCTTCCTGTCCTCCACGATCTCCTGGAGTTTGTTCAGATTCATGTCCATTGAGTCAGTGATGCTACCTAACCACCTCATCCTCCGCTGTGGCCTTTCCTCTCTCCCTCAATCTTTCCCAGCATCAGGGTCTTTTCCAGTGAGTCAGTTCTTTGCATTAGGTGGCCAAAGTATTGGAGCTTCAGCATCAGTCCTTCCAGTGAATAGTCAGGGTTGATTTCCTTTAGGATGTACTGATTGGATCTCCTTGCAGTCCAAGGAACTCTCAAGAGTCTTCTTCAACAGGACAGTTCAAAAGCATCAATTCTTCAGCGCTCAGCTTTCTTTATGGTCCAATTCTCACATCCGTACATGACTACTGGAAAAACCATAGCTTTGACCAGACAGCCATTTGTTGGCAAAGTGATGTCTCTACTTTTTAATACGCTGCCTAGATTTGTTACAGCTTTCCTACCAAACAGCAAACATCTTTTAATTTTGTGGCTGCAGTCACTGCAGTGATTTTGGAGCCCAAGAAGAGAAAATCTGTCACTGTTTCCACTTTTTCCCCTTCTATTTGCCGTGAAGTGATGAGACCAGATGCCATGATCTTAGTTTTTTAAATGAGGTACAAATATTTACTGCACTCATACTAACGTGAGGCCTGTTCTGGATACTGTGGGGAATCAGATTGGCTAGGGGCCCTCTCAGGGGGCTTAAACTCTAGCTGGAGAGACTGACAATCAGCAATTAGATAAATGAAAGGACAGCAGTTAGAACAGAGGCTCTGACAGGAGTACAGTGGAACAGGGATAAATGGCAAGGGGGTTGGGTGGAGGTGCTGCTCGGGGTTAGGAGGCCAGGAAATCCTCTCCAAGGGGCTTTTTAAGGTGAAGTGTAAGTGGCAGGAAGAAGCCAGCGGGAAGAGTGCTGCAGACCTAGCTGGCAGCTGGGGAAGGGGCCTGAGGTAGGGATGAGCACGCACGTTTGAGGAGCAGAAAGCAGGCCTGCTTCTGCGGCTTCCCTGGTGGGCCAATGGTTAGGACTCAGCGCTTCCACTGCAGGGCCACAGGTTCGATCCCTAGTCTGGGAACTAAGATCCTGCGTGCCATGGGCTCGGCCAAAGAAAGAAAAAGCAGGCCTGTTTCTACAGCACAGTGGGCAGGGCCGAGTGGTGGGAGTGGAGGTCAGGGAGGAGGGCAGCCCGGGACTCAGTCTGATCATTACTCCAGCAAAACGCACACAGATGCAGCTTTCCAACACCCCCAACATCATCTTCAGGCATGCTCTCTCCTCTCCTGCTGACCTCCTAGTCTTTAGCTTATTTCTTTTCTCTTAAAAATGTATTTAAGTCATTTTCCTTCCAACCAAGATGGGCAATCCTTTCCTCTCTAGAGAGCAGTCCGCTCTAAACATGATTTTGGAAAATAGCTCATTTGTTTCATTTCTATTAGTGAAGCAATTACTCTTCTTTTTCTATGACAACTTCCCCGGTGGCTCAGAGGATAAAGAATCTTCCTGCAATGTGGGAGACTCACGTTCAGTCCTTGGATTGGGAAGACCCCCTGGAGAAGGGAATGGCAACCCACTCGAGTATTCTTGCCTGGAGAATCCCACTGACGAGGAGCCTGGCAGGATATGGTCCACGGGGTTGCAAAGAACTGAGTGACTTTGAGTGACTAACATTTCACTTTTCACTGTACGTTTAATGACTGAATTGTTATTTTTGTGGAGAGGATGGTGCTGATGGAACCACAGTCGCGAACTGCTACCAGAACCGCGGGGCTTCGGTGCGAGCAGTTGATAAGCTGGGAACAGTGGTCTCGTGTTGCTCCTTGGTTTCTTCAGCCTCTAGTCACCTGTTTCTCTCCCTTCCCACCGCTGCATCCGGAGCCAGGCCTTTTTATTTCACAGCTGGATTATTGCAACAGTTGGTCCCTATGCCTCTGAGCTATTTTCTTTCTCATTTCTTCTCTGTGATACAATCAGATTCATCTTCCTAAAACACCTCTTCAGTCATACCATTCCTCCACTAGCCAGCCTACAATGGCTCCCCTCTGCCTCTCAAATCAGGCTCCTCCGTCTGGCACCCATCCTCACAAATGCAGCCTTTCAGATTTATGTAAGTAAATACGGCATTTCTTTCAAGGCAATGTGTCTCAGGTTCCAGCAGAACACCTTTGATTTGTGGAAAGCCTTCCTCATCCTGAAAATACCAGTAGCACCCATAAGAAGCCATAAAAAGTGGAGAAGCAAGCAAAATTAATAGTATATAAAATCAAGCAGTTCTATCAAAGTCACCGATCGGTTGAGACAACAGGATCCCCACGCACGGTACCACACAGCTCCTACCAGGTGTCTGGCGGGTGGGGTTGCGGGGTACCCCAAGCCTGCAAAATTGAGCCTGAAGTTCAGTTTACACAAAGCAAACATTCCACTCAGTTAAGAGGTTAACTATATGCATCTGTGAATCAGGTAGACGCTGAATTCATTTTGAAAATATATATTCTAATCGAAATCAACGTCAAAAGATATTTGGAAACAACCCACATGTTTTCAAGTGCAGTGTGAGGTCTTTGATGTAGCCACTGAAGCCCCAATAAAGTCAAAAGACTGAAAAGACACAGAGATTGATTGCAGAGCAGAAAGCATTTAAATGAGAGATTAATATTGAAGTGAGAAATTGATATGAAAGGTACTTAAAAAACCCCATGCGTTTGGATATTAAATGTCCGCTTTTACGTGATGGGTGTATCTGCGCTGTGCGCTCAGGCACTCAGTTGTATCTGACTCTTTGGGACCCCATGAGCTGTAAGCCATCAGGTCCCTCCATCCGTGGGATTCTCCAAGCAAGACTACTGGAGTGGCTTGCCGTTTCCTCCTCCAGAGAGATCGAACCCGCATCTCCTGTGTCTCCGGCACTGGCCCGCAGATTATTTACCACTGAGCTGCCTGGGAAGCCCCTGGGCGTATCTGCTGCTGCTACTGCTGCTAAGTCGCTTCAGTCATGTCCAGCCTGGAGAATCCCAGGGATGGGGGAGCCTGGTGCGCTGCCGTCTAAGAAGCTGTAACAAGGAAAAATACAAAATGTTTGTAACAGAATGAAAATGAAAAGAGGATTTATCAGAATTTGTAGCATGCAACTGAAGCTGTTCAATGCAACTAAATACAATGTGGAATCTTGAATAAGGTTTGAAAACATAACGGACACCAGCTTAAAATTTTGTGAAGCTTGTTACTCATCATAACACAACTGTTCTAACAGATATGTCTCCAGACTTCAGCGATTTGACATAATAGTTTATTTCTTGTGAACAGAACAATGAGGGGGTATCCCAAGGTGGGTGTTTCCAGGTGGTGGACAGCTTTCCTCTAGGGGGTCATTCAGAGTCCTCTCCTCAGCTTCATCTGCTGGGCGAGGGGGAAGAGCCAGGAGGGGCAGGCACGCCTACTTCTTAATAGTCTTGGTCCAGAAGTGACACCCATCACTGGGGTCAGGCTCGCTGGCAAGAGCAGTGGCGACTGAACACAGCTGGGGAGCTGGGAAATGATCTGGGAGCTGGGAAATGATCTGGGAGCTGGGAAATGATCTGGGAGCTGGGAAATGATCTGGGAGCTGGGAAATGATCTGGGAGCTGGGAAATGAGTCTGTCAGGGTGGCCGCATCCCAGGAACGTCCCAAACTATGGGAGAGGGACCACGGGTTTTGAGGGGCAGCTAGGAGCTCCTGCTATATAGCTCTAGGCTGTTAGTGTCAAGATCAATGGTGATTTGGTCCTCAGGCTAAATATTACTTGTTATGGCAGTCAGACAGGACCTGAAAGATAAAAACAAAGCTATTATTACCAACAGTTTCTTTTTTTCCTCACCCCCTCCGTCCGGTTAACTCCTACTCAGTCTCCAGGTCTCAGCCCAGCCGTCGCCTCCTCTGTGAAGCCCTTCCTGGCGTCTCTGCTGACATCACGTTTCTGTTCTGTGTGCTTCTAGCCCCACGCACTGCCTTGTTGTAGCACTGTTCACAGTGCGGTTTACTTCTGTGTGTGAACATTTGTGATTAGATGAATGTCCATCTTCCCTATTAGACTCCAAGTTCTATGAGGACACGTAAATCAACTGTTTTTCCATCACCTGTTTTTTCCCCTAGTATTTAGCACAGGGGCAGGCATGCAGGAAGTGATTCATTTAAAACTATTGACTGACTGAATGAAATAACATTCCTTTTTCATTATATAAAGCTTGGAACTACAGATGTCTAACAAGGAAACAAATTTTAAAAATCATCTGAAGCCTCCTCTGTTAGTTATTGCTGTGTAACAATTCCAAAAATCTCAGTGATTTGCAACAACGAATGTTTATTTCCCGCTCAGAGGTCTGTGAGTTGGCTGCTGTGTCCTGGCGCAGGCTTGGAGTGAAATCCAAGTATACTCCTCATCTGCCTTGACCAAGATCTGATCTTTTAAGACCAGCCACTACCCAGGGCAGGTTCTTCTCACGCTGCCAGATAGGAATGCAAGCGGTCAAGCCAGTCCACATAAACAACATTTAAAACCTTTTTGGTGGCGATCGCGTATGTTTTGACTTCACCTTCTATTGATGATGTTAGCCAAAGCAATATGGCCGTGTGTGACAGGAAGACTGCATGAGGGAACTTTGGCAAGAATGGGGAGGGATGGGAGAATTATGAAAAAGAACCAACCTGGTAACCAAGCACATCCACTTCTTGACTTTTTTTCTCCATGTATATTTAAGTATTATGTGTATATATATTTCAGACCAAAGCATTGCCTTTTTTTCTGGGCCACACCACACAACATGCAGAATCTTAGCTCCCCAGCCAGGGATCAAACCCAAGCCTCAGCAGTGGGAACTTGCAGTCTTTACCATTGGACTGCCAGGAAAGTCCCCAAAATACCGTCTTCTAAAGGCAGAATATTTAAAGTTAGAAAAATCCTGAGGGGAGGGGTACCATCAATATTTCAAACTCCAGTGAATATAAAGTATTTTTATACTCCAGTGATCCACCCCCCCCCCAAATGCAGGAAAAAAAAAAAAACTTTTCAATATAAACAGTACTGGAACCATGTCCTGACTTTATTTATAGCTTCTTTTAAAAGTAAATGGAATGTGACTCATTAATACATGTAGCAGGAATAATGAAGCTGTGACTTCCTGCCTTCAAAAATTGCTTTTCCCAAACTATTCTGGAAAACACACATATGCAAAAGTGTTTCATCACCACTCGAGCTGAGACTGGTGCTTGACAGTTCTCACTGATGAGAAACCCTTTCATCTCTCAGCAGTTTAAGTCTTTTTCAGCAGATGCAGAAAACAGCAGGTCATCTCTACCACGAACCCTTCCTCGCAATCACCTTTATGTGTCTGGTGAGTGGCAGGAGCCGAGTTCTTCCACACAGCAGCAATAACCCAGCACTTCAAAGTCCCCCTCTCTTCCTCTGCAAGCTCTGGGTGCATCCAAATACAACTGATGCCTTAATTCCTGACTAACTAAATAAGAAGGAAATGGTTTACTATGATCTTATGTTGAAGCTGCTCAGATGTAGGGGTGAAATGTGAATTACAAAATCAAGGAGGAATGGCTTTTAAAATACCTCTTGACGTGTTCATATTTGAAGGGGGAAGATGTACCTGTTCAAACATTTATGTTGCTACATTTCCCCTTCTATCAAAGGTAATAAATATTGCAAATGGGCTGTTCGACCCTAAGTTGCCTTTGTGTTATTTTTGGCTATAATCTTTCTATCTTTAATTAAAAGGGTGCTAAATTAAAATACAAATAGTTGTGAAAAGAAGAGAAGTGGAAAAACAAAGGAGAAAAGGAAAGATATAAGCATCTGAAGGCAGAGTTCCAAAGAACAGCAAGGAGAGATAAGAAAGCCTTCCTCAGTGATCAATGCAAAGAAGTAGAGGAAAACAACAGAATGGGAAAGACTAGAGATCTCTTCAAGAAAGTTAGAGATACCAAGGGAACATTTCATGCAAAGATGGGCTCGATAGAGGACAGAAATGGTATGGACCCAACAGAAGCACAAGATATTAAGAAGAGATGGCAAGAATACACAGAAGAACTGTACAAAAAAGATCTTCATGACCCAGATAATCATGATGGTGTGATCACTTACCTAGAACCAGGCATCCTAGAATGTGAAGTCAAGTGGGCCTTAGGAAGCATCACAATGGACAAAGCTAGTGGAGGTGATGGAATTCCAGCGGAGCTATTTCAAATCCTGAAAGATGATGCTGTGAAAGTGCTGCACTCAATATGCCAGCAAATTTGGAAAACTCAGCAGTGGCCACAGGACTGAAAAAGGTCAGTTTTCATTCTAATCCCAAAGAAAGGCAATGCCAAAGAATGTTCAAACTACTGCACAATTGCACTCATCTCACATGCTAGTAAAGTAATGCTCAAAATTCTCCAAACCAGGCTTCAGCAGTACATGAACCATGAACTTCCTGATGTTCAAGCTGGATTTAGAAAAGGCAGAGGAACCAGAGATCAAATTGCCAACCTCCGCTAGATCATCAAAAAAGCAAGAGAGTTCCAGAAAAATATCTATTTCTGCTTTATTGACTGTGCCAAAGCCTTTGACTGTGTGGATCACAAGAATCTGTGGAAAATTTTGAAAGAGATGGAAATACCAGACCACCTGACCTGCCTCTTGAGAAATCTGTATGCAGGTCAGGAAGCAACAGTTAGAACTGGACATGGAACAACAGACTGGTTCCAGATAGGAAAAGGAGTACGTCAAGGCTGTATATTGTCACCCTGCTTATTTAACTTATATGCAGAGTACACCATGAGAAATGCTGGGTTGGATGAATCGCAAGCTGGAATCAAGATTGCCAGGAGAAATATCAATCACCTCAGATATGCAGATGACACCACCCTTAGGGCATAAAGTGAAGAGGAGCTAAAAAGCCTCTTGATGAAAGTGAAAGAGGAGAGTGAAAAAGTTGGCTTAAAGCTCAACATTCAGAAAACTAAGATCATGGCATCTGGCCCCATCACTTCATGGCAAATAGATGGGAAAACAATGGAAACAGTGAAAGATTTTATTTTTGGGGGGCTCCAAAATCACTGCAGATGGTGACTGCAGCCATGAAATTAAAAGACGCTTACCTCTTGGAAAGAAAGTTATGACCAAATTAGACAGCATATTAAAAAGCAGAGACGTTACTTTGCCAACAAAGGTCCATCTAGCCAAGGCTATGGTTTTTCCAGTAGTCATGTATGGATGTGAGAGTTGGACCTTAAAGAAATCTGAGCACTGAAGAATTGATGCTTTTGAACTGTGGTGTTAGAGAAGACTCTTGAGAGTTCCTTGGCCTGTAAGGAGATCCAATCAGTCCATCCTAAAGGAGATCAGTCCTAAGTGATCATTGGAAGGACTGATGTTGAAGCTGAAATTCCAATACTTTGGACACCTGATGTGAAGAACTGACTCAGTGGGAAAGACCCTGATGCTGGGAAAGATTGAAGGCAGGAGGAGAAGGGGGCGACAGAGGATGAGATGGTTGGATGGCATCACTGACTCAATGGACATGAGTTGGAGTAAACCCCAGGAGATGGTGAAGGACAGGGAGGCCTGGCGTGCTGCAGTCCATGGGGTCGCAAAGAGTCGGACATGACTGAGCCACTGAGAAGCAAAACTATCCCCTTTCTGGCCCGACAGGTCACATGATTCTCTTTGGAGACACTGTCCAGCAGCATGGTGGTGTAAAGACAGTGACCGTCACCTGTCTTCGCAGACACTCTTGGGCCATCTTTAAACCCATCAAAAGTAAGATCTGAAAGGACTTTTTAAAAAATATGAGGCATCTGTGATGATCTTTCTTGTATTTTTTTGCTGCACAGCATGGGGGATCTTAGTTCCCTGACCAGGGATGGAATCCGTGCCCCTTACATTGGAAGCATGGAGTCTTAACCTCTGGACCACCAGGCAAGTCCCAGCACTCATTTTTAATACACTCCCTCAGCGAATTTCACCTCATCCCAATCCTTTGTGCTCAGACACCATTTTATCCTTGGCTTGGCGTTCTTCAGTATGTTGACATCACGGAACCCTTGGCCTTGCTAACTGTCTTCACAACTCCATGCTTCCAGCTCATCAGCGGATGCTGCTTTTCCCCGAAAGATGGCAAGACCATTCCCGTGGGAATGTGTGCACATGCTTGGGATGTGCTCACGTGTGTGTGCATCATCACTAGGGAACAAAGCATCACAAATAACTCAGGAGCGAAAAAGAGGTAGTGACACATGGTCCTATTTGACGCTGGAAACTCTGGGACTTCCGGCTGTTTCCAGAAGTAGTGGTTGTCAGGTTCATAAGAAAAATAAAACAACTTGAGAGATACTGGGACATTTTAGTCAGCAACTAACATGGCCCACTGGTTTCAAGAACTGTTTGGAGTGGAGAACAATTGCGAGGGGAAATTCCCGGCCCGCCACTCCTTTCATCAAGTGTATTAAACTATTGGTTTTATTTTAACAATGTCTTTCCCCACTGCCAGCCTGCCTCGGGAATAGACTCTGCCAGACATGGTTACTAAACACCCAGAGACTCAAGCCATTAGAGAAGCTGCTATTTTTAAGTTCTCTTGTAGAGTCTCCTGGGCAATAAGCTGGCTAGCATCAGCCTCAGGGGTTCTGGAAGTTTCTGCTCTTAGCAGTGGGAGCTTTCATTTCCTTCAAGTGCCCCTGGTCACGTCTGCCCCGGACTTATCTAAGAACTGGCTGCCTGGTGGGCAAGGACCGTTGCGACTCCTGGGAGGACTTTCAGGAATCTGAAGCAACATGGGCAGAGTCCCTAGTGCTCCTGAGAGCACTCTTTCTCCAGTTGCCACTGGGCTATTGACCGGCATTCCCTTGCCCTGCCTGGTCCTGCCTGTGCCCGAAGATACAGGTGTGTGAGGCATCTGAGTTTAAAACCTCCACCTGAGCCCATGGCAACCGGTGCCCTTGGACAAACTTTCAAAGTGGATCCTTTGCTTCTCTTTAGGCGGGCTTTTCTCCTCTGGACCCTCTCTCTCTAGAATCCTCCTTGTTGCCCTTCAGCCGCTCCCACCCCCGTTTCACCAGGAGGTGGCGCTTCCCTCAAGCGCTCTCTGATCCTTTCATCCCTGCAGCCCCACCCGCTCCCTGTCCTTGCACCCTAAGTCTTCACGCCCATACCCCTGCTTCTCTGCCCTCCGTGGGCATTTGAGTTGGCAACTGCAGTTCAGGGCAGAAGCCAGCCTTCCTCTCCAACCCTACTTATCCACAAGGCATCGTCTCCTTGCAAGATACCAGGGGCAGATGCATAAGGTGAACATTCAAAAGAGGGTGATCTGGGTGGGAGGAGAGAACGGACCACCCGCTTCCCCCACCCTGGCACTAGCCCCCCTGGCTCCCACCCGAGGAACAGTGAGCATAATTCCTGTGGGAGGTAGTTATCCCAATCAGCCCCGCGTTAGCAAACGACGATGGGGGGATTCCTCTTGGGAAGGCGTCATATCCATCTTCTCCCAGTCACACGCAGGCTTTATTTAGCGGGTCAAGTTGTCCTCAAATAACCAGGAAGAAAACACGCTGACACGTTCTGGGACTTATTTCCTGCAGAATCTGAATTCTCTCCACCTTACTCCCGCCCATGAATATGGTGTCTACAAGGGCAGCTACTGGGCCAAAGGATGTCTTCCTTTGAGATCTTCGAGAGGAGGGCTTTTCTGGGGGACAGACTGGCCCCACGCCCAGGCACGTGATGGGATTTCAGCTCTCCCCCATCCCCTCATATGTGGAGAATATTCTCCCCACTGAGACCACACAGCTCTGCTGGTGGCTATATGGTTTGAATACGAATTTATCATTTTTGTCTACATTATATCTTGTTCCAGAGAAGACTTGTGGCAATTTACAGATACACAAAATCAAATGAAACAATTAGACATAAATAAAAATCAAATCCAAGGAAAATGTCAATAAAGGTAGGGGAGGGAAAGGCGGGATTCAGACCTAAGGCTGGAGCCGCGTTGTGTTTTTTTTAATCTTGGTTGCGCTGGATCTCCGTTGCTACACGTGGGCTTTCTCTAGTTGTGGTGAGTGGTGCTATTCCGTGTGGTCGTGCACGGGCCCTAGGCGTGCAGAGGTCAGTAGCTGCGGCTCACGGGCTCAGCAGCTGTGGCGCACGGACTATAGTTGCTCCCCAGCCTGTGGAATCTTCCCCGACCAGGGATCGAACCCGTGTCCCCTGCATTGACAGGCGGATTCTTATCCCCTCTACTACCAGCACTGTCCCCGGAGCAGTGTTCTGAAACACAGCTGCACATCCTTCAAAAATAGGTTGTCTGGGCCCCACCCCCAGAGGTTCTGACTTAATTGCTCTGGGGTGTGGCCTGGGCCTCAGGATTTTTTCAAGCTGCCCAAGTGAGACTAACTGCAGCCAAGGTTGAGAGTCACTATTCTCAAGAGGCGCCTCAGTTCAGTTCAGTTCAGTTCAGTCGCTCAGTCGTGTCCGACTCTTTGTGACCCCATAAATCGCAGCACGCCAGACCTCCCTGTCCATCACCAACTCCCACCAGGATGAAAATGAGAACACAAGCTGACATCCGAGCCCCCCAGGAGCTAAAGCCGAAAAGGGACACCGAATGTGCTCTCTGTCTCAGGAAACCCAACAGGGGCTCCGGACCAACCTAGAGGGGTGGGAGGGGAGGGAGCTGGGAGGGAGGTTCAAACGGAGGGGACATGTGTACCTATGCCTGACTCATGTCGAGGTTTGACAGAAAACAGCAAAATCCTGTAAAGAAATCATCCTCCACTTAAAAAATAAATTAATTAAAAAGGGAAACCAGGTAAGTTTCATAACACATTGTCTCGAAGATAAGAGAGCTGCTTCTGCCTCTGAATCTGAAGGAAGTCACGGAAATGTGTCCTCTTCCAACATTTGCTGCACAGTCGCGCGTGTGCGCGTATTCGCGGGGTAGGTTCAGATGCATTTGTACATACCTTCCTTTTTCATGCAAATGAGTCATATGCTCCTCTGCAAACGGTTCTCCTGTTTACAAGCCTGTTGGCACGGCTGGATGCTCGGGAGACTTTTGGCAACTTGAGCTAAGAGCAATTCAGGAGAGCATGTGCGTGCATGCTAAATCGCTTCAGTTGTGTCCGACCCAGGGGCCCCACCCCCCACCGCGGGTTCCCCGGTCCGTGGGAATCTTCAGGCAAGAACACTGGAGAGGGTTGCCATGCCCTCCTCCAGGGGATCTTCCCCACCCAGCGATCGAACCTGAGTCTCTTACGTCTCCTGTGTTGGCGTTATCCCTTGCGCCCCCCGGGAAGCCCCCCGGGAAGCCCCCTAGAAGACCAGAGATCACATCTGTCCTCCCCTTTAGTGAGTAAAGTAGTCATAATGTTTCTATCTTTGTAAATGGGAACCTGTACTTTCGTTCTCTCTTGTCTTTTCTCTACATTTCACCCTTCTTGGTATCATTCACAGTCCTCAGAACAGACGGTGCCCGGAAATCCAAGGGCGATGAATAGATTATGTAGCTAAACCCCTCTTATGGACAAGGGATGCCAAGAGTAACATGTGACCCTCCTTCCTTTCCAGAGAGAAAACCAGACATGTGATCTCTGCCCATTATTCCAGAGGAGAGCCAGGTCAGAAAGAGGCCTAGTAAAGACATCCAGTCCCTTGCGGTGAATGTGACGCCAGGCAGCTGCGGTCAGGGCACCACAGCCCATCGCTGTGGTCCGAGGAGAGGCAGAAAGGGGCAGAGCCCGCCTCCTCTCAAGCGGTTGCTGGTGTGTCTGGACACGTGCACAAGCTTCACTCTTTGGGGGTGGGGCAGGGCTTTTCAGTGACAGTTGTCCAGAGGCACCTCCGGCAGGATCAACGAGGACACGTTCCAGTGTGGCTTGGTCTTGCCTTAAAGCTGGGACCGAAGGGCTCTGCCGAGCAACCCCGGTGCCTTGGCGGCCTGAAACTTCCATCTCATCATTTTTGAAAAGAGTCTCTGAAGACCTGGCACAGAAAAGAGAGCTGCCCCTAACTCTGGCAAGACTTTGAAGCAACATCCCTGCAATAAGCATGGAGAAGACAAGCTGACTGCTTCCTGACGCTTGAGAGAAAGCACCAAGTCCACACAGGAGAGAGCGCTGCGTAGTTTTCAGCGGCCACGTACCGGCGGGCCTATCACAATTGGCAAGGGGTTGACGTAATTCCAGACCAACTGGCAGCCCCTGTTCTGAGGCCCAGTGCCCCCTGCTGCCACAGCTGACCCCACCCCGACCCAGCTGACCCCTGGCCTTGCTATGATCCAGCACCTAAGGGTGGGTGCCTCCAGGACACTGTCCCAGACCTCTGTTCTGCTTGGTCATCGCCGGGGCTTTGCCAGCTGTTACTATTCTGCAGACCTTCCCTGCTGCAACTGCAGTGCCTGGAGCCCTGCTTTGCCCCGGGTAGACCCTCCATAAGTATTTGTTGAGTATGAATGACAGTTCAGCCACACTCTGCCTGCCTTTTGATAAAGGGACCACAGGCCTGAGCACAGGCTCTGGCCAGAGAACCAGCTGCTCTGTGGACTGAAGGAGCTCGATGGAGAAGAGTCAGTTATTGCTGGAGGCTTGACGCAGCATCACTTGGGACCCATGGGCAGACCAGGCGTGACCCTCCCTAAAGACAGCCAGCCTCGGCTGGGGGTGTGCCTTGGGGTCTGCGGACAGCCCTGGTTCATCTCCTCGCCCACGTTTCTGGGCTGAAAGGTGCTCACTGACAAGGCACTCAGAACCACAACCACGCTGATGCTAAAGTCCCATTCGACTCAAGTTCGCTGTGTGAACGCTGATTTTTGCCAGGAAACAGGGAGGACTCCTGCCCCTCCCTCTCCCCTTTCTTCCTCTCTTTCTTTTTTAAAACACATTCAGAAGTGCTTGAATGGCTGTTGAAGGAAATTATTGCTGCCGCAATCACCGCTCTCTGTGTGAAATGCCTCCAGTCGTCCGCGGCCTCCCTCCTGAGGGTGGGGGGACATTTGGGTATTAAAATGCCGCCGAGCCGCATCTGCCGACAATCAGCCACTCATCGGCTCTTAAGGCAGCGGGGGACGCACCCCGGGTCCTCGGCTCACCAATCCCTTCCTTTAGGCGGGTTGCCGCCAGATGGTGGTTTCTAAGGCAAGGACAGCAGAGAACAAGGGATAAAGAGGTGGAAAAGGGCCTGGCAAGAGGCCAGCACAGAAAGAGCCATTTGCTCATCTTCTCTGCTCGAGGTGAGAACAGGCCTGCACGCCGGCACCCGGGAGGTCCAGGTTTCAGCTAAGTGGCGCCTCGGAAGGAGCGTGTGGCCCTCTCATTTGCAGTTACATCGACAGACTATGAATTCTTTTCCTTTCCTCCCTCTTCCTTTCTTTAGCGCTCTTGTAAGTTAGGCGGCTTCATGTGCTGGACTCTGCGGGGACAGCATCCCTGGACCCATCGCCTTTCCTTCCTCCGCACTGACCAAGGGTCCTGGCTTCCTCTGCGTCCCGCTGGAGTCTGGCAGTGGGAGGGTGGGCAGAGAGGAAGGGGGGCATCTGTACTCCCCAGTCCTCTCCCCGCAGAGACCCCACCGGCCAGCAGCGTCCGTCTGCGTACCAGCCACCCTTCCTGTTGCGTGGCCTTCTCCTTCCTGCCGCCTGGATTAGCGCGGCTTCTGGGCTCTGATGGCTGTTACTGTGCTTCTCCCCTCTTCAGGCCTCAGGCAGTAAGGCCTGCTCCCCAGCCTGGACCCGAGGCTGCAGTCCGTTCATCTCCCCGCCTCTGCCCACTGGTGTAAACTGCTCTTTATCACAGTCTCTCAAATCACCCCGCTTGAATGTGCCAGCTGGCTCCTGCTGGCTGGCACACCGGAGCGCTCAGGTCTCATGTGCCCTCTCGCAGACCTTCTTACCCATCCTGCAGTGTTGCCATTTGAGTCTTCCCTCACCGAGAGCGCGCTTCGTGCCTCCCCTCAAGGCCACGCAGCTGGGATTTGCGGCTCTGGGCACAGCAAGCATTTCAGTCTCACTCCCAAGTTGAGGCCTTGCTCGCTGCCTGCAGGGTCTCTGCGGCCTCCTGGGGCTCCCTGAACCCTTCCTTCAGGCTCCTCTCATCTCTGACTGCTTCATAAACTAGAATTCACTTATCATATTTTTTCAAAAAGCACTTCGACACCTGTAATTTCATTTGAGCCTCAGAACATGGATTTACTTGTATCTGAATTATTCCAAGACATACGAAGAGCCTGCAAATTATAAGGCATCAGCAAAGGATACCCTTGCGTCATCCTTTAGTATCTGAGACACAGAGGGTGCGCAGGCATGTCTTGTGGGGGTGCTAGCGGGGCCTGCAGAGCCCATCTCCCCAGGAAGCCTGAGAAGCATGGCACTAGGGTGCTGCTGCCCTGAACGGTCAATCCTGCCAGCGAGAGAGGGGAGGGAGCATGGAAGAGGCACACCCCAAGTCTGACGGTGCCAGCCTGGGAGGGACCCCTTTCTTCTGCTCACATTGCGTTGGTGAGAACGTTTCAGTAGGGCTGCCCCCTCGGCCACAAGGCGAACTGGGGAACGGAGTCCCTACCTGGACAGCACGTGTCCACCTCCAATGGGACCACCATTCAGAGTGAGGAACATGAGCTGGGGTGCAGAACTCGCTGTTGCTGCTGTTCATCACACCGCTTTCCTCAACACGATCTGCTCCATCTCACATCAGTCCCTCCTGGCTTCCCCGGTGGTCCGGGGGTTAGGACTCTGCCTGTCAATGCAAGGGGCGTGGGTTCGGTCTGAGAACCAGGGAGACCCCACGTGCCCCGAGGCGGCTGAGCCCGTGGACCTCAACCACCGAGGCCCCGCACCGGAGCCTGTGCGGTGCAACAGGAAGCCCAGGGCATGGCGATGAGAAGCCAGTCGCCGCGGCGAGGAGGAGCCCCCCTCTCTGCAACCAGAGAGGGCCCGACGTGGCCAAGAATTAAAAACACATAAGTCGTCTGAAAGAGGTCGACCCCACCTTTTCTATAAACTCACCTGGCAGTCTTTCCTGCTCTCTCGGGAAATAAATGCAGAGGGACGTATGTTTGCTTTCTTTCCTTCCCTGTTCTATGATCTCAAGATCTCAAGCTGATTTCTCTCAGTCGGAACGTAGGGAACAATAGCAGACCAGCCTCCAAAGGCCATCATTCTATCCCTGCCTCTGCCAGAAACGGCCCCGTGGTGTGGAGGAGGCTGCTTCATTCCTCTCCGTCCACAAGGGACGGTGCTATTTATCAAAGAAAATCGTTCCTGGCCAAGCACACCATGCCTTTTTTAATAGCAACAGCTCACATTTACTGCAGGCTTGCTGCATGCCAGCACTAAGTATGTGACGGGTATTAGTTCACCTAACTTGCAGCGATCCTGTACGGAGGGCACAGTTACTGTCTTCATTTTACAACTGAAAACAGATGCGGCACAGAGCAGGTAAGTAACTCCCCAGGGTTTCAGAATCACGCTCGTGAGCACTGCGGCCCCGCTTCTTTTGCGCATGCTCAGTCGCTTCCGTCCCCGCTTCCGTCGAGCCCGGCTCTGTGCGACCCCATGATCTGCAGTCCGCCAGGTTCCTCTGTCCATGGGATTCTCCAGGCAAGAAGACTGCAGCGGGTTGTCGTGCCCTCCTCCAGAGATCTTCCCGACCCAGGGACGGAACCTGCACCTCTCACCTCTCCTGCGTTGGTAGGATGGTTCGTTACTACTCGTGCCACGTTCTTTAATAGACAGGTAAGGGGTTTTTGGCAGAGAAGGCAGCAGCAACCCGCTCCAGTACTCTTGCCTGGAGAATCCCATGGATGGAGGAGCCTGGTAGGCTGCAGTCCATAGGGTTGCGAAGAGTTGAACACGACTGAGCGACTTCACTTTCACTTTTCACTTTCCTGCATTGGAGAAGGAAACGGCAAGCCACTCCAGTGTTCTTGCCTGGAGAATCCCAGGGATGCGGGAGCCTGGTGGGCTGCCGTCTGTCGGGTGGCACAGAGTCGGACATGACTTAGCAGCAGTAACAGCAGCAAGGGATTTTTAGAATATTTTATCCTGCTCTCCTTGTATCTCCTGAATTTTCACTTTAGTTCATCAAACATCTGGCCTGGTTCCCTGTAAGAGGAAGGATCACTTTGACGAAGGGACCATTTATTCTCCATACTCATGCTCCCATCAACCTTCCCAGCCTAGTGCTTCTGCGGAGGAGACACTCTGTGAATGTATGTAGATGATCAAGGCAGGTATAACAACGCAGTTTTCATTGAATTCGTGATGATATAGTGGAAATGGCATAAATTTGCCTTTATCACACCTGGATTCAAGTCTCCTCTCTCCTGGGTACTAACCGTGCTGGATTGGGATAGTCATTTATCCATCTAACCTCACATCACATCCGTTTTCTCATCATTAATAATAAAGAGAAGAAGAACTAAAGCTCTTAAAACCGAGGCTGGTTGTGGTAGCTTCTTCCTCCTGCAGGCGATACGCTCGTTCACAGGAACACTGGGGAATGGAGAGCTAAACCCTGCTTCCCCAGCAGAGAAAGGGGTGGCTGGGAGAAGGGTGGGACAAAGTTCAAAGCCACGCTGATTTCTCTGCGCTGTTCAAAATAGGGACCCAGAGCAACTGTCCCACCGATGACCTACAGATAAGCCCAGAGCTGTAGGGGTGAAGAACTAACTCTTTTGTTTGCAAAAGTGACTGGGAATTGAGTTGGAAAGATGAGAGAAAGAATGAGAAGCAAAGGGGATGAATCTGGAGAAGTGAGGAGTGAGGGATCTGGAAGAAGAGAAAGGGTTTATTTAGCAACATGGCTGGGTTGAGAAGGGGCACAAGGGAGCGTCTTCCTGTTGGAAACAGACAAATAATCAACGCAGAGGGAGGAATATGTGCTTTCTTTCCTTCCCTGCCCCGTGACCTCTACCTCCCTCCATCTTTCCTCCCTGCATCTCTCTGAAGCCTTAGTGAAGTCTTCTACTTACAAATGCCTTGTGTCAGAATGAGTTGTTAATAATATGGGAGCTGTGGGGAGGGGGGCCCACACCTGAGCAACGTGATCAGTAACTCAGAGGAGCCTGAAGTCAGGGGGGGATAGGAACACCGTGTCAGTCACCATTTCTGCTCCCCAGAGAGTGGAAGAGATTGGAGGACGTCTAGAGGGCTGTGACCACACACAGAGTAGCCCTGGATTCCATTTCATTTGAACCTCAAAGGGCAGGGAGTCTCTGCTGACACCTGGGATACAAGGCGATGATAATACACAAGAGTGTCTAATAACCAAGGACAGCTAAGAACCTTAGAAGTCTATGAGGCACGGGTATAAGCGATCAGAGCTGGATGCAGGCCTTACACCAGTGTGATAATAATAGGTGAATATCAGAACTCCCAGGGGAGCCAAAATTGCAAAAATGCAACTAAATACGTAAAAACTCAACATATGTAAAAGCTGGCACATTTTAGGTCATTGAGCGCATGTTAAGTCACTCCAGTCAAGTCCGACTCACTGCGACCCCATGGACTGTAGCCTGCCAGGCTCCTCTGTCCATAGGATTCTCCAGGCAAGAATACTGCAGTGGGTTGCCACGCCCTCCTCCAGGGGATCTTCCTGATCCAGGGATCCAGCCCACGCCTCTACCATTTCCTGCACCAGCAGGCAGGTTCTTTACCACCATAGCCCCCTGGGAAGAATGGTGGCTTTCCTCCTCTCTTTCTACTTTAGGAGGGAAAGGGTTGACAAGGCCAGACAGTTTTAAGGGCGATGGAGTGGGAAGTAGAAAGGGGTCAGAGTTCTGCTGCCCCCAGTCCCTGTGAGCCAGGTGTGTTCAGAGGCAGAGAGGGAAAAGGAGGGAGCGGGCAGGGTCATGTGGGAAGGCCATGTTCTCCTGGTCCACGGCAAGGAGTCGTGACGGGCCTTCCAAGAAGGGACGAGCATCACATCAGGTCTCCAGCACGAAACAGGGAAAATGATGCTGGGGTTGTATGCTCTACCTTTGAAGTCAGTAGCAACAGCTTCAGGTATCTCATGGCTGTGAGATTTATTTAGGAAAAACAATTCAATACGGTTTAAGCCCAAAGAAGGAGTCATTGGCTCCCATGAACGGAAAAATCTCAGTGCGAGGTTTCCAGGCACAGCAGGACTGAGAGACTCAGACAGCGCCGCCCACCTCGGCTCCACTGCGCCCCATGCTGGCTCTGCTCCGGCTCCATGTGGGGACGAGATCGCCGCTAACTCCTCAGTCTGTGTGTGGAGAGGGAAATGTTCTTGTCTGGGAAACCCTGGGACAGAGGAGCCTGACGGGCCACAATCCATGGGGTCGCAGACACGCAGACATGACCTAGGGGGCTGAGCACACACGCCCTCCGTCTGTGTCTTGAGAGTGCAGCCCTGAACCAGTGCTTGTGCCGAGGGAACGAAACACACCGGCCAACTTCGCTTGCATCTGGCCCTGACGTCACGGCCTCCTCCCTCCGGCTTGCCTACTCTGTCCCCACCACGCTGGCCCTCATTGCCCCTCAGACCCTCAGACAGCTCTGTCTCAGGGCCTTTGCGCCTGCTCCTCCCGGAAGTCTGTGCCGCCTCTCCCCCACCTCCTTCAGGCCTTTGCTCAGACGTCACCTTCCCAATCGGGGCCCCTAGATCTCACACTGGTTGAACTCACCCTGGCACTCCACCTGCGCACACACACGCCCTGTCCCTGCGTCCTGCCTTGTTTCCTCTAGGGTATGTTCCCAGTCAGCCTATCACCAAATCAATAAGTGAAAATGTAACATGTCAGTTTTCTCCCATCCGCCCCAGTGGAAAGCGAATTCTATGGAACCATGGGTTTCTGGGAGGCTTCCCTGATGACTCAGACGGTAAAGAACTGGCCTGCAATGCAGCAGACCTCGGTTCGATCCCTGGGCTGGGAAGAGCCCTGGAGAAGGGAACGGCTACTCACTGCTGTATTGTTGCCTGGAGAATTCCATGCACAGAGGAGCCTGGCCGGGTACGATCCAGGGGGTCGCAAAGAGTCCGACACGACTGAGCGACTAACACACATGGGTTTTCAAAAAACATGTGCTTATTTATTGGGGCTGTGGTGGGTCTTTGCTGCTGTGCCTGGCGTTCTCTAGCTGCAGGAGCAGGTGCTACTCTCTGGGTGCAGTGGGCAGGCCTCACTGCGGGGGCTTCTTTCGTTGCAGAGCAGTGGCTCTAGGCGCAGCTGTGGCACAGGGCTTAGCTGCTTCATGGCGTGCGGGGTCTCCCCGACCAGCGGCCGGACCGGTGTCCCCCGCGTTAGCAGGTGCATTCTTAACTACGGGGCACCGGGGAAGTCCAAAACTTGGGTTTTTTCCTTCCTATTCATGGGTGTATCCTCAGGCTCTCGAATAATGTTGAGCACAGACCAAGTTCTCAGTCCATTGTTGAGTGAGTGAGTAACAAGCTCGGAGGCTCCAGATCTGGAACGGGACTGAGGTCCGGTGGGGCAGTCGGGCGGCTGAATGGTGGGAGGGGCACGTACCGCCGGAGGGTGACTGGCAGCTTGGCCTCCAGAACAGCAGACGTCCGGTTTCCCTCCCAGCCCACAACACACACACGCACGCACACACGGGCACATGCACGCACACGCACGCACGCACATGCACACACGCACACACACGCACGCAACACACGCACACACACACACATACATGCACGCACACACACATACACGCGAACACACACACACTTGCCATCCTTCTGGCTTCCACTCAGCCTCAGCTGGGGCGTCCCGCAGCAGTTCCCCCATTCAGGCAGCCCTTCTGGACACAGACCCTGGCTACTCCCCATCCCATCCCCGAAACTAGCGTGGAGCCAGGGGCAGAGAGCAACGCCCTCAGGGCGCAGGGGACAGGGCTGGCTCAGTCCTACTCAGTCAAACCCCACTCCTCCCCTGGGCCCCCTCCCCTTTGTGTCTTGTTACATGACAGTCAATAGAGGCCGGGCCTCGGGGGTATTATCAGAGCCCAGATCGCGACCTCTAACATTATAATCCACGGGGGCTGCGGGGAGCATCAGTACATCCTGGATAAATTAATTCAGTGTAAGAAAGCGCTTTGAAGCCGGGCATATCGCTCGGCTTCTGAGGCTTAAGCCCTGTTTAGATTACTTGATTAAAGTGGGTCCAAAGCTTTGGCGATCAATATATTTTGCTTAAGAGCATTGTGGCTACAGAAGCAGATTTAATTGCATCTGTGGTGCTCTGCTTTGTGGGTAGCTCTTTAGAATATAATAAAATCGGAGCTGAGGGGGACCAGGGAGGGACACTCAACCAAGTCCCCACCTGGAGAATGCACCGGGGCTGGGGGGCACGTATTTGCAGGATGTGACCGTAAATAACCTCTGAAAATGAGAAGCTGGAAAAAATGACTAATGATAATCACCACTTATAAAATCTTGGTGCAGGAGACACAAGAGGAAAAGCTTGGTCATCTGGCTCTTTTGAGGATGGTTTTCTGGGTTGTGACTGGGGATTCTAGTAGGTCTCAATAATGGGACGTTTTTAGGATTACCGGCTGACACTTAATCAAGCCATTGCAGTTAATGAGGAGGTTGGCTTAACCCTCCCCCACAAGGCCGGGGACGGGAGGTGTCTCGAGTGTTAGGGACCGTGAAGGCAAATCAGCCACCAGAGCACTGGACTAGGAGTCCAGAGGGGATGGGCAAAGAGGAGCCAGTACGTGAGACATGCCCGCTCCGTGCCAGCCACTGCTCGAAGAGTTTAAAGTTTCTATTTCCTTTGGTAGCTAAACACTGCTACAAAATGGATGCGACTGTGCCCCTTCGATCCCAGGTGGTGCTCGTGGGAAAGAACCCCCCTGCCGATGCAGGAGACTGACCCTCTCTGGGTCGGGAAGATACCCTGGAGAAGGAAATGGCAACTGACTCCAGTCTTCTTGCCTGGAGCATCCCATGGACAGAGGAGCCTGGTGGGCTACAGTCCATGGGGTCGCAGAGAGTCAGATGCAACTGAGTGACTTAGCACAGCACAGTCCCCATTTTAGAAGGATGGGCTGGTTGGCGGTGAGGTGAAGGCAGAATCTGAACCTGGTTTGTGTGATTCTTAAAGCCACAGTGCGTGCCTGTACTGGTGTCCACTGGGCCCCTCACCAGCTGTACCAATGTGTGCCGGGTCATTTAACCCACTTGGGCCATGGTGCTTTCACCTATAAAACAAGAGGGATCCTAAGGTCCCCTCTGACTCAAAATCTTTGAGTCTAGAATAATTCTGGCTGGGGAGTCAGGAAACCTGGGTACTAATCTTTGCACCTTCATGAACCAGTCACGTGATAGGGTCAGGGCTAGTTATTTCCCTGCTTTATTGAGTTTACCCATTTACAACTAAGGGTAATAACTTGGTGACAACGAGACATCAGATGATGGAGGCTTCTGACACCATCGAGTCTACATAGGTGAGTCTGTTTAAAATATTTAAATCAGGTACCCAAAAGCTCATGTCTTCAAAGGAGCAGGAGGCTGAGCTGCCGCAGATTATCACCCCAGGACATGAGCCAAGGCAGAGTCCATAGACCGGGGCCAGAAGAGCCATCAGCTGACCGACAGGTGTGGTTTTCTCCCTCCTAAGTGCTCTCTCTCTACTGGATTCTTGGGAAATTCACACCCCGATCCGGGTGTTACTGAACCAAACTTGGGGCCACTCAGCCTTGCACAGTAAAACCAATCTACTGACCTAGGCTGTGGTCAAGGAAAGCACAGCATTTATTGCGGGTGGCAATCAAGGAATCCAGGCAGTGAGTGCTCAGAAGACCTGAACTCCTCGATAATCTTCAGGGAAAGGCTTGTGAAGACAAGGTGAGGAGGGGGCTTGTGGGAGGCATGATCGGCTCATGGACATTCTTCTGATTCTGGTGGTGAGGTGATCGAGAGTCAGAATCATCCAGCTTCTGGTTCCAGCTGGTATGGGGTCTGTCTATGTGCTGTCATTATGCTGTTGACATCTCCCACCTGGCAGGGCTTTCCGTGTCTGCCAAACAGCTCGTAGGGCGTGGCCAAGAATATTATCTGTAGCCCTTGAGGAGGAACCAAAGTCCTTGACTTTGTTTAATGGCCAAACTATTGTGATTTTGTCTTGCTTTACTGTTTTCCTTTCCTCCTACTTTTTCTCACTTCTCTGAATAAAAGTATGCTTTGGAACTTGGGGAAGGCCTAGGAGGCTAATGTTTTTCTGCAGACAGGAGGCAGGTAGAGGGTATTTGGGGGTGGTAGCTCCTGTCCTGCAAGGTCCCTGTACACTTTACACGGTGAGCCCTTGCCTTTCCAAACCATGTCTGGTTAACTGCCTTGGGGGTCAGGTCTGGGGGAGGACAAGAGGAGACAGACTTACATGGGCAGCAGGAGAGAGGTAGTCCACCCCCACATCTTCCAGAGGCCATGTGGACTCCACATGCACCCTAGTCGTAGCTTGAGGCTGCTAATAGAGAGTGGGGGCTCAAGGAGGCCTCCGTCCTTGCGGTTTTTATGTAGTTTTTTTTTTTTTAATGTTACAACATGAGACAGTACCACACGCCTGTGAATCAGACCCAGTATAGAGGCTGCAGATCGCATCCACCTTGCAAAGAGCAGAGAGCTGAGGAGAGTGGGCTTTGGAAGGGCTTGGTGGAGGGCACAACCTCCCGGAAGCAGGGAAGGGGGACCAACGGCATTTGCTTCTCGACTCCTAGGGTAGGGATTGGAGGGAGTCAACAGCTCCTGAGACTGCATTTACTCCCATTCAGAATTTCAAGAACCCTAGTTCTGGCCACCAGAGACTTGAATCCCCTTTCAAGGTCTGGGAAATTCATCATCTTTTGAGTCTTGGTGGATGACACGGGTGCTTCTCACTCTAATAGCTAAATTACCAGACCCTTGCTTTTAGCCTCTCTTACAGCTAGGACCTGGGCGCATGACATGGGCTCCACCGATCACCTGAACCTAACCAGATTTTGAGTGAAGAGTTAGCAAAATAAGGAGGCAGGATCCATAGAAGATGCTGGAGAATGGCGTTACTGTGTATGTGAGACCTCGGCCAGGGGCTACGGTTGGTATCTGTGTTAGCAGTTTTGCAGTGCCAACTGTTGCATCTGATGTTGGCCAGCGGGGGCAGGGGTGTCCCGTGGGCCAGCTCTGCAGCGTAGTTCAGGTACCGCTCCTGCCGCGTGGCCTGCTCCTGGCTCTCCAGCAATCCTGCAAGCTCTCCTTCAATACACCCTTGGTTGGCATTCCTACGGCTTCCTCTTAGCTGTGGCAGATGGAGAATGGGAATCAGAAGGCTGAGGCTTAGTCTTGGCTTCCCTGGGCCTCAGTAAGATGGGGCAGTGGGGGCCTGTACTCTCTGAGCCCCTTCCAGCCCCACCATGCCGTGCCGGGCCAGGAGAACGTGGAGAGCAGAAGCTGCATCCCCAGGTGTGGCCCGTGCAGGGTGCTCAGGCAGACCTGAGCAGCCGCCTCCTGCCTCCACGACCTGCTATCCGTGTTCTTTGGCAGAGTTTGCCTGAAGCCCCAGTTTCCTGCTCTTTATAATGGAACTAATACCAGTGCCTATCACCTGGAGCTAGGTAAGAATTAAATAAGAGAATCCACCTAGAGCAGTCAGTAAATACTGAGTGTAAGTCAGCACAGGAATTGTCGCTGTTGCTCAGTCACTAAGCTGTGTCTGGGTTGTGTGGCAACCCCATGGACTGTAGCCCACCAGGGTCTTCTGTCCATGGCATTTTCCAGGCAAGAACACTGGAGTGGGTTGCCATTTCCTTCTCCAGGGGATCTTCCCAATGCAGGGGTCAAACCGGTGTCTCCTGCATTGGCAGGCATATTCCCCAGTAAACCACCAGGGAAGACCCAGCACCAGAATAGGCTTACATAATCCTGAACACGCTTCTGGAGATGAATTCCTGCAAAGTAAATTAGGCTTTTATGTTTACTTAAACCAAAGATAGTATACATGTCATTCATCTTGCATTTAAGTTACATTTTAAGGCAGGTAGAAAATTTTCACTTTTCTTTTAGCTTTCAACCATCCTATGCAAAGCAAATATCCTTATCCTATCCTAGAGAGTTGAAAGCCAGGACTTAAAAAAAAGTGATTCACCCAAGATCAATTACCTTGCAAGGGGAAGGGAAGACGAAAAATCCAAGTGTCTTTTGACACAGAAACTTTGTTCCTCTCTGTCCCTGCAGAGGTGGGCCCCAAACCAAGAAAAAAATTATTTTTTGCTCCAATGTTTCATGTTCTCAGAGTTTCCTAGAGACCTTGGAATCTAGTCATGGCTAAAAACAACTGCACCACTGGTCTTCCCAGTTATATGAGCTGCCAACTCCCCGTGTTTGTTTAAACTAGTTTGACTTGGTTTCTGTTGTTTGCCATCAGGAGTTCCCACTGGTACAGAAGTGCCGCTAATGTTTCTTTTTCTCTCTTCCACTGACAGCCATTCACTGGATTTTTGTGATGTGTCAGGGCCCGTGTTGGGCTCTGGAGATGCTATGATGAATACAACCTCAAAATACAGCCACCCCATGAGCTAGGGGTTGTTAGATGCTCCTACTTTTGTTTGTTCAATAGAAAACCTAGTCTCAGGGAGATGGGAGGACTTTGCTCACAGTCACAGCTTTTGAGTGGCAGGGCCAAGGAAAGGACCCCAGCAGAGAGTTTTCTACAGAGAACGTTAGTTCACAATTGGAGTCTGCAGCTGATGGATGAGGGCACGACTCAACCGCAAGTCTCAGGGGTTGACTCTATCATTTGAAATCCAATAACGGCTGAGAGAATAAATAAGTTCCAGAAGGGCTTAGAGGAGCTCACATAAATGATAGAGCCAGAATGAGTTATTCAGCGCCAGTCAAAGGGGCTCACATCTCTAACCTTGGGAGATTGACTCATCGAAGGCAACCACTGCGTCTTTCGCATAAAGCATCTCTTGCTGCTACTATCCGAGACGAAGAAAGGGACACACCAAACTCTATTCCATTCTCACGTAGTGGCTTTTATAGTTCAGATTTGTTCTCTGCCTCCCTCAAGAAATAGGACCCAAGTGTCTCAGAACTTCTAGTCAGGATGTGGAATTCCTTGGAAGAGAACAGCAACGGCAGGAGACAAAGAGATTTGCTCCTGAGGTGAGTCAAACAAGCTCTGAAATCCCCTACTTGGGCCCTCTCTTAGAGCCCCAGAGCGGGTAAGGGCAGTCGGCATGAGAACAAGGAAGCAAGTGGTCACCGCAGAAGCTCCACATCGCACCGCCTAGCCATCGCCATGGTAACGGTGAGGCCCTTCAAGCTGGGGCGAGGACGCGGGTCCCGCCGCCGTCTTCTGCCTCACAGTCAGAGTGGCAGCTTCCAGGTCTCAGGGAAAACTAGGGACAGAGCTGCCAAGAACCCAGACTGCCTTCTCTTCTGAGGCTCCTGAGTGTCCCAAGTGTCACCTAACCTCCTCTGTTGCCTCCAAACCCTCGCAGGGATTATGCCCTCAGTAGTGAGCTCCTTACCCCTCCCTCCCAGCGGCCAGTAAGCAACCGACTTTTCAGATGTCCCATCTCCCAGGATATCTGAGCTGGAGGGAGCCTCAGGCATCGTCTGTTTCAGAACCCTTCCCCATTTTTCACGCCATCATGTCCCTGGAGGGCCGCGATCAGAGCACCCTTCCTGGCCCCTGCCACGCTGCGATTGGCCCTGTAGCCCTGCCACGCTGCGATTGGCCCTGTAGCCCTGCCACGCTGCGACTGGCCCTGTAGCCCTGCCACGCTGTGATTGGCCCTGTAACCCTGCCACGCTGTGATTGGCCCGTAGCCCGCGATTCTCCCTTCTGTCACACCCCCACAGCTTCCTGTCTGCAGAGTCATCCTTCCTCTGCTTATTTCCACGGCAGGTCTCCTTTCGGACCAAAGCCAAGAAGGATGGCCCAGCGATCTGGCCTCCCACATGTGTGCCCTGTACCCGCTGTAAGGAACTGGACTCCTGCTTCCTTCCCAGGCTGCTCCGTGGCAGTGATTTTAGGAAAGAAGCCCCTTGAGGGGAGCCAGCTAGACCACAGCACAGAATCACATTTTTCAGAACCTCTAAAAGAACTCTCTAAAAAGAAAGGCAATAGTGGATTTTTAAAGGTTGATTTATTGGAATCACCTTTAAAGCATTTCAGCATTTTAAAACTCTCCCTATATTCTTGCCAGGAGAGAAAAGAATAAGGAGAGATAAGAAAGCCTTCTTCAGTGATCAGTGCAAAGAAATAGAGGAAAACAACAGAATGGGAAAGGCTAGAGATCACTTCAAGAAAATTACAGACACCAAGGGAACATTTCATGCAAAGATGGGCTCGATAGAGGACAGAAATGGTATGGACCTAACAGAAGCAGAAGATATTAAGAAGAGGTGGCAAAAATACTCAGAACTATGCAAAAAGATCTTCATGATCCAGATAATCACGATGGTGTGATCACTCACCTAGAGCCAGACATCTTGGAATGTGAAGTCAAATGGGTCTTAGAAAGCATCACTATGAACAAAGCTAGTGGAGGTGACAGAATTCAGCTGAACTCTTTCAAATCCTAAAAGATGATGCTGTGAAAGTGCTGCACTCAATATGCCAGCAAATTTGGAAAACTCGGCAGTGGCCACAGGACTGGAAAGGGTCAGTTTTCATTCCAGTACCAAAGAAAGGCAATGCCAAAGAATGCTCAAATTACCACACAATTGCACTCATCTCACACGCTAGTAAAGTAATGCTCAAAATTCTCCAACCCAGGCTTCAGCAGTACGTGAACCGTGAACTTCCAGATGTTCAAGCTGGTTTTAGAAAAGGCAGAGGAACCAGAGATCAAATTGCCAACATCCGCTGGATCATGGAAAAAGCAAGAGAGTTCCAGAAAAACATCTATTTCTGCTTTATTGACTATGCCAAAGTCTTTGACTGTGTGGATCACAAGAAACTGTGGAAAATTCTGAAAGAGATGGGAATACCAGGCCACTTGACCTGCCTCTTGAGAAACCAGGAAGCAACAGGAAGCAGGTCAGGAAGCAACAGTTAGAACTGGACATGGAACAACAGACTGGTTCCAAATAGGAAAAGGAGTACGTCAAGGCTGTATATTGTCACCCTGCTTATTTAATTTCTATGCAGAGTTCATCATGAGAAACACTGGGCTGGATGAGGCATAAGCTGGAATCAAGATTGGTGGGAGAAATATCAATAACCTCAGATATGCAGATAACACCACTCTTATGGCAGAAAGTGAAGAAAAACCAGAGTCTCTTGATGACAATGAAAGAGTTTGAAAGTGAGAGAGTTTGAAAAGGTTGGCTTAAAACTCAACATTCAGAAAACTAAGATCATGGCATCTGGTCCCATCACTTCGTGGCAAATAGATGGGGAAGCAATGGATACAGTGACAGGCTTAATTTTTGGCTCCAAAATCCCTGCAGATGGTGATGCAGCCATGAAATTAAAAGATGCTTGCTCCTTGGAAGAAAAGTTATGACCAACCTAGACAGCATATTAAAAAGCAGACACATTACTTTGCTGACAAAGAGTCTAGTCAAAGCTATGGTTTTTCCAGTAGTCATGTATGGATGTGAGAGTTGGACTATAAAGAAAGCTGAGCACCAGAGAATGGATGCTTTTGAACTGTGGTGTTGGAGAAGACTCTTGAGAGTCCTTTGGACTGCAAGGAGATCCAACCAGTCCATCCTAAAGGAGATCAGTCCTGGGTGTTCATTGGAGGACTGATGTTGAGGCTGAAACTGCAATACTTTGGCCACCTGATGAGAAGAGCTGACTATTTGAAAAGACTCTGATGCTGGGAAAGATTGAAGGCAGGAGGAGAAGGGGACGACAGAGGATGAGATGGCTGGATGGCATCACTGACTCAATGGATATGAGTTTGAGTGAACTCCGGGAGTTGGTGATGGACAGGGAGGCCTGGCGTGCTGCAGTCCATGGGGTCACAAAGAGTCGGACATGACTAAGCAACTAAACTGAATTGAACTGAATATTCTTGCCCATTTAACAGAACAACTATTTCCATTAATTCCATCTTCTTTGCATTATCCACAGAAGGCGCTGTAAGCAGCTGATGAGACAGCTGCTTGTCCAAAAGATGCCTCTCTTGTGACCAAGCCCTGTCTCTGAAGGGCCCTAAGGACCCACACAGCACAGAAAGACGGGCCTCCATGGGCCCCTTGCTAAGGAGGGCCCCTCCCTTACCATCTGTGATGACAACCACCTGCCAGAGCCTGAGGTTGAGGGTGCCCTGGGCCGGTGCTTCTCCGCTGTGCTGGCACCTTTGAATCAGCTAGATATTCGTGTTTTAAAGCTCCCGAGGTGACCCCATGTGCAGCTGAGATTGAGCACCGCTGCTCCAGGGTATAGGAATGGTTCCATCAATTCTCCATCTGCAGGTGATGGAGGTGCTTCAGGGCCAACTCGATGTCAGACACACCTGTTTGCTACTCACAACCCTTGCAAAGATTCTGCCTGCAGTGAGGATGCTTATGAATACAAATTGTTTATGTGGGAAGATTAAAATGTCGTGGATACTTTATTAGTTTTTTATCATATGCTATTTTATAGACTACAATAAACTGATATTTTAAAGTATAACAAATACATTATAGAAATAAATGAATATATTTATTGTATTTAAAATTTTTGTTATGTTTTTGTTATTTACTTTGTTACACCCACATCAGTAAATAAGTTCATATTTGTAAGCTGCCCCTCTACTTAAAATGTTGGCTCAAGGACCTGTGCTGATGTTTGAGTTGCCATGTGAAATTCCTGTGTGATACCAATCCTGACCTTCTGCACGAGACTGTTGTCTAGCTGGAGCTCTACTGACCTCGGTGTTCCACTGGACGTTTCCTTTTTTCCCCGCACTCCATACATCTGCATAGCTTATTATGTATACAGATCTTCTGCTTGTAAGGGGAAGACAGAGGGGAATGTTTGTAGCTGAAAGTTCAGAAGCAATCTATCTCTTCACTAAAGACACAAAGATGAAACGTGGTCTACACACACAGTCTAGAGGGGAAAACAGACACGTTCCTTCAAATCGTAATTACTGAGCACACGTTAGCACACTTTATCCGATGATAATAAATAGCAGTATTATCCTCATTTCAATAGATGAGGAAACCGAAGCAGAGGGGTTTGTTAATTTTCCCAAGGTCACAAAAATGGTAAGTGAAGAAGCTGGAAGAAACCTGGATGTCAGGCAGCCTTGGTGACACCTCATAGAAAGAGTGTTTTCAGCTAACAGGGTGAGTGATACCCTGACTTCCAAGGTGGCATTTTGAGGGGGTCAGGGGGAAACACAGAGTCTCAAGGTTGGAGGAGGCTTTTGAGGACATCTGGACCAATCTCCCTCCAGGGCTCAAAGTCCCTGTTCAGATGCCCTTACAGGTCAGGAAGGCCTGCTTTCTGCTGAGTGCAAGGAGCATCTCCTGCAGAGCTATAGAGCCTGGGGACTATACCTATATGAAGAAAAAACGGAAAGACATTAGCTAAGACTATTTTAAGAATATCTAGGAGTATTTAAAGTCTTTACAACATATTGCTGAAGCTTAAACTTCAATACTTTGGCCATCTGAGGTGAAGAGCTGACTCATTAGAAAAGACCCTGATGCTGGGAAAGATTGAAGGCAGGAGGAGAAGGGGACAACAGAGGATGAGATGGTTAGATGGCATCACCGACTTGATGGACATGAGTTTGAGCAAGCTTCAGGAGTTGGTGATGGACAGGGAGGCCTGGTGTGCTGCAGTCCATGGGGTCACACAGAGTCGGACACGACTGAGCGACTGAACTGATGTCCATCGAGTTGGTGATGCCATCCAACCATCTCATCCTCTTGTCCGCTTCTCCTCCTGCCTTCAGTCTTTCCCAGCATCAGGGGCTTTTCTAACGATTATAAAGCAGGGTGCCCAGACTGATCCTGTTACTGTATGTCTGTGAATGGGTCTGGGTAGGTGTGCTCACGTGTAGTTCTGTCTGTATGTGTATATGGGTGTGTGTGTGTGTGTGTGTGTGTATGTGTGTGTGTGTGTTGGGCTGAAAGTAAACACCTCAAATGAGCAGTTTTTTCATAAGCAGCATGGTAAAATTATGGATGACTGTTTTCTTTGAGTTCTTCTGTATTTATCATATTTTCATCAATGAATATGTATGCCTTTGGTAATTTGAAATAAAAAAGTGTTTAAAAAAGCACCAGCCCATTTGCCACCTGACAGATGGGAACCTGTTCAAACTTAGAGGAAAACAATTGCTTTAAAGGTTTAAAATTAATATATTTTTAAAAATCAGTTTTGAGTCCAAAGAGTGAACTACAGACGAGATAATCAAGGCGACCCTGTGGTTCCAAAACTCGCTGTGTGGTTTTAAATGCAGGTGCGTATGCTCAGTCATGTCCAACTCTTGGTGACCCCATGGACTGTAGCCCTCCAGGCTCCTCTGTCCATGGGATTTCCTGGCAAGAACACTGGAGTGGTTGCCATCTCCTCCTCCAGGGGATCTTCCTGACCCAGGGATCGAACCCAGGTCCCTACGTCTCCTGCATGGGCAGGCGAATTCTTTAGGCGTCATCTGGGAAGGCCATGTAGTTTTAAAGAAACGTCACTCATTTCAACTCACTATTTGCTAAAATGTTTTTTGAAACAGTCTCGCCCAGTTTTGGATCACCTTGATTTAAATGAACGCCTTTGTGTTTCAGTTTGCCCTTTTCACCAGGCTCTCGTCTGTGATCAGGGGGGCCGCACCTGCCATTCTGCATCAGGCCCGCTTAGGACAACCGTCGATGAAACTTCAAAAGTACCTAATAAAATCTGATGAACTGAAGGCCTTAACTAACCAGATGGGTGGGGCTTTGTCTTTTACGGGAAAGAGCAAGGGAAGAGAAAATAAGATATTAGGGATTAGGCTCTCAAAACCAACAAAGAAGTCCCTGACGCCCAGCTTTCCACATGTGCTGTGTGCCTTCTCCTCTTTCAGACAGATCTTAAAAATCCAAGCAAAGAGAAACTCCCCAAAGCAAACAAAACTAACACAGCCCACAATCTCTTCACTCTGATTCAGCCACCATTTGTGATTCTGTACAGTTGCCGGTCTTGAAGTGAAGTGAAGTGAAATCACTCAGTCATGTCCGACTGTGTGTGACCCCATGGACTGTAGCCTACTAGGCTCCTCCATCCATGAGATTCTCCAGGCAAGAGTCCTGGAGTGGGCTGCCGTTTCCTGTACACGCAAGACACAAGTGCACACACAGAATGCCCACTGAGAAAGAGGCACAGGCTGAGAGCTGCGAGTTGTTTTATTTGGGAGCAAAATGAGGACTTTAGTCCCGGGGTCGGCATGTCAGATGGCTCCGAGGTACCAGCTCCAAAGAGGTGGAGGAAGGCCAGTGTTACGTGTGACTTCAGTGAAGGCAGAGGAACTGCAGTCAAGCGCCCGCTTGGCAGAGGCTTGCTGCTGGTCCCAAGGAGCAGATGGCACTGTTAATGATTTTAGTGCTTTCCTAGATGCGAGGAGATGCATGAACTTGGGCTCATAAAATCTTCTCCTGAAAATCTCTGTCTGGAGGCCTGTCCTGCCGGCTTCTCCCAGAGCACAGAGCGCCTCGTGTCTGCTCTCCACCCTGAGCTCCTTTCCGGGGATGTTAAGTGTCATTGACGTCGGTGGTCACTGACTTTATCCGGGTTAGGCAGAGGGTGAGTGACAGGTTTCATCTGGCAACACAGGCATGCTCACACAGCCGGTGGTAGGGTGACAGCCGGGCCACCCCCTTCCTCGTGGAGGTTTGTAACTGGAGTGGTCACATTTGAAATGTGGTGGAAATTCCCAGTTTCTGGGGGTGGACACATCGTTTTGGCTTTGGAGCAGACCTCACTAATATTTTTAGGAAAAAGTCCCAGTCTGTGCTCATTATTACACAAATGTAAAGGCACTAGAGCTTCCCAGTAGCTCAAACGGTAAAGAATCTGCCTGCAATGCAGGAGACCTGGGTTTGATCCCCGGGTCGGGGAGATCCCCTGGAGAAGGAAGTGGCGACCCACTCCAGCATTCTGGCCAGGAGAACCCCATGGACCGAGGAGCCTGGCGGGCTGCAGTCCACGGGGTCGCAAAGCGTCGCACACGGCTGAGTGACTGACACTACTACCGCTGGGAGTTACCGAGGCTACGAGAGAGCAGAGCAGGTCTCCCCTGCTGTACGCGCGCGGGACTCTGCTCAGCGCCACGCGGCAGCCTGGGCGGGCGGGGAGTCTGGGGAGAACCGGGGCACGCGCACGGCTGGCTGAGTGCCTTCGCCTCCCTCTTCATCTGAAACTACCACGGCACTGTTAACCTGCTATACCCCAATACAAAATTAGAAGTTAAAAAAAAAAAAAGGTCACCGTGAACTTGACCGCGGCTGTGCTGAGTGACATGGCTACTAATGGGAACAACGGTATTCTTTGGCCGTTCGTGCGGTGGAGAAGCGATGCTATTTAAACGACAGGTCGGGTTGGACAGCCCATGTTCCCGTCACTGCGCCGTGTGCCGCTCCGTAACTGGCGTCGGAGGTGCGCGGACAGCTGCTGGTCTTGCTTTTTCCGGGTCAGAGGTCAGACCGCAGCCTGTGCGCCCCTAGGCACGTGGGGTGTGAGTCTGCGGGTAGGTGAGGGTGCAGGGGGTGTACCCCCTGAAGGGAGGAGAGCCCCTCTCTTTCAGTGATCAGGCTGGGGGTAGGGGGGTCAGCCGTCACACCAAGGAGGGGCCGCCTGACTCCGTTAGGGCTGGCAGGAGGTTGGGGTGCTGCCTGCCCTGGGCTGGTGCCTTGGGGCCTCCCGGGCTCTAAGCATAGACCCCGAGGCGGGCTTGGAACCCGTGAATACCAGTGGGGTGCGGAGCCCTTAGCTGCCAAGGCGTCCGCTGCTCTTGACTCTGCGTTCTTCCCCCGGCACTCAGCGAAGCCTTGCTAAACACCTGAGCTTGGGTTTAGGCAGATGGAGCAGCTAAGGAAGGAGGGCGGGCGGCTGGGGGCCGGGGGGTTGGGGGGGGCGGGGAGAGGCCGGGGTGGGGTGTGGTCCTGTTTGGAGCCAGCAGCTTAGAAGAGAGAGCTACTTCCCCAAACAGCTGCTGAGGGTGAGCAGCCCGGCTTGAAAGCCGGACTTCCTGCAGCAGAGGACGCTGCCGGAGGGGCAGTGTGCAGGTGGGATTTGTGACCCTGCCCATCATCCCCTCACTCTTCCCAAAACGACTTTGGACTAGAACCGGAAGAGTGGATTTCCTGTGATCTTTGCGGTGAGGAGGCTGGAATCAGTATAATCTGGTTATAAAAGAAAATGTAAACTGTTTTTGTGCTCCAGCTGGGAAGTGGGTGGCAAGTCCTCATAATATGCATATTCTTATTTTTAAAAAGAGGGAAATATATTGTATTTTATAACCTGATTGTTTCACTTAAGAATATGTTACAAAAGTTTTCCCATAGCATTAAATATTCTTCATAACATTAAAAAAAATGGTTGCCACATTTTACAATGCATGGATGTACGTGATTTATTCAACCAATTTATTTCTTGTCATTATTAAAAGGGATACTACGATGAGTATCTTTACTGCTAAATCTTTAAATACACCCATGACCAGCTATTTAGATTAAAACCCTTGAAGCAAAATTTCTAGGTCAAAGAATCTGCACTTTTGACATTTTGCCATGTTGTCCTGCCCAGAGATTGTATTTCTATCGGCAGCCCTGAATCCTTAGCAATTCTGGGCTATTGTTCTTATTAAAAACTTTTGTAACTTTTGATGGCAAAATAAAAAGGGCATTTCCTGGTACTGGTGTATGCCTTCCCAGATGCAAGCAGTCAGCAGGTATATCCTCTGTGGAGAATTTAAAAACAGTAATGAAATATGCTTTTTTATTACCACGATGTGTCAGCAGTACTAAACATTATCAGTGATAAATATGCTTCAAAGACAGTTTTTTGGGCCTCATTTCTATACAATTGCTATGGTTATTGTTGCATTTTAATACATTATGTCCTATCTAAAAATTTAGTCCATCAGTTCAGTCGCTCAGTCCTGTCTGACTCTTTGTGACCCCATGGGCTGCATGAAGCACGCCAGGCCTCCCTGTCCATCACCAGCTCCCAGAGCTTGCTCAAACTCATGTCCATTGAGTCAGGGATGCCATCCAACCGTCTCACCTTCCTTCGTCCCCTTCTCCTCCCTCCTTCAATCTTTCCCAGCATCAGGGGCTTTTCAAATGAGTCAGCTCTTTGCATCACGTGGCCAAAGTACTGGAGTCTCCGCTTCAACATCAGTCCTTCCAATGAACACTGAGGACTGGTCTCCTTCAGAATGGACTGGTTGGATCTCCTTGCAGTCCAAGGGACTCTCAAGAGTCTTCTCCAACACCACAGTTCAAAAGCATCAGTTCTTCTGTGCTCAGCTTTCTTTACGGTCCAACTCTCACCTCCATACACGACTACTAGAAAACCATAGCTTTGACTACACAGACCTTTGTTGGCGAAGTAATCTCTCTGCTTTTTCATACGCTGTCTAGGTTGGTCATAGCTTTTCTTCCAAGGAGCAAGCATTTCTGAATTTCATGGCTGCAGTCACCAACTGCAAAGATTTTGGAGCCCAAAAAATAAAGTCTGTCACTGTCTCCATTATTAATCTTAAAATTAATAAAATAAAGAAATTAATAAATAAAGCCTGTTACTGTTTCCATTGTTAATCCTAATCTCAAAATTAGGGCACTTTTATTATTTCTCCTTTACAATAACTTGTGTTCTCCATGGCAGTTAATTTGGAGAACTCCCTCTGCTCCTGCTTGTGTGATTGATTCCAATTTGGGACACTTGTCGGGCAGTCACTCAGGTTCCTTTCAAGATTACATTCATGATGGCTTGAAGTCCTTTGAGTATACTTGGGACACAGTTCCTAACCCCAGCCAGGTGGTTGGGTTTGAACCAAAGTTTGAAATAATGATTTGAAATAAATAACGCTAGCACACAAGTTGAATGACTTCATTCTGCTGTGACCACTTGGAATTTGTGTGTGTGCCTAACCTCAAAAGAAGACAAAGTGCAAACCGTGCGGGGTGCTAGTTTAATTCTGAAAGTGCAAATTTTAGCTCACTGAACTGAAATATGATCTTTAAAATCTTTGAAATCTGTTCTTTGTAGAAATGAAAGAACAGGTCAAGAAAATAAAACGTTACCGAATAATTACTTACTAGACAGTTATTTCCATAAAGCATCATTAGTTCAAACTGTTAGGTAAAGATAAAAAACTCTTGAATAAACAGTTGAGCTTTTTTCCTTCTCTGTGCTGAAACAATTATGTTTTTAAACTTTCCTTGTGTGTTATCCATGAAAGTGAAAGGGAAGTCGCTTAGTCATGTCCGACTCTTTGCGACCTTGTGGACTGTAGCCTACCAGGCTCCTCTCTCCATGAGATTCTCCAGGCAAGAATACTGGAGTGGGTTGCCGTTTCCTTCTCCAGGGGATCTTCCCGACCCAGGGATTGAACCCAGGTCTCCTGCATTGGAGTCAGACGCTGTAACCTCTGAGCCACCAGGGAAGCCCAAAGTCCAATTTGAAAATGTCCATGTCTGTGCTTCTCCTCTGGACATTGTTACTGTTCATTTCTTTTCATGACTGGTACTGAAAAGAATTTTGTCCTATAACGGGGGTTTAAGAAACGGTCTGCTTTGGGTAAGGCTGGGTATACCCCTACAACGGCCGGTTCAAGAGCCTTTCCTGGAAAAATGATTAAGAGTTTCAAGATGACAAAGCAGTATAGGCTTGAGCCAAGTCTAGAGACGTTCTGCCGTGGGCCCCATGGGGCTGCGGACACCTCACACCGGGACGCTGCCCTGGCTCTGAGTGCCCGGTGGGCTGGAGACACCGCTGTCCGCAGCTGGGCTCCCCTCCGTGACTACAGGCGAGGCCCTGCGTTCACCGCCGCTCCCCCAGCCGTCAGTGCAGAGCTGCACCTTGCAGAGTGGCTCCAGGCCCTTTAGACGCCCATCATCCTGAAGTGGAGGAGGACCCCGTGGGGCTCCTGGGCACGGGAGCCCACATCCCACGTTTCCTGTTTGTAGGAACAGGCTCCAGCCTCCAGGACCGTCCCTGAGTTCCAAAGTGAAAGTGAAGTCGCTCAGTCATGTCTGATTCTTTGCAACCCCTGGACTGTAGCCCACCAAGCTCCTCCATCCATGGGATTTTCCAGGCAAGAATACTGGAGTGGGTTGCCATTTCCTTCTCCAAGGGTAGCTTCAAAGATTTGCTGATCAGGGAAGGGAGGAGACTCAGAGATAAGGGAGGAACCGCCAAGACAGCGAAGCCTTGGGGCAGCATCCTGCTTCTATCTCCAGGGATACACCTAACAGCATCTCTGAGCTCCTCTGAAGAACTCAGTTCAGTTCAGTCGCTTACTCCTATCCGACTCTTTGCGACCCCATGAACTGTAGCACGCCAGGCCTCCTTGTCCATCACCAACTCCTGGAGTTCACTCAAACTCACCTCCATCGAGTCAGTGACGCCATCCAGACATCTCATCCTCTGTCGTCCCCTTCTCCTCCTGCCCTCAATCCCTCCCAGCATCAGAGTCTTTTCCAATGAGTCAACTCTTCGCATGAGGTGGCCAAAGTACTAGAGTTTCAGCTTTAGCATCATTCCTTCCAAAGAATACTCAGGGCTGATCTCCTTCAGAATGGACTGGTTGGATCTCCTTGCAGTCCAAGGGACTCTCAAGAGTCTTCTCCAACACCACAGTTCAAAAGCATCAATTCTTCGGCACTCAGCTTTCTTCACAGTCCAACTCTCACATCCATACATGACCACTGGAAAAACCATAGCCTTGACTAGATGGACCTTTGTTGGCAAAGTAATGTCTCTGCTTTTGAATATGCTATCTAGGTTGGTCATAACTTTTCTTCCAAGGAGTAAGCGTCTTTTAATTTCATGGCTGCAGTCACCATCTGCAGTGATTTTGGAGCCCCCCAAAATAAAGTCTGACACTGTTTCCACTGTTTTCCCATCTATTTGCCATGAAGTGATGGGACCGGATGCCATGATCTTTGTTTTCTGAATGTTGAGCTTTAAGCCAACTTTTTCACTCTCCACTTTCACTTTCATCAAGAGGCTTTTTAGTTCCTCTTCACTTTGTGCCATAAGGGTGGTGTCATCTGCATATCTGAGGTGATTGATATTTCTCCCAGCAATCTTGATTCCAGCTTGTGCTTCTTCCAGCCCAGAGTTTCTCACGATGTACTCTGCATATCAGTTAAATAAGCAGGGTGACAATGTACAACCTTGACGTACTCCTTTTCCTATTTGGAACCAGTCTGTTGTTCCATGTCCAGTTCTAACTGTTGCTTCCTGACCTGCATACAGGTTTCTCAAGAGGCAGGTCAGGTGGTCTGTTATTCCCATCTCTCTCAGATTTTTCCACAGTTTCTTGTGATCCACACAGTCAAAGGCTTTGGCATAGTCAATAAAGCAGAAATAGATGTTTTTCTGGAACTCTCTTGCTTTTTCAACGATCCAGTGGATGATGGCAATTTGATCTCTGGTTCCTCTGCCTTTTCCAAAACCAGCTTGAACATCTGGAATTTCACAGTTCACGTACTGCTTAAGCCTGGGTTGGAGAATTTTGAGCATAACTTTACTAGCATGTGAGATGAGTGCAATTATGTGGTAGTTTGAGCATTCTTTTGCATTGCCTTTCTTTGGGATTGGAATGAAAACTGACCTTTTTCAGTCCTGTGGCCACTGCTGAGTTTTCCAAATTTGTTGGCATATTGAGTGCAGCACTTTCACAGCATCATCTTCCAGGATTTGAAATAGCTCCACTGGAATTCCATCACCTCCACTAGCTTTGTTCGTAGTGATGCTTTCTAAGGCCCACTTGGCTTCACATTCCAGGATGTCTGGCTCTAGGTGAGTGATCACACCATCATAATTATCTGAGTCGTGAAGATCTTTTTTGTACAGTTCTTCCGTGTATTCTTGCCACCTCTTCTTAATATCTTCTGCTTCTGTTCGGTCCATACCATTTCTGTCCTTTATTGAGCCCATCTTTGCATGAAATGTTCCCTTGGTATCTCTAATTTTCCTGAAGAGATCTCTAGTCTTTCCCATTCTGTTGTTTTCCTTTATTTCTTTGCATTGATTGCTGAGGAAGGCTTTCTTATCTCTCCTTGCTATTCTTTGGAGCTCTGCATTCAGATGCTTCTATCTTTCCTTTTCTCCTTTGCTTTTCTCTTCTCTTCTTTCCACAGCTATTTGTAAGTCCTCCTCAGACAGCCATCTTGCTTTTTTGCATTTCGTTTCCATGGGGATGGTCTTGCTCCCTGTCTCCTGTACAACGTCACAAACCTCCATCCATAGTTCATCAGGCAGTCTGTCTATCAGATCTAGACCCTTAAATCTATTTCTTACTTCCACTGTATAATCATAAGGGATTTTATTTAGGTCATACCTGAATGATCTAGTGGTTTCCCCCACTTTCTTCAATTTGAGTCTGAATTTGGCAATAAGGAGTTCACGATCTGAGCCACAGTCAGCTCCCAGTCTTGTTTTGCTGACTGTATAGAGCTTCTCCATCTTTGGCTGCAAAGAATATAATCAATCTGATTTTGGTGTTGACCATCTGGTGATGTCCATGTGTAGAGTCTTCTCTTGTGTTGTTGGAAGAGGGTGTTTGCTATGACCAGTGCATTCTCTTGGCAAAACTCTATTAGCCTTTGCCCTGCTTCATTCCGTATTCCAAGGCCAAATTTGCCTGTTACTCCAGGTGTTTCTTGACTTCTACTTTTGCATTCCAGTCCCCTATAATGAAAAGGACATCTTTTTTGGGTGTTAGTTCTAAAAGGTCTTGTAGGTCTTCATAGAATCGTTCAACTTCAGCTTCTTCAGCGTTACTGGTTGGGGCACAGACTTGGATAACTGTGATATTGAATGGTTTGCCTTGGAGACGAACAGAGATCATTCTGTCATTTTGAGACTGCATCCAAGTACTGCATTTTGGACTCTTTTGTTGACCATGATGGCTACTGCCTTTCTTCTGAGGGATTCCTGCCTGCAGTAGTAGATATAATGGTCATCTAAGTTAAATTCACCCATTCCAGTCCATTCTAGTTCGCTGATTCCTAGAATGTTGACGTTCACTCTTGCCATCTCCTGTTTGACCACTTCCAATTTGCCTTGATTCATGGACCTAACATTCTAGGTTTCTATGCAATATTGCTCTTTACAGCATCGGACCTTGCTTCTATCACCAATCACATCCACAACTGGGTATTGTTTTTGCTTTGGCTCCATCCCTTCATTCTTTCTGGAGTTATTTCTCCTCTGATTTCCAGTAGCATATTGGGCACCTACCGGCCTGGGGAGTACCTCTTTCAGTATCCTATCATTTTGCCTTTTCATTCTGTTCATGGGGTTCTCAAGGCAAGAATACTGAAGTGGTTTGCCATTCCCTCCTCCAGTGGACCACATTCTGTCAGACCTCTCCAGCATGACCTGCCCGTCTTGGGTTGCCCTGGGGGCGTGGCTGAGTTTCATTGAGTTAGACAAGGCTGTGGCCCATGTGACTAGATTGACTAGTTTTCTGTGATTATGGTTTCAGGGTGTCTGCCCTCTGATGCCCTCTTGCAACACCTACCATTTTACTTGGGTTTCTGTTACCTTGGATGAGGGGTATCTCCTCACTGGTGAAGAACTAAGACCCCCAACAAATTGGAAGAGGTCAGCATCCTTCATTCCAGAGAAGACCCTCTGAGGCTACATTAGAGGAACCAGAGCATTTCATCAAGGACTTCACTGGTGGTCTGGGGGTTAGGACTCTGTGCTTCCAACTGCAGGGGGCAAGGGTTGGGTCCCTGGTTGGGGGAAAAAAAGAGATTATCTGAGACCAAATTAGGGATTGCAGGCCCTACACATACCTCAGTCTTATCAACAAACTTGCCCTTGAACTATTGCTATAAAACAACAGCAATGCCATCAAATCCTCCCCGGTTGGGAAATACAGTTTTCACAGGCAAGAGCCCTATGTGTCTGCCTTCGCCTGGCAAAGCAATAAAGCTATTCTTTTCCACTTCATCCAAAACTCTATCTCCAAGATTTGATTTGGAACCGGTGCAGAGGCTGAGTTTTCCACATCAGTTCCCCGCTGTTGAAATCAGCATATCTTTCTCACTTTTAAGGATATGTTAGTCGTTCAGTCGTGCCTGACTCTTTGTGACCCCATGGACGTAGCCCACCAGGCTCCCCTGTCTATGGAATTCTCCAGGCAAGAATATTGGAGTGGGTTGCCATTTCTTTCTCCAAGGGATCTTCCTAACCCAGGGATCAAACCCAGGTCTCCCGCATTGCAGGCAGATGCTTTACTGACTGAGGCAGCAGGGGACCCTTCACCCCCGGCTGCAACCAAAATACCAAGACAATCGTGGAGCTTCAGAAAAGGGGATTTCTCAGAACTGCCCACTCCCAGATCTTTTTGAAAAAACACTGCTTGACTGGATGAAGAGTTCTTACTCTCATGCCTCTCTGGAAAAACTGTTGCGTAGTTGCTTCCTTTTGAGGTCTGAGTTTTATGCCCAATCTGTGCTGGCTGAAGAGAGAGAGAAAATTTGACCTGCTCATTTCCTGCACACCATCACAGGAAAACACTAACCGTGGCTTGGATGCCACAGAGCTGCAGCTGTTTGAAGATAGAGCCGTGGCGACGAGGTGAGGACATTTTATTCGAGTGCGTATTGGGGTCCACATCCTAGACACAGGAGGGGAGCAAAGACAAAGGAACACCGTCCAGCCTCCCAGGGCCAAGGGGGGGGTCCTTGCACAACTCATGGGCGAACTGGAAGCGGGGAGGTGGTGACCTCCTCACTGGCTGGATTTGCAGGAAGAGACTGAGGCAGTGAACACCCCTCGGCCTTGATATTCCCGTCTGTAAAGGAGCAGCTGTAAAACGCTCCAAATGCTGTAGGCGCAAGCAGAGATGACTAATAAAAACCCACTCGTGAGTCTTAAAGTGCGTCTGACGCAAACTGACACCACACAAAGGAGTGTGTGTCTTGGGTTTTCTTGTGAGAAGCTGGAGACAGCGACCCGTGGCTTTTGCAGAGAGGCCGCAAGAGTATCTCTGAGACGAGAGTCTTGTTTTCATTCATGTAGGTAAAGGGATGTCTCCTTGAAGTCAAGATCCCTTGATGTGCTGGATCAGTGGCTGTTGAGCTGCCCATTTGGAGCTGGTAAGAAAGTTAAAACAGGGACTTTAGAAGATTCGTCAGTGTAATTTAAGATAAGCCAGTGATGCAGACGAAGCTTCCCTTTAATGCCAAGTGTGGCTGGGGTGTTGTGGTCTCCTCTGCCCCGCACGTCTTCCCTGGGTCCAGCTCATGGGTGATGGAGGCTCTATCATCCACACCTGGGGCTGTCCCCGAGCCCAGTGTGGGTCTGGTGTATGCTCAGATGGGTCCCTGGAGCCAGGGAGCGGGAGCTGATGTCAGGACATCTGGACCAGGCCAAGAAACAGCCTCCGAGTGGAAGTTCTTACAGACAGTGGCGTCTGCGATGCTTTGTCAGTGAAGCCTGGCCCTGTGGAATGCTGGTGGTGGTGAAGTCGTGTCCGACGCTCTGTGACCCCGTGGACTATAGCCCACCAGGCTCCTCTGTCGATGGGATTTCCCAGGCAAGCGCACTGGAGTGGGTTGCCATTTCCTTCTCCAGGGGATCTTCCTGACCCAGGGATCGAACCCTCGTCTCCTGCATTTCACGTGGATTCTTTAACGCTGGGCCACCAGGGAAGCTCTAACTAAACCCTACGAATCATACTATGGAGACCCTGGGCAAATTATCTTTCTTTTGTCTGCACCTTGCAGCTTGTGGGACCAAAGTTCCCCAACCAGGGATCAAACCAGCGCCCCCTGCCGTGGAAGTGCGGGTGCTCACCCACTGGACTCCCAGGGAAGTCCTTGCCCAGAGCGCATTCTAAACTTCACATTCTTTGCTGCAAAATGGGTGTAATCGTAATACTTATGTCACCACCTGGCATGTAGTAAGGGGACACCGGCTCCATCCCTGGTCTGGGACGACCCCACGTGACTCTAAGCAACTAAGCCCAGGCATCACGACTCCCGAAACCCACGCGTCTGGAACTCACGCACTGCAGTAAGAGGAGCCATGAATGAGAAGCCCGCCCGCCGCGGCCCCGGGCGGCCCCGCCCACGGTGGCCACAGAAAGCCCGAAGAAGCACCCAGAGGCCCAGGGCAGCCAACACCAAACAAATAAACAGGATTCCATAAAACAATCTATGAGGGAGCCTCCCTGGGGAAGCAGGGATTCTTCCTCCATCACTTGGGGCTGGAGAGATAGAGCCCCTGGGAACACAGGCTCCCTCATTCTGGGCAAACCCAACGAGCACCCCCACGCACCAGATTCACGGTCAGAGGAGGTCTGCACGAGGCTTCATTCTTCCCGACATCCCGGGAGGCTGACATTGACACCGTTTCCCAGATAAGCCAGCTCAAGGTCAGTCTCCTTAGCTGGCGGCACCACTGAGTCCAGCCCTTTCCCGCCACCTCGAGGCCAGCTGTGTCGGTCACTCAGTGTGTCTGACTCTTTGCGACCCCGTGGACTGTTGCCCGCCAGGCTCCTCTGTCCACGGGATTCTCCAGGCAAGACCACTGGAGTGGGTCGTCAATTCCCCCTCCAGGGGATGCGAGGGGGAAGCCTGTGTCCTTGTCAGGGCTCAAGAGCAGCTGAAGCATCAGACAGAGCCCCTCCCCAGCAGGGGCCCTGGGCCACTCCGATCCGGTGTGGACCCCCGAACACCCAAGGGGGCTCCTCCCCACCCCTCAGTCACTCTGGAGCTCCAAACCTGGTGGCGCGCTTCAAAAGACCCTCTGCTGAGGAGCAGGGGGCCTGGGGCGGACGCAGCGAGGACCCCACCGCTGGGAGCTGGGCCTGCCTCCGCCTTTCCGGCCACACTGTGACCCCAGGGCCTGGCACGGTCGGCCCGCTCCCGCCACGGGGACCCCAGACCAGGCCCAGATGGGACCTCGTACGGTGTTAACGGGGGGTGGCACCCCACTACTTGTGAAGCTCCTGAAGCAGGCTTGCTGTTTGTTCCAGCCGCAGAAAGGAGCGCGAAACGCGGTTAACTTGGGTCCCTGCAGAAGGCTCGGCTCTGCGCTTAGCAGAGACGGGAGGCCCCGTGTCAGCTTGCAGCTCCTGGGGGTTCCTGGGAACCCCCCCCTCCACTCTTTAGTTCATCTCCACCTTCTGCCGTATGCCTGCAGTACTTGCCAGGCGGCCGAGGACTGTTCTGGTTTCTGCTTTGCTTGTGTTTGGTGTTTTTTAAGACCAGGCTTCTGGTATAATTACCTCCTCTTTCTCATCTCCCCAAACGTCATTGCTTTGGGTGTTTTATCTTAATTGCAATTTGTTGATTCTTGTCCTGCTTGCTTCCAAAAGGGAATTGAGGTGGTTCATTTTCATATTGAAGGAACAATATAACAAGCAATCGTGAAGCAAAAAAGAAGAGGGAAATGTGAAAAGCGATCGAGGGGAAAAACGTGCCGAGAATCCTGGGCTGAGTGAAGTTGCAGTAAAGGAACCCAAGCTTCCTTGTCGTCTGAAAACAACTGAAGTACACACACCATGTATATCTCATTGTATACAAGTTAATTGGGGTGAAAATAAACAAAACTCCAGCTGATTCTTGGCTCTGAGCTGCTGCCACGGGGGCTCTGGTTCAGTTTTTTCGTAACACGGGACAAAACCTCAAATGACGCGTCATTCTCAAACACAAGAAGGGATCCTTTTATTGACAGTTTCTTATGTCAATTCTCAAAATAAGATGAGTACATAGTAAAACAAGTTTCTTTAAAGAAATTGATAAAGCTATCCTATAATAATAACGTCAAGAATGCCAATGCTTTATTTAAAAAGATTTTGTTCATTATACTAACGATGTGATTAGTAGGGATGCATGATGACAGATTACGCCCAATGCCTTATTAAGTTTTTTTTTCCCCAAGAGTGAAATTAGGAAGCGTCTTCGCACGACGGCAGCAGCACTGGCCACCTGTAAAGGCATCCCGAGTGGTTGACGGCTGACTTCGTTCCCTAAGGCGGCCACTACAAAGCACCGAAACCAGAACAGCTTAAACCACAGAAATGTATCGCCTCACAATTCCAGAGGCTAGAAGTTCAAGAGCAAAGTGTCTGCAGGCCACGCTTCCTCTGAAGGCGCTAGGGAAGGCTGTGCTCCAGGCCTCTCTGCTAGCTCCCGGAACTTCCCTGGCTTCCGACAACAAGCTGCAGCCTTCACGCGGCGTCCCCCCCGTGTCTGTCTCCACACGTTCCCTTCTTGTAAAGACACCAATAGGAGCCTCCCTGGTCGTCCAGCGGTAAGACTGCACTCTCAATGCGGGGTGCCTGGGTTCGATCCCTAGTTGGGGAACTAGATCCCATGTGCCACACCTGGAAGAAGTCCCACATGCTGCAACTGAGACCCAGCCCAGCCACGCGAATAAGCGATTTTAAAAAGACACCAGTCCTGTTGGGTCACAGGCCTACCTGCTCCAGTCCGACTTTATCGCAACGTGACCCGTCTGCAAAGGCCCTTCGTCCAAATGAGGTCACATTCTGAAGCGCTGGGGGTTGGGACTGCAACAGATGAATTTTCGAAGGATGTGACTCAACTCGTAACTAAGGCCAAGGACATGGGTGAACCCTGAAATCAAGTCACAGCGAGCAGGCTGTTCTCTTGGGAGAAAGAGCTGACATGTCACTGACTGAAACCAGATCAAATTCTCTTGCCAAGGCTGGAGGAACCTCACGACTGAAACTGCAACATTTCTCTTGGAGCCTGGAAACAGAGAAGGCCAAACGAGAACTTGCCGTGTCTATCCAGCCCTGGCCCAGGGAGAGAGTCCAGCAGCCTGGCCTCCGTGAAGCTACAGAGTGTCCACCAGCCTTTACCTTGGTTTTGATGCAATCTCTCTCTCTCACAGACTTCTTGGTTCTAGTTTTGAGATCAAACTCACTACTTCGTTTTTTCAGTGACCCTAATACACAACCAGGAGAAGGCAATGGCACCCCGCTCCAGTACTCTTGCCTGGAAAATCCCATGGACGGAGGAGCCTGGTGGGCTGCAGTCCATGGGGTCGCTAGGAGTCGGACACGACTGAGCGACTTCACTTTCACTGTTCACTTTCATGCACTGGAGAAGGAAATGGCAACCCACTCCAGTGCTCTTGCCTGGAGAATCCCAGGGACGGGGGAGCCTGGTGAGTTGCTGTCTATGGGGTCGCTCAGAGTCGGACACGACTGACGCAACTTAGCAGCAGCAGCAGCTGGCTTAGAGCACAGCTCAATTTAGTTTCCGCATTTCACCTGCTCTAGAGGGGCCGCAGGAGCTTTGTGAGGCGGTGCAGTGGTAAAGAATCCACCTGCCAGCGCGGGAGACACCGGACACGCGGGCAGGATCCCCGAGGCAGGACTGTCCCCTGGAGGAGGAAATGGCAGCCCGCTCCCGCGTTCCTGCCTGGAGAGTCCCACAGACAGAGGAGGCTGGCGGGCTACAGTCCGTGGGGTCACAGAAAGCTGCATGTGACTGAGCGACTGGGCACAGCACACAGTGTGGCTGTGGCTGTTGTATCCGTCAGTGCCAGCACTGAAATCTAGGCTAGACTGTGTAGCTCTGGGATTCCTAACGATAACATCAAAGTAACAGCAATGATAATCGTCACTTCTCGAGCCCCTTCGGTGTGACACGCTATATTAATCCTGTTTCTTCTGCGTCATCTCATACGGTCCTTTTAACAGCCCTACCTGATGGTACTCTTACCATCCCATCCTACAGATGCAGAAACGAGCCTTGGAGAGGGTGAGTCAATTTGTCCAACGTCACCCAGCCGGCAGCCAGAACCGGAAACCGAGTGGGCCTGACACCAGCCTGTTTGCCCCATTTGCTCAGAGCCAGCCAGCGCCCAGGCTGCCCTGGCCCTTCTTTTAGAGCCTGGGCACAGGGCTTGGCTTTCTTTTCTGATCGGTGGAACTGCCACGTTGGCTGAAAAACAGGGCGGAAAGAACCTTCCTTGTACCGCGGGCTGCTCTGTGGGGCTGAGAGCAGAGCAGGAGCAAGACGCTCCTCCTCACATCAGCTGGAGGAGGCCGCAGAGTCCAGGCCGGCGGCCAGCTTCGCTCGAGGTAACTGTTCTCAATGACACCTACTTAGCAAAGAGCCAGGGAGAGAAGTGACGGTCATTCAAAGCCAGACAAGGGCATCGATTGTGCCCCCTGTGATGATCAGAGGCTTCTGGCCTGGCGATGCCGAGAGCATCGTGCAGAGACCTTTGCGACGAGATTCCCCATGGAGGTGGGCTCCGTGCGGCTAGGGTCAGCGCAGCCTGAAACCAAGGGCGGGACCGAGGACGGGTGCCCCCACCCCATCCCCCACAGGCAGCAGGAGCGGCCGGCAGGTCTGGTCTGGGAGGTGGGGGGCCCCGGGGCCTGGGAGAGGGCCACCCCTTTCCCACTGGTCCTTTCTGCCTGGGGAGGAGGGTGGTCTTCCTGCTCTGCTGGCCACAGGGCAGACCCTCCGAAGACGAGGAGCCAGCTGTGGGCGTGGCCAGGACAAGCCGCACAAAAGCGCCCTCGGTTCGCCCGAAAGCTCAGGTTGGGGGCTGTACCGCCCCCGGCAGCTCTCCTGGGCGAGTGGGGGTGAAGCCGTGTTCTCAGAGGCTCTTGGACGGGTTTCCAGCCCCGCTCCTGACCCTCACCCCCAGCTCCGTCCGCCACAGCTGGAGGAGCCGGCGCAGGGCTCCCCGCGGAGCGTCTGGGCTGCGATTGCAGCCCCCGGTGCCCACACCTCCATCCACCCAGGAAAGGCGCACCCAGGGAGCACTGTGTGCCCGGCGCCCTGGCAGGCCCGGGGCCAGAGCCACGTGCAAGGTGAAAGGCTCGGCCTTTAGGAGAGCGCGGCGCAGACAGACCAGGAAATCAACTGCTCCGAGGAACCATGACAAGGGCTGGGACCCAGAAATGTGAACCACAGACGGAGACTGTGGAAGCTGAACACGGAAGAGACACGTGGACACGTGGTGAGGGACAGTCTCCAGATGAAACGTCATCCCGGAAAGGCAGAGAGGACCGCCTCTGCAAAGGGATGGGGGCCTGAGGGACAGGCTGGAGACTGCAGCCTGCTGAGCAGCGCGTGGGTGATGTGGACCCCAGGGCGGCAGGGGTGGGTGTGCAGGGCTCATGTGCCCCGCGGGGATGGGACCCGCATCAGAGCCCAGGGCGCACGGGAGGGATTTAGGGGCTGAAGTGCCAGGCAGGGGTCAGGAAGGTCAGCCTGTCCGCAGTGCAGGAGGGATCAGAGGGGCCCGAGGCCCCAGCTGCCCTGCTTGCCCTCCCTCTGCTCGGCTCCGGATCAGCTTTGCTGGGCAGAGCAACAGGCCGCTCCGGGCCGGGGTCCTGTGCCCGGCCGCCTTCTCTGGGGTTGGTCCGCTCGGAAGCGGCGGCTGGTGACTGAGACAGGGGGAGAGGAAGGCTTCTCCTTCCCACTTTCTGGGCCCGTGATGTCGGTCCACGCCTGGGACCCCCGGGCCGCAGCTCCAGCTGAGCAGGCCTCTGGTCCTGCTGTCTAGATGCCCCCCAGCCCTCTCCATTCAGGGTGATGCCCCCGGGGCTCCTCACTGTCTCCTCGGCTCCCCAGCGTCTCTGGCGTCCTGGACGGGCCGGTCTGATTCCGGGGAGGAAGGGTATGGGGGTGATGGGGCAGTGGGACCAGTTCGACAAGGCCTGTCCCTGTGCGGGCCCCCCCAGCCTGCTGGGGGTCCCACAGCGTGGACCGCTGCAGTGAGGACGGGACTGGGGGGACTTGCGGACATCCCGCAGGAGCGAGGACTAATGGAAGTCGGAGATGACCTTGGGGCCATACGGGTGTCAGCAAACCTCCTCTGTAAAAGGCCGGAGGGCAACCATATCAGACTCCGTAAGTCACGGGTCTCTGCCTCAAACATTCCGTGTCTGCTGCTGTCTGCAAAAGCAGCCACAGATGCTTTTGGAAGATAGATCAAGGAACGGGGTGGCTGGACACGCCCCCAAAGGTCACCTGTAAACACAGAGCGGGGCTGGAACCGGCCAGTGGGATCAGATCGCCAGCTCCTGAGCTCAGGCCTTAGCGGGCTGGCAGGGCTTGGGGACGGGAACACAATAAGGCATCCGGAGGAAGGGCTGACCCGACAGGAGTCAGGGGAGAGTGGGGAGGCGTGTAAGGGTGGGTCCCGCAGCGGCTAAGAGCCGTGCTTCACTGCAGGTGAGAGCTCTAGAACACTTGTGGCTTAAAGAAGATTGGATTTTACTTCCTCCTGTGGAAAAGGGATCTAGAGACTGGGAGCCCAGGGCTGACACGGCAGGTCCATGGTGTCGGCGCTGTCCTAGGCTCCCCGGAGCCGCCTTCTCCACCATCCCTGCACGTATGCACGTGTGCGTGCTCCGTTGTGCCCCACTCCTTGAGACCCCATGGACTGTGGCCCACCAGGCTCCTCCAGCCGTGGGATGTCCCAGGCAAGGATGCTGGAGTGGGTTGCCATTTCCTTCTCCGGGGGATCTTCCCGACGCAGGGACTGAACTTGCACCTCTTGCATTGGCAGGCGGGTTCTTTGCCCCTGAGCCACCGGGAAGCCCATCCCTAGCACTTGGTTTTCATTTTCAAGGTCATCTCAAAGTTGCCTCTTTGTCACCAAATGGCCTCTGCTCTCCGGCTATCACATTAGAATTCCAGCTTTCACAGTGGGATTTCATGTTGCAGGAAGGAGAGTGGAGAGGAGGGTCAGTCATGGTAAGATATGCGTTAGTCTCCTTTTAAAGAGCTTTCCAGAAGCCCCAGCCTCTTACATCCCATCGCCATCCATTTGCAAGAGAAGCTGGAGACTAGTTTTTCCCATGGGCACACAGCCATCCCATTGGAAGCAGGGCTCTCTCTGCTCGTATGTGGTGAAGGGTGAATGGACATTGGATGGGTAACTAGAGGTCTCTGTCAACAGTGCTGGTTCGGCTGCATTGAATTGGAGGTCCCTGTGGGTCCAGACCTTGGGCAAGGGGGTTGGGTCTAAGACAGAATGTGGGAATCACCCTCAAATGGTGAAGACAGGAGTTCCCTGGGTAAATGCTCACGCTTCCCTTTCTGGTTCCCGGTATCCTGCCTGGGAAGACTCAGTGCGGCCATACACAGGTGGCTCCCCATTGGGAAATACTGTCTTTCTGTCCAGTGGCATCATGCTGGCTGGCAAGCTTCCCACGAGCAAGCACCCTCAGGCGTTCTGTATGCCCAGGGGCTAGCACTCATCGACCCTGAGAGTCCATGCTTAGTGTGTGTTTGTTGAATGAATAAATGAGCCATTTTAAACTCATACATACCCTAATGGGAAGTCTTAGCGGACCCAGGGGAAAGAATTTTCAGATGTGGATGGTGATCTAATTTTCAGATCCAGGACCAAGAACATGCCTTATCCCAATTTCTCGTCCAAAAAGGACTCAACACCTGCTTTGGGTCCCCGACTATATCAGCCACAGAAGGGCTCCCCGCACATTCACTCTGCCTTTGCCTCGTCGCTTGGCTGGGGGTGAATATTAGGCAACTTTCTCATTGCCTAATGTGGCAGAGATACAGCCCGGGCTCAAGATCAAAGGAAAATTTGGGTAGATCAACATATCACTGCCAACTGTCTGTCCATCAGATGAGGACATCCAAAACTAACACCTCCAACTACAAACACCATAATTTCTATAGGAGATAGGACATTTTGACACCCACAGAGCAGAAAAGATATCATCTTAGATGGATGGATACGCCTTTGAATGGAATAATTTGAATTCTTTGAAAAATTCCCTCCATCAGTTAACTATTCACATCTTGCCAACCACCAAGAGCTTTGTTAGGAGCTGATTCACCAATTAGCAATCAGAAGCAATGAACAAGGCCTCACTAGACAATGTCAACTGGCCTCTCGGTAAAGAACCTGCCTCCCAGCGCAGGAGATGCAAGAGACGTGGGTTCAATCCCTGGGTCAGCAAGATCCCCTGGAGTAGAAATGAGTACCCACCCTAGTATTCTTGCTGGAAAATTCCATAGACAGAGGAGCCTGGTGGGCTACAGCCCATGAGGTCACAAAGAGTCAGCCGTGACTGCGTGACTGGGCACACCACGCACAGACAAGTTCAGCGGCTTCCCCAAAGCTGGAAGCTGCTGTTGCTGCTGCTAAGTCGCTTTAGTCGCGTCCGACTCTGTGCGACCCCATAGACGGCAGCCCACTAGGCTCCTCCGTCCATGGAATTTTCCAGGCAAGAACACTGTAGTGGGTTGCCATTTCCTTCTCCAATGCATGAAAGTGAAAAGTGAAAGTGAAGTCACTGAGTCGTGTCCAACTCTCAGCGACCCCATGGACTGCAGCCCACCAGGCTCCTCCGTCCATGGGATTTTCCAGGCAAGAGTACTGGAGTGGGGTGCCATTGCCTTCTCCTAAAGCTGGAAGAGACAGCGTCAAAACTGGGTTTCTTGCCTCACCGAGTAAAACACGCTTACAAAACAAACTGGCCAAGCGTCAGTGAGTTCTCAGTTTTATTAAACATCACATGGCAGAATGCCATAGCAGAGTTTACCTTTTGATTGGAAATACCAGACAGATCCCTGTAGACCAGCAAAGAAGAGAGATTCTAGTGGTCTCAGAGGGGAGAAGTTACTCTCATTGTGGGTTCACATTTCCCTGGAATGGAAGATGCCGAGTGAATGTACCAAGCTATAAGTCCTTTTGAGAACAGAGGGACATTGGAGCCATCAGGCAGGTAAGACAAAGCTGAGTTAAAGGGAAGTGTCTGCAGTATCCAAGTGGCAGACGCCATCCCAGGACCTCAGCGCAGAAGATCTGACACCTGTCTGCACCCAGGGAGGGAGCTGAAGGGCCCTCCCCGCCTGTGGTGGGGGCCACCCGCCACCGTGCAGAGAGAACAGTTTGACTTCGGTCCTCAGGGACTGCCAGGGACTTTTCAGGAGGAAAGAGGGAGCAAGTGGAGAGCATTCTGGGAAGAGAAAGAAAGTGAGGAAGCCGGAGCAGGAGGAGGCTGGAGCCTGGGGGCATCGAGGGTGAGCCGGGGGCTCAGGGTGAGGCCGGAATCTGGGGACTCTGGGCTGCGGCTCGTTTGGTAAGGCCCCCTTGTGGGATGGCCATTCTCCTGCAGGCAGTGTGGCCAGGAGCGCAGGTCTGAAGCAGGTAGGGCAGAAACCAACACAGCCCTGAAAAGCAACCACACGCCGGTAGACTGATGCACAATGCCGCCGTGTGGACAGCACCCTAACAGTGCTCTGGAGTTCACAGTGCGATCTTCTGCTGGCTGGAATCCTTACAGCTTGATTATGTGAACTGCAATGCTTGTGTGAATCTTATTTGACTTTACCTTGAATTTTTTGTTTATATCCACTGAGACGGAATAAAGATCAAAAGTTAATTTCTTTTTACATATATTCACATATACATATGGATACTAATAACAAACACTATTCATAATCTTCATCTCGCCCCCAAGATAAATTTAACAAATTTTTATTTAAAATTTTGAAAAATGATTTGAAGCAGATGACACCATCAGAGGTGGCCAGGAAAGCTGATTCCTGCTGCTCTGTGGGTAACGTGTGGTCAGGGGATGAACGTGGTTATGGCTGACGTCCAGGGAAGCGGTGCTGGTGCTTGACCAGGAGGGTGGTCGTGATGGGCAGACAAGCCATCAAAAGCGAATTTCAGGTGCGAGACGTGCTAAGTCGCTCAGTCATGCCTGACTCTTCACAACCCCATGGACTGTAGCCCTCCAGGCTCCTCATTCATGGGATCCTCCAGGCAAGAATACTGGAGCGGGTTGCCATTTCCTTCTCCAGGGGATCTTCCCAACCCAGGAATTGAACCCAGGTCCCCTGCACTGCAGGCAGATTTACCAGCTGAGCTACGAGGGAAGTCCTATAAGTCCTTGGATGTATGAAACAACTCCCACCCTTGAAGGGTAAGACAGCTGACTTGGGCATGAGTATAACCTCCTTCCGAATTTTCTTGACACTTGACCTTTTTCACTTCAAAGGACTTAGTTATTGCCAATAAAGACGAAATCACCCTGCTCATGGGTCAGGACGGGTTAATGGTCCAGTAGAAAAGATTAAGCATCAAAAAGACATGGCTTTTGCACTGTGTGACGAGAGCCCCCTGATAATTAGTGTGAATGGGCAGGCCCTCTCTGAGCCCTGAGAGGAGTGTGCTGCCGGGGTCCGTCGGGAGGCAGGAGACTGGATGTGCGGGACCTTCTATGGTCTACGGGTCCACGTTCAGTGCGTAAGCGTTTCAGAGAAAAGACGAGACTGATAGTCGACTGAATACCTCACGCATCTGTCTGCACCTCCTGTTCACCCACGGCGGTGGCAGAAGAATTACGAAAATAAAGCAAGAGGATACCATGTCGCTTGGATTCTCCAGTCTTCGCTCTTACAGCAGTTTTGAGAAGGGACTGATGAGGGCTGGGTGGTGGGGGGAGAACGCAGAGCAGGGTGAGGATGCACACTTGCTTCTAAATCGAGAACTTGGAGCACGGTGTGGGAGAGAAAAGAAAGGGAAAGTGTGAGTCACTCGGTTGCGTCTGACTCCTTGCTACCCCACGGCCAGGCTCCTCTGTCCATGCGAGGGAAGGACACACCCAGTTACTTTATCACAGAGCTGGGGACCAGTAGCAAAGATCAATTCAGTAAGAAACCATCCTCCCGCGGGAGGGGGCTCATGTCTGCAGATGGCGAACAGGCTCTTACGTAATTTCTCGCCAGCCAGTGGAGGCGGACACAGGACCCATGGGAGGAAGAGGGAGACAAAGGCTTTCCGAGCTGCACAACCAGCGCTGCTGCATCTGGAAAACGCCACCCTCTACCGAGAGGTCTGGGGAACGCACCTCAACTGCCGCTGAGGTGCCCACGACTCAGTACAGCTGGGCTTCTGGGGGTGACCGTGTTTGAAGGCAGGAGACTTATTGTTCACGTCTCCCTAGAGCCATCAGAACTGGCAGACAGTTGGTGAAAAACAAGGGTGGGCTGACTAACTCTGGTCGTGAAGGAGAAAATCCTTAAAACTTCCTGAATTTCTTAATTTCTTCTCCATACTTCCTTATTTGGGGTTGCCTTCTCAGACTACAGAAGTTCTGGGCGCTCAAATGTATATGCCGTGCTGGACAGTGTCGAATGTTTAATAGCAAACAGGGGCCCGAAGTAACTAAACTCGGGTTCTGAATGTTGCGTTAGAGCACGTGACTCTGGATGCCCTTGACTGTATTTAGAGACGAACTACAGGCTAGATATGGCAGTGTTCCAAATGGGCCCGCACACGGAATGTGGAAATACCACTCAGTATTATGCTGAAACTTCCTTAAAAAAAAATTATTTATGTAGCTGTACTGGGTCTTAGCTGTGGCATGTAGGATCTAGTTCCTCGACCAGGGATCGAACCTGGGCCACTTGCATTTCGAGCATGGAGTCTTAGCCGCTGGACCGCCAGGGAAGCCCCTGAAACTTCCTGACTGTAAACAGAAGACAGTCTGCAAACTTTAGATCCATAGTCTCAATGCTATCCTTGAGCAAAATTCTCGGATGGATTATTACAGGAATGTTTTGCAAGCTTTTTGCAAGGAAGCCAACTTGAGTTCACTAAGATATAGTAAGTGAAAGGATGGACAAAGACATGTATGAATAAACGGTAGCTGCTTTTTGTATCGGGGTATGTCCCTTAAAATCTCGTATTATTTAATACATGCGTTGAAACAAGACTAATTCCCCCATGGGAATAAAGTAGGATTTACACTATTTTAAGGTTTGTACAATAAGTGAAACTTTATTCTTCTCCTTTGCCTTATTTCACGTTTGTATAATTCGTATTAGCAAACCGTATAACTCTACTTCCTTTTTTATAAAGGAAGACTTTGGCTTTATCCTTGGAGGCCCAGGAGGTGTTTGACAGAGCTTTGGCTGAACGGAGAAGTGTAGCTTTCACACACCTTCAGAAAGCCAGGGGCGCCTACGGCTATTGAACAATTGCCCCCTAAGTGTGGGTGGTGTTTCAGTCACTAAGTTGTGTCTGACTCTTGCAACCCCGCGGACTGTAGCCCACTAGGTTACTCTGTCCGCGAGATTTTCCAGGCGAGAATACTGGAGTGAGCTGCCATTTCCTTCTCCAGGGGCTCATTCCCTACCCAGGGATCGAAGCTGGGTTGCCTGCATTGCAGGCGGATTCTTTACTTACTGAGCCACCGGGGAAGCCCCGCCCTCCACGGAAAGGAAAGTTGACTTACTAGGGCATTTCCAGAACCCAGCCACAGGGCTCCAGCTTTGTCCTCATCAACACAAAAGAGATTTTCAAACTTGTGATCCAGTGGGAGCTGGAGGGAAAGCAGGTGTTTCTGATGGACTGCCGGAGTCCCACCCCACTGCTGATCTCAACTGGCCTGCGCAGTGGACCGAATCTAAGGAGGTGACATTTATAGAGAGAGAGTCCTGTGCTCTGATCCGAAACGCGCATCTGGAGAAGTGCGCCAGTAGCTAGGGCTTAGCTGGTTTAGTCAGCAGCGAGCTCAGTATGAACCCCTGGTGGAGAGGATGCCTGGAAATGTGCTTTGTAGACTTCGGCGATGGTGCTAGAGATAGAGGAGCCTGGATGAAGACAGTGACGGCTTCTTATCATCAGACTGGACTCACGTCCACTGGCTCAAGTCCAGAAGAGAGAAAGAACAGACAGGACTCGGAATGTTTATTCTGGACAAGATTTAGGGAGGAAATTATTCAAATGTATAAACGGCTGCCGCGTGCACGATGAATCACATTTGCATCTTGGTGGCCTCTGAAGTCCTAGGAACTTCAGTCAGACATTTCAGGGGCTGGAATTTGGCTCAGTATAAGGACAACTCGTGTCTGAAGATAAGACCATCTGGGGTCAGTTGGTATGGTTGGTCATCCCGACTTCATTTAATCAGGAACATTGCTAGAAGAGAGACTGGGGATCTAGTTTCTTTCTCCAACCCTTGAAGAGTCAGCTGCAGATGACTCAGAGAGGAGAGAATAAATGGCCAGTAAATTGAGAAATCATGTAACTGTGCTGGTAATTAAATGAAAAGTCAAACAGTAATAAATTGCCAATTATATCTAGATTAAAAAAACAGCAATAAAATACTACTTTTGTCTAGTAGGAAAAATTAAAGAGAAAAATGAATTCCAATACTGGTGAGAGTGCAATGAAATTGGGGTTTTCATTCATTGTTGCTGCCACTGATGCCATTTGGAAAGCCTTTGTGATGCTGATCTCACTTTGTTCCAATAGGCTATCTAACCAAAAGACAAGTTGAAAATATGCAAATAGCCACATGTCTGAAAATCTTCACTGTGGTATTAATAGAATAGAGAATCCGCCCGCCAATGGATGCAAGAGACTCGGGTTCGACCCCTGGGTCAGGAAGAGCCCCTGGAGTAGGAAATGGCAACCCGCTCCAGTATTCTTGCCTGGAAAATTCTGTGAACAGAGGAGCCTGGTGGGTTGCAGTCCGTGGGGTTACAGAGAGACACAACTGAGCAACTGAGCACGCAGGCAAAGCAATGTGAACAGTGAAACGGAACGTAACAGCTGAAGACGACGGGCCTCCTGCTCGACAGAGCGCCACGGATCACCTACAGAGGTAGGCTTTTTTGCTATGGCTATAGGGAAAATGTGGAGAAGGCAATGGCACCCCACTCCAGTGCTCTTGCCTGGAAAATCCTGTGGACGGAGGAGCCTGGTAGGCTGCAGTCCATGGGGTCGGTCGCTGAGAGTCGGATACAACTGAGTGACTTCACTTTCACTCTTCACTTTCATGCACTGGAGAAGGAAATGGCAACCCACTGCAGTGTTCTTGCCTGGAGAATCCCAGGGACGGGGGAGCCTGGTGAGCTGCCGTCTGTGGGGTCGCACAGAGTCAGACACGACTGAAGCGACTCAGCAGCGTAGGGAAAATGCATAGGACGTCGTATGAAGTGTGCCCCTCTGAGGAACTGCCAGCAGTGAAATTCTACAGATGTGATGACAATAACCACACATCGAACAGATGGATATGGTCCACTCGAGCCCAGGTCTGCCTCGAGCCAGCTGCGCCACCTTGGGCGAATCCCTGAATCCGTCTGCACTTCAGCTGCTGGGTCTGTAAAACAGGGAGTTTGGACCTAACGATCCCTAACGTCCTTTTCAGTCTCATGACGTGACTAAAACGGCCCCATTTCACGAAGAAGCGGCACCCCAGTGGGGTTTAAGGCGCCAGCCACTGTCTTGTTTTCCCTCATCACACAGTGCTTCTTCCATGTTGCCTATTTTTAGAAATCAGTTTTTAGATGAGTAACACATGAGAAAAAATAGAATTCCTTGATCCTTCTCAAATAAACTGTCACATCTTGAAGGAGATTTGATCATATGTTCCGTAAGCACTTTCTTATGGAGTAACATAAAACGTCAGGAGACTATCCCCAAACGCCCCTGAATGATTTCAAATCAAGATACTATTGCTACGAGTATTATTTATAGCACTCCACTGGAAAGTTTTACTCACACAAAACAAAAGGAAGAGGTGGGCGTCGAATAAACTGATTTGTTCGCTTGTATTTGAGTCTTTTAAAAACAGTCCTTGGCAAGTTCCTGAATCCCTGGTTTTTATCCTAATGATTTTAAAATGGTCAAAACACATTTACGTCTGTGCACTTACAGCGGGGCCTAGGTGGCTCAGTGGGTAAAAGAATCCGCCTGCAATGCAGGAGGCGAGAGAGACCTGGGTTTGATCCCTGGGTCGGGAAGATCCTCTGGAGGAGGGCATAACAAACCACTCTGATATTCTTGCCTGGAGAATGCCATGGACAGAGGAGCCTGGCGGGCGGCTTGTCCATAGGGTTGCAGAGTCAGATACAAGTGAAGGGATAGAGTGCGCGTGCAGGCGCTTAGAGGACCATTTAATTCCTAGGGGGCCTGAGAAGCAGGGTGACAGACGTGAGCTTTCAGATGATAAACAGAAGCCTTCTAATCATACCAGACTGTCTCTGAAATTGCTCTCATCTGTTTGGAATTTTCTAGGAGGATGACGGTTTCTTAGTGCAGAAGCCTTCCTTTCACAGGCAGAGCAGTAAAAAGGAGGCGAGGAGGGCCTGCAGGGGCAGCCTGGACGCGAGCAGGCACTGAAGCACCTTTGCAGGCCCCCGAGCTGCCTGGGGCGGGGCCGAGGCGTCCTGCCACTGCTCTGAGGACTCACACAGCTTTGAAGACAGTGATGCTGGTCTTTTCCAAAGACAAGCCATTTTCAATTGTCCAGGAAGAAGTTTTAAAGAGCAGAAAGAGGCCACATCTAGATTACCTAAAGGTTAGAGGAGAACTTGCATGCTACTTAAATATGCAAAAATCATCTCTCCAGCAAATAATTACATCCTCAAGCCAGAGTCCAGAATCTTGTATAGTTTTTGCTCAAAGGCAACCCAGGACATTAGATATACAGTTCCCCAGTGCATAGCACCGAATCGCAAATGCTGCTATTAAACCATGGGATGAAAGTCACTTCCAAATGTAAGCTTCAGGAGTACTTTTGATTTCTTCTTTCTTCACCCTTAGGCCAAGCTGCTTTTAACATTAATACAATGAAAACACTGGTCATTCCTTTGCCTCCCTCTTTTCAGGGGAGAGGAAAGCAGCGGCTGTGGCCCCACTTTGATGGGGGCAGGGGACACAGATGGGGGCAGGGGACACAGATGGAGGGGCAGGGGACACAGATGGAGGGGCAGGGGACACATTTGGAGGGGCAGGGGAACACCAGGGAAGGGGGTGCAGAGCATGCGCAGCAGCAGCTCAGAGACAGACCTGGTGCCGTCCTCTCAGGCCAGCCCCCCGGCGAGACCCTGGACTAGCTGCAGGAAGACCCTCGCTGCTGAGCCCTCGGGAAGCTCTTCTCCAGGAAGACGGGCCCCAGCTCGCCTGGGGGCCTTCTAAGCACCCGAGCGCGTGCCCTTCTCAGCAGCTCAGCTCCCCTTCTGTAGCTTTACGTCCCGCCGGACGGGCCCTCCTCATCTTTGTGGTCCAGCGGCCACTGGGATAGAGCAGGTGCTAAACAAATGCACCTTCTGGTTTCTTACACTCTGCTTACTCATTTATTTTTGGCCGTGCCGGGTCTGGGCTGCCGCGGGCCGGCTTCCGCTGGTCACGGTGAGCACGGGCTCCCCCAGCTGCGGCGCTCAGGCTTCTCACAGCGGTGGCCTCTCCTGTTACGGAGCCCGGGCTCTGCAGTGTGCCCGCTTCAGTAGCCGTGGGATCTTCCCAAACCAGGGATCAAACCCGTGTCCCCTACACTGGCAGGTGGGTTCTTCACCACTGGGTTACCAGGGAAGTCCCTGAATGCTTCCTGAGTTAAAAGAACAGAAGCACTGTGCAACACCCAGTCCGGTGAACTTGACTTCGGGGCAGTTTCTCACCTATCTCCTCTCCCACTTATACCGTCTTATAACAGACCCCACTGGGGTCTTCACTGCAGGTAACAAACACCTACCAGATTTTTTCCCCTCTCTTTTGTGGAATGGTCAACGTCCCCCGGAGGTCAGAACTGAATTTTGGAGGTGTCATCAGAAGCTGCCTGCCAATGCGGGAGATGCCACAGACTCAGGTTCGATCCCTGGGTCAGGAAGATCCCCCGGAGGAGGAAATGGCGACCCACTTCAGTATTCTTGCCTGGAAAACTCCATGGACAGAGAAGCCTGGCGGCTAGTCTAGGGGCTTGCAAAGAACTGGACATGACTGAGCATGCAAGTCCTCGTCTATCATCTTGTCAGAGTTCCCTCAGGTATTCTGATAACCTATCTGGGCATCTTGTCTGCAGACACCTTGAGACTCACTTATGGAATGTCTGGTATGGGCATTTGATGGTGGGTGGCCACACCTTGGTATTAAGCCTTACCTGACTTGGGCAACTACCCAGAGTTCATCAGATTTGATCCAAATGACTTTCTGCTTTCCCTCCCAATCAATTTCTGATTTCCCTCCCAATCAGGAGGGAACACCACCGCTCCGAAGGTGGAAAAACAATGCAAGGGAACTGGGCTGGAACCTTGGCAAACCCACTGGATCCTGGGGTGACAGTTTGAGCAGCTTTTTGGGAATCCAGCCCAGCAGGCCCTGCTTGAAGTGACCTTCCAGTAACGCCTTGAGCACAGAAGGGCCAGCCTGGGCACCTACCAGACCCTTGCTTCGGAGCCCAGCTGAAGGCGGTGGAGGTCAGAAGGGACAGCCTGGGCACCTACCAGACCCGTGCATGCGGAGCCCAGCTGAAGGCGGTGGAGGTCTGCCGGGGCCAGCGCCGCTGTGAGATCTACGGGCTAACACGCCCACTAGCGAAACCCTCAGAGGGAGCAGCCTTCTGCAAGCTCGCCCCCTCCTCTCCTCCGCCCGGGTCCTGGCTCCCTGGCCTTGGACTGTCCCAGCCGCTCTCCTCCCACCCAGCTCCCTCGCGGAGGCCCTCAGGGTCCGAGTCTCAGGGTTTGGCAACTTATCTGCAGAAGCCCCAAGGACCTGGGATAGGCTGACAGGCTCCAGCCCCACTGAACAACTTTAGTATATCGCCTGACAACTTCCAAATGAAAGGCACAGTCTGTCTGAACCACAAGTTCACGGTGGGAGGTCTGCTGTCCTGTGACTCTTTAGGTCAAACCTAGACGTCTCCTGAGACCCACAGGTGAGCTCGGCCTTCGGCTGCAAATCTGTGTTTGCAAAAGCTGTGTGGTTTTCTGAAAAGGAGAAGAGGCTGGGCTTCCCAGGGGGTGTGGTGGCGAAGAACCCTCCTGCCAATTCAGGAGCAGTGGGTTTGACCCCCGGGTCAGGAAGATCCCCTGGAGTAGAAAACGGCAGCCCACTTCAGTATTCCCGCCCGGAAAAGTCCATGGACAGGAGAGCCTGGCGGGCTACAGTCCATGGGGTTGCACAGAGCGTGGCTGGCCGTGGCTGAGCACAACGCGAAAGGCACGGCCAAGCGCCGCGGAGGCTCTACGCCAAGCCGCAAAAAGAGCGGCACACACCGCCTGGGGCGCGCGCAAGCGCAGACGCCTTTACTGCTGAGCGTTCGCGTGCGGAGACGCAGGGCACACACTACGACGCGGCGCTGCCTCAGTTGATGCATCTCAGTCATTTTTATTGCAACTGGAAGACAATACATCACAGAAACTTTATGGAAGGTCTGGGGGAAAGTGTTATTTACAATAAATGGTGAAATAGTTTGTCTTTGGCAATATGATTACATACGAAGGATGCGAAATGCAAGTATGGATGGATGCCTCCAAAGCAACACCATCAGGTCCCTCAAGGTGGGCGGGCTGCGCCTGCTCCACGCTTCCTCTAGGCAACACAAACGCGACCGAACGCCACCTTCTCCTTTACGGTTCTCCCTTTCTGTTCATGATATTGGCAGTTTCATACAGAAAAAAAACACCGACGAAAATTGGCTTTTGAAAACTTATTACTGTAAGTGAATAAATTTGGCCACGGAGGTCTATTGGCCAGAGGTCAGAGGACCCCAAGTATTGAGAGTAACCCTCTTGTCTTCTGATTGCTTTATCACCGTTATTTATTTTTCTGTAAAACAAAAACAGAACTCAGAAATGTTACAGAATCAGAGTATAAAAAAATGTACAAGCGTGTAATGCTTCCCAGACACACACGGATACTTGCTTCCTCCACATTGTCACCATGGCAGTGTAAGTAGTGAGTGTGAATGACAGCGGGTTACTGAATCAGCTGTGTCGACGGCCCGACACGCACACTCAAGCAATGCTGCACGTTTAAATAACTGAACTTGTGCTAAGAGTTTCATCTAACAAAAGGGAGGGGCTGGGAACTCAGGCCACAGTCAGGAAAGGATGAAAGACAATTTCTGGGTTTGCTAGATACACCATATCGAAGTCTTTGCGAATCCAATATGGAATATTAACTCTTGGCAAAAAGTAGGGAAGGCTGTTCTCAACTGTCGCAAAGGAAGTGGAAAACACTGCTGTATCTATTCCAAATAAATAGTCTTGATTTCAGCGCTAACAAAACGAACAGGAAGGGTACTTGTGAGCATGATCACAGTTAAGTCAGGAGTGATCTTTCACCCAGGTCTGATTTCAAAAGTAGGACAACAGCAGAACGCAGCACCATAGACGCGTTGGTTTCGGCCGTTAAAAGGTGGATCGTTTGAAACATCGGATTTTCCTTCCTTAATTTTTGGTCAGTGACGCTAGCACTTGTTTGCTGAACTGTGGAAGAATTGTAAGGTCACACACATTATTCATGATAAAGCAACGGAGTCTGTGCTTAATTCAAGAATAACCAGTAGGGGGCAGAGAGAGCAGTTGGCCACCATCGCCGCGCTCTCTCCTAGGAAGGGGGGTTGACGGGTTCACAAAGGCAGGTGGGTCTACACAGAACACTGCACGCCCTGTGGACATCCTCACGGGGCTCCAGGGACGGGGCTCCAGGGACGGGAACACCACACAACGGATATACTTTGATTTACACATTCCATTACAACGAAGAAAAAAAAAAAAAGACACCATTCCAACTTTGTAACTGTGTTAACTGCAATATAAACCAAAGTCCCGAGTTTTGGCAGGTAACTAAAAAGAGGGTTATCACTTAGGTTATATAGCAAAAGTGTTGATGTATATTATATATAGTAGTATAAATAATAAAAAAGTATTAAATTAGATCACAGTGCTGCGTTATGTGCATAACAGTGTTTGATATAGTACTCGAGCTGGGACCAAGACACGAAGGGCTGAACTGTCAACACTGGTTAAGTCACGATCAAGAGGGGACACGGAGCTCACGTGTGTTCTTTTGGTGGCAAAAAAAAAAAAAAAAATCTTGAAGATGAAAGAAAAATACTCTACAGAAATATAAAAAAGAAAATGGCAACATCTGGGCAGCTGTGATCCACCAGAAAGAAACGAGTCCCAATCTGAATCAAGCTTAAAGGGAAAGAGAAGTCACATTGAGTTGAATCCAATCCCATATGGAAAACCCTCCCATGCAGGTCACTTGTACAGAACTCTGATTCCTTCTCCGAGAGCTCTTGGATGAGACGCTGGGGGCCCACACGTGTGGAGTGCGGGGCGGAGGGCACTGAGGCGGGGGGGCTGGTAGCATTCGGGCCCCAGGACTGAGCTGGACAAAGGCCATCTGGAAGGTCTTCACGCTACAAAGCCCACAGCCCGAAGCTGGCCCCCCAGGTGAGATGTGGTATTCACGGCCTCGCCCAGCCTAACCCTGTGCCTCTCCCAGGGAAATAAAAAAAACCAGCTCTTGGGAGAAGCTTCCCACAGTCCTTCTGAAAAACGCAGCCGCCAGACTAAAATCTGCCACAGCTGTTTTGGCCAGGGTTTTTTCCAACCGTTGTCGGTGGGGTGGGTTCACTTTAGTTTCAGATGGACAATTTGACCAGAGAACCCTTGAACATGTGTATACATAGATACATATACATATACTGCTTAGAGAGGGGGGAGGGAAATAGGAGCTCAGGGTGTATCATAAGGCTGGGAAAATCCATGATGCAGACCCTTTCCACAAAGTACTAGGCAAAGATAAGAGACAACTGCAGTAGCAGGAAAATGACTTTCCATGTGGATAGCATTTAAGAAGAAAGAGCGTAGTCTCCGTCTCTTAAATGTGTCCTAGGACCGACAAGTAAATGCGGATGTCACGGTGCGGACATGTTCACGGTTGTTTCCCCAAAGCATCTTCAAATATTGCTATAGTTCCCCACTGACCCCACCCCCCACCCCACGTGCGTATGTGAGATACTGGAATGCACACGAAATGCTGTTTCTCCCAGCAGGAGAAATCAAAGCAAAAATGCCCCACCCCTGGAGCGGTGCTCAGGCGATTTCTGTCAAGACTAAATGAGTATACAGGGTAGTTTGGAAGCTAAAAGAACACCTGATGTTTGGGAAGAAATTCCAAGACTAGAGTGAATGACACTTGAGCAAAATACTCTTTCACAAAGAGGCTTGTGCTTAAATTCTCTACTGCTCTTGGAGGAGGGGGTGAGAGAGGGTGTCTTCTGCCCCCGGGCTTGGCAAGGACACGGACAACCTCATTCCGCAATGAAGTCACTATGAACGGCCACATACACATCGATTCTTTTTTTTTTTTTTCTCAACAATCAAAATACAAAGTTAAACACAATTGAGCCATTGTTTTGGTTATGCATAATGTGTATGCCTCCAAAAACAGAAGAAAAATAGAAAAAAGTACCCTCACTAAAGTTTCCCCTAGGTCTCCCAGCGGCTCCTGTGTTAGGGACTGCAGGAGACGCAGGAAATAACACTTAAAAAGCTGCCCGATGAGGTATTTATGCAAAAAGAGTGGTTCTGGAGTTAAGAACACACTTTTATAAGATATTTCTCTATTTCTCAAAGAGATCAGAAAAGTAAATCACACACATTGCATTTTATTATTTTCTAAAAGAGGCCTTTGCTCCTTTAGAAAAAGGAAATGAGGGGAGACAGCCCACCGGTGGGGGTCGCCATCGGAAGGAACCCCCGCCAGAAAAACAGTCCTGGATGTTTGTCTCTGCCTTTCGGGAGGGAAGTCTGGATCTGGGAGGGTTGGGGGGCTGAGGGGGGCTTGGTGAGGGGACACCACCAAGTGCCGCCCGGGTCCCGCAGCTGCGGATGGCTTTTGGGGTGTCAGACGTTGGTTTGGAGAGACGGAGGGTACGGAGCGCTTCGAAAAGACATCCTTACCCCCATCTCTCTACGCCCAGCACAAGCGCGCTGGGCGCACGCAGGTTCAGTAATGAGGCTGACCTGCAAAGGGCTGTAGATCTTTTTCTCAGCTCCTCTCAGCAGCAGCCCAGAGGCAGAGGACGCACGGGTTAATTTCTCCCGCCGTCCGGGCCGCTGGAGCTGCGGGCCGTGCCCGGGGCGGGCGGAGGGCTCTGCCACGGCCCACCCCGGCCTGTTTCAAAACGTGAAGACCACCCCAGTCCCCTCCTTCTCCCTCACCACCGTATCTTGAGAGCAGGTGTCTTTATGCTTGAAGATCCCCTTCCGTGTGGGCGGAAGATCACACTCTCTCAGAGGTTCCTCTGATCTCCCTAACTCCTTTCTTTCAGGCAAAGGTAACAGGAGCTTCTTCCGGGCTGCGCGCCGTCACCTGGTGGTCTGGGCGCCGCGCCCACAATCGAGGTGGGCTTTGCTCCAGGTGGGATCGAGCACCCAGGCGGTGGGGACGCCGTCACCGGCGTCGGGGGAACGTCTGGGGGGGCTGGGCCTTCCCAGGCCCGCGGCACTCTCTCCGTCACGGGTACCCTAACTCACACCCTCATCCGATAAGGCCCAGTCGTGTGTTTCCCCTTCTCCTGGCGAATTTGCACAATCATTCACTGCCTGTTTTCCCTAGAAACCAAATCTCAGTCCTGGTTTTCTCAAGTCAGCGTCCCATAATGCTCTTGACTCTATCACACACACTCACGACTCAGTTTGCCCTCAGATTATTGCGTCACGGTAAACATGCACAGACAGAGAGAAAGGACACACTTTTCAACAGAGAATCAGAGGGGCCGGGGGCTGAAGTGCAGACAAGGCAATCCAGAGCGCCGCCATCCAGGCCCTACCAGAACACGAAGAGACTTTTGTATTGCAGAGTAAGCTCCCCAACAGTCAGAATTTGTCCCTGAAGAAGGTTAAACCTTAAACACCTGCTTCAAAAACCAAAACAAAATAATCGGAAAAAAGGAAAAAAAAAAAAAAGAAAAAAAAAAGGAAAGGAAAAAAAAAAGGAAAAAAGAAGAAAACCAAAAGAACCTCTAAGCCTAAGGGCTTAAAAATTAGAGGCATAGCCTTTTCTCTATTTTCTATATTTATATGAAAATAATTCATGCTTCATGCTAAATACATTATTTACCTTACAAGAACTTTGTTATTTTTGAATAAAAAAAAGTTTGTGTTTTTGTGATTTTTTTTTCTTTTTTCAAAGGAATTCCATGCATTGTGGATCAGAAATTTCTGCTGGCTACACGGCTGAATGTGGAAATCATTTTGATTTTTGCAAAGATGAATACTGACTGACGTTAATTGCAAACTCCATTTTGAGGGCAGTATAGGAGTTTTGTTTTTCTTTCTTTTTTTGCCATGTTTTACTTTAGTTTGTCCATCAATGTGCCTTTCAACTTTTAAAAATACACCTCAATACTAATGGCAGGTCCGAAGCTTTTTGTTTCCACTTGGATCAAATGATTTTGACAGACAGAAAAAGTTTTGTACCATTATTTCCTTGACAGCTATGGTAATTTCTTGGAACTTGATTTTCACTTGGGCAGTTAAGAAGACATAGCTTGTTTTTTGCATTTTTTTCCCCTCTTTCGTGTGTGTGGTGTGTGTGTGTGTGTGCACAGGTGCGTAGGAGCAGGACCAACCTTCAGGCTTATGGCTTGTGGAACCTGCTTTTCATTTAATGCAGAACAGAATCCAGTGATCAGCAACATCATTACAAACTGACCCAGTTTCTCCTCATGAGTCACTGAGACCCGGTGGACAAGAGCGGTCCAGTGTTTGCCTGCAGAGATGCTACTGGGCTTTGCGGTTAAGAAGCACAGAGGACTGGTGACCACCCTGTTCCCACCTCACACTGCATGCGTGGAGCCACGCCAAGGCTTCTCCTGGCATCATCTGATGCCCCAGTGGCACGAGCCTGGCTCTGCTCCTAGGGGAGCCGGGGGTCCTTCCGTCTCCTCAGTTGCCTTACGTGGGCTCACTCACTGACCCCCCGCTGGGCACACCCTGACCTCTTAAACCTAAAGGTTGGGCCTGATCGGTGGGGACCTTGCACGCGTGCCTTCTAGAGCTGGGTGTGTGTCCCTGCGGCATGACTGCTGCGTCCCTGTGGATTCAGCCGCGGGATTCCGAGACAAGCTGGAGGAAGCAACGGTCATTTTGGCTTTTTCGGTTTTGTCTTCAGGTAATGAAAAGCTTTTGTAAAACGGCTGAGTGTCAACGTGAGTTCTATGGCTTCAATCTCCTTTAAACATAAAATTCTTAAGGGTCCAAAACCAAGGAGGGGGGGGGCAAATTTAAAAAAAAAAGAAAAGAAAGAAAAGCAAACCAAAGGAAAAAGAAAAGAAAAAAATAATAATAAATTGCTGATATTGCCACAAATCATTAGAAATCTCCTGACATGCTGAAACCAAATGGCCGTAAGTTCAAAACAAATCAGTGACTTGTTTTCGTTAATTTTTCGCGGTTTCCTTTTGCTCCTTCTGCCCCTTTGCCGTCCGATTGGTGATGTTGTTCAGGCAGGACCGGATGCCCGCCAGGTGCAGGAGCGAGCCCGCCGCCTCCTTCATCTCCTCGTCGTCGCTCTCGGGGGGCTTCTCCGTGCGTCTCTTTTTGAGGGGCAGCGTGTCGCTGGGCACCTTCCGCGCCTTGGCCGCGGGCGGCCGCTTCTTGTGCGCGGGCGCGGGGCCGCCGTCGCCCGGGGCCTCCCGGGGGCCGCGCGGCCGGCCGTCCTCCTCCGGCTCGCTGTGGCTCTCGCGGCTCGGGCAGCTGCCCTCGCTGCCCTCCGGGCCCCCCTTGGCGGCGAACTCTTCGGGCTCGTCGGCCGAGGAGGACGAGACGCAGTCGCTGGCGGGCGAGGCGCTGCGCGCGGCGGCGGCCTTGGCGCTGCTGTAGGTGTGGTCCTCCTTGGGGTCCCCGCTGACCACCGGGGAGCCGCACGCCGGCTCGCTCTCAGTCCGCAGGCGGCAGCCGGGGAGGCCGTTCCTGCAGGGCGGGGACGAGAGAGGACAGGTTAAACCCCCTGGAGCAGCCCCCGGCAGCCTCCCGAGCTCTCGCAGCAGACGCGGGGACGCCCGGCCAGCGGTCTGCCAACAGGAGCCTCTGCCCTGAGGCTGAGGCCCGAAATCCCTGCTGGCCTCCCGCCGTGGACACGGCCACTCCATTCGTGTGGCTGAGGCGTCAAAGCAACGCTCTCTCGCTGTGACGGCGGTGGAAGCACACTCACGCCTGTCAAACCGTAAGAATCAAGCTGTGCTGGGTTTCACGTGCGCGCCAGTGCGCGGTGGAGATACGCCGGGGACGCCGGCTGGGTCCTTCCGAGGAAAAAAGCCTGCTCTCCTTTAAGGCGGCGCCCGGAGTCTGTCAGCAGGCCAAACCTGGTGTTCAGGGAAACAGAGGCGCCTGCCCCGCGTGGCAGCTCCTGGCTGCTTCGGCCCCTCCCTCATTCACTCACGCACACGCCTCAGGATGCGCGGCCCTAGGGTGGGGGTCCCGGGGGTGGACAGGCCAGGCGGCATGAGATCCAGACACTCACAAGGATGCTCACAGATGATCAGAGAAGCAAGTCATGGTTACACAGCTGCGACACCAACAAGCTACCATCTACTAAGCTGACCACCTGCCAGGCGCCTGTGTATCTGCAGAGGTCGCATTCAACTCTATAAAGTGGGTCTATTAGCACCCTTATTCTATAGATGCTAGAGGGGAGGTCTGGGCGAGTTTGGTGATTTACTTAGAGCCGCACAGCTCATCAAAAGAGCAGGGATGGGAAGCGAAGCCTGGCTCTCGAGTGCTCAGCTACACCACCAGACCGACTCTTCCTCTTTTCTGATCTGCACTGTAAGCAGGTCACCTACGTGTCCCCACCAGAACCCAACAGGACCGTCACACTCCGAGCATGCTGTCATGCCCGTACGTCCCAGCAGGGAGCGGACCTCCCTTGTGCTTTCTTTTTGGCAAGAGGGAAACAGTGTCTGCACCCCCCGCCCCGCCCTGCTTCATGGGGCTGTGCAATGTGGGTGACCGTTGGCTGGTGTCTGGACCAGCGAGGACCGTGATGCCTCCATGGGGTTCGGCCACACGCTGTGTGGACAGGCGTGGATCCTGTCTGCCTGGTGCACAGGAGGGGCCGGCAGTGAGGCAATTGGGGAGGAACACTCAGGGAGGGGGGTCACTTATGGCTGCAGGGGGCAGAGAGAGGGCACAGAGGCCTGTGGGGGACATGGCGTATGGCTGTGGGTGCAGGTGCTGGGGGTTCTGGGCAGTGGGGGGGGGACTTTCTGCTGCACCAGGTTGGCCCCCTTTCCCACTGGCTCGCCTACCAGTGAAAATGTTTCTAGATCTTGGGATCGTGGGTACACCTGTCCCAACTGTCAGCACCCCGAATTCCCTCCATGGCTGGCACCTCCCACCATCACCACGGACTGTGTGATGGTTCCCATGCGAGGGTCAGCCCACAAGGCAGGGCCTGGCCCCTGGGATGTCCTCAGGGCCTAGCATGGTGCCGGGCAGGGAGGGGACCCACATGGGAGGCACTGAGCAAGCGCCATAGCAGGTGGGATTGTGCAGCAGAGAGCGGGTGGACTGGGTGGGGGGCCTTCTCAGACACTCCCTGAGGAGGTGGCCCCAGGGAAGGGCAGGGCGGTGCCGTGGAGAGGGAGAGGATTCTGGGAGCAAAGGAGTGAAGGAAAAGGCAAGCAGCGCAAAAGGCGAACTCTCCGCGCGCCCCGGTGAAGGCGCACGTGCTGGTCCCTGTGCTCCTCCTTTCCCACAGGCTGACCCTTCTTTCAAGTAAAAAGTCTGGGCTGTCGGGTAGAGACGGAGAAACGCACCAGAAAGAAAGTGGCTGCTGCGTCTCACTCCATCCATACAAGAGGCGGGGTTCTGAACCCGAGAGCTTCTTTCTCTCTCCTTCTTTCAAGGACAAAACAAGCCTAGGCCATAATGGAAAAGAATAGCAAAGAGAAGAATGTGTGTATATGTAAATATATAATTGCTTGTGCAGGGCTTCCCAGGTGGCTCAGTGGTCAAGAATCTGCCCGCCATGCAGGGGACCCAGGTTCGATCCCTGGGTCAGGAAGATTCTCTGGAGAAGGGAATAGCGATCCACTCCAGTATTCTGGCCTGGAGAATCCCATGGATGGAGGAGCCTGGTGGGATACAGTCCACGGGGTCGCAAAGAATTAGACAGGACTGAAGCAACTGAACACATATATGTGCATAAATGAATCACTTTGCTATACAGGAGTGATCACCACTGGAGAAGGCAATGGCAGCCGCTCCAGGGCTCTCGCCTGGAAAACCCCATGGACGGAGGAGCCTGGTGGGCTGCGGTCCATGGGGTTGCACAGACTCGGACACGACTGAAGTGACTTAGCAGCAGTAATTAACACAGCACTGTAAATCAAATATACTTAAAAAAAAAATATATATGCAAGCATGAGAGCAGCGCATGGAGACCTTCTTAAAGGCATCACAGGAAGCGAAGGAAAAGAAAGAAGCACATCACTTCCCGAGCCCGTGGATTCGAGGCGGGGCGGGGCAGGGTCCCAAGATCCACGCCCCGCAACCCCAGCCCCACTCCACCACCTCACAGACAGACAGACAGAACAAACCCAGGGAACCCTGTGACTGATTCAGGGCGACCCTGCTGGTCCTCAAAGATGGCTCAAACAGGAGACTGCAGCGTGTCCCCGGCCTCCCCGGGAAGGGAGCTTCCTGTGACGGAGGCAGGAAACCAGCACACTGCCGATGCCTCTGGATGAAAACGGGCGCACAGAGGGAACTTCAGGGAGCTAGAGTTGGAATGTAAATGCATCTTCCTCTCACGTGATGCAGTTAGCTTTCTCTGAGAGTTTATTATTGCACACAAACACAGCAGGAAGCGACAAGCTCCTTCAAACATCTATCACTCGAAGCAGCACTGCTCAAGGTGGGGGTGGGCCGGCTGCACTGACCAGCGTCAGACTCCTGCCGCAGGGTCTGTCATTGCAGGACGCCAACTACTTCACAAAGAAGAGAGCAGGCGGGCCGGGCGCGCTGTGTTGGGAGAGGAAGAGCTTCTAGCCACCCCCTCGAATACCGTTCATCAAAATGAACGCGGGATACGTCTGCAGTGCCTGCCATTTTCCAGCTTCATTTTCTAAGGAACGGTACCCACGACGATCATGTTAGCATAAATTAAAGCTACCTGACTTCACTGGGACCCCACAGAACCATGTGTTATTCATCTCAAGTAAAAACCTGGTATTAATCCTCTTGTCAAATCGGTAGGAAATACTCAACATGGAAGTTGAGAAATCACATTAGTTCAGGGTGAGAATGTGCACTCCTCGCCACCCACAAGCTCAGGGATGGCTTCTGGTCAGACACGGCCGTCCTGCTGACTCTGGACTTGCGCACGATTTGTTCCATTACACAGCGCCTCTACGTGTCGTCACCCCACCCTCCCACCTGTGCACTAGGGTTCTCTCTGGAACTGATGGCTTTCAACCTGCAGGGGAGCATGTAGGGCGAAGTCGTCCTTCTTAGGGGTTTACATGAGAACTCTGCTCTTTTGCCAAGTGTGAAGAGAAGCAGGTGGGGCTAAGAGGATTACAGAAGCAGTGCTCGCTGTGCAGAGCTTTTGTCCAAAAGGGACCACAGGTAGAAAGACAGAGGATGAGAGGCGACCAGACGCTTCTGTTCCCAGCTGGTGGAAGGAAAGATATTCGGAAGGCATTCTTCCAACTACCATACTAAAGACCCTGGGTGAAGGACAGCAATGTGTTTTTAGTCATTGCTGGGTTCCTTGGAAAATAAGGGGAATCTTGGAGATCCATGTAAACACACACAGACCAAAAGAACTTCACACACACACAGATGAAAATCTTAAAAAAAAAAAAAAAAAAGACAAAATCTGAAATGTGAGCAGCAGGCATGTAAGGAAGGCAGGGCTTTGTGGAGCAAATGTGGTCTCCAGCCCTGGGACAGGAGCCCAAACTTGCGGGGAGGGCGCTGCAGGGGGAAGCTCAGGCAGCTCCTGGGTTACTGAGGCCCCTCGGGGGGTTACAGTGCCCTCAGACACGTTGCTGCCCAGGCTCCCAGCACAAGTTCACAAAGCAAAAACTCTCCTGAAGACAGCAACCCACGGCCAAGGCCATCAGGATGCCTGCGTATCAAGCTGAACCAAGTAGGAGCTCATAACCTAAAATCACCAAATAGCATATAAATAGGAACAAATAAATGCGAAAACGCCACGTGGAATGCGGGGACCCGTGAATGCTGAGGCCTTCAGTGAGATCCCAGGGAATCAGCGGCAGACAGGGGAATAAAGGCCAACCTGACCTCAGCTCCAGATGGAACTGGAGACAAGAAAAGCCTCCCTTGAGCGTTTTAAGCCATGAGTCTGAAGTCTTGTGGGTGTGAGGCCAGAATTCTATCGTGTGGACCAACAGATCCCAAGCTATATTCAGTTTAAAGTGCCCAGTGGCGCCTCCTAGAGGAAACACAGACCCTTTTTGGAAGAACGTACTTCAAACCCCAAAGAACTCTCACATATAAGACTTTAAAGAATGCAGGTTCACAATTTAAAAAAAAAGAAATAATTAAATACAAAAGAAATAAGCCACTGTAAGAGAAAACAGAAAAAAGAAAAAAAACCCCATAGAATCTGAACTGTAAAGTCTGAAAATACTGCAATAATTAGACAAAGAATGTAACGTATGTACCAAAAAAATAAAAATAAAAGAGGGAATTGGCAAATATTAGACACACTGGATTACTAAAACCAGGCAGACTTGGTTGATTTGGGGATGCCTCAAGCAGAATTTCCAGAGCTGAAGAATATAACTCCTGAAATTAAAAAACGCAATGCAATTGAGTTGTGGAAAACAAAACATTAGTCAATTGAAAGATGGATCTAAAGACATGATAGGAAATGCAGCAGAGAGAGAGAAAGAGATGGGAGACGTGGAAGAGAGGCTGGGCAGCGCAGAGCACAAGGCGCCCAAGACAGATGCAGCTGGACACCCAGGGGGAGCGGAGAAATGCGGGGGCACCAATCCCAGAGCAGCAGACGGCTGAGGGTCTTCAGCTGTTATGAAAGTTACCAGTCTTCAGATCCAGAAAGCCAACAAGTCCCATGGAGGATACAGAGAAACGCATACCCAGATACACTAAGTCATCACTCACAGACACACACACACACACACACACACACACACACACAAAGTCATCACAGACACACACACACACATGCACAGACACACACACACCCAGATAGACTAAGTCATCACAGACACACACACACGCACAGACACACACACACCCAGATACACTAAGTCATCATAGATACACACACACACCCAGATAGACTAAGTCATCACAGACAGACAGACACACACAGACACACACATAGACACACACACACCCAGATAGACTAAGTCATCACAGACAGACACACACACAGACACACACACACACACACACTCATACACATACAGGTTTAGAAGTGAGAGAAAGGAGACACAGTCCCTAATGAGGAGGAGGAGTTAAGATAAAACCAGTGACTCAGACGAGGTAGACCAGTAACCTCAAAACGAGGGAGGAAAAAGTAGCCGTCCAACTACAATACTATCGTCCGAGAATGAAGGCCCAGCGAGGGGCTGAAGGCAAACGGAGACGAGGGCGGCAGAGGATGAGATGGTTACACAGCATCACCGACTCCATGGATGTGAACTTGAGCAAACCCGGGAGACAGTGAAGGACAGGGAAGCCCCTCGTGCCTCACTCAGTGCACAGGGTCGCAGAGTCGGGCATGACTCAGCAGCTGAACAACAGCAACAAGAAAGAAGGCAGAATGAAAATATTTCCAGACAAAAAGTCAAGACTTTGACTGAAAGCAGATGCTCAACAATAGGAACTTCTTAAGAGTATTCTTCAGGAAAAACGAGAAGACAAACTTGTGCTTACAGGGGTAAGGCTGGGACTAAATGCACACACGTCCACATATGAAATAGAGGCTCCACGAGGACCTACTGGAGAGCCAGGGCCCTGTGAATGAGAGCCTACACGGGGAGAATCTGAAGCAGCATGGGCACACGCGCTGGGTAACTGGATCATTCTGCTGCACGCCTGGAACGGACCGACGCTGCAGATCAGCTGCATTCCAACATAAAATAAAAGTTAAACAAAAGCCCAGAGCAAGAGAGGTCTGAGACGCAAGAGAAAAAAAATGCTGAGCAAAGGAAACGTACTCAAGTGGTGACCCTTGGTGACACCAAGCTGTCCCCTGGTGTCTGTGGGGGCTTTGGTTCCAGGTCCCCACAGATATCAAAATCTGTGAACCCTCAAGTCCCTTTTACAAAATGGTACAGTATTTGCTTAGAACCTAGGCATGTCCTACAGTACATTTTGAATCATCTCAGGATTACTTGTAATGCCTAATACAATGTATGGATAAACGCTATGCAAACAATGGCTAGTGCACAGGGCAAATAAGTTCTGACTTTTAGAACTTTCTGGAATCCTTTTTATTTCTTAATATTTTCTATCAGCAGTTGACTGAATCCATGGATGCAGAACCTATGGATATGGAAGTTGCTCAGTCGTGTCTGACTCTTTGTGACCCCATAGACTGTAGCCTACCAGTCTCCTCTGTCCATGGGATTTTCCAGGCAATAGTACTGGAGTGGATTGCCATTTCCTCCTCCAGGGGATCTTCCCAACCCGGGCTTGAACCCAGGTCTCCCACATTGTAGACAGACGCTTCACCGTCTGAGCCACCAGGGAAGTTGGGCCAACGATAATAACTGACCTAAAGAAATTGAAACATGAACTAGAGCTCCGGTCCCAGAGAAGCGCAGCAGGTCATCTGGGAGGCGGAGAGAACAGAAGCCAGAGCGTTCCGGAGGCCTCGGACTGAGCAGGAGGGTAACGGTGCTGACTGACTCTGCACGTTTTAAAATATCCATGCTGAAATTTCCAGGATCGACACCGAAAGAACAGAAAGGTCCATGTAACTTACAGACCATTAGAAGGAATGGCAAGTAGGAGAATCGTGGTCACATTACAACAATGTCAGTGGGCTTCCCGGGGGCTCAGTGGTAGAGAATCTGCCCGCCAGTGCAGGAGACATGGGGTCCATCCCTGGTCCAGAAGACCCCACGTGCCTTGGAGCAGCTAAGCCCGTGGGCCACAGATACTGGGCCTGTGCAGGGCTCATGATCCGGAGCAAGAGAAGACACAGCAGCGAGGAGCCTGTGTGCACAGCGAGAGAGCCGCCCTGCTCTCAACACCCAGACAAAGCCTGCAGCAGGGAGCACACAGCACGGCCCAAAGCAGGTACAGCAATGAAAATACAGCAGCGTCAGAGAGGAACATGGGAGGCGGGGCCAACAAAGTTTGCAAAAAAGGCAAACTGAGATGGTAGAAACAAACCCACATGTCATTTAAAATAGGCTAGTACCTCCACTGAGAGGTAAAGACCATCAAGGCAGACTTTAAAAGAAAAGTCATGTGCCATTTACAAGAGATGACCTGAAACATGAGGACTGAGAAAGGTTAAAAGTAAAAGGAGGAAAACCACGGCGCCATGCTGATGCAGCTATACTAAACCAGACACGATAGACTTTAAGGCAAAAATCGTTACTACAGATAGAGAGAGTCATGAAATATTCAGAAAGGTTCAATCACCAGGAACACACAACTGTTCTAAACGTGGAGACCTCCAGGAAGATTGCTTCAAAACACACCCAGCCTGGAAGAGCTGCAGGAAGAAATGGCCAAACCCACATCTCTCCGCTTTCTCCCTTCTCCCCCAGACACGGCTCATACGTAGATTTGAACTCGTGGACATACACAGAACATGTGCTCATAACAGATAAGGTATGTGACTTTGAAGCACACAGCAAATATTTATAAGAAAAAACGGTATAAACTACGAGACCACATAGCAAGTCTCCACAGACTTCAAATAGCAGTATCTTACAGATGAATCTTCTGACCACAATGCACTGTAATCAATAATTAATGATGTAACTAAAAACAAAAATAAGCAAAAAACACCTCCTCATAGGTTTGAAAATTTAATAACACACGTCTAAAAATACCTATGGGTGAAAGAAGAAAGCGAGATGAAAATTAGTAAATACTTTGAACTTGTAACAATAGAGAAAATAAAAGGCACCGAAATTTAGGGCTACAACTAAGCAGCGGTTTGAAGAAGAGCGTAACCTTAACCTTTTATATAAAATAAAAGTTCAACAAAAAGGAATAAACCCAAAGAAAGAAAGGAAAGTATAAAGAAACTAGCAGAAATCAATGAGGTAGAGAAGAGACACAAAACAGAGGTAATTATAATAATTTAAAAAAGCTCCAAAGTTGATTCTTCTATGAAAAAACACTATGTGTGTTAAGGTTAAGTGAAAAGAGAGGTAATAAAATGAAATAAGAAATTAGAGGGATGCAACTACAAAAGACACTGAAAAGATGACAGATATTATAAATAACTTTATGCCACATTTTTGAAAGCAGGTGATATAGACAAATCCCTACAGTTACCAAAATGAATTTAAAAAGAAATGAAAAAGAAGTTATACCATAAGAATTAAAGAAATTCACTCAATAGTTAAAAATCATCCCACAAATAAAACACCAGCTCTGCAGTGTTTTGTAAGTAAGTTCCACCAAACGTCAAGCAACAGATTAATTTCAATCTCACCTAAACTCAGGGAATCTAAGAGCGAATACTCTCTAATGCCTTATGTGAGAATAATGTAACCCTGACTAAACCTAGATAAAGGTAGCACCAGAGAAACATGGATATAGGCAGATATGCAAAGATTCACGGAGGAGATGCTGTGTGCCCACACGACTGCTGCTGCTGCTAAGTCACTTCAGTCGTGTCCGACTCCGTGTGACCCCACAGACGGCAGCCCACCAGGCTCCCCCGTTCCTGGGATTCTCCAACGCTAGCGATACGTAAAAAATGTATCACCAGTACATTAGAAATGTAGGTTTTATTTAAAATTAGGAATTTATCATGTAACTCACCACCATGTAAAACAATGAGAAAAAAATTTACAGTTCTGCGAAATGATGTAAACATTTCTTGGATGAAATTCAGCATCATTTACGATAAACTACCATTGCAAGCCAAATATAGAAGAAATATTTTTGTAACGATAAGGTATATTTCCTAAAAGACCGATAACAAACAGTCCATCGGTTGTTCTTCAATAACACAGCACTCTTTAAAATAAGAAACAACACAGGGGCTTTGGTGGCGGTTCAGGAATTAAGAGTCCCTCCTGGAGCGCGGCAGATGTGGGCTCTGTCCTTGGTCAGGGAACTTGGGTGCCACGAGCCATGGAGCAACCGAGCCCCTACACAGCAATCACTGAGCCTGCACGCTCTGGAGCCACACCTAGAGAGCCTGTGTGCCTCAACTAAGGTCGGACGCAGCCAGATAACAGAGGTAAGAAGGGATGAAATGATGTAAAGACGTCTGTTATCATTACCTTTACTCAGAGGCTCTAACTCTAATAGGGCGGGAAAAACAGGACAGGATGTAAGAAAAAGCCTCACTGTTATTTATCTGATTTTACACACAGAGGAATCTATAGATAGATTAGTAAATTTACTAAGTCAGTTTATTTAGTGAGGTTGCCTGAAAAAAATCAATGTACAAATAATTAACTCCAGATGGCTTATAGTATTTAAATAATATAGAAAAAAAAATTTTAAATCTTTTAGGAAAAAAAAAACTACAGGAGACCATATAATCTCAGAGTAGGGACTTTTTAAAGACACTAGATTTCATTACAAAGTGATTACTGCGCATGAAAATTAAGAGCTTCTGTTCATCAGAAGACATTACTACGGACAGTGAAATGACCATCCACAAACTTAGAAAAGTTACTAGCAGCACATTCGGTCAATAACAGTATATTACAAAGGAGGGGCGTCACTTTGCTAACAAAGGCCCGTACAGCCGTGGACAGATGTGAGACCTGGACCATACGAAAGGCTGAGTGCTGAAGAACTGAGGTGCTGTAGTACTTCCAAATTTTAGCGCTGGAGAAGACTCTTGAGAGATCCAACCAGTCCCTCCTAATGGAAATCAGTCCTGAATATTCATTGGGAAGACTGATGCTGAAGCTGAAACTCCAATACTTTGACCACCTGATGCGAAGAGCCGACTCACTGGAAAAGACCCTGATGCTGGGAAAGACTGAAGGCAGGAGGAGAAGGGGACGACAGAGGATGAGACGGCTAGATGGCGTCACTGACTTGATGGACAGGAGTTTGAACAAACTCCGGGAGATAGGGAAGGACAGGGAAGCCTGGCATGCTGCAGTCCACGGGGTCGCAAAGAGTGACTCAACAACAAGATAGTCAAAAAAGGGTTATTAACCAGAATATACAAAGAAGTCCTACAAAGATAAGAAGAAAAGAAAACACGCTGATAGAAAGAGGAATGAACTTGAGCAGGCAGTCCATAAAGAGCACATTCAAGCCGCCAGTTAAACAAATGGAGATTGGTGCAACCTCCGCAGTAAGAAGGGAAACGGAAACTGAAACGCTGCAAGATACTGCTGCATAGCCGCCAGACCGGCTGAAATTGCGCAGGATGCCGACTCCACATGTCAGTGAAGACGCTGAGGAGGGGGAAGCACTGTGCTCCGCTGGGAGGCGTGTACAGGGATACCAGCACTTCAGAAGACAACCTGAGCACGTTAACCCTGTACAAACCAAAAACTCCCAAACATGCATCTTAGGTGAAACTGGAGGCATGGACAGGAATCCCCATGGCACCTCTGTAAAAGCAAGTAACTACAAACACTTCAAATACCTTAAAACAAAAAAACTGTGGCACAGCCACACAGTGGAATGTTATATAGGCATGAAAACACCATCAGTGACAACTGCATGAAGCAAACCATATAAACTCTGTGATGAATAAAGAGGGCAAGCAGCAAGTCAGAAAAGAAGATATAAAGTACCACTCCGGATATTAATAGATAAAATTCACATCAAGCAAAATTAAATGTGTTCCTTATGGATATCAAAAACACTTCTATAAGCCCAGGAACAGTACATACAGAATTTGGGATTGTGGTTATCTTTAGCAGCTGCGGGGGCCTCTGACGCCTCCTCCTGCTGTGTAGCCCTTCCTGGGAAGCACATGCGTTCTACAATGCCAGGAGTTCCGCCTCGGTGGTCGTCTCCACGTTGGGGGCAGGAAGGGGCACGGTTTCCTCCCGTGAGCTGCAAGGGGTCCCCTTAGAAGACTGAGACAGCTGCGACTCCTTATCTGCGTTCTGTGATCATATACTGTTCTATGTGATCACAGATCACTGCAGGAACCAGCCTGGAACTGTCCTCCGTGAATCGTTTCGCATCCAGCACCATCAGGAGTGCAGAGGACTTTTTACATACAGTAGGAAAAGCTGCCAGGACTTTCAAAGGCCTTAACCAATGGCACCGGTTTGAAACACGAGGAGCAGCCGCAGAACGGGGCTCAAACACCACACAGTGAATTTGCTGGTCACTGTTGCGATTTCTGGACCAGGAGAGCCAGAAGTGGAGACAGAAGCGGAGCTGGGGGCCCAGAGGGAGCTCACGCGCGTCCTTCATCCCCCTGGCGTTGTTTCTCCCTGCCCCTTTACCACTTCCTCCTCTCCTTCCCACCACAAGGCATAACCTGATACGGAGTTTCAGAACTGCCTTCAAAGACCATGGTCTCAAAAGATGAAAGCTGACAGGTACTTGGTTTTTAAATTAAAACAAAAAACAGATCAGTGGCAAACTTTCCTTCCAGTGATATCACCGGGCCCCGCCCTATCTTCAAACTGAAGGTTGCAGGCTGCCTGAACTCCTGTGACAAACGTGTCCTCCAAGGGAGAGACAAAGACAGTGACCAGGAGCAGATCTAAAGCGGACAGATGCATTTTCCTGGTGACTTTATTTTGACAGGACCTTAAGTATTAATGCTTCGTATGACAATGCTGCTGCTGCTACGTCGCTTCAGTCGTGTCCGACTCTGTGCGACCCCAGAGACGGCAGCCCACCAGGCTGCCCCGTCCCTGGGATTCTCCAGGCAAGAGCACTGGAGTGGGCTGCCATTTCCTTCTCCAATGCGTGAAAGTGAAGTCGCTCAGTCGTGTCTGACTCTTAGCGACCCCATGGACTGCAACCTTCCAAGCTCCTCCATCCATGGGATTTTCCAGGCAAGAGTACTGGACTGGGGTGCCATTGCCTTCTCCAACAACAGAACCATTAATTCCTGACTTGCTTCCTGTTTCAGGGGTACTGCATCTTCACGTGAGGTCCTTAAAGCTCCAAAAAATATTCAGCAGCCTAAGGTGGTGATCAAATGAAACTTTCTTGTAATTTTATAACATGCTATGGTTTAGACTGGGGCTTCTCTGCTGGCTCAGACGGTACAGAATCTGCCTGTAGTATGGGAGACCCAGGTTCAATCCGTGGGTCGGGAATACCCCCCGGAGAGGGAATGGCTACCCACTCCAGAATTTCTGCCTGGAAAATCCCATGGACAGAGGAGCCTGGTGGGCTACAGTCCATGGGTCACAACGAGTCGGACACGACTGAGTGACTAACACACGGTTTAGATTGCTGTCACGACTCCTTAAAACCTGGGCTTTGCTACAAGTGTGCACTGCCCTGAAGGTGGCCTGCAAACTCAATCTAAGCCTTTTCTGGGGTTTGGGACTGAGCTTCAGGCGCTCAGAGAGGAGATCTGGGAAGGTGCGTAGGGGGCAGGTAGATGAGTCATAAAGCTCTCCACACATTTCATTTTCTTTTACGCTTTAAACAATTGTAATAAAATACACAAACATGGAAAAAAAAAAAACTTACCCAAAACAAAACTAAACCTTTGTTAAGCACACGGCTTAGTGGTATTAAATACACATAACGTGCCGACGTCCCATCATCCATCTCTAGAACCCTTCATCCCGTAAAATTGTGACTCGTCCCCAGTAAACAATGACCCCCGTTCCCTCTCTGCACAGTCACTGGCAACCACCATCCTATGCTCCGTCTCCATAAACAGGACTGCTCATTTAAGTGGGGTCACACAGTATTTGTCTTTTTATGAGTAGCTTGTCTCACTTAAATGTCCTCAAGGTGCACCCGTATTGCAGCATGGATCAGAACTTCCTTCTGCTCAGGGCTGAATATTCCACCGTGCGTACACACGTCACATCCTGCTTGTTTGCTCATCTACTGATGGACGCCTGGGTTGCTTACAGGTCTCCAGTTCAGTTCAGACGCTCAGTCGTGTCCGACTCTTTGTGACCCCGTGGACTGCAGCACGCCAGGCCTCCATGTCCATCCCCAACTCCCGCGGTTTACTCAAACTCATGTCCATTGAGTCGGTGATGCCATCCAACCATCTCATCCTCTGTCGTCCCCTTCTCCTCCTGCCCCCAATCCCTCCCAGAATCAGGGTCTTTTCAAATGAGTCAGCTCTTCGCATCAGGTGGCCAGAGTATTGGAGCTTCAGCTTCAGCATCAGTCCTTCCAATGAACACCCAGGGCTGGCCTCCTTTAGGATGGACGGGTTGATCTCCCTGCAGCCCAAGGGACCTGCCATACTCTTTTCCACAGCGGCTGCACCACCTTACGCTCGCACCGACTGTGCCCAAGGGTTCCAATTTTGCCACAACTTGTCAACACTTACTGCTTTCTGTTTTCTTGCTAGCGCCATCCTAAGGAGGGTGACGCACTGTCTCACTGCAGTCTTGATCTGCATTTCCCTAGCGATTAGTGATGCTGAGCATTTTTCTGTGTGCTGATTGCATGTTCTATGTACCCTTTGTGTACCTTTGGAGAAAAGCCCTTTCCCATTTATGAACACTTGGGTACTGTTTTCTCTGTGCCAGGTATGTAACTGTGAATTAAATCTTAGTAACTCCTAAGGGAGGTGCTGGTTTTCTTCTGAGAAGCCTGGCCCAAGGCCCCATAGTTACAGGCTATGGACCCAGGAAACCTGGTTCCCAAGTTCACGTGTGCAATTTCTGAGCTCTCTTGACATACGAAAGGCTTCTCCGATGGCTCAGCAGTAAAGAATCTGCCTGTGATGCAGGAGACGTGGGTTCAATCCCGAGGCTGGGAAGATCCTCTGGAGGAGGAAATGGCTACCCACTCCAGAATTTTTGCCTGGAAAATCCCACGGACAGAGGGGCCCGGTGGGCTTCAGCCCCTGGGGTTGTAAAGAGCTGGAGCTGAGTGAGCACGGCACGGTCCGGCACATGAAGGAGGGCGCGCCCACCAGCTCTCGCTCAGTCCTCCGGCAAGTCTTGACGTTCACAGTTCCTTGGCACCTGAGAGGTCACTTAGGGTCAGGCCTTGACGTTCACAGTTCCTTGGCACCTGAGAGGTCACTTAGGGTCAGAGAGTCCTAAGCCGTGCACACAAGGTGGCCCAGGCCGAGGGGAGCTGCTGTGGCCTGCAGTTGAGAAGTTCACGAATGGAGGAAATCTTATGCTCCGTTTCCCAAGAGATCAAGAAACAGTTCTTCTGGGGCTATAACTCTCCCATTCAAAGGTATTCTCTGCAAGGGATTTCATTGGAGAGGCAGCAGAAGACACACGCATAGAACTTGGAGAAGTGGGACCAGTTTCTTTGAGGATAATGTGTCTCAAGGACTCCCCGCCTAGGCAAATTTAAAAATAAGTGGGTTTCCGATGTCTAAGGATGGGCCGATCCCTGAGGTTATTGAGTAAAAAGTCAACACGGTAAAGTCAATTACACTATTGACAGATACTCTTACAAGGAGATTTCACATCATAATTACATGCAAAGGAACCCAGCAAATACAAGCTGTATAGTGATCGGCTAATAAAAGTAACACTTCACCTATGTCAAGACAAATAAACGTGGCCTTTGGCACTCAGCAGAGGGGAAAAAAAAAAAAAACAAAACCCAACACATCCCCGAAAGACAAATATTTTCACTTGAGAAGTTGCTTAGACTCACACAGAAAACCTGTCACACAAAGCAGGGTAGCAAACAGGTCTCCAGGGGGTGCTAATGACCCCTGGCCCTCCTGCCAGCCCCCGCTGAGCGGATGGGGCGGCAGGAGCCCCTCAGGGACCCCTGGTCACTGCCACGTGGTCTGGCAGAGGACGCCTGCTGTGGTTCTCGTCTCTGCTGGGCTGTTTGCTCTTTAACCTCAGCTGAATCTAGGTTCAGCTGACACATGGCCAAATTAAAAAAGAAAAAGAAATTTCAATTACAGTGAACCTGAAAGCGCAAAACAGGATTTTCCCTCCCTACTGAACAGTCCTCAGTGGGCTTTACACAGCCTCCTGCAAACACCCACATGGTCATGTTTATGTTCATTTTTCCTGAAGGTGTCGCGCCACCTATTTGCCAGGCACTTAGGCCATAAGGAAGGAAAAGGTATTATAAGCAAGGGTCCCTGACCTTCTGGAGACTTCCTCTCCCTGAAGTCTCTTAAAACTGGGGTGGAAAGTGCAGAGCTGGTATTGGGATAATGGCTAACACACCGCGGTTTTCTGTTTGTGCAAATGGAGCTTGTCTCTACACACTGCGGCTGTACGTTTTACCGAGAGGATTCTGCTCGGACCTCCCGGGAAGCTCGCTGCTCTGGGCTGTGTGCTTCTGGAGAGGACAGGCACGCAGAGCTACAGGCCCCGGGCCCCGGGCTGCCTGCAGCACTCCGTGCCAGGCCACCTGTCCAAGCCCACCTGGCTCTGCCCTCCCGAGTCTTGGGTGGGGTGGGGGAAGGGCTGTGACCCCTCCCCTGTGCCCCATTTCTGCAACCCCCCAGCCATGCCTCTCTCCACTGAAGCAGTAGTCAACCCTACAGAAGCCACTGAACCGAGTCTGTGATTCCTCCAGTGCCTGCAGGCCCCACCTCTTCCTGTGCCCAGAGAGGCCTGTGCACCAGTAGGAGCCTTCTCCCTAGAGACCCCGCTGGGCCTTCCACCGGTCCCTCCTCTGAGCTCAGAGACTCCTCCTAAGAGGCCTGGATCCCAGCCCCGGCCGCTCCTGGGAGCTCTGAGACCCGGCCTCGAGGGGCAACATTCAGACCTCACCAGACTGCAGTTGTTCGTTCCCTCCTTAACACCCCGAGTTCTCTTCCAGCCTCCTGGCTAATAACTCTCTACCTGGCTAACGATTCTTTATTTTGAAGTCTCCCTGTTCGAGCCCCTAGCATGGCTTCTCTCTCCCAGCTGGACCTGACAGACACACACATCTGGCCCTGGAACCTGCCTGTGGTCTTTCACTGTGGCAGGAGCCTAAGTGAGGTGTTGGCTGGGACGGCTGAGTAGCAACTCTTTGACCACAAATAAGTTATCATCGTCTTGCTGTAGTGCTACCGATAACATCACCAATTCAATGGACATGAACTTGGGCGAATTCCAGGAGATGGTGAGGGAAATGGAGGCCTGGTGTGCCGCAGTGCATGGGAATCACAAAGAGTCAGACACGGCTTAGCAAGTGAACAGCAACAACAGTGCTCTGTTACCTTCTAACCGAAATAGAACCAGTTAAAAAAACTAATATTTTAAATAATACCTCTAGAGGGTACTAATCACCAAAAGTCAGCAATCACATATGTCGCGAGGCTAATAAAATGAGGAGGCAGCTCCTGCTGAAAGCCAGGTCTGTCTTAGGCCTCCTTTCCCTCTGCCTGGCTCTTCCCTTCTCCCAGGGAATGGCTGGAGTCACAGGGAGAACTCCGTTTGCTTAAAAAGGCACTGAAAAGATGCTGAGGACAGTAAACTGAAGTCTACGCTTAGTGTCTGCACGTGGAAGGAGATCTTTACGGCATGTGAGAAGAGTCTGCGGCCTTCCCAACCAGAAAGGCAGATGAGGAGGTTAGGCAGAAGTGATTTTAAGAACAAACAGGAGACAGAGTATGTCTCTCTCACAGTGTGAGGCCAAGGCATAGCTATTCTGGCTCAAAGGAAGAGGCTTACCACTCATGAACTGAAGATTGTAAATTACTGATCTCAAGATATCTAAGAAAGACATGGGAGAAGCGCAGGAAAAGGAACCTTTCCACACTTTCGGAAAGTAATACCAGGTCCGGTTAGCAGAAATGATAACTGGCTTTATCATACAATTACTGTTCTAACTCCTACCAACTTCCCTCCTTAGTAGGTTCCCAATGCCAGCATCTGCCCTGAAGACAGGATGGCAAGGAAATCCAATCAGTCCTTCCTAAAGGAAATCAACCCTGACTCTTCACGGCTTCCCTTGTAGCTCAGTCAGTGAAGAATCTGTCTGTCTGCAGTGCAGGAGACCTGGGTTTGATCTCTGGGTTGGGAAGACCCCCTGGAGAAGGAAATGGCAACCCACTCCAGTATCCTTGCCTGGAAAGTCAGATGGACAGAGGAGCCTGGTGGGCTACAGTCCATGGGGTCGCAAAGAGTTAGGCATGATTGAGTGACTAACACTTACTTACTTATTCATTGGAAGGACTGATGCTGAAGCTCCAATACCTTGGCCACCTGATGTGAAGAGCTGATTCATTGGAAAAGACCCTAATGCTGGGAAAGATTGAAGGCAGGAAGAGAAGGGGATGACAGAGGATGAGATGGCTGGATGGCATCACCAACTCGATGGACATGAGTTTGAGTAAACTCTGGGAGTTGGTGATGGACAGGGAGGTGTGGCATGCTGTAGTCCATGGGGTTGCAAAGAGTCGAACATCATTTAGTGTCTGAACAACTCTGGCAAAAGCAGTTGGTTTGCTGGGAGGGTTAAAAGGCACAAGGGAGGGATTTCCCTGGTGGTCCAGGGGTTAAGACTCTGAGCTTCCAACGCAGGGGAAGTGTGTTAGATCCCTGGCCAGAGAACTAAGATCCCGCACACGTAGCCAAACGACAAAATAAAACCATGAGTGAGCGGAAAATCTCCACGTGGTCGATGCCCATCACAGAGCCTGAGCCTGCAGTTCCCTCAAGCCCCAGTTAACAGACTTCTGGGGATGGTTTCCTTTGGAACATGAAACAGTATGAAAGCGAAATGGCCTTCAAGTGTGAACTTGACCCAGAAGCGCTGGAAAGAAGCTGGGGTGCAGTGTCGTGAAGGGACACAGCCCAGCAAGGCAGGCCTCTTCTGACAAGCAATCAGGGCCCAACACCGAGCGTGCGACAAGGCCTCAGCCAAGCAAGTGAGACCCAGCCCTGGTCCTCAGCAAGCAAACCACAGAGGACAGAGCGGGACACACACAGCGCCACTCACCGAAGGGTCACGCCCAAAGCACGGGGTTACTCGTGCCAAGAAAAGAGAACTACTCTGAGGCTGACTCAGAGGACTGCTCAGAAAAGCCTGGGGAAGGGACCATTTTTGTGACGGGCCGAGAAGGAGGTGCTGCTCTCCACGTGGAGGCGGACGGAGGTCTGCAGAGAGGAAACAAGATGGGCCAACCCTGCATCGTCTGGAGAACAAATCTGGCTGGAGGAGACGGGAGCGCCAGCGGGGCGTCAGGGTGAGACGGTGGGAGTCGACGGGGACGCTTCTGCAAACAGCTGGGGAGGCACATTTTAGGAAACCAGCCTGGCGACGGCTGTCGGGAGGGCGGGGGTGGGCAGGGGGGAGGCACTCCCTCCCAGGCAAGCGATGGGCCCTCCCCTGGGGCTGGCAGAGGAGCTGAGAAGGGTGGAGGAAAGAAACTTCCCAAGGAAGAGCCCACGAGGTTCGGCAGCTGAGCTGATTCTTGGGGGTGGGGGGCTGGTGCGACCTGGTATTTACAGACCACTCACCGGAGCACTTTTCACACCTGCTATTTTGCATATTTCATTGCAAGCCTTCCCAGGAGGCAGAGGAGCTTCATGGCTGAGGGAGCTAACCCACAGAGGTCAGACATGCCCAAGTGACTGGGCTGGGTCTGGAGGTTGACCAGTTGGCCCAGCATCTAATGCCTGCCCTGCCCACCATTTCTTTCTGCTCACGTCACCCTACCTTCTCAGAACAGAGCAGCCTCACTGCCATTCTGCCTCATTGCATCTGCAAAGAGGCCAGGGTAATTTGACAGCCTGAGAAGGAGAAGCTGGCACCTGGACTGGGTCCTCGGGAGCTCCTTTAACACCTTCAGACACCCAAGCTATTTCCACCCTGACCACACAGAGGCTGGTCCCCAGCCCCCAGGTGGCCCCGTGGGACACACCGCGCCCTTCCCGCTGCTCAGGGGGCTTTGCCCAGCAGGGCCCCTTACCTCACAGCCGCTGTCATCCCAATGGGCGTGACTGGCAACGGCCGGACCCCGGGGAACAGGCCTCGGCTCAGAACCCGCGTTCCGTTCTGGATCACTCCTGGAGGAACTGGAAAAGCAAAGAGACACCACACGTGAATCCCGCTGTGCAGACTACTGTTCCGAGTCAGAAATTCTGGATACACCAGAGAGAGAGAGGGAGACAGGGAGAGAAAGAAGAGATACAGGTACAGAGAGCAAGCAGACACACACACACACACACACACACACAACACACACACACACACACACACACACACAGACAACACACACACGCTGGGGTGACAGACACAAAAAGAATATCAAGAGAGCAAGACAGAAAGAGAGAAAGATACCACACCTCAAGAGAGATTTAGTTAGTCAAGTCAAACCAATAGCTTATTATTGATGCCTTGGTTAAAAAAGAAAAGTGGGCTGCAAATATTATTTCCTGCGTTTACTACATATAAGCTTTTATCTCTAGGCAGGCCCCTTTGGTCTCAAGAACCTGACGCCATCTTGAGCAAACAAATCGTTTTCCTCACGCGTCTCCGGCCACTGTCAGAACTGGGAACATCTTTCTGAGTCCTTAATCCAGGACGGGGAAAAACCCACACCAGCCGGAAGAACAGCAGAGCCGACTTTACAGGCTCCTCGGCTCCCAACGCCCGCGAGCGTCCCCACGGCCGTCTGGGCGCGCGTGCAGGGCTGTCGGAGGCGGCCCCCCGCCCCGGAGTGCCCTCTGAGCAGGCGTCCCGGGCGCGCTGTCACCGGGGTCTCCTAGACACGCTCAGCCCCGCGTCTCTCCCGAGCCAACCTCCTCGTCAGGGGCCACCAGACGCGCCCGTGCTGTGTGGGACTCACAGTGGCCTCACACGGATCTGAGTTTTTACAGAACAGGGGGACCAGAAGCAACGCCCGGGAGTGGATCTTTTTTGGCCTCCCAAACAGCAGTTTCTTCTGGCTCACGCGAACGTTCTTGCAGCACCGTCCACACGCCTCCCCGTGTCTGTCTAGGGGGCCAGGCACGCCTCCCGTGGGAACACTCTGACAGAGGGCTTGTACACGTGGGCTTTAACCTGTTCTTCTGGTGGGACTTTGTGAGAGCTCATGGAATCTACTTTTCCTTCTCTAAACGGTGTTCTCGAAGACCCTTTCCGTCTCTAGCGTCCTCGAGTCCCCAGCCCTTGGCCCAGACTCACCCAAGGGCAGGGTGGACAGATCATGCTTTTCTCAAGCACAGACCTAACCAAAAAGAGTCTACAAAATCATACCTTCAAAAACGAAAACCACTCTAAATATTAAGTTTTTAAAAAATCAATAAATCTTTTTATAGATTTTTTTTTGATGTGGACTCTTTTAAACATTTTTGGTTGTTTCAGCTGCCAGACATGAGGGATCTTAGCTCCCAAATAGGGGTCTAACCCGTACCCACTGCATTGGAAGGCAAAGTCTTAAACAGTGGGCCACCAAGGAAGTCCCTGGATATTAAGTTTTTAAAGCCGATATTATTTGTGTGGAACAAGTAGGCTTCCCAAAAGACATGGTGCATACTTTTTAACTCCTGTGATTTCAGGTCTCTAAGAGCAGGTTTATGTAAATACGCTAAACCTTAAGTCGGGTCTTTCACGTTGGATGAACATCTGGTCTGGAACGTGGGATAAAGTTGTAGACAGATTCCCTGGGGAGCTCCTGCTTGTATCCTCTGCCACGTCTCATCCAGGTCCGCGTAAGGTGCCCATTACTAGGCTGTGCAAAACGTGGGATAAGAGACAAACGGAGAGTGGTGCCTGAAGTCGTCACTACTAGCGCAGCTCGGGCTCGAGGACCCCCGTCTGCTCCCATATTTAATCACGCAGGCAGGCTGAACGAGACCAGGGGCTCCTACCCGTCACTTAACGATCAGCCTGATTTCAGATATTAGGTCATCTGAGGTGGGGGACTCACCAGGCACCTTAAAAGCATGAAACCTGTTGGGATATGACATTGCAACTAATTATCACGGTGTGCTTAGCGGATGAGTTCTCTGGACTCTAGCAGAGTGTCTGGAATTTAAATCTGCCCAAACTACCAAACAGCTTCATATAAAGCTACAAGACAGCGTGGTATACATGTAAGTGCCGACCTATAGATCCATGGAACAAAAGAGAATCCAAGAAAGAGACTCACGTGTATGTGGCCAACTGATTTTTGACAAATACGCAGACAATGGGGGGAAGAAGGGTTAGAACGATGAGACATCCACTTGGACAGAAATGAACCTTGGTCCTGACCTCATACCAAATAGGAAAACTAATGAGGGGTGCATCATGGAGCTAAACGTAAGGACTAAAGTCACAAAACTTCTGGAAGAAAATACCGGAGGGAAAATCCCAGTAATTCCAGAGGACAGACATACGTAGAAACCAGGAGGACTCTGGTGCTCAGACGGATGCTTCAGGTGGAGGTCATTTTTGGTAATAAATCCCCCTCTGCTTTGGGGATTGTGGGAAAGGGTTTTTTCCAACTGTTTTGCTGTGCAGTATCTCTTCAGAACGGTCAGCATTTAATGTATCAGTCACTAGGGATCTCATCTAGAACATCACGCAGACCTGACGGAATGGTACGCCCCCAAACAACTTCAATATTCAAAGTCTATACCACAGTTATAATTCTCATCAGGAAGAATGACTACAGTCTCATGTACAGGCTGTATCAGTTACTGGATTGAATTACCAAGTACCTGTCCACACATTAGATGAAGAGGACACAGGGTCCCCCCAGCTAGGTGGGACAGGCAGAGAAGCGAAGAGACGATGAAAACCTACAATAGCAAGCGCGAGGCCAGTGGGCCTACGGGCATGCAGGATGGAGACAGCTAACCCCAAACAAAGGCCATCTGGGAGGCCTTCCCGCAGGAAGTGCTGGGGATGTTAGTATTCAAAGGCACACACCAGGTCTGGAAGTGATGAAAAGCATAATGTGCGTAAGAACTAAAAAGTAATTCTGACAAAGCATATCACCCTAGCAGGAATGAGATGCATCTTTACACTTCACTCCTAGTGGCTCAGAGAGCAGAGAATTCGCCTGCAATGCAGGAGACCCGGCTTCGATCCCTTGGTTGGGAAGATCCTCTGGAGAAGAGAATGGCAGCCCCCTCTGGTATTCTTGCCTGGAGAGCCCCATGGACAGAGGAGCCCGGTGGGCTACAGTCCATGGATGGGGTCGCAAAGAGTCGGACACGACTGAGCAACTAATCCTTCACTTTCACTATGGATACCGGGAAAACCAGTGAAGGGCTGTGAGCAGGGAGGTGGTCTCTAGCCTGGCAGCTGAGAGCCAGACTCTGGGGTCGCACGACTTGCCTCTGTGTCTCGTCAGCGTCCTTTACTGCCTGTGTCTCCTGACGCGCTCCTTAAGCAAGAAGAGGTCCCAGTATTGACCTCTCGGAGTATTTTGAGGTTTAACTGAATAAAGGCACGGCTGTTCTGAAAAGAGATGCCAGTCTTCAATCTCAGCATCACCCATGTGCTCAGCACCCCCAGAGGCGCCCTGCAGTGGCCCTCGAGAATAGGATGAGACAAAGCTGGATGGGGTTGGAAGCCCCTGGCCATTGTCCGGGTCACACGCTCAGCCGGAAGAGCAGCCACTGGGCTCACGGCACTTCCGTTCCCCGTGTGCAAATCACTTCAGAGTCACTCCTGTGGCGAAACACCCAGAGCACCTACAGTCCTGCGGCAAAGACTAGGAAGCCCCGGGCACACGCCCCCAGGCACATGCCCCCGGCCCGGCACAGAAGACTAGGGAGCCCTGGGCACATGACCCCGGCCTGGCACAGCCCTGCAGTCATCCGGCCGTCAGAAGAGACGCAGCCCCACCTGTACCCGGAGCCCTCTGCCCGAGCGGCTGGAGCCTCCGATCACCAGCAGCTCACCTGGCGTCAAGGAGACGGAGAGAGGAGGTCAGCCCTCACCGAGCAGCTACTGGACACCACTCGCTGGACTCCCTGTCTCATTAAGCTCAGGGAAGGAGCCTCTTGGTGGTCACGAGTACACATTTGGGGCCACACGGCCTCTGTCCAAAGTCTTGCCCCACCACCAGCCCAGTGGCTCTGGGCAAGTGCCTTACCCGTCTGTGCCTGTTTGCTCGCCTATAAAGGAGGCACGGGAGCACCTCAGAGCACCGTTTTGAAGATAAAACAAGACAAAGCGCAGGAGCGGCCTCCCAGCTCAGCGGCTGGCCCACTCTGTAAGCTCACTGTCACCAAGATCACCGGGTTCATCCTTCTGCCATCGCACCTCACCTCACTGGCGCCCTCTTACTCATTATCTCTCAGGCATAGGATTTACCGGGGTCAGGACACGCAGAGAGCCTTTCAGTCTATCAGGCTTTTGGTAGCTCTCCCTAACTCTGCTTCCCTGCTGGCTCAGCCGGGAAAGAATCCACCTGCAATGTGGGAGACCCCAGCTCAATTCTTGGGGAGATCTGCTGGAGAAGGGAAAGGCTACCCACTCCAGTATTCCTGGGCTTCCCTTGTGGCTCAGCTGGTAAAGAATCTGCCTGCAATGCAGGAGACCCTGGTTCGATTCCCAGGTTGGGAAGATCTCCTGGAGAAGGGATAGGCTACCCACTCCAGTGTTCTGGCCTGGAGAATTCCACGGACTGTATAGTCCATGGGGTCGCAAAGAGTCGGATACAACTGAGCGACTTTCACTTCACGAACTCTGCACGCACCCGCGAAGACATCTTCCTGGTGAATGCACTTCACAGAGACTCTCAAGGACAGTTTCCCTGCAGCATGAGAAGGCCTTCCCCGAGCTGTTTCTGGAATCTGGTGACCCCGCTGGTGTGCTTGAGGTTCTCCCTCGGACCCCGGCGCGCACTCTCACGGGAGCTGCTGCAGGACGCTGCCCCCACCAAGCCCGGCTTCCCAGTGCCGCTGCAGGCAGCTCCTCACGGCGGGGGGGGGGGGGGGACGTGCCCCTCTCTGCCCATGCGGCCGGTGACTCGTAACTGCTCCCACCCTTCCCTCCCTTCTGTCCCGACACCCAGGTGTCTAGAATGTGGCTTCTGAGAGATGAATCCCGGCCGGCCTAACACGGCTGAGAAAGGCATTCCCACGTCCCCGCGCCATGACTCTTTGAGTCTGGATCTGGAGACGGGGTCAGTGTCCCTGGCCCTTCGCTTCTCAGCACATCTCCTTCCCTTCTATTTCCTCTGTGTTTTCCCCGATGTGTATCAACACACATTGACCCAGGGCGCCTACCCAACCTGCTGAAATTAAACCTGGGCTCCAGCTAGAGAAGAGGTCATAAGAAACTGGATATTTAGATTTGCGGCTTCTCACTAAATCAACTAAAAAAGGAAAAAGAAAAAGCACCCTCCCCGCCAGCATCATCCTTTCCTGCTACGTCACTGAAGTACTTAGCTCTCCACATGGAAGTCTGCTCAATACTCTCATAACCTACAAGGGAAAGGAACTTGGAAAAGAACAGACACATTCGAGGTGCAACTGAGCCAGTCTGCTGTGCGCCGGAGTCTAGCACTGCGGATCAACTCTCCCCCAGCAGAAAATGCTTTTTAAGTCGGCTCTCCTAGGAGAGAAGATGTTTGTCTGAGACTCTCAAATCCTGGGGCAAGGTGCCGAGGACATCAGCACTTTGTGTTAAACACTGACCCTCAACTTTTATCCATCAAGAAAGCAGCCCTCACACACACAGAGAATCAAATCAAGCAGCACCGTTCACTGTGATCCAAATGTGATCACTTCCAGAACCCGAAATAAAAACAGTGGAAGGCACAGGAGAAGCTTTCCTCCGTGCTCCGCCCGCCCCGGCTTCCCCAGCTCCCCTCCCCACGTTCTGTTTCCTTGATTTTCGCAGCTTCTAAAATTAACCTCTGAGCTCCGACTGCTGCCTTGGAGAGCAGCCCGGGCTAAGCTAGCAGAGGCCATAAGCTGAGCAGCAGGTGATTCGATAATCCTTCCCTTTCCTAGGACTGGCCCTTCCACCCGCTTCCTTGCAAGGATGTGGGGAGGGCTGAGAGGAGGGAGCCCGCTTCCTGGTGCCTCTACATGCGTTCCAGCTCTGGGGGCAGGGGGGCTGAGGACCTCCGTCCTCCCCCCCTCCCACCCCCACCCCATTCTGTTGTTCTGTTTATCTAGAGCTTCTCTCTGGGCACATTCCAACCCGGCATGATGTCAGCCTTTGAAGATGAGTGGGCCTCCCTGGTGGCTTCCCTGGTAGCTCGGTGGGTAAAGAATCCACCTGTAATGCAGGAAGGAGGCCTGGGCTCGATCCCTGGGTCGGGAAGATCCCCTGGCGAAGGGAAGGGGGCTACTCACTCCAATATTCTGGCCTGGAGCAGTCCATGGACTGCATAGTCCTCGGGGTCAAAAACAATCCGACATGACTGAGCAACTTTCCCTTCATTTGAAGATGAGTAATGGTGCTCAGACTTCTGACTTAATAACAATCCCTCTACTGGGGTCAAAGGTGACTCACAAGGCTTGTCAGAGAACCGTAGAGCAGGTAGTGGAGCAGAAATCTAGAGCAGATGTGTGAGTGTGTGTGCACTCGCAGTGTGTGTGTGTGCGCGTGCACGTGTGTGCGTGAGTACGCGAGCGCGTGTGTGTGTGTGCACTCGCAGTGTGTCTGTGTGTGTGTGCGCGCGTGTGTGCGTGAGTGCGCATGCACGCGCGTGTGTGTGTACGTGTGTGTGGGCACTTGCAGTGTGTGTGTGGGCTCAGAGCTGACTCTTTGTGACCCCATGGACTGTAGCCCACCAGGCTCCTCTGTCAGTGGGATTTCCCAGGCAAGAACACTGGCGTGGGTTGCTGTTTCCTCCTCCGGGGGATCTTCCTGCCGGGGACCAAGCATGAGTCTCTTCTGCCGCCTGCACTGGCAGACGGATTCTTTACCCCTGCGCCAGCCGACAGACCGAGTGTGGCCACTCTAGAGCGGGTGAGACGTGGAATTCAGACGAGCCATGTTCTAAGCACACTGGATTTCAAAGACTCAATATGAAGAAGAGGATGTAAAATATTTCATTAACACCGTAAAATAATACTGATTACATTTTGCAGGCCGACTCTTTATCACTGGAGCCACCTAGGATGCCTTAATTAGAATCGAGAAGTTAGAATTAATCTACAGAGCCATACTTTTTTTTTTGGCAGGGGAGAGGGATGCGGATGGATTTGACTAGAAGCTCAGGAGACGACGAGGCAGCGGTGTCCTGCCTGGATTTTTCTGCAAGCCGTGTCCCGCAGAGCCCCTGAGACGTGATGGCACGCCTTGCGGAAGGCTCCCCACGCCACGAACGGACCGAGCCAAAAAGAGAGAATGTTCCCGCTGGGGCTGCGGGGGAGACAACGCTGAAGGCTGAGGTTCTGATGAGCTCGGCGCCCTCAGCTGCCCCGCGGAAGTGAAGCGTCAGCGTGCAGGGAGGGGCTGAGGGGCCCCACAGGGAGGGAGCTAAGGGGCATAGGTGCAGTGGGCACCCCCAGGGCAGGTGGGGGGCCTCCTCCTGACGGGGGTTCTGCCACCTTCTGGAGATGGCTCCTTGCTAGCACCTAACCGACTCCCAGCCTGCGGCCAGTCTGCCCGCAGGAAGGATGAGAGCACAGGACCTCAGCGGCTGCCGCCTGGGGCCTCCAGAAGGGCCAGGACAAAGGGGAGACCTTAAACCACCCAGGCCGTCCTCTGCCTGCTGCGCAGCGCCAGGGGCAGACGGACGGGGTGGGGCCCCGCTGACATGGGGCGTTGCTCAGCCCGGGCAGTGAACACGGGAGGCTGTCAACAGCAGCCCTCGAGGATGAGGCTCCGGTAACAGACGGCCAGGGGCCTGCGTGGGGAGCAGGCAGGCAGGACCCCAAACCTGGGCGACACGTGCGCACACACACCCTGAAGCAGGCTGCCCATTCCCCACCAGCGCCCGTGTCTGCTGCCTTTGAGTCTTTTGGCTAAGGGATCAGGTCAGTTCAGTTCAGTCACTCAATCATGTCTGACTCCCTGCAACCCCATGGACTGCAGCACTCCAGGCCTCCCTATCCATCACCAACTCCCAGAGTTTACCCAAACTCATGTCCATGGAGTCGGTGATGCCATCCAACCTCCTCTGTCGTCCCCTTTTCCTCCCGGCCGCAGTCTTTCCCAGCATCAGGGTCTTTTCCAGTGAGTCAGCTCTTTGCATCAGGTGGACAAAGTGACTAAGGGATCACCTCCCACTGTTTCCAGGCTTTGGGCAAAGCCGGCAGGGTCGGGCATAGCGGCTTCTGCGCTGTATGTCCGGGACGGTCTCCCTTTGGGAGGTGAGGTCCTGCCTCTCATCCCAGACAAGAAACATCAGGTCGGGAGGCAAAGGGGGAGCAAAGCACAGAAGAACTGCTGTAGAGAGTCCTGGCGTCGGGACAGAAGCCTGTGACTGCACTTCTTAGGAGGCTGACGGGGATTCCTCCGGCCCCCAACTGCAGGAGCGGACGCTAAGCGTACACTCACCTCCTTCCAACGGCCCTGCTCCAATCTTGGGGGCTTCTCACCCACTGACTATGCCCTCGCTAGATTTCCAGGGGATCTGATGAGGCGTGGGGTCAGACAGGAAGGTGAATACAAAGCTGATGCCCAGGCATTAAACTGACTTCTCTGCTGTCTCCTTCCAGACTTCCGTGGGTTGCCTGGTCCCTTCCTACCAGGATGCTAGAGCCTGCTCCTGGCAGGCTCACCAGGGCTGTGGCTGGGCTTCTCACAGTAGTGAGAGCGAGGTGGGAAAGCCCTATGTGACTCCACAGCTTCACAACGTGAACATGGAGCTCGGAAAACCAAGTTCAGCATCCCAACACACATAACACTACAGACACCCTGAAAAAAAATTGTTACAACACGTGTTACAGTAAGGGAGAGGGGAGCAGCTCATTTAGCCATGAGAACACTGAAAACAATTAACTTCTTCACTCATCAGGATCAACCGTTTTCTATCTGTGATCAAGAATCTAGCGATAATGGACCTTTATAAAACTGCCAAGGATCGCTGATGACCAGTCCCCTGGCCTTTCCTCGATTAACGCCTTTATTCCCGTTCATCAAAATAACTTCCTTAAACCAACGATCACTGCGGGCAGTGACTGGTACGAAGGAAGGTACCCAAACCTTATGTAGCTCTGATCAAGTCAGTACGCTTGCCCCGTGATGAATTATCCACCTTGACTTCAGAAACTGTTTCAGAACATAACTGGATTACAGTCTGGTCTACTCTCTTTCTGCAAGAGATATCTGAGAACTGAGTTTTTTTTTTTTTTTTTCACTTCGGTGTAACTTCAAACATCCTTTAAAACCCACACTACAGGTTAACTGCTAGTTACAGGACTGCACCGGCTCTGTGTCTGCTTAGCAGTGGTGATTCCTTCTCGGAGGTGTGGGCAGTCTTTATTTCAACGGCCAGCAAGCTGAGCTCAGCAAAGAGAGAATGAGGATTCTGTGCCTTCAGGACCAAGTAACCGCAGCCTTTGGCAGAGAGATGACTGTCCTGAGGACGCCTGGCTGCGTCTCTTGGGTCTTTTAAACCAAGGGACGGGGAGGAAGGATGGAGCCAATTTCCTAAAGCTGCTGGCAGGCTAGGAGGGATGGTCTAGAACTCGACATCAGACAGCTGGGGAGGGTCTAGGAACAGACGTTCAAAGCTCCCGAAGTGGGGATCCCTTTGCTTAGCAGGCCGGGCGGCACTCAGAACGAGGCAGGTGAGCATCGGAGGGGGTCGGCTGTGGCACGCCACGAGTCCACACACAGCAAGGCGGTGACGCTGTTATCCTGCCAACGGCCGAATGGGCCGCAGGGGCTGAGCTGGCTGTCTGATCAACAGGCTTCCGCCGGGAGAGGGACGTGGCCGCTGGGAGGACAGGGGACAGACTTCTGCATTTGGGTCATCGGTCATCACCGGGGGAGGAGACCATTCTAAAAACACGCTAGCTCCAGAGGTGGGGAGAAGACATCGGACGGCGCGTGAAGAGCAGTTCCAGGGAGGTAGCAGGGATGTCTTCAGCTGGGCCTTGCTGGAGGGCCGACGGGAGGTGGAGCCGGGAGCCCGCTTCTCGCAAGCAGCCCTGCCCTTCTGTCCCCAGGACAACATGGGGCGGGGGATCCCAGTGTTGCCCTCTGCAGGCTGTTTCAAGCTCCTGCATACCCACCTTGCTAGGTTTTCCTCTCCTCACCCTAAGACAGGAGCCTGTTACTCATGAGGTCCTCAAGGGGACAGGCATGTCTACAAATGGGTCCTGCTGAGTCCCACGACTGTGAACCGGGCCCCTGCAGCCTCTTCTAGCAGAAACGACAAGCTCCCAGGAATAGCTCCTGAAGGAGAAAGGGTCTGTTCTCTGGACTCATTCCTGGTCCTCTTCCCTGCCCCTGAGACTCAAGCCCTGAAATTACCTTAGCACTCTGTCATCTTGGAAACACACCTACGCATTCAGCCACACACGTGCGTGGCTGCGTCTCTCTACGCACATGTATGGAATCACGCACTGCGGTAATTCAAAGTGGTTCTCTAAGGTGGGGGCGGGGGGGGGGCGGTCTGCTTGGGCATTAGTTCTTCCTACGGCCTGGTATGTAAAGGAGAAGGTTAAGTTCACAAACTGTGGTGCTGTAGGCTATAGAAGCATCTACTCACAACCTGCTTGTATCTCAGGGGGAGTATTCAAAAGCATCATGGCAGTGGCAGCGTCAATGTCAGGATCTGGAAAAATCAACCAATAAACAACATTATTTACAACGGGGCTGGTGTGTGCGAGTGTTCTTCCCCCGCAAGTTACAGTTTATGAACACAACAGAGGAAAAGAAAAAAAATCCAGGAACTTGGGTCTTCCACAGTTGGCCCAGTGGTTGAGAATCCACCTTCCAATGCAGGAGAATGAAGGTTCGATTTCCTGGTTGGGGAACTAAGATTCCACAAGCTGTGGGGCAAGTGAGCCTGAGTGCCCACTTGTTACAATGGAAAGAAGTCCTCTCACCCATTTATTATTACAATGGAAAGAAGTCCTCTCACCCATTTATTATTACAATGGAAAGAAGTCCTCTCGCCCATTTATTATTACAATGGAAAGAAGTCCTCTCGCCCATTTATTACAATGGAAAGAAGTCCTCTCGCCCATTTATTATTACAATGGAAAGAAGTCCTCTCGCCCATTTATTACAATGGAAAGATGTCCTCTCGCCACAATGAAGGATGCCACCGCAATGAGGGATCCCGTGGGCTGCATCTAACACCCAACACCGTCAAAAAGAAAGAAATCCATAAAGAACGCAGAAACTAGAGGAGCATTCCCCAAGGTGACTTCCTGCCCGTCCGGATGTGCAAGGAAGAACGCTGCTCGAGAAGGAGATTTAAGGGGCGCAGTGCGGGCTCCTCTGCACCGCGCTCCTTTCACGTTTGCGCCGTGCGCTCCTGAGGAGCTGCTGATCTCCGCACCCGCTCAGCCTGTCCCCCCGGGGTGGAGGGGCAGGAGAGTGGGTGACAACACAGCGTTCAGCCACGGGAATCCCTAACGGGGCGGGGACGCTCACGGCATCAAGAGGAGAAAGCGCCAGCCACACCTGCGTCTAGACGCTCGGCCACTCCCACTCGTCAGCAGAATGTAAACTGTATTTCATGAGGCTGTCACAGCAGTGGTGGAGGTGGTGCGGCCTTACACACACACACACACACACACACACACACACACACACACACGCACACACTTCAAATCTATAGGGAAAAAAATCGCGGTTCTGATGTTGAACATACAACAGTTGTTTCCACATCTATTATTGCTTTTAATATGGGACCAAGAAAAGAAAAAAAAACCAACTCATCACTGCATTGCTATCCGTTTTAATAAGTTTCTGAATCCTTTCTGATCCACTGGTTGACAGATGGCTGCTTATATATAGACAGAAAAATATTATCCTTTTATAACTAAATTCATTTTCCTCTGAGAAACAGCAGCGCCGCTGCTATGGAAATAAAAGTCACCATGGCAACGGTAAACAACCCCCAAGAACGGTCGCTGACCGGGCTGAAAGGAGCAGCTGCGCCGGCGCGGAGTCCCGGCTGCCCGGGCTGGAGCTCACCGGCCGGGCTGGGAGGCCACGCGACAGGCGCCGCCAAGCCCCACGCACACACGGGGAGTCGACGGCCACAGCCTGTCCCTGGAGACCGCCACCTCCGTGTCCCCTGCACCAGCGACGGACGACGGTGGGGGCCCCTCACGTGTCAGTTCTCGTACAAGTTATACACCCCAAAATTCAGTTTATTGTTGATGGCTCCATGACACTTTAGGGTTTTTATGCTAGAAAACGACCTTTTTTTTAAACTGTTTTTTTTTTTAAAGTACATTTTTCGTAACTATACAGGAGCAGTTTAATTCCAGGGAAGTGATGTGATGCAGTATAAAGCCCCGCAGGCGATTAATAATATGGACGATGCTGGTTCCAAAAGACAATCTCTCAAAAAAGGAAAAAAAAAGAAAGAAACAAAACTAAGGGGAGTGAACTAGACCCTGCAGCCTTTTCCTATTCCACCTGCAGGAGGCCCATTACTCACGCTCCACAATGGAGCGCAAGTTCATTTTGATAAGTACATTTTATGAGAAACAGGTAAATTAATTCATTTGACAACTCCTGGGGTGAAATTCCTAAAACAGTCATCGATTCTCCTTGATCTTAAAATGTGAATGCATATATAAGCTGAACGATGAATCAAAAAACTGATAGCCACACTCACTGCGGCTAGGGTTGCTGCAGCGCCTGCCCTCTCAGCGCCCCACCAAGACAAAGGGCTCACAGTGCCGAGGTGCTGCTGGGATTCCACCAGGCATGGGCAGCAGGCAGCTCCCGGGAGGTCACGGCGCGGGCTGAGCCTTCCTCTTTTTGGAAAAGGCCTTTCGTTTCTCAGGACTGAGGAAATATGCATGTTTCCCCTCAGCAAGCAAAAGTTCTTTGCCATGTTCGAGAAGGCAAGTGTTGCAGGCAACCCAGGGCTCGCCGGCCCAGAGGGTCTCCACCTCCCCTGGCCACTCCCACTCGGAGTTTTCCTGAGTGAACAGGCGGTCTGATGGGGACAGAACAAGACAAAACACAGGTCAGGAGTCTTGAGGCTTTTCCTGCTCGTTTTGTCAGAAAATGAAAGAAAGTAGTTCCATTCTCTTCAAACACACATCTGACCTCAGGGACCCCAGGTGGGAAGAGGCAACGAAAGAAATGCAAAGGGAAGAAAGAGAACCTCGAGAGAGAGCAGCCGCATCACAGCCTCAGCGGGGCAGCCCCAAGGACAGCACGGCGGCGGGGAGCTCCAGACCCACACGGCATCCGCCTCCAGCCCTAACTCACCAGCCCCCATCGAGCCAGTAAACACACAAGCGAAGTAAAAATAAGATGCTTTAGGACAAGCCCTCCAATCCTGTCTTCCACCCGGATTCGCCATGCCCAAGGCCCCCAGAGATAAAAAGCCTGTTGCTATCTTGGCATTCCTGCTGGTCTCCAGGCACTTGGGGATAAGTGTAACACCCAGCCTTCTCGCTATTTCATTCATCATCAGCTCCTGAGCCCCACTCTCCATTCTCCCTGGGAGTCTAAGCCTGAAGAGGCAGCAGAGTGGAATGGAGAGCAGACCCCGAATGCCTCCATCACGACCTCTTGGCAGGTGAATCAGCAAACGGTGTGAGAAAACGGTGAGGAAGCGTGTTTGTGCAGGTGTGTGCTCCCTGGCACGACGGCGCCTGCCCTTCCCCAGGGGACACAGCGAGACTCATCCTGGGGGGATAGTCTGACGAGCATGACAGATTTCATACCACTGCTTGTTGCTAAGTCAGGTCTGACTCTCTGCGACCCCATGAACTGCAGCGTTCCAGGCTTCCCTGTCCTTCACCATCTCCCAGAGTTTGCTCACACTCAAGTCCATTGACTTAGTGATGCCATCCAACCATCTCATCGTCTGTCGTCCCCTTCTCCTGCCCCCAATCCCTCCCAGCATCAGGGTCTTTTCCAATGAGTCAGTGCTTCGCATCGGGTGGCCAAAGGACTGGAGATTCAGCTTCAGCATCAGTCCTTCCAATGAACACCCAGGACTGATCTCCTTTAGGATGGACTGGTTGCGTCTCCTTGCTGTCCAAGGGACTCAAGAGTCTTCTCCAGCACCTCAGTCTGAAAGCATCAGTTCTTCGGCGCTCAGCCTTCCTTATCGTTCAGCTCTCACACTGAGTGCCACCACCACCACAATCAAGGTAGAGAGTAGAGCTAAGACACACATGTCCTGCGCGCCAAGGTCTCCTTTTGGCCCGCTGCTCTGGGCAGCAGCAGACTTGCTTTCTGCTACTCATCTGTGAAGCAGGTCAGTACTTCTTTCCTATCGCTGTTCTTCCCCACTAGTTCTCCACTGTATAGATACACTAAGGTGTGTTTATCCACTGGGTTGATTCCAGTTTGGGATCTTCCAAAAAAAAAAAAAAAAAGCTACTGTGAATTTCTGAACCAGTCTTTTGAGAAGATACGCTTTCATCCCCTTGGGTAACTGCTGATAAGTGTATGCTCAGCTTTACAGGAAGATGATTCTTTTCCAAAGAGGCTGCACCACGTATGAGTTCCAGTGGCTCCACATTTGTGTCAACACTTGAAACTGACAATAAAACTTGAGCCATTCTAGAGATGTGATGGTACGTCCTGGTGATTTTAAGTCGCATTTCCCCACTGACAAACGGTGCTGACAGCTCCTCATGTGTTAACAGCCGTGGGTATATCTTCTTTTGCGGAAAGCCTGTTCACGTCTGTGCCTGTGTTGTAACTGGGCTGCTAATTTCTCACCCTAGAGTTTTAAGTGCTCTTTCAGCATCTGGATGGAAGTCCTTTGGGAGACACGTTTTTCTCAATCCACGGCGTCTATTAGTTTCTTAACAGTGTTTCTTAATAAGCAAAAGTTTGAAATTTTTGTAAAGTCCAATTTATCACTTTCTTTGATACATTTTTCTCAATGATTTTTGTATCCCAACTAAAAAATCTTTGTCTACCCCCAAAGTTGCACAGAACTGTCTCCTGTGGGGCATCTTTTTAAAAATCTCATGTTGGTATATCAAGTATAAACATTATCTGGGTTCAACACTCAGATCCAAATAAATGAAAATGGAAGGAATCAACCAGACCTCTTTCTTTATCTGGCAGGCTGGTGAAGCACAGACCTCCAGAACCATACAGGTCAATATAAGAAGGACCCTCTCTGGCTCCAGGGGTGCTGGGAGAACCCCAGGCAGCCTGAAGGCCTTAGGCAGCCAGCCGTGTCCATCAGAAAGTCTCTTGGAGCCTCTACTATACATAAGACATGCCTTTATGCTTGTTACAGCCTGACCTCCTGTGTGTGCTCCAGCCTTCAGAGAGGACACTCCTCCGTCTCTCCTCTCTAAAGAGTTGCTGAAAGTGACAGCCGCTCAGTCCTCTCCGACCCCTCGCGACCCCAGGGACTGTAGAGTCCATGGAATTCTCCAGGCCAGAACACTGGAGTGGGTAGCCTACCCTTTCTCCAGGGGATCTTCCCAACCCAGGGGTCGAACCCAGGTCTCCCGCATTGCAGGGGGATTCTTCACCAGCTGAGCTACCAGGGAAGCCCAGTATTACTAAAATGTTTAAGTTTTTTCTCTTAAAAAACAAAAAATCAAGAAAGCAATGCACACCCATTGTGGAAAAAAAAACAAAAACGAAACACAGTGGATATAACGTGAGGAGTAAATGCCTTCCTTCCCCACAGACCCAGTCCCAGAGTTCCAGCTTCTCGCCCACCTGTCCAGAAACTGTCTATACAAACCTAGGCGTTTGCTGAAATACCAGCGCACACACACTCATGCACACATACCTATTTTTAAAAAATTGGTTCCTATGGAAAACACTTTTCTGGAAAGAACTCTTTCCCCTTATTTTTCAGTTAACGACAGATCTTGGCATGCTTTCATATTAGTGTCTATCAGCTGAAGTTTTTTGCGATGACTTTTTCAGGCAGAAAAACAGACCACAGGGCTAGTGGCGACGTGGCCTCTCCTTCAGACTGAAGACTCTGGGCGGGCAGCACAAAGCCCTTGTAGCCAGAAGCCTGGCCCCCATACGGCTTCTCCCCACGGGTCCCGAGGCCTGGAGACGAGGCCTGGGCACAGTCCCCCCACCCTGCCCTGCGGAGCAGCGAGGCTCCCGTCTCTCCCTCCCCAGCCCATCACAGCCCTCGCTCCCCACGCTCGTCCTCACGAGCACACTTTGTGGAGGCTTCCCAGAACCTGCCTGCCAACGCAGGAGACAGGAGTCGAGGGTTGGACCCCTGAGTGGGGAGACTCCCTGGAGAGGGCATGGCAACCCACCCCGGTAGAATCCCACGGACAGAGGAGCCTGGTGGGCTACAGCCCATGGGGTCAGAGAGTCAGAAATGACTGAAGCGACTTGGCACAAAAGTCTCTCTGCCGCCCCCAGGCCGCTCAACCTGGCTTATAGCATAAGTAAAGAGGAAGATGTTTTTTTGGCCAGGAACTCTTTTTAGGAATGAAGATCCACTTGGCAGAAGCCAACCTTCTGATGTGTCTGGGGACTGAGGCTGAGATAGCAGCACCCTCTGTTCTTGAAGGGGACCCCGGGGGTACTGAGCTCAGCACCCTAACACTGGAGGCCATATCACTTACCACTAGGTTGGCTCAGTAGAGCACTAAGTACGCCATCATGGACGCTTAACACCCATCCTCAAATCCAAGCCGATCTCTAATCCCACATTAAAAAAAAAAAAAACACCTCGCTTCTCAGGCTTCAGTAACAAATGTTACTTCTCTGCTGGCCTGGTTCCCAGCGGCCCATTTCAATTTTCATCTTTAATACAGCTGTCTTATCACATTGCCTCCTCTCTGCGCTATGAGACTGAAAAATGGTCACACATTTTAAAGATATTTTCGAACCCTCTTTCTCCTGAAGGTATAGACACAATTATATTACCCTATAGTGAAATAGGAGGTAATGAAGTTTCCAGAACCAACTGTTCAGCTGTTTGGATTAAAAAAAAAAAAGACTGTGGCTTGTATTACCAAACCGTGGAAATGATTTCTTCTGGGTACCGGGAGAAGACTGCACCGTACAGCCTGTGGGATCTTAGCCCCCCATCAGAGATGCAAGCCCTGCCCGCGGCACAGCAAATACAGAGCGTTAACCACTGGACCGCCAGGGAGGGCCCCCAGCTCATCATTTTAATTAAATAAACATTTTTTAATTTTTTGTCAATTTTGTGGGATTTTAGCTCCCTGACCGGGGACTGAACCCACGCCTTCCGCACCGGCAGCACAGACTCTCACTGGACTGCCAGGGAGGTCCCGAGGAGGTGTTTCATCGGTGACTGTGATGGAGAGCACGAGGCGAGGCTTGAGAAGGCTTGGCCTTGGCTCCGGAGGCTGCAGCTGATGGACAAGTGACTCTGGTTTTGCTGGACCTGCTGCTGCTGCTGCTGCTAAGTCGCTTCAGTCGTGTCCGACTCTGTGCGACCCCACAGACTGCAGCCTACCAGGCTCTCCGTCCCTGGGATTCTCCAAGCAAGAACACTGGAGTGGGTTGCCATTTCCTTCTCCAATGCATGAAAGTGAAGTCGCTCAGTCGTGTCTGACCCACAGCGACCCCATGGGCTGCAGCCCACCAGGCTCCTCTGCTGGATCTGAGCGGGCTCCTTTTCCAAGGCTGCTGGGGGGCCGCAGGCCTGCGATACGCTGACCGGTTTTAAACCGCATTGCACCGAGCTCCTGGCTCCGCCCACGACGCTCCCTGACTTCCGCTTTCCAGCTCATGGCTGCCAGAAACGTATGCTCCACAGAGAAGCTACCCAAGGGGCATCTGCTGCAAGGCCTGCAGGGGCAGCTAGCGAGCAGGCTCTGACTGGTGCCGCTGGGCCTGCTGGCCGTGAGCAGAGGGGCATCGGCGGTTGGCGGGAGGGGCTGCTGATGCTGGGCGCGGGTGGGGGGGGGGGGGGGAGACAGGCCGAAGCCTTCCAGACTCCGGACTTCCTCACTTTGGAAACCTGTTTGGTCTTGCCTTCCTCGAGAGCAAAGGCCCACCACCCGGCGGAAACCGGGAAGCCAGCTCTGAGCGGGGATGGCTTCCAGGAGTAGGAATGGGAACGGGGGCTCCGACGAGAGCCCCGGCACCGGACGACCTGGCCACACCAACGTCTCGCAGGAAGGGCGCACCAAGTCCAAAAGCTGGAGACAGGCTCAGGCTGGGGGTCCCTGAGGTGGGGGCGCAAGGCCCGCTGGGATGCCGGGGGCACCGTGGGCCTGGACGCACACCTGGGGCACGGCTGTCAGCACTCCTGGGTGATACTCACTCTCACACAGCTGAGAGGCTAACCCTCCAGGCATCCATCTAGGTGGTCAGGGGGCTACCGGGCACCTACCTGGCGCCGTTTTTTCCCCTCTCCAGCTATCACTTCTCCCCACCGACTGGAAGGTCAGCTCCTGCCCAGGCCCCACCGGAAGCCACTTCCTCCTCTAGCAAAGGCCACAGGATTCCTGGCAGTTCCTGCACCAACCCCTCCCCATCCCCAGCGGTCCTCTGGCCCCCACCAGGTGCTGCAATGCTTGTCCCCGGCGACAGCTGAAGACTTCCATCTGCACAGCGTCTCCAACTGGGTGGACGTGCAAAGCCACTTTTCCAGAGGCAAAGAGCCCATCTCAGAGTGACATCGGCAGGTGCGTGAGCCTTAATGCCACACAGAACGCTGGCATCAGTGCCCCAAGGCACACAGCAACCGCCCGCCTGGCTCTCAACCGTCTTGCTCCTTGAGAACTGGAAGAACTTGAGAACTCTGCACATCAGGCACTGACTCACCAGAATTTCAGAAGGGACCAGGGAGCCCTCGATTTCCCCAGGCCTGGTAGGTGACGGCGGTCATCAGTGAGGACAGGTCAGAACTAAACCTCAGCCCATGCTTTCTATGTACTGAATCGCGCACACCATCCCGGGCAACGAACCACCATCCTTGTGTTCTCGGGCCTTAGATGATCTTTCAGCTGAACTGAACAAAGCGTTTCCCACGCTGAAATCAGCCACCTCAGCATGAGCTGCCCTCAAGCATGAGGATGAGGGGCAGCTGCCATTCTGGACACTGAACTCTACCCTCAGGTAGCTGCACGGTGGGCAAGGGTCACGCTCTACACCTGGGAGCGATGCTCAGCATCTCCCTTCATTTACTTCGAGACAAGTATTCCAAGAACCTGTCTGCAGTCAGGGGATGTGGGTGGGGTGAGGGAAGTAAATGAAAAACAAAATAACTTGCCTGTTACAGCCCAATAACTTGCCTGTTACAGCCCGTGGGCTATACCATCCCCAGAGAGGGATCCCCCACAAGGCTGGAAACAAGCCTGTAGTCAGTAGTGATGGGTGGTTGGGTGAGTCCGGGGGTGGGGGGCGAGGGGCCCAGAGGGACACATGCAGCCCCCACCCCGACCGTGTGTCTGCACCCCAGGGACCTGAGTCCAAGGGCGTGTCAACGAGCTCCCTCGCTTCGGTACAGTGGGGTTTCCAGATGAACATCAGAGGTAAAGAACGCGCCTGCCAATGCAGGAGACCTGGGTTGGATCCCTGGGTGGGGAAGACCCCCTGAAGGAGGGCATGGCAACCCACTCCAGGATTCTTGCCTGGGGAATCCCACGGACAGAGGAGCCTGGCGGGCTTCAGTCCATGGGGTTGAAAGAGTCGGACACGACTGGGTGACTACGCAGTAACAGCAAATCTCTTATGAATGGGCTTCCCTATCACTCAGCTGGTAAAGAATCTGCCTGCAAGGCAGGAGGCCAGGGGTCAATCTCTGAGTCCCGAAGATCCCCTGGAGAAGGAAATGGCAACCCTGTCCAGTATTCTTGCCTGGAGAATCCCATGGACAGAGGGGCCTCGGGGGCTACAGTCCACAGGATCGCAGGGTTGGACACGACTGAGTGCCTGTCCTGATCAGAAGTAGGCCAGAGAAGGAAGGACTCCTGCCTGCTTTCAGCTCCAAGAAAGCAAATACGTTAGCGCCCTTTGGTCTCCCTTTCTCAGATGAAGAGTCACAAACATATACTACTAAAACCTGAATATTTGTTGGAAGGACTGAAGCTGAAACTCCCATACTTTGGCCTCCTGATTCAAAGAGACGACTCACTGGAAAAGACCTTGATGCTGGGAAAGACTGAGGGCAAAAGGAGGGTGGCAGAGGATGAGATGGTTGGATGGCATCAGCTACTTGGTGGGCATGAATCTGAGCAAACTTCAGGGTACGGTGAAGGACAGGGAGGCCTGGTGTGGTGCAGTCCACGGGGTCGTAAAACAGTCGAACAGGACTTGGCGATTAAACCACAACAGCAACAAAACCTAGTTACTTAAAATCTGCTTGGGGTACATTTAAAAAAAGTGATCATTTTGTTGTTGCTTATTTATTAGCTGGCTGTGCTCCCCACGTGGGGGATCTTGGTTCCCCACCAGGGACAAGCCCGTGCACCTCTGCGGTAGAAGCGTGGTGTCTGAACCACTGGACCATCAGGGAATCATCTGCTCGGCCTACCCTAATAAACAGCGGAAGGAGACGAACAGGCTCTCTTCCCTGCACTCACACACAGGACTACGACAGCGGGCTGACACCAATGTGCCTCCACAGGCCAGTGGGTCCTGGGAGAGCCCAGCTCTTTCTCCATCAGAGACTCGAGTCTTAGACACAAAGAGGGACCAAAGCAGGGAGAAACGCACTTCCCGCTGGAGAGGCGGAGGCCCTCTTTCCGGTTCAGTCTGCCCGCACTGCACCAGAGCCCCGACGTCGCTCCCGGGGGACTGGGACGCCCTCTCCATCAGAAACGGTGCTCACTGCCGCCGACCCATTGCCTCCACAATTCCAGAGAGAATCCAGGCTGCAGATTCTCGCAACAGGATTACTGGTCACTGAACTCTGTCTGGGCTGTGGTTTTAAAGCCTTTCATGCTTCCTGGTCTAATCCTCACCCCCAAATACATTAGGGGGAAAAAGATAAAAGCACATCTGTTGCTTGGTATCTGTGTGTGTGTGTGTGCGTGTGCGTGCGCGCGCGCAGTTCTCTGAAACATGTTTATTCAGAAACAACTTACACTACGAAATACACTGATCGAAACGTCAAAACCAAGCACCAACAAAGCACTTGTTTCCTTTCTGAAGGCGAACTGAAGCGAACGCCTGTCTCGAAGCTGGCTCCTGGGATGTCCTACACTTTCTAAGGCTTGCAAAGGAGGTGGATTCGGTGAGGAGACTAGAATTCCACTTTCGCTGCCTCACGCCTTCTCAATTGCATACAAAGAGACACCGGCCCCATCCATTCACTGCTGAGAACAGAAAACCTCATGACGTTGTTAAGAAGTAATTCACTTTAGACGCAATTAAATATGGAAATACAGGGAAATGTAGATTCAAGATTAAGACTGCAAATACAAGCATCACAGAAATAAAAAGAATTAAGTTTTCCACCCAAAAAGATTTACACTTCACAGTATGCTACTGGGAGAGAAGTCCTAAAGGAGATACCGACCAGCTGAGAAGGCAATTGACCCTAAGGGTGGAAGATCCCTGCGCCTTAGTGTAACTATGAAGCAGTGAGCTGAACTTCTGGTGGGCAAATGGGAAACTGGTTGTAAAGACAAAAAAAGAACAAAAACAAAAACAAAAACCCAACAACCAAAAAAACCCCCAAAACTAGAAAAAACAAAAAATAACCCCAGAAGTTTTCCAGAACAATTCTGGGGAATGTCTGCATCCCTGGAACAAATATTCTGTCTTGAGGCTATGTGGGAGGATCTCTCTTATTTTCGATGTGCTTGAAGAAAAAAAAAAAAAAGACTTGAGCTCCTGACTTTCCAACCACACAGCATCCAAGAGTTAGAGAACAGGTCCATAAAAGCACCACGCCGGTACAGTGAGGAACGAGGCGGCCAAGTGCGGAGGCAGAGCGGAGCCGCGGAGCAGGCTTCCAAAGGAGCGGGTCCGGGCCGGAGCTGACTTCTGCACACGCTCTGTGTTCCCTCCAGAAATACACGTGCTAAGCCAGAGCAAGGGTTCAGCGTTGTGTCTGGGGCCTATTTGTTTTTGGAAAAACCAAGAGGTGATGATCTCCAGACGTCTCACGAACAGACCCGGGCAGACCCTGAAGGTAAAGCGGATGGGAGCTGAGGGCGGAGCGGGTGGGGTCTCTCCTGCCCGGCCGCCCATGCACGGTGGAGACCACCCTGCCGGCGCCTGCACAGCAGGGGGCGGGCGCCCCACGCCAGCAGCTGGGGTCCTTCTCTCTCCGCAGAGGGCACTTCCCATCCTTCAAAAGGGAGAGCAGCTACAGCGAGTGTGAACCGAGCAAAACCAAACACAGACGCTGGCCGAGAGAGCAGGAAACGTCCGCCGGGGCCGCCGCGGCCAGGCAGCGCCTGGGGCTTTCTCTCGCCTTTCGGGACTCCCCCAGCAAGGCTGGCGGCGCCCCTTCACCGGGGAGCAGGAGCCCCCTCTGGGCCGCGGTCCCCCGAGCCCCGCTTCTGCGCGCTCCGACCACCAAGGTGCCTGGTGACAGACACTCAGCCCTGCCTGGAAGGCCAGGCAGGCACAGGGGGACCCTCGGCCGCCAGCCTCCTGTCCCGGCGGGTGGCGACAGCGCCAGAGTGTGTGTACGCGTGTGATGGGGGCGGGGGGCGTGGGAGAACATGCATTCTAGAAACCTGGGCTCCGGCTTGACTTGTGATGGAGAGAAAAGGCTGGGAAGCCTCCCCTTCCTCCCCTCCTTATTTACGTCTTACTGTTTCCTTTTTTTTCAGCCACACCACGTGACTTGCGGGATCCCGGACCAAGCATTCAACCCTGGCAGTGAGAGCACCGGGTCCTAACCCGTGGATGACCAGGGTTCTCTCTGAGACAAATAAGTGGTTTAAAAAAGGTGTTTTTTTTTTTTTTAAAATTTAAAGTTCTTCATAGCCAACACATTCAATACAGTATTCCCTGAATCTGGCTGATTACGTCAACAAAACAAAACACACAGTAGTCCCCGAAAGTTAGGAGGCAAGTGGCCTGCGGTACTGGGTGTGTAGACTGATGGAACGGAGGACAAAAATGGAAAGCGGGAACCAGATCCCAGGGTCCCCCGCCCCCCAGCAGTGCTCCTGAGATCACTGACCTTCGTCTTCTGCCAGAGGCCGGCCAGCCGTGTCTGAACTCGCGGAGCAGGTGGCACACAGGGCGGCCAGGCACAGCTCCGCCACTCGAGGATGCCTCTGAAACTGCCACCCACCTTCCCTGGGAGAGGAAGCGGTCTCTCCCTCCCCAGACGCCCAGAGCTCTCCTTACCGTCTCCTGCCACGTGTCAGCTCTCTTCTACTCTGGTACATACACCACGTCTTAGGAAAGACAGGCAAAGAGGGTCTTCCCAAAGTCAGTGAGCATTCACTTCCTGGCACAATGTCTCACTTCTTACACTTACTTGCATTTAGGGAAAAAGAAGGAATTCCTTTTGCCATGGAATTCTTGGAAAGGATGTTTGCTTCAAGAGCGGAAGACTGAGGCCCACATCTCCTGACAGCAAGCCAGTATGCAGGTGTCTGAGAAGCCTGCAGAGGAAGCAGGAAGAACCTGGCCCTGTGTGTTGAGCTGCCAGGCAGGGCTGCCCACTGCAAAGACCATGCCTCTCCCAGGTTAGGACCTGATCAACAGCTCGCAGTCACGGGCCCCTGGTCCTCAGGAGATGGGCTTTGAAAGGTGTCACATTCATTCCTGAGTAAGTGATCAGTCTCTAGGCTCTGCTCCCTCTAGCTCCTTGCATGTGAGTCAACCACAAAGGCCTCCTTGGGCTCGACACTTCCATAGACTGTGATCTTGCCTGTAACAGCGATTTCAAAGGCGGAAGAAACATTATCAGTCTCAGAGGGGCTTCTGAGCGGTTTGTAAACACATCCAAAGAAGCTATAAAGATTATCGAGGTGCTGAGAACTTAGAATAGAGCCTGAGATTCATAACAAATAGAAGAACTACATGGTTAAAACTGCTGGTGGCAACAGACCATAATCACTCCCACTTCCTAGGAAATGAAACCAGGGTTTCCGGGGGCAATGGCTGCCTCCTGGTCTGGCACAGGAAACACACGCAAGGAGCCCAGAGCAACTTGCCATATCAGAAAACACGCCTGAAGTCCACTGGCTTCACGTCAGAAGGACTCACAAAGGACTGGCTGAAGGCCCTCCTACTGGCCAAAAGTGGGACAATCTGAGCTCCCTTGGCGGTAATAACTGAATTCAGATGAAACACATCAAACACACTTAATCCCAATCATTCATAATAATATTTTTAAAAAACTGAAACTCACTGGGGGACCGACTCATTCTTTGAGAACTGATAAAAGAAAGAATCAAGCGCCCTCTCTTCGTGTCCTGTACGAAGTATGTCTGTATTAACTAAGGGACTGAAGGGGAGATGTTTCTCTGTAGGGAGATAATCAAGATGATACGTGAAAAGGGGAAGATGAGAGTGTGCATCCGCAAGATCCTACAAGCCCCTGCTGAATTCCTCTGTTATCTTTATTTATTACCACATAAGCAGCGGCCATCAATAGCTGCTAATATCACAAAAGAGAGATCAATCAGGTGCACTATACACCTGGCAGAGGGATTATACCCCACTCAGAAGTCATCTTACTAAAAAGCCAGTGTTCAAGCCTTCAGAGCAATGGTTCTCAACCATGGAGGGATGGTGGCCCCTTGGGGACTCCTGGCAATGTCTGGAGACATTTCGATTGTTGTAACTGATGTGTGCGTGCGTGTGCGTGTATGTACGTGTGTGTGTGTGTGTGTGCTCTGACATCTAGTGTGCAGCGCCCAGGTATGTTGCTGAACATCATACAAGGCACAGGACACTCCCTCACAGCAAAGAATTTTCTGACCCCAAACATCCAGGGCCGAGGTTGAGAAACCCAGCTCTCCATGGAACCCCCAGTTCACAGAAAAGTTAGGGGACTGGGGAACAAGTTAAAAGACAACATGAGATGAAATCGGCAGAATCTAGGCTCTGGCAGACAGATGGCTCAACCTCTTCAACTACAACGGCTGCAGCAAGAAACAGATAATTATGGAAGGGAATCTACAGAGTGAAAGAGGCGCAAGGAGTGTAGCAACTGACAATGTATGAACTTTATTTGCTTCTGGATTTGAAAAATAAATGGTAAAACCTGGACTCCCTGGCGGTTCAGTGGTTGACACTCCACATTACTGCTGCAAAAGGGCACAGCTCTGATCCCTAGTTGCGGAAGACCCTGCATGCAGCACGCTGCAGCCAAATAAATAAACAAAAATACCCCCGACCCTGGGAGCAATCGGGGAAAAGCGAAACCGCTGAATTCCCGGGGGGATTTTCCTCTCCCTGGGCCTCACCGAGATACTGCTGACGCCCAGCGCTGTAAAATGACAGAGATTATTTACCACGGTAGATTTAGTTAGATCCACCACCTCACACAGTCAACAACTTTTTCCTTGTGCTGAGAACTTTCAAGATCAAAGAAATTATTATTACAAGTTTTAAGGTGTATTATTGATACTGTGATTGTGCTTTAAAAGTTTCTACCTTGTTGAGATATCCATAGAAGAAGTCACATGATACCCAGGGATTTGTTTCAGAACTCCCATGACTTGGGGCTGGAAGGTGGTGAAAAATGGGAGAGTCAGACGGAGCAACCTGGCCAGGATCTGATGATCACGGGGGGGGGGGAAAGGTAACGGGGGGTTATTATTATTCTATTGAAATGCTCTCTAATAAAAAGTTGGGGGAAAATGGTGGCAAAATATACCCCAGCCCAAGCGTGCCAGATGCGGAATATGTATGCTCTTTATTAACAGAAACAGGGCCCACGACACGGAGCTCTGGCTGACGGTGGGTTCTGAGAAGGCTTTCGTGGAAGACGGGCTAAGGTCTAGATTCCGGGAAGCTTGATTTCCGTCTTGAACACCAGTTAGATTTGACCTTCCGCTAGAAGAAGCGTTAAACAGCGGTTAAACCCAACACTTAAACAGCATGATAAAGCACAGCAGGGCCAATTTAGTGTGTCTTATGGTGCAGGCCTGGTGGAGAATGGGGGCACGAAAGAGGGGTCAGCGCCCTCCTGACCCCTGTAGACAATTAACTTATACTTCCAGGCAGGAGGTGCTATTATCTTTAACTCAGCAGGCATAACTGTACACAATTAGAGGTCATAATTACGGCTCTCTTTTTTAAAAAATGTGACCACAGCAACCAAATTGACCTCCTGCGGCAGGCCTGTCCACATGCTGGGAAGTACAGAGAAGGCGGGCGCAGGGGGCCTGGAGACGGGCGGGCAGACCCCCGCGCGGTTTCTGGGGTCGGGAGACCTGCCTTAACCCCCCCACAGAATGTCGATCTGTTTGGGATTTGCTAATTACCATTTTCCACCGAGACACGTTTTATTTCTTTAAATAGACACAGATGGGCCACAGACGAGCCAGAGCCCTACGCTGTCTTTTTGACCACGGGAAAAAGGCAAAGCAACCGTGCAAATTAATATGCCAGTAATTACGGGCGTCTACTGTCTAATTATCCACGTAATAACAGAGTTGAAAAGATCAATTCTGGATCATTTTTCCACTTTAGTGTTGTGTGAAGTTGTCAGAGAGACTGCACTTCACTCCAGAAACTCTGACCTCCTGTTATTTTGTCAGGCCTGATGATCGGCCCTGCCTAGCAGCATTTCTGGCTTAGGTAGCCCGAATCATCCCGGAGCACGGATCACTTCGCCGAGAAATAAAACCTACCTGGCTTTTCGTAAAGTCAAGACTACTCTCAGCTCTAAGCAGAGAGTAATAGAATTTTTGAGCTCAAAGAGACCCTGTAAAGTCACCTGCAGATGAAAAGCCCAAGGCAGGTCCAGACAGAGTGGGAAGCAAACGAGATGGCAGAAACCCACGGGGCGAGGGGCTCACAGACACATCTCGGGACCAGCTGGTGGTCAGCACCTCCTTGAGTGGTCATGTTAGTTCTAACCCCCTCTTCCAGCACACAGTCAGGCGGCCATCCTTTCTCATACTCCTCTCCTCAGGAGCGTCTGATTCTCCACTCTTCACCAGCAGCCACTCAATGACCCTGACAAATAGCCAACTTCTTTCCAACAGTATCTGAAAGTGAAAGTGAAGTTGCTCAGGCGTGTTCGACTCTTTGCGGCCCCATAGACTGTAGCCTACCAGGCTCCTCTGTCCATGGGATTTTCCAGGCAATAGTACTGGAGTGGATTGCCATTTCCTTCTCCAGGGGATCCTCCCAACCCAGGGCTCGAACCCAGGTCTCCTGCATTGTAGACAGACGCTTTACCGCCTGAGCCACCAGGGAGTATCTGAAATGCTCACTCAATGCTTGAAAAATTGGAAAGAGAGATATTCTCTTGCTGGCTGAAAACGGGACCAAAAATTCCGGAGTCTGATACAAGTGGTTTCAAAAGGATGAGACAATGTCAAGTCACGACATTCACAGCCAGAGACGAGTCCCGCTTGGAGGCCTGAGATGTGTACTCTCTCACCAAGATACTTCTCTTGAATAGCAGAGCCTCGGGAATCAACGATGGTTCCTATATATTTGTAAATGCTTCCTCTATTCAGAAAAGAAAAACTTAACTGCTATACAGGGGTCCAAAACTCGAGTTTAAACAGAAGAATGAGTGCCTCACTGCTTTCGTGGGCGTGCCACTGTGCAGATTCTACTTTACAACGGTTTCCTCTGGGTTCAGTAAAAGAAGGAGGGAGGGGCCTGAGGACATCACGACAAAGGTGTTTAACTGGGCCTCGTTCCTCTGCATCTCGTATAGACCGCTGCATGACACTCTGACGCGAACGCGCTGATCGAGTTCTTCCCACCGCTGTGATGGAAAAGGGGCGACGGCTCAGTGGCAAATTCTTCAAGTTTACATTGCTTACTGGAACGCTCCATGCCGTTCCTCAGCCTAGAAACTACTTCTGTGTTTCACAAGGACTTTTGCAAATTACGCGCCAGGACGTCAGGGCTCCAGGACTGTGGCTCGCCTCCACGCCTATCTACTGGATAGATTCAAACATCCTATTAACATAAAACATTCAAACATCCTATTAACATAAAAGGCTTGGCTCCCTAGAGCTTAGGTTTACTGCTTAGTATATCGATGTCCACCATTTCTATCCCTAAGTGCTGCTGCTGCTGCTAAGTCGCTTCAGTTGTGTCCGACTCTGTGCGACCCCATCGACGGCAGCCCACCAGGCTCCCCCGTCCCTGGGATTCTCCAGGCAAGAACACTGCAGTGGGTTGCCATTTCCTTCTCCAATGCATGAAAGTGAAGTCACTGAGTCGTGTCCGACTCTTCAAGACCCTGTGGACTGCAGTCCACCAGGCTCCTCTGCCCATGGGATTTTCCAGGCAAGAGTACTGGAGTGGGGTGCCATTGCCTTCTCCGTCCCTACGTGCTATTTGCTGCATTAATTTACAAAAACAAACGACAAATTGAATGCCATCATTTGCTATTTCAATCAAATTTTGAATCGGGACCCCGCATTTCATTTAGCTATTTTTTGACTCTGGCATATGGGGTAGCCTCAGCACCAAGCGACTGAAAGGGTTAAAAACACGGGCTGTAGGTCAGCCCCATCCTGTGGGGGTGATCAGACTGCACGTTTCAGAGTAAAAATGTTCCTTCTACATTGTAAAATCTTGGCATCTGCTGAGCAGCAAATCTAGCTCATTGCGTTTTGCTTTATTTTATTCTCAAAAGGAACTATACAGCCTGGACTACAGAACACAATTAATTTCTACATTTCTTCCCATTCTCTGGCCGCCTATTTCCTCCATCAAAGCCATTTTGCCAAAATACAAAAACCCAAATAGACTAGCTAATGAATCCAAAGTGGATTTAATTTTATTGATTCCATTTCCCATAAAGCTGTTCATTTATCTGACTCTTTTTTTTTATTTCATTACCTTGCCTCTGGAATATACTGTGGCCCACCAAACCAGTGGGCGCCATTCTATCTGTTTCTCTCTGCAGAGTCTGGGGGTGGAGGGAAGAAAGCCTGCACTTGAAGCAGTTCTGGAGATTAAGCTCTGCAAGAAAATTCACTTTCATCACGGTCTTCATGTCCCTAAGTGGCCGAGTCATCTTGGTCGTGTTTATCAACTAAAGGTGATAGGCAAGATCCTGAACAGAGCCTCCGTGTACGAAGCCGCACGAACCAGTTCTCTTTCTGGGAATGTGCACAGGTGGTTCTCAAGCCCCACCACAGGACCCCACGCGCATGCTGGGGCCTGACCTGCGGCATCCCGGGCTCCTGGTGACAACCCAGAGAAAAGCAGAAAAGGCCAAAAAATAAAGTCTGCCACTGTCTCCCCATCTATTTTCCATGAAGTGACGGGACCGGATGCCATGATCTTCGTTTTCTGAATGTTGAGCTTGAAGCCAACTGTTTCACTCTCCTCTTTTACTTTCATCAAGAGGCTTTTTAGTTCCTCTTCACTTTCTGCCATAAGGGTGGTGTCATCTGCATATTTGAGGTGATTGATATTTCTCCCGGCAATCTTGATTCCAGCTTGTGCTTCTTCCAGCCCAGCATTTCTCATGATGTACTCTGCATAGAAGTTAAATAAGCAGGGTGACAATATACAGCCCTGATGTACTCCTTTTTCTATTTGGAACCAGTCTGTTGTTCCACGGCCAGTTCTAACTGTTGCTTCCTGACTTGCATACAGGTTTCTCAAGAGGCAAGTCAGGTGGTCTGATATTCCCATCTCTCTCAGAATTTTCCACAGTTTATTGTGATCCACACAGTCAAAGGCTTTGGCATAGTCAATAAAGCAGAAATAGATGCTTTTCTGGAACTCTCGTGCTTTTTCGATGATCCAGCGGATGTTGGCAATTTGATCTCTGGTTCCTCTGCCTTTTCTAAAACCAGGGAACATCCTTGAACATCAGGGAGTTCACGGTTCAGGTATTGCTGAAGCCTGGCTTGGGGAACTTTGAGCACTACTTTACTAGCGTGTGAGATGAGTGCGTGTGGTATTGTATTATCAGAATTCAACAATTCACTAAAATTGTGTGCAGCAGACTCTGGATTGCTCAGCATCTATATTCCATTGTCTTTCTAGCTGAAGAGGTTGGAAAGCTAAAATTCTTCATTTTCCAGATTCCCTTGCAGCTAGGGCTCCTGGTGTGAATTCAGCTCTGCCAATTAGATGTAGTCAGGTTGGTGAGGTGAGACCCCTTAGCTGTCTGAGTGGGCACATAGGAATAGAGACACTGGGTCTTCCTGAAGTGGCCATCGGGGTCCATTCCGAAGTGCCCTCCTTGGGTACCGAGAGGCAGCTGCAGGAACGGCAGTGTCCCTGGGTCATGGCCAGGAGGTGTACACTGCGGGGACAGCGGTTTTCCCGGTAGTTGGTTCTGCAGGCTCTGGGAATCATGCCTGAAGGGCCAGTCAAGACTTCCCCCCTATAGCTCTTTCAACCACTTGACCGGCCAACCCACTCCATTATTCTTGCCTGGAGAATCACAAGGTCGGGGGAGCCTGGCAGGCTACAGTCCATGGGGTCGCAGAGTCAGACATGACCGAGCAATGCCCCGTATGGTCTCCCTTTCTGCTTCAACTGCCAAGAACACCTGCTGTTCCTCGCTCTGTCTCCCAGACCACAGGACCGGAAGGAGCCTCACGGATGACAACCTGGGGAGCTGTCGGCCTCCATCAGAGCAATGGGAGGCCAGCTGGGCTGGTCAGGTGAGTCCCAGTCTGAAGCAGTTACCTTCTACAGCTGTGTCTAAAGAGATACGCGAACACACTCAGATCTCTTTAACTGACGTAACTTCCAGGAGATACTCAGAGGTGGCCGATGCTTCTCCAGCTCTATGGGGCTGGCGGAGGGCGGGGGGACCTGCTCACTCACTTATTTCTCTGGGCGTGTGGGTACATCCTGGGGATGCTCCTGGCGACCCAGGTAAGCCACTCGGCACTCTCCACCCACACGGTGTCTTCTGAGGACCAGGAAAACTCTGGAGCAGATCAGGGACGCGGCTACACACCCGGCGCCCCTGCTCCCCGCTTCCCTGCACACAGCGCGGCCTTGAGACAGCCTCAATCAGCACCGAAGCCCTGCTTCCCGCCGAAGGCCGTACTAGAAAAGGGCACGGCTGTGTGGATGCGTGCAGCTGGCATTCGGTTCTGTTTGAGGCACTATTTCTTACCCCTCTCGCAACAAGTCATTATAGGGCACCCTTGTTCTCAGAGCCAGGTGCCTCAGTGGGATGTGCGCGGGTCCCAGCAAGGAGCGCAGCGTGTACATCTCCTCTTGGCTCTCGTTGTTCGGGAACTCAGGGCTGGGTTTTGAATCAATCGCTGTCATTCTTTGGCCTAGACTCTTGAAGTATAGCCCCTAGGAATGCCCCTCCCTTTCTTTCCTTCCCAATATAGCTACTTAAATCTATTTATTTTGATGTGGACCATTTTTTAAAGTCCTTATTGGATTTATTACTATATTGCTTTCTGTTTTATGTTTTGGCTTCTTGACTGAGAGGCAGGTGGGATCTTAATTTCCTGACCAGGGATCGAATCTGTTGCTCCTGCATTGGGAGGCGAAGTTTTAACCAGCGGACCACCCGGGAGGTCCCTGTACAGCCACTTTAAAGAAATCGATATTAGGGACTGCTCATATTGTTGCTTCTTGGGCTTTCATGATCATAAATCATCTCCCTTCTGTTTTTAGAAACAGGTGAGGCACACGTAAATAAAATACTTGCTTTGGGTAAGCCACTGGTCTGAGGATAAGACCCTGCTGGCTCATATAAGTGAGGAAAACTAAAGAGGGCTAATGGATAAGACCCTTTCTCTTTTGCTCTGAAGGAGACAGGAAGACTGCCACCCAGAGACAATTAACTGTGTTTTCTAGAAAAGCAGCAGCCAGTTGCAAACCTGCGATGTAGCTGCTCAAGAGCATAATTTATTAGGCTATTGCTGCCTCTACATTTCGTCCTCAGTTTGACAATATTGAAGAAGACCGTACGGTCACTGCACTCTCCTCACTCACAGGTCTCTCCTCAGTGAACCTTCTCAGATTCTTTTTTTTAATACAGACAGATGTTGGCTGGGCGGCTTTCTTCTTAAGTCTCCGCTGAATCTGTTACAATATTGCTTCTGCTTTGCGTTTTGTTTCTTTTGGCCCTGAGGCAAGGAGGATCTTCCCTCCTGACCAGGGATCAAACCTGGGTCCCCTGCACTGGAAGGTGAAGTCTTTAGCAGTGGGCCACTAGGGAAGTGCCTCTCACGGACTCTTGAAGAGTGAAAAATGACGTCTCTTGGGGGCAACAGGCAAGCACAAAAGGAGCAAATCATTCCGGAAGAATTTAGAAAATCCCCAAAGTTAATAGGCCAGCGTGGACACTCTCCCAACCCCGAGGAGGCCTCTCCTCTGTCTTATCTCCCAGAGTTGGGGCAGGTTACTTAGCACCAAAGGCTTCTTATCTGCCAAGGAGGGAGATTTCTTATCTGTGAATTATCTGTGCGAGTCCCCAGCAGGCCCCAGGCCCCGGGCCACCCCCACCGCTGCTTCCAGGTCCGGCAGAGCCTCCCCGCCGGGCCCTGGTGTGCGGTGAATCTCTCCACATCTGTTTGCTTGGCTGCCAGGACAACTCGATGGCAAACAAAGGCTCCAAACCGGGCAGCGGCCGGCTGTTCGCTCCAGGGCCCACGTGGGGCGTGGACGGCAGCGCGTGCGGCCAGGCCGGGACCACGCTCACTCGGCAGCACCGCGGGGCCGGACCGGGCGGGCCCCGCCGACTGTGCCCCTGGACACGCCCCGGACCACAACCAACCCCGTCCCTGCGTTCTGTCACTTTCTCCCTCAGCGCAGCGGGGACCGAGGAAAGGGAAAGCCTTCTAGCTAAGCAGAGTATTTTCTTAAAAGAAAAAAAAGACAGCACACAGGCTACAACAAGCTCCTCGGGAGCGCACAGTTCCATTTTCTGATCCCCATCAGAGGGCCAGACTCGGTTCCCACTGTACAACTGTATATCCGGCAAGGTGAGCCAAGCCGAGCCCTTTCAAAAAGGCAAGAGGATTCAAAGAATGTGCCTTCACATGGCTAACAAAAATGGGATAAAGGATGGTGAGGATACTGCGGACTATGGAAAATCATTTTGCGAGGCATGTAAACCAGAGAAAACAGGATTGGTGGGTTAATTATGTAATTAAACTGCACTCAGCAGTGGGCAGGGTCTTCTATCTTTCAAAATCCAAACTAGTTATTCAAGCTTTCACTGAATACACTTTATAAAGATTCTCTTTGGGGATGGTGCCCAATTTTTCCTGTTTGGATTAGACTTTTTTTTTTAAGGGCTGCTTTGCCAATTTGGCTTTTAGTCTCTGGGATAAAACAATCAAAACCTCCTTCCCCTTCCTCAAATACATTTTTTTGCTTTATTTCTTCAGAGTTAGAAGAACAGATTCTTTTGGGGGGTGGGGGCAGACAGCCAAAGAAATATCGCAGCAAGGTATCTGACTTTTTTACAGAGACACACACGTTTCCTGTTTGATTTTGGTTTCCAAAAGCAGAACAATTTTCACATCATTATATAAAGGCCTTCCACTATGTAAAATGTCGGTGCTAAATTAATTGTATACCCCCAAGGCACACTGCATCTGACCACACTGGATTCTATCCATTTAATAACGTGAGAGAAGATCTCGGACAAGAATTTAGTGAATCAAACAGTAAAAACAAAAAACCCCCAAAACTTTCAGCCTTGAACAAGAGTCTTAAAGTCCATTGTCTCTGGAAGCTTGGCTTTGTGTTTTCATAGGGCAAGCCCCCAGCTCTTTACCCGTCAGCCCAAATGCAGGAAAGTGGCTTCTGCTACTTGGCAGTCAAGAGAGTCTGCGGGACCGACGGACCTTCAGTGACACACAGGCTAGCTGGTGGCGGCGAGACAGCTGAAAAGTCCAATCACCGCTGTCTTAAGACTTTAACAGCTGGGCAGGCGTGGAGATCGTAATGCCATGGGTCCCTGTATCCAAAACTGTTCACTCAGCCTGAAGACAGACTTCTTAAGAAGCAGGAGAAAGAAAGTAGTAGGATCTCCTTAAGAAAAAGCAATCTCAGTTCCTCTTGAAAACGTTTATTAATTTGCTGGGGGTTGCAGCAGAGGCAAATGAGAAGTGGGACACGTTTTACAGCGAAGGGGAAGGTCAGGCGGGCAGCCAACGCCTGCCATCACCAGGCACACCGGGGCTGCTACGCTTCCGCTGATGCGAAGGTTGGTTAATAGGCATTTACACAGGATTTAGTGTGAACAGATGCTCAAGTAGTTTACAAGTGGTGTGCGTGCGGAGGGGGCAGAATCAGGAAGAATAACGCGTGAGTAACAAAAGGCATTATGTCTTGATGGGGTACACGCTTTCTGTCATCCCAGCCGGATAAAAAACAAAACCAAAATTCTTTAAAACGCCAACATTTTACCCAGGGGAGGTAGGCCAAGAGGAAAACCATCTTGGCACATAAGGTATTTCTTACATACATTGCAAATACGTTTCGAATGTATTCAGGACACCACTTCTCACCCCTAACCGTGTGTTCACCAGCTTCTGCGAGAGCCTCAGGAATGACCTTCAACCAGGCCATCGCCTTGAGCTCGCCCCCGGCTAAGCCACTGTTCACGTGGCACCGGTCTCAAGAACCCCTTTTCCTTCGCACCTCTGCCAACCCTGCCAGCGCGTCTCCACCCTGTAAGCAGCAGCCAGACCTTCCCTCCGGGCACTCACAGCCAAATGCGCTGCCCCGTCACGGAGCAGCCCCGGCCCTCCCCGGGGGCGTTTCTATTCATGTTGCTGCCAGCCTGGGAAGCCCCCATCCTTCCTTCCTAGGAAAACTGCCCACCCCTTAATGCTGCGCCCTGTCATGTGGAGCCGTCAGCAGGATCCGCTAGCACCGTGTGGCTTTCGATCTTCATGAACTGCAGTCAAGCCAGACACTTCCTGAGGGCCAGGGGGCTTCAAGTGGCATCTTACCATCTTTTCTATTTATCCTTCTCCAGGCTTGATCTTTTCTGTGCTGGTTTTAAGAGAACACCTTCAGTTAGCTGAGAAAATGAGACGTCCAAGTCCTGGAAACTGCTCAAAGGGAGACAGCGTTTCAGGCAAAGGACAAGAACGAGTGAGACCTCCAAACGGACTGTCTGTCTTCCTCACCCCCAGGGGCCAGTAAGAAGGGCACCCGGAAGCCTGAGTTCTGGAGCCAGACACACGCGGGTTCTCATTCACCATGCCACTGCTGTGTGACTTTGGGCAAGTCACCCCGCCTCTCCCAGCCTCACTTTCCTTTCCAAGGGGAACCCTAGACCCCAGTTCAAGGAGTGGCTGCTAAGAATTAAATGAAAACTATGGAATAAAAACACATTAAACTTATTGTGTAGTTGCTTTAGGAATCTGAGCTTTCCATTTCCACCAGTCCGTCCCAACAAACTATCCATGGAAACAAAGCCCAGTTCTGTGAGCTCTGAAGTGACCGGTATCCCCTCCCCTGGGTGAACCTCTCCCCTGGGCTGAGCCGGTAGCCACACCGCGGGTCTGGCTCACTAAGCTGGTGGCTCCCCAAGGTGCCAGTGCACTCAGGCAAAATGAAGCAAACATCTGTATTCTATTTGCTAATGAGCAATCATCATTTGTACCTTTCTCCAGCCTGGGATTCAGCTGCCTAGAATACTAATGCCATTAAACACTGGAGTCTTTTTTTTTTTTTTTGCAACATACGCACTCATTCAGCAAAACCTGGTTTAACTCACTGACATGGGTATGGTTCCTGGGATTTCCCTAACAGTGTCTGGTTGGTCCCGCAGCTCTTGTTCCCTCTCTGCCCCGCCTCCCCGCGCCTGAATATTTGGGTGTTTGAGTGTGGCTTGAGAGCCAGGTGGCTTGGGAGCCAGGAAACCTGAGCGGCCCTAGACTTGCCTCCTCAACTGCCTCAGTGGAGACAATTAGACACGGCCATGGACCTTTCTCTTTTAACTTAATTTTCAATCACACGATCAATACAAGAATGGAGCTGCTTAGTTTTGAAATCAGGCCATTCTGAAAAAGATCCCCCGATCTTACAGCCTCGCCCCTTCACTGAACGTGACACTTCCTTGGTGTGTTATCTGTCTAGAGCTTTTCCTCTGCAGACAAGCAGACAAGAATCTGTGTCTTTCCAAATGAGGGTGTTGCTGTCTCAGATAAACGCAGACAGGCTTACAAATCGGCCTGCAACGTGCCGCCTCCACTCATTCACTAGCGCGTCCTGGCCCCTCTCCACCTAGGATACAGAGGGATGGAGTGCGTGCCTTTCGCTGCTGCAGAGCTTATTTCAACACGTCCCTGGAAATGGACATTTATTTAGACTGTTTCCAATTTGGGGCTTTTACAAGGAAAGCTGCAGTAAACACAGGAGGGACAGGTCCTCCAGGGAATGCGTCCTAAAGAAACTTTCTGGGCCTCGCTTTCCTGTCTGCAAAACAAGAAGGCAGGACTGAACGGTCTGCTGTGACTTGACTTCCAGTCAGCGTCATGTGCCATTAGGGGCCACCCTAGCCAGGCTGTGTTTCTAACATGAACGCGATTCTCAGTCCTGTTCCTGGTAAGACTCCTCCAAGTTCTTCCATAGTCTGAGCTCATTCTTTCTTATTTTCTGCTTTTATCTAACTCAGCCAGTTGCTCCTAATCCTACACCTTTGCTGACTCCTCCTCATGCCTAAGAAATTCCTGCCTCTCATTAATACTTGACAGGTATCACTGGAGGAACTCAGAGCTTATAACTTGCACGGACCTGTGCCTCTGGGTGAATGCCAGCCCCCAGGGAAAAGTCGTGTCTGCCTGTCCATCACCACAGCCCAGGAGCCGGGAGCCATTCCCCTCACACAGCAGGCTCTCATCGAACAGCTGGTGGACGGATGACTGTTTTTTAATACTTTGGCCTTCAGTTAGGACTTTAAAGTCCCAAGCTAGGGGCTTCCCTTGTGGCTCAGACAGTAAAGACTCTGCCTGCAATGTGGGAGACCCAGGTTCAATTCCTGGGTTGGGAAGATCCCCAGGAGAAGGAAATGGCAACCCACTCTAGTGTTCTAGCCTGGGAGGCCTGGCGGGCTGCAGTCCAGGGGGTTGCAAAGAGCTGGACAGGCTGAGCGATTCCGCTTCCACATCAGCTAGGAGTGCAGTCTGGGGCAGGGTGACCTTACCTCTTTGTCTCCTCAGCTGGAGAACGTGAAACAGCACCTCCCTTCCCTACAGCGCTGCAGTAACTTGGGTAACTTTGATATCCCTTCTGGTCAATGGGATATTTGGGCTGCCCCAAGAGTGCAGGCGGGGCAGTGCTGAGATGTCAGAGCTGGGCATGCTGGGGCTGAGTGAGGCAGAGGCTGGGGTGGGGCGCGTGTCACTTACGGTGCTGAAGTTCTGTGGACGGTCTACTGGCCTGTGTGTCGATGATGGATAATCCCATACTGGTAACAACTTAGGAGTAAACGTTTGGCTGCTTATTTCGCTTTTTGCAAGCAATGCTTTCTCATCTAGCTTCACAGTTCTTTCCCTATGTCTTGTCAGCACATTTTTCTTCTTCATTCTGCACCCCTGAGCCCAGTGATTCCTCAGGAGGGGCCAGTTCCTTGCATGCATGTAGGGCCTTCCTCAGTTTCATATCGGATCATGGAAGGGATGGAGCAGTTGAGAACACAGGCTCGCGGCCAGCCCCAGCATTTACCAGCAGTGTGGCCTCAGTCAGGATGCTTAGCCTCTGCGTGTCAGGTCCCTCATCTGTTAAATGGGCTGTGGTGAGGACTCGATGTGCTGATGTGTATGAAGAAGGTAGGAGAGAGGGGGCCTGGCACTCAGAAGTACATCACCATCACCACCAACACCATCATCACCACCGACACCATTACCACCATCACCAACACCATCACGACCATCAATCACCATCACCACCAACACCATCACCATCACCATCACCATCACTACCATCACCACCACCACCACCATCACCATCCAGATCAAAAGCATGCAGCCCAGGCGCCATCCCCTTGAGGTCTGGCCACGTGAGCTGTGATGGACTCTTCTCGACTGTGCACACACAACGACTCTCTCCACACTCTCGCACCTACTCCGCACCTTGGGGAGGGAAGCGATGTCTGTCCCCGGGCTGCGTGAGGAGGAGAAGGGTACAGCCACGACAGGGCAGAAACGACTGATCCAGACCCAGACGGTACCCCGGCCCTGGCTCCCTCTGAAACCCACCCAGGCAACTGCACAGCAGAGGCCATCTCACAGGAGTTCCCATCAACTGACTCCAACATACACTCTGAGAGATGGAACAGGTCACTGGCGGCTCCCCGGAAGAGGGCTGAAGCACCAGAGAACAGAAGGCCAGCTTCAGCTCAGATGCTTCTTCAGAGGGCTGCTCTCTCAGGCTCTCACAAAACATGAGAATCACTGAACCACGACCCAGGGAGGCCCGCCCTGGCAGCAAGGAGAGACGCGGAGGTTAGCTGCGGTCGCTGCAGCAAGGAGAGACGTGGAGGTTAGCTGCGGTCGCTGCAGAGAAGCTGAGGGAGCAAGGCTGGTGACCGGCAGCGAGTTCCGGGGGGCATTCTAAATACAACCTAGGTTTACACCAGAGGCTGAGTGGGAAAGAACCTGCCTGCAGTGGGGGAGACCCAGGCTCAGTTCCTGGGTTGGGAAGAGCCCCCGGAGGAGGGCATGGCAACCCACTCCAGTACTCTTGGCTGGAGAATCCCACGGATGGAGGCGCCTGGCGGGCTAGTCTATGTGGTCGCAGAGTCGGACACGACTGAACCACTGAGCATGCGTGCATTTTCACACCAGCAAAAGGCACGAGGCTCTCCCTGAAGGCAGAAGCCCATGTATGCAGTGTAAGCCCAGGGACGGTGTCACGCTGTCACTAAGGAAAAAGAAAAGCATGATTTTTACTGTTGGAGGACAAACATGGCGCTAACGACAGTGGGCTTGTCAGGAGCTCTGCTCCGGCAAAGCCTTTCGTGCCAGCGTTTCCTCCTCTCTCCAGGACGGTGTGCTATTGCCATGACAACCAGCAGCGCTCTGCACACCACAGACGCCCTGGGTCGCCGTGGCAGAGAGGAAACGCCACACTGCGCTTGAAAGCCACCTTCTCTCTCTCCCTCTCTCCAAGTCTGCCATCCCTCCCCATGCATCATTCACTGCGCCACATAACGTACAACCGTTGGTTACGGTCAGACTCACGGTACACGGAGCCGAAGCCAGGGAGGCTCGCAAACCCCTTAACGTTTTATAACTAACAAGTGATGACCGGACTGTGTTATTCGGGTTTAAACACAGTTATAAAGAATGAGCTTTCCACCAGCTTCCTCGCTGGCTCTGGAACCTCTGTTCAAACATTTTGCAAATGTTTGTTTCATGCAGCAGGAACTCAGTCACATTGCTGGGAAACAAGCATTCTCTCTAGGGGAATTTTTTAAAATACGTGAAGCACCGCCTCGGGGTGAAATATCTTTTCTTTTTAACTATTTTAACAAAACTTTAAAAATTATATCGAACCCTTCCCTGTCCTCACAGTATTTTCTTGAGGACTTAGTTGTCACCACGGAAACCCATCACTGGGCATTGCTGTAACCCAAGATGCTCTCCCGGACCGACGTCACTCGCGGCGTGGCCGGCTGGGGGGCTGGGAGCTCTGGCAGCCGAAGACGGGGCTCTGCAGGCCCACGCTAGTGTTCAGCATCAGGGGCACACCTCGTGCGCCGCAGAGACGCGCTCTTTACAGGCTGAAGGTCTGTGGCAACCCTGCATCGAGTAAGCCCATCAGTGCCCGTGTTTTCCAGAAATATTCGCTCACTCCGTGCGTCTCCGTCACATTTTGGTAATTCTTACAATATTTCCAACTTTGCCACTATTATTATCCCTTCTATGCTGATCCGTGATCTTAGATGTCACTACTACAACTTGCTGAAGGCTTTGATAAGTGAGCATTTTTTAGCATCAAGTGCTTTTTAATTAAGGTGTGTACATGGTTCTTCCAGACACAATGCTATCACACACTTAACAGACCACAGAATATTGTCAACATAGCTTCCACATGTGCTGGGAAACCAAAACATTTACGCGGCTCACTTCAGCGCAACATGCGCTTTACCGTGGGGGCCTGGAACCAAACCCACCAAACCGTCTCTCAGGTAGGCCTGGGTACGAAGAGCAAGCACAGTCCCATAGGGTTTCGAGGTCTTTGGACACTCATGGAAAGACATGTGCTTATATTACAATTTAGAAAATGTAAAATCCATTCTGGAGACAGCCAGAGGGTGAGGGACACAGATTTCAGTGAGTGGACAGAGCCATGCCTTTCACAGGAGGGGTGCGGGGAAGTGAAGCCAGAGGCTTTACAGGGCGGCCTCCTTTACGGAGCGACTCTAAGGAGGGGCTGAGCCCGGCGCTCAGGAGCATCAGTGATGTCCACGCAGTGAGTGCGGGCTGATGCCCCTTGTCATCAGGAAGTCCTGGGGAGCTGAGAAGACGGACCTCCCCACTCCTGACAGTCACTGAGGAAGGCTCACAGTATCTGAGGTGAGCTCAGAGGACGGATACCTGTTCTTGAGTGAAGTAATAAGCATCTTCTCTCCCTGTCCTTTTTCTTTTAAAGAAGATGTAGATAGCTGCCTTTTTAAGTTTTTTTAACCTTGTTATTTGGGGGCAAAAAAAGTTCAGTCAGGAATATCTGGACAATGGCCTGTGGCCTTATTATCTCTGCAGGGGGAGAAACCATCTGGGCTCTAGCTTTTTTTTTTTTTTAATGTGCAGAGGGAGCCAGATCTGCTCTGCTCCTTTCAGTAAATCGAATGATCATCACGGTTCCGACCCAGCCCCATTCTGAATGCAGCCTTCCCCCGCCGGGCGCAGGACCCAGGTGGGAAGGAAGCGGCGCCGGCGCTCCTGGCGGCCAGCCTCCCAGGGCAGGAGCGCTCTGGGCGGGGCGGGTTCGCAGTGCGGGCCCCATCCACTGACGGCTGTGCGGACCAGGGGCAGGACCTCCCGGGACCAGTCGCTGAGGGCTCCCCTGGAGTTGGGGGCCTGTCTGTCCATCTTTGCAAACCTCTTTAAGTAAGAGAATCAGTCGCTCAGTCGTGTGCGGCTCTTTGTGACCCCATGGACTGTAGCCCGCCAGGCTCCTCTGTCCCTGGGATTCTCCAGGCAAGAATACTGGAGTGAGTTGCCATTACCTCCTCCAGGGGACCTTCTCCACCAGGGATCGAACCCAGGTCTCCCCCACTGCAGGCGGATTCTTTACTGTCTGAGCCACCAGGGAAGCCCCAAACCTCTCTGGGGTAAAGAAAATTTAGACAGCCTAAGGCTGGCTGTGTGCTCGGGGCAACCTCCAGGAGCCTCAGACTGCTTCCATTTTCTCTCTCAAAGATGCCAGAAGCACCCGTGAGGTCCCTCCAAGAAGCACCGGAGCGGTTCCTCCCCTGGACAGTCATGACGGAGGGGGGCACGGCTGGATGCTGGTGAACAGAAGCTTCCAAAGATCCCTGATGTGTAGAAGGTTCTAGAAGGCAGAGGGGAGGGTGTCCTTTTCCTTCTTGGACAATGTGAGTGAGCACTTTTAAATACAAAAGAGATTCAGAATAAAGCACAAGAATATTCAGGAAGCCTAGACCCGTCAAATCTTTCTTTTTAAAAAGAAACCAATGCGGGTCCAGTATTTTAAATATTTATTACAATTAAGAGAATTAGGCTGCAAAAAATAACGATCAGCTTTGAAATGTCAACTTCAAATGTGAAATTAACCAGTTTAGACTTTGATTTTAAGTCAAAATCTCACTGAAGTCATAAACAGTAGAAGAAAACTTAAGAGACCATAAGGTGTAACATACTCATAACCCTAATTAGATTTATAAGAATTGCTTAAGTGCTCTGGGAGGCCTGTTTGTTGAGTCAGGCAGTTCAGTACCTACACATTTAATATGTTTGATTTCCTTTACAAATGCAGTTTAAAATGTTTAAAGGAGTTTAATTAGCTAAGTTTGCAAATCAAACCAAACATTAATAAAAGGTCCCCTTAAAAGTGATTGTTAAAAATTGTTAGCTTATAAGTAATGAGATGTCTGAATAGCTCTTAAAAGCCTAAGGAAAGGTAAGGTTACAGATTTTCTAACTAATAAAAATTAATTTAAAAAAGAGATATCAGAATAATCTTCTTTTGCTCAAAATACTTTGAAGCTCCACCCTGCCTGAAATTACCTGAATTATCTTACCTAATTACTGTCCACCTAAAAAATTATCCTTTTTAGTTATCCAGTCTCCAACAAGAATTTAAGTAGGTGTACCTGCTGTGTGTTGGGAATACTGTTAGGCATAACTGGGTATGTCTGGGCTCTTCCGAGCATCTGGTAGGAGGGACTGAAATCTGTATACAAGGTGGAAGGAGGCTTTCCAGCTGACACGGGTGGTAAAGAATCCGCCTGGCCATGTAGGAGACCCCAGAAGTTCGGGTTCGATCCCTGCGTCGGGAAGGTCCCCTGAAGCAGGCAATGGTAGCCCCCCCCCACCCCGCCTCAGTATTCTCGCCTGGAGAATCCCACGGACAGAGGAGCCTGCTTTGTGACTAGTGAAGGCACAAAGCAACACCAGGGTCCAGTGGGAGGCATCGATGACGGGGGCGACCCAGGGTCCAGCCCTGCATCAGGAAGATCCCCTGGAGGAAGGCATGGCAGCCCACGCCAGGATTCTCGCCTGGAGAGTCCCATGGACAGAGGAGCCTGCCGGGCTACAGTCCATGGGGTTGCAAAGAGTCAGACACGACTGAGCGACTAACACATCCATGGAGGGATTGCGACAGGAGTGCTGTTTCCACTGAATTCAGTTTGGAATTCCCTTGTTAGGGTCTGTGCAGCTCCCTCCCAGCCCACGGCGCCCTGCGTCTGTCACACACACACCGACGCTTCTGCTGTCCCGTGAACTGGAAGCTCAGATTCCGAAAGCCCCTTAGAACTCTGTGTAAAGTAAAGGTTACCAGCACGCGAGTGCAAGTCCACAGGAGACTCTTAGGAGGGTCTGTGCCAGGGCTACGGTGGGGCGTCTTTGCTCAGCTCTTTCTGCTTTCTCTGTGAGCCTGGTTCTCTATTCCCCACTCACCCTACAGGTGAAGCTGGCAGGTAACTGGCTTCTGGACAGGATCCCACCCCCAGAAACAGGGTGAGGGCTGCTTTATGGTTTAAATTAAGTCCAAAAGGCAAGGATGCCACTCTAGTGAGAAAACAGGAAATCCCCAAACGAGAGGGTGGAGAGAGAGAGGGAGCCGACTCGCTCTCAGCCCCAGGGAGACCTGGAGCCGCCTGCTAGAACGGTAGGACTTTCAGGGAAAGTGCAGACTCCTCATTAGCTGTTACCAGTAGAACTGGGCCCACTGCCCCCACACCCACCCATCCAGTTGATTAGCACATGGAAGTCCCACCCAGCATCTCAGAACATTATCTTATCAGGAGGCAGGGGTGTTGCAGATGTAGTTGGTAAAGATGAGGCCATACTGCAGAGCGTGCGTGCGAGCTAAGTTGCCCAGTCATGTCCAGCGCTGTGTGACCCCGTGGACTGTAGCCCACCAGGCTCCTCTTCCCATGAGGTTCTCCAGGCGAGAAGACTGGAGAGACCTGCCATGCCCTCCCCTGCACTAGAGGATGGTGGCCCCCAATCCAACATGCCTGGTGAGAAGGGCACAGCAGAAGCACAGGGGAAATGCTGTGTGACGAGGGGAGCGGTGTCCCCGGAGCAAAGCGAGTGCCAGAAGCTGGGGGGAGGCCTGGGACCCAGCGTCCCAGAAGCAGAGCCCCGCCGACACCCGATCCCAGACGGTCAGCCTCCGGGCCCGTGAGAGCGCAGGCGTCTGTCCTTTGGAGCGCCGAGCTTGTGCGGCTCTGCTGTGAACGCAGCCCGGCGGAACTAAGGCATCAGAAAACAGCCGAAGAAACAGCAGCTCTGGGAAGCTCCTACTGAACTCCACCAGAGACCAGCTCCAGCTCAATTTTGAACCTTTATATTAACTCCGAATGAGACTCCCAGTAAACCAAGCTCGATCTCAGTCAACGTGCCTAGACGAGGTCTAGGCTGTTCTGGGGTCTGGCTGCCTCCCGCTGGTCCACACCGTGACTCGTGGCTCACACAGCAGAGCGAGCGTGGTCACGGTACCGACACACACTGTGAAGCCTGCTTGCTGCAGACCTTCTCCCGCCAGCCCTAGAATCAGCGCTTTTCTCTCATTTAATTCTCCCATTTACGGCACCAACTCCACTGAGATACAAAGGTGATCAATTTTTCCCCACCCAGCCCTGGTGGGTTTCCTCCCGTGGCTGTGGCAGGACTGCTCAGTGATTGGATGGCGTGTTTGTAGGATGTCAGCGCTGCCGTTTTCAAGGACCCCAGAGCACTGGTTCTTCTCAGTTTTTAGGAGGTTACAGTGACGAAGACCAAGGTGACCCCCGACGGGCATGACCTCGTGTAGTCGCCTTCCTTCTGAGTACCCTTGCTTCTAGGAGCAGTCCCTTCCCGGGTCACGTGGCATCACACAGGACCGGAATGAGGGATTCTCCTGCTGGCCTTGAAGTAGCGGCCGGGCTGTGAGGGTATGGGAGGGGGCCACGGGGCAGGAACTAGGCGGGTTTCTACCCCACCAGACGGCCAGCAAGAACAGGGGATCTCCACCCTGCAGCCACAAGGACCTGAACTCCGGTGGCAACCGCATGAACCTGAAGAAGGACCCAGCTCCAGAAGGACCACAGGCCTAAGACGCCTGTTGCCGCCTGGTGAAACCCTGGACTCCTGACCTAGAGAAACTGTGGGGTTACAGATACGCCCCGTTTGGAAACGTCGATACGGTGGCCGTGTCCTTTGACGACTGATGAGAAAGAAGGGATCTCTAATCAGATTAGCTCAGGAAGACACAGGTTTTGAAGACAATTTCAGGGGTCTGTCTAGACCCTCTAAACCGTATCAACGAGCCCCAAGATGATCTTGGATGCATAGGTATGAACCTATCTTTTTGTCTGGTTGATGCAATTTATTGCAAAACTTGGTAATATCTGACAAATTAATGAGGTCACAGGATGTAAGGACCACCTGTTAGTCACTTTCTACAGTTTAAAATAGGAATTTAAATAATTTCTGTTTCATTCTCAATCTGTAAGATAGCGCTATTATTTTCATCTTTGACTTGCTTGGAGGGAGAGAAAAGCATAGATCTGAAGAAAGAAGGCAATTTCTTGTTTTACTAGGAAAAAAAAAAACCTTCAACCCTGCCTCTTCTAGCTTTTAATGATAGGAACCAAAAAAAACAAAACAAAACAAAACAAAAAACAAAAAACCACACATAAAACAAAAAAACTTTGCAAACAAGCAAAACCAGAAACATGGCTTGTAGGAACCTGGAAGTATTTAAAGTGTTTTAAAAAAAGGCACTTTTAGGAAGATAGATTCAGTTCATTTCCCCACAAAAAAGGACTTGTTCAAAACTAATATAACAACACCAAAAAGAAACTGACTTTCTAACCCAAACATCCTTGGAGTGATATATTGGCAAGAAAACAAGTAGAAATGTAAAAATCTGGGTTTAAGTCCGTGTTCTACTTACTTGCTTCCTGTGTGCCTGGGAGGAAGTTACTTTATTTCTCTGGGCCTGGGTTTTCTCCACCATAACATGGGTTGTCTTGAGAACTAGGTGCAATAACCGTCATAAAGGGCCTGGCCTTCTCATCAGCAACCAAAACAACCGTCGGGGCCTAACGGAGGGACAGCCTTCAGCTGCCCCAGGGAGGGCAGGCCAGACCTGACCTGCGATGGATGCTGAGTGGGAAGGACCTCACTCTCCCGCACTGATGAGAGTTAAGCGTGGTTGCCCTGGGGGCAAAATCAAGGACTCTGTCGGACAAAAGAAGCAGAGAAAGGAACACAACCCCAAACAAACAAAAATCCTACAGCACCACGGTGTTCTGAAGTCTGTGGTTCTCAGCTAGGGGAATAAACAGGCTGCATTTGGGCAGGGACCAAATGCCACGGACCCCTCGTTAGCAGGAAACAGATGTGCCAGGACCTACCCTCAGGAGGCATGGGGTCTCTCTCCCTGGCCCACCCCTGCCAGTGCTGGGATGGAGGACCACAGGGCAGGGGACAGGCAGAGGACGCTAAGGGTGGTCCTTGTGTGTGACCCTCTCTGAGGCGGACAAGAGATGAGAGGAGGAAAGCTTGCGTTCAAAGGCGTGAATGACGGCTACAACGCCGGCGCCAGCCAGAGCAGACGGGCATCAGGGGACCCGCGCGGGCCCGCCTGGTGTAGACGGGCGGGTCAGCTCAGGGAGGCCAAGGCCCTGGGCCGTGAGGCCTGGAGTCTTTAATTAAAGCAGCTGCTGGCTTGATCAGCCTCTCAGACTAGAAGCTCTGCAGTGAGAGGGAACACCACCACGATCAATGGGTTTTAGACAAAGGGAAGGTAGCGAGGCCGTGAAGTCACTAGTGTCAGAGAAGTGATCTGACAAGGCAACAAACCCAAGTGTCACGGAAACCCATGCTTTCACAACAGGGCACCTCTGCTATCCTCGGCGACCAACAAGGAGGCTGTACCCCTCCCTACGGTCTGCTAATACGTCTGTGTACGCCTCATCTTCCCTGGGAGACTGCGGACCCTTCCACGCAGGGATGATGCTCTTGCATTTATACATCCCAGGCATCCAACACGATGCCAGGCAGAGTGCTCAGGAATGTCTCCTGAGCGGACAGCCCCTTAGCCTGTGACGCTCCTTCTCCACTGGCTCCTCACCCACTGATTTCCTCTGTGACGAAGGCCAGGTTTCCGGTGCCAGTCTCGTCAGTCGTGTGACGCTGGGCAAGTCGCTTCACCTCTCTACGGGACATCTTCCCCCAGTGGGGGATAAGATTATCACAGCGTGAGCAAGCGCGCTCAGTCGCGTCTGACTCTGCAGCTCCACGGACTGTAGCCCACCAGGCTCCTCTGTCCATGGGGTTTTCCAGGCGAGTATACTCCAGTGGGTTGCCTTTTCCTCCTCCAAGGGATCTGCCCAACCCAGGGATCAAACCCAGGTCTCCTATATTGGCAGGTGGATTTTTTTTTTTTTCCACCACTGAGCCAGCCACCTGGGAAGCCCAGTATTTGGGATTAGATACATTAAGTACACGTCTGGCACAAAGCGAGCGCTACTGAAGTGTCCCCCACTGTCGCTGTCATTTGACTCTCTTCCATTTCTTAGGTCCTTTTTGGTTTCTCCTCTTTCTCCCTAGGCTCCACGAGGAAAGAATTTGTGTCTGTTTTCTTCACCGATGCATCCCGTGCACCAAGAGCTGGGTCAGACCCCAGTAGATATTTATCAGACAAACAGATGAACGTCTTAGACCATCACTGGTCACACCTGCCCCACGTCAGACGGTATACACCTCCTAACGGTGCTCTGCCTTGCCTCCCAGAGTAGATGGAAGGTCTCTGTTTTCTGTTGGAAGTAATAGCTTCCATTTATAAAGTCCCCTCACAGCTATTTCCTCGTGTGAGCCTCCCAACAATCCTGCAATAAGTCCCCATGCTGTCTACCGGAGTAGAACGTACCAGCAGCTCTGCAAAAGCATCAGGACCGAAGCTGACGGTAATGCTCCACCTCATCTCACCTGTGAAAGGCCATTTATTACCTGATGAGGAGGAGCAGGGCTGCCTAATATTTTTGCATTGATTTACATTGGGATGATCTTACTGCTGCTATTCTGCTGAACAACAAAAAAAAAGAGACTCCTTGCTTTCATCTGCTTTCTCCCCAGCTGCTATTTCACAATCTATCTATTTTTTCTTTCCAACTAAAACAAACAGGACATGTTCACTGTAGATAATTTGATTTAAAGAGAGAAGGGTATAAAGAAGAAAAACTGAAATTACCTACCTACCACCCCATCTGGCGTCAGTACTTGCTTCTCAGGAAGCATCTGAAGCGAAACGGCACTGTTTTGCAGGAAGAAGTGAGCCTGGCCTCTGGGCCACAGTGAATTCTGCAAGTCAGGAGAGCCCAGGCCTGGGGCTGGCGGGGCTGGCGGGAGCTGAGAAGGGAGTGTGGTGCGCCCAGGTCCACGTGGCAGGGAGGGGGCAAAGCGCGGGCTGCATCCGCCAGCAGAGAGAGGCGCATCCTTCACGCCGCTGCCGACCGACCGCAGTCCTGCTGGAGCAGGATGCGGGCACCACGCCCTGAGGACCAGAGCTGTTCAGAAGGCTCCGGCCAGAGAGCTGGGGTGCCGGGGCCCGGAAAGCGACAACACAGAGCCCTGCCGTCTGGAGTCGGGAGGAAGTCGGGTAACGGCATGGCCGCCCCGTGGGGTCCTGGTTCTGGGTCCTTGCCACCTTCCCCGGGGTGTCTCTGAGCCGGGGCCTTGGACAGACCTGCTCCTCTGCAGGCTTGCAGGGCGGCACGGCTGGGAGGAGGGGGCCGCGGGGGAACTGGTTTCCAGGTCTGCTCCATTGGCCGGGGAAGCACCAACGATGGCGACCACGTGTATACCTGACCCAACCGGGAGGGGCCAGGGTGGGCGCAGGGGCTCGGAGCCGCTCCAGAGGCGGGTGAGCTGGGTGCTGCAGGCGAGCGTGGGCTGGTCTCCGGGACCCTACCCGCCCTTGGGTTGCAGTATCTCCTACTTGTACCTGGGCTAGGTGTGGACAAAGTCACTGGAGCCGCCTCTCAGCAGCCCTGGAAGTCCCCACCGTGCTGTGCGCTTCCCTGCCTCGGCCAGCTTCGGGGCGCTGACCAGCTAGAGACACACATGGGCTGAGACCAGAAGGTTCTTACAAGCCAGAATCCGAGTCAGTCCTTTCAAACTCCTCGCCTGCGGGATGATGTGTCTGGACGCATCTCCGCTCTTCAGACACAAACTGTCTCACACGTGCGCAGTTTATCCTGCATCAGAGCATGGCTGACGACCCACAGGTCCCCCGTGCTTTAATCGGTAACATTACAGCCCCAGCTCTTACAGGAAACTATGAACTGCTGTGATCTTCTATCCCCGTTTCAATCGATGTAAACCAGGGCAAGAAAAAACAGGACCCCTAATTGTATATCAGGGAAGGTCACATAACAAAGGTCCTGAGGCAGCGTCACCTGTGTCCGTGCCAACGAGGGCTGAGACAGCACCTCTTTGGGAGTGACAGGAGCCTCCGAAAGTTGTGCAAAACCATCTCTCAATATTGGTTTAACTAAGCCGCCCTGCTCATGATCAACAGAAGCCTCTGCCCTTCTAACCTTGTTTTCCCACAGCCCTGGGTGAAGCAACCTGGTCTCGGGGTGACGGCTGCTTAAAGCAACAGCACTCGCAGGACGCACCGGGGGACAGGAGAGGAGGGAAGCGCCCATTTCTCGGAGAGGCTGGTTCCCAGCGCCTGGCAGGGTCACCAACATTTCATAAAGCCACTTCTGGATTTCAAAGGGGCAGGGCGCTGATCACTGGTGACAGGAAGCATTTGCCCAGAGAGTCTTTTGAAAGCCACACGGCATGTCTTTGTTGGAGGAACCCAAGAAACAGCAATGGTCACAACGACAGCAACAAAATAACAATAACCCCTCCTTCCTTTCACAGTGTGCTGCCGGGCAAAACGATTCCTCTCCGGGCCTCCTTTCTGTCCTCCTGACAGAAAGTACATTCGAGGGCACCCAACACAAAAAGACACTCAGGCAAGCAAGGTGCCTTCTAAGCGACATTCCTGGGAGCCTTTAAAAGAGATATTGACTGAAAGCTGCCAAGACGCTGTGTGGTCACTGACGCTACTGTAATGAGTCTACCCCGGCACCCCACACTCCAGATTCAAACCAAGTCTGGAAAGTGAGATCTACTGAAACAACGTTAGGGGCTCTGCTTCACCCTGTGGAGGGACGGGAAACTCAGAAGGAGGCTGAAGTGCAGCTTGCGGCGTCTGAGCTCATAGAACAGCTGCTGATTTTATAAATTCTACCCTCTGCCTGCAATGTGTAGGTCAGACGGTTAATGAGCGAACCTGCGAGCTGGGACTTCCCGTCCACCTGAGGCTAGGAGCGGACTTTTCTTTTTTTCATTGACACATAGTGAAACTAAATGCTTTTGAGTCCTTTACTTTAAAGATGCATGTACTTATGCTATCAAATCCCGTTCCTGAAGCTCCATCTGCTCCTCTTTTTTGCTTTTTCTTTTTAAAAATCCCTCTTCTTTTTGTTTCCCTGGTAAGTACAGAATAATCTAAAGGTGTAATTTAAAATTCTGTGCTCCCCCAGAAAACTTTCTGAAGTCAGAACCACAGACTTCAGAGTCGCTTCAGAAATCCCTGGATTTGGTCTGGATGTGAGATGCGAGATTTAAGGTCTGAGTTCAAGCCCTGACTCTCACTCTCAGGGTGGCTTTGGAAGGGTCACACGACACTGCTTCCCGGGGCTCCTCAGCATCTGGCAGGAGGAAGAGATGGGGGAAACAAACTCAAGTTTTTTACCCTAAAACCCCTTCTTTTTTTTTTGGCTGCTCCATGCAGCCTGTGATATCTCAGTTCCCCGACCAGGGATCGAACTGTGCCCCTGCTGTGGAAGCGCAGTCCTGACGACCGTGCCAGCAGGGACGACCCCTGCCCCAGAAGGCTCTGAGGCCAGAATGCTCCGGTTTTCTGATGGGAACTGTATCCCTGTAGGCTGTGCGGCTCCCTCCGCTGCCTGTAACCAGCTCATTGTCCTCCACGGACATCCCAGAGAACCACGGAATCCCTCTGACGACTGAACCCGCCTGCAAAGCTTGCCTGCGAGCCACCGACCTGGTCTCAGCAGGCACAGATGAGCTGCCCAGGTGGACTGAGCAGAGTTCACGCTGAACTTCCTGAGCGCAGGGCTGGGTGCGCACCGGGCACTTCGGTCCCCAAGGCTTCCCTGGTGGCTCAGCGGTAGAGAACCCACCTGTCAATGCAGCCGCGCGGGAAAACCCCCTGGAGGAGGAAATGACAGTCCACTTCAGTGTTCTTGCCCGGAGAATCCCATGGACAGAGGAGCCTGGCGGGCTGCAGCCCATGGGGTCGGGTCCAAGACAGTCAGACACAAATCAGCGACTAAACAACAACAAGGGCTGCTATAATAAAGCACCACAAACTGGGCGGCTTAAGACAACAGAAACGTGTTATCTCATCGTCTGAAGGCTGGAGGCCCAAGATGAAGGAGTTGGCAGGGCCAGGCCCTCCCTGAAACCTGTAGGAGAGAATGCTTCTTGCCTCTCCCGGGGCTGGTCGCCCATCCTGGCCGCACTGAGCTTGCAGCTGCCGCCCTCCAGGCTCTGCCTGTGGTTTCATGGAGTTTCTCCCACGCGTGTGTATGTGTGTGTCCAAATCTTCCACTGATAAGGATGCCAGTCACTGTGGGTGAGGGCCCACTCTAATGACCTCACCTAGACAACAAGACACAAACTGATTCCATCTGCAAAGACCCTGCTTCCAAATAAGGTCACAGTCCCAGATACTGGGGCGTGGGGAGGGCGTGGGTGGGAGGGTTAGGACTTCGACATATCTTAGCTGGCAGGGGATGGTGGTGGTGCCATTAAGCCATACTGTTAGGGAGGTAAGCACATTTGGAAGTCTAAACTCAAGTGCACAAATGAAGCATGACCACCAAAGTGGAAGGAGAAATGTAAGTGGGAAGACGTTATGGTTCTCAGGGTTACATGGGGGAAAGATGATTATTTCCAATGGCTGGGCAGCAGAGCGCTGGTCAGGGAAGTACCATTCTCTGCCCAGGTCAGCCCAGGTGCTCCGCTCCCTGGACACGTCTATGCCTCCTCTCTTGGCCTCCCAGGCCTCACTGCCAGCAGCCCCACCTCCACCCCCGGCTGCAGAAATCCTCCCAACTCTAGAAGTCACAGCTACGATTTCACCAGCGGAAAACCAGGTCACCTGCATCTAACCTTTGACGGCATTTTGTCTGCTCCTGGGTGACCTCGAACTCTGGCCATATGCACCTTCCTCTGCCTATCATGCCTTGTGAGCAGGGGTCGTTTCTTACTCAATCACCGGGCCCACAGCAGGTGCATGCAAATACTTGCTAAAGGAAAGGAAGATAAGAGGAGAATGAGAGGAAATATCAGCTGTTTTGAAAACTTCACCATGGAGAGGACCTTTGAAACCAGGGGGCGCCTATCACTTCCCCCACTGAATCTGGGTGACCTTTGCTACCAGGCCGTACTTCTTGGAAATCGTAAGAAAGGCTGAAAGATAAGCTAACCACTGAAGGTAAAGAAGAAGAGCTCCTTTGGTGCAGAAGAGATTCTCACTGACCCTCTGAGAACTCACCTCCCTGAGCAGTCAGTATCATCAGTCTCCAGGAGAAGCCAAGTTCCCCTTGACCTAAGTTTCGGGCCCCCTCTGACACACAATCATTGGCAAATAACTATGATAGGCACCTGAGGGCAGGCAACAGGGCCTGCAGCAACTTCTGAATATCTGGCATTACCAGCAGCTTGCAGGAAATGAAATTGAAATGGATGCTGTCGGTACCACGGTGGACTGACGTTCATCAAAAGGCTCCGTTAGCATGCACTGATCTGCTGGGGTGAGAGCCTGTATAACGTCCCCGACACCTGGGCGACCTTAACAGGGAAGCCCAGAAGTGATACTGAGAAGTTAAGTGTGGTTATACCTTTTCGCTCAGGTGGAATTTCTTTGTTCAGCTTCTTTTAGAATCAAGCAAGTCCCTGGAGAAGGAAATGGCAACCCACTCCAGTATCCTTGCCTGGAGAATCCCATGGGCGGAGGAGCCTGGTAGGCTACAGTCCACGGGGTCGCAAAGAGTCGGACACGACTGAGCAACTTTTTACTTTTACTCTTTACTTCGTAACTATATAACATCCAGCTGAAGACTAGCAGGCAGGTACTCTTTCTGCCCACTTCTGATGTCTATGTCAGAAGCTTTCTCTATCTCCTTTATACTTTAATAAAACTATTACACACACACACACACACACACACACACACACACACACACACACAAATAGAATCAAGCAAGTCAAACTGGTAATCTAATGGGATTCCTTTATTCACCAAGGCCTGAATTCAGGAATTTCTTTGCTTCTGATAGTAAATTATACAGCTGCTTAAAAGTACACCTAAACACTGACCATCCGAAGGGAAGCCTGCTTCCAGGAAAGGGAATGGATGTACTTTAACCTATTCTTCCCACTAAATATAACTAGAAATGGTGGACATTAAAAATAAGACCAAAAAAAAAAAAAAAAAAAAAGACTCTGAAAGGCAGAAAGAAGAAAGCACGCCAGCTAAGGAGCATACAAAAGAGAAGTTACACACCAAATTAACAAAATATTAACAAATATAATTCAAGAATATTTAAACAGACCAAGTGGGGTTCACTCTGGGGATGCAGGACTGGGTCAGTGTTCCAGAGTCAAGCAGAGTGACTGACTCTATCAACAGGCTACGAGAGAGGAAGCGCATCGTCTCAGTGGATGCAGAAAAAGCATGTGAACAATGTAAAACTCAAGCTTGATCAACAGTGCTCAGCAAACAGAGCAGAAAGCGATTCATCCAACTTGTCAAGCAGATCTACAAAAGCCCTACAGCTAACATTATGCCTAATGAGGAAAGGCTAAACACTCTCCCTATAACTGAGAACAAGGCAAAGATGTCTGCTATCCCCATTCTTATTTAACACAGCCAGTGATATAAGGCATATAAGTCAAAAAGGAAGAAATAAAATTGCCCTTATTTGCAGGGCTGTCTATCTAGAGACCTCTTGGACTGCAAGGAGATCCAACCAGTCCATACTAAAGGAGACCAGTCCTGGGTGTTCACTGGAAGGACTGATGCTGAGGCTGAAACTCCAATACTTTGGCCACCTCATGCGAAGAGATGACTCATTGGAAAAGACCTTGATGCTGGGAGGGGTTGGGGGCAGGAGGAGAAGGGGACGACAGAGGATGAGATGGCTGGATGGTATCACCGACTTGATGGACATGAGTTTGGGTAAACTCCGGGAGTTGGTGATGGACAGGGAGGCCTGGTGTGCTGCGATTCATGGGGTCGCAAAGAACTGGACACGACTGAGCGACTGAGCTGAACCATACAGAAAATCCCAAGGCACATACAAAACAAACAAACAAACAACCAAACCCTCCTAGAACTAACAAGTGTATTCAGCAAAGTCTCACAATACAAGACAAACAAAATAAACTGTATTCCTATAAGCTAGCAATGAATGAGTGGACACCCAACATTTAAAAATAATACCATTTACAATTGTTCAATAAAAATGAAATATTTGGGTGTAAATATAACAAAACATGTATAGGACGTGCATGTTGAAAACTACAAAATGCAAATGAGAGAAATCAAAGATTCTCCATCAATGGAATGTAGGGCACGGAGGACCGCCACGCTCATGGACCAGAAAATTCAGCACAGGAAAGACACCACTGCCCCCAAACCGATTAACAGGCTTCATACAATGCTTATCGAAACCCTAGTAAGGTTCTTTTATACAGATGAGGTTACGTATATTATAATATAGTTTTGCAAGATGTTACCAACAGGAAAAACATAATTTCCTTGTATTACAATTTTTTACAGCTGCATTTGAATCTACAGTTATCTTACAAAGTATAATTAAAAATAGAAATGGTTCTTTGTTGTCTCCACTGTGAGAAGGAAGTCCATCCTCAACGATTAGACTTCTGACATTCCAGAAAACGTTGACATCACTCGGAAGGGTCATGCCGTTACCGTGAAGCACCTCAGAACCACCCTTCGGAGGGACTTCAATCATTTCAATATAGATCGCAATTTCCTTGGAAAGAAACTAAATGGGTTCCAGGCTGACAAGTGGGGGCAGGGAATAGAAACTGGCTACTTTCTGACTCTCTGTATCACAATGGAACATGATAAAGACTGTCGGGCTGTGCTTCCGTAACAAGAGGAGGCCTGTGAACGCCCATCTTCCCATCAATGTCATTATTCAGGAGAACAAGTTTCTTGTTGAAATCTGAAATTTCTTGCACACACACACACACACACAAAAGATGATCCGGGTTCAGATAAGGCCAGACGTTGTTTGGTCGGTATCTGAAGCCCAGAAACGTGGGTTAGTTCTCAAAGAAAATGACACTGAAGTTGCGTTGATTTCAGTGGCTTTGACTCAGCAGGCCACAACAGCTGAGACAAGGATGCCAGGAAGATTCTAGACGGCGACAAGCCTGTGCCAAAGGATCAGTTCAGCAGGTGGTGAGTAAGGTCTAAGGTTTCCAGCTACAGAAACAATAAGATGCCAAATGATTCCTAAGTCTCACCTGTAATATTTTAAAGATGCAGTAAGGGCCTTGTGGCGTTGACAGATATGCACAACTGCGTGTGAGAGAGACGGCCAGTGGGGAGCCGCTGTGTTGGCCCACGGAGCTCAACCTGGTTCTCTGCGGCAGCCAGGGGTGTGGGACGGAGCAGGGCGCGGAGGGGGCTCAGGAGGGGCGGGACATGTGTGTGCCTGCGGCTGATGCACGCTGTGTGTGGCAGAAGCCAACCCAAGGCTGTAAAACCATTATCCTCTAATCAAAAAAAAAAAGCCCTGTATTGATTTGGGCAAAGAAACGTTAACCCCCCCAAAATCCCAAAGAAACAAACCCTGACCACGCCTTTCCCCAGGGTTTCCTTCTCGTATTAAGAACCAGTGAAATGCAAATAAGGACTAGCAGGACACCTTCTGGAGAAGATGGCTGCCCGCCCCAGTGCTCCTGCCTGGGGAATCCCAGGGACGGGGTGGGGGGGGGCGTGGCCTGGTGGGCTGCCGTCCATGGGGTCGCACAGAGTCAGACACGACTGAGCGACTTCACTTTCACTTTTCACTTTCATGCATTGGAGAAGGAAATGGCAACCCACTCCAGTGTTCTTGCCTGGAGAATCCCAGGGACGGGGGAGCCTGGTGGGCTGCCGTCTATGGGGTCGCACAGAGTCGGACACGACTGAAGCGACTTAGAAACAATAGCAGCAGCATCAGCAGGATACCTTGATCACTTTATTCCTGTACCCCATGTGCAATTCTTTGCAGCACTCACAGCTGCATGACATTATGCGACATTACATTTGGCCATCTGTCCATCTGTCTGTCCTGCCACACCACTGAAATGGAAGCTCCACACAGGCAGGGCCTCTGACGTGTTCACACTCTGGAACATTCTACAAGCACTAAAAAAAAGGAGCCGTTGAATGACTATGTGGAGCTCACTTACAAGCCTTTTTGGATAAAGTATTTCCAACCGCCTAACTTCCCCCAGACCCCTTGGCCCATAAGGAGCTGCTCTTTCAGCATTACCCACCAGCAGGACACGCTCTGACATCACTGTCTCGGATCCTTTCATCTCACCTGCGCTCCAGACACTGTGCAAGTACCCACCGTCTGTATTCACAGCCCCAGGACGGTCCAGCCTCGGGGACCACACCTAGGGGCCGGTTATAATCTGGGGCACCGGAACCTCCATGTGAGGCGTGAGGTTGCAGGGACCATCAACAGCCCCTCTGCTCACCCGGCCCATACATCAGGAACACGCCCTCGAAGCCCAGCCTTGATTCCTGACGGGGTCAACTTGACGTACCTCTACTTTAATCGGCATGCAGAACCTGGGATGTCTGGAATCAATCTGATGACCTCTATCATGTTTTCCATGTACGACTCAGCTGCCAGTATCGTATAAGGGGACTTTAATGTGAAATAATAGCTTTGATTGCCAGTGGCTTCTAACTTCTTGCCATATTCCTCATTATCACAGAGCTGGCAGCAGCCTAGGACACACACACTGCCGCCAGCTGGACACGTGGTTCCAGGGGTCAGCAGGCAGCCCGTCTGTTCCCGGACCACAGGGTGCTTTATTGTGTCTGTTCTATTCAGAGATATATCCTCCGCACCGCGTGTGCAGTGGCTGCTCAATAAATGGTTGCAGACTGAATGAATACCACCAAAATCTCAGGAATCTCGAGGAGCACCGAGGTGGTTCCGAGCTTAAAACTTGATGCAGGCACTGAACTGCATCTGGCGTGTGAGAGAAACGTGTCGACCTCTAAATGGTGCGGGGGATGGGATTACAAATCAACATTCTTGCTATTGGAAGAATGCTAGCTTACTGCTCTTGCCGCCATGGAAAGAGACGACAAATAGACAACATAATTACAGAATGCCGGCAATTAACATACACCCAGCTATAGCAACATGACGATCCAAAATGAACGAGGATACACTAAAAAGGAGACTGTGAATGATCCACCGGGGGGAAAAGGCAGAAATCTGTGAATGAGATGGTGCTAAAGAGTCAGCTGTAATTCACTCCACTCTCCTCCCTAAGAGCTTTTCCAGCCAGACGCAGCGACTATTTTCCTGTGAAGCCAGAGAGCTGGACTGGTATTTCCAAGCAGGTAATTTTCCTAGCTGTAGGTAACTAGCAGCTCTGTGGGAATCAATCAGGAGGCGTCCGTCTCTTCTCTGAGAGTCTTATTTCAGTCCCTCCATCTTCCTTTGTTAATTTCTTAAGTTGGGTTTAAAGGATGCAGAGACAAAGATCTATTTGTTTTGATCTCTTAAGACTTCTTGGGGGAGGCAAGGTGAGAAGGAGAGTTTTTATATCTTTCCCACTAAGAATTCAAGGATACTTTTAAGTTTCTCTGCCTTTTCAAGGCCAGAAAACCGGACGGGCATTATGTACCATGTCTAGCCACAGAGGCTCAAAGCCTGTAATAGAATCACGGCCACAGGACAAGAGAAATTGAAGTGGGCGCAAATAAACTCTTACATCAAAGATGCGGATGGAGCAGAAGCCACAGTCCCACATGACACGGTCCTCTCATATGATACCACACAGTCGTCCCATATGACACGGTCCTCTCATATGATACCACACGGTCGTCCCATATGACACGGTCCTCTCATATGATACCACACGGTCGTCTCATATAACACGGTCAGTCCCATATAACACAGTCCATCCTATGTGACATGGTCATCTCATATAACATGGTCAGTCCATATGACTGGTCATCTCATATAATGTCACACGGTCAGCCTACGTGACACGGTCGTCTCATATAATGTCACACGGTCTGTCCCACGTGACACGGTCGTCTCATAATGTCACACGGTCAGTCCATGTGACACGGTCCTCTCATATAACACGGTCAGTCCCGTATAATACGGTAGTCTCATATAATGTCACACGGTCCATCCCACGTGACACGGTCCTCTCACATAATGTCACACGGTCTGTCCCATGTCACACAGTCAGCCCCACGTTGCACGGCCATCTCTGCAGCCGAGCCCGCCGTCTTGGCCCAGGCCCCTGCTGCCTCTCGTCTGGCTGACCGTGACGGCAGCGACGGTCCTGAGCATCACCTGGCACTAACCCTGGAAGCCTCAGTTACTGAAAGCCCGTACATGCCAGGTACTCTACGATGCTCCCTCTATTGCTACCAACAGCCTGGCAGCATGGATATTATTATTCCCATATTACAGACGAGTAAACTGTGGCCCAGAGACGTTCGCACGGCTGGCAAACACTGAAGCCAAGAGGATTTGAGCACAGCTCAACGTGCAGAGAGCTGGATGATCCTGCCCCATGCAGCCATGTTTTCTTTTTGTTCATCCAGTGAAAACAGGCGCAGCCCTGCTATCAGGAGGCTTTCCCCCTATCAGGCAGGCTTTCCCCCTATCAGGCAGGCTTTCCCCCTACCAAGGCGGATGCCTGCTGAGCACCTTGGCGTGACCCCACCGCCACGACCCTGGGGAGGAGGAGAGGAAGCAGGCAAACCGAGCCGGCCTCCACTGTGACCCGGGCTCTTCTCCTGAAAGGACTCAGTAATCACCCATCAGATCTCTCCCCCAGCTAAAGGGTTTCTCAGTGCAGAACTGACTGGGGCTTGGATCATTACCTCTTTGGAAAATGAGGTGCGGAAAGACAAAGAAAAATTCAAGGGGAAAAACAATGAGTGGAGGGCACAAACAGGAAATATACAGAAAAAGAGACACAAACGGCCTTCAGCCCCACGCAGCTCAGGAAGTGAGCACCAAGAGAATGCCACCCCGCAGCACGGTGAGACAGCCACGATGAGACAGCCACGATGAGCGAAGGTTTTCACTCCCCTAGAGCCACACATCCTGTAACGCAAAGTCAGGTGGGCCTCAGGGAGCGTCACTACGAACAAAGCTAGTGGAGGTGATGGAACGCCAGCTGAGCTGTCTCAAATCCTGAAAGATGATGCTGTGAAAGTGCTGCACTCAATATGCCAGCAAATTTGGAAAACTCAGCAGTGGCCACAGGACTGGAAAAGGTCAGTTTTCATTCCAATCCCAAAGAATGTTCAAACTACCGCACAATTGCACTCATCTCACAGGCTAGTAAAGTAATGCTCAAAATTCTCCAAGCCAGGCTTCAGCAATACGTGAACCGCGAACTTCCAGATGTTCAAGCCGGATTTAGAAAAGGCAGAGGAACCAGAATTCAAATTGCCAACATCTGCTGGATCATGGAAAAAGCAAGAGAGTTCAAAAAAAAATCTATTTCTGCTTTATTGACTATGCCAAAGCCTTGACTGTGTGGATCACAACAAACTGTGGAAAATTCTGAAAGAGATGGGCATACCAGACCACCTGACCTGCCTCTTGAGAAACCTATAAGCAGGTCAGGAAGCAACAGTTAGAACTGGACATGGAACAACAGATTGGTTCCAAACAGGAAAAGGAGTGCGTCAAGGCTGTATATTGTCACCCTGCTTATTTAACTGATATGCAGAGTACATCATGAGAAACGCTGGGCTGGATAAAGCGCAAGCTGGAATCAAGATTGCCAGGAGAAATAGCAATAACCTCAGATATGCAGATGACATCACCCTTATGGAAGAAAGTGAAGAGGAGCTAAAGAGCCTCTTGAAAGTGAAAGAGGAGAGTGAAAAAGTTGGTTTAAAACACAACATTCAGAAAACTAAGATCATGGCATCTGGTCCCATCACTTCATGGGAAATAGATGGGAAAACAATGGAAACAGTGTCAGAATTTACTTTCTTGGGCTCCAAAATCACTGCAGATGGTGACTGCAGCCATGAAATTAAAAGACACTTGCTCCTTGGAAGAAAAGCTATGACCAACCTAGATAGCATATTAAAAAGCAGAGACATTACTTTGGCAACAAAGGTCCATCTAGTCAAAGCTATAGGTTTTTCCAGTAGTCATGTATGGATGTTGGACCATAAAGAAAGCTGAGTGCCAAAGAATCGATGCTTTTGAACTGTGGTGGTGGAGAAGATTCTTGAGAGTCCCTTGGACTGCAAGGAGATTCAACCAGTCCATCCTAAAGGGAACCAGTCCTGGGTGTTCTTTGGAAGGACTGATGCTGAGGCTGAAACTCTAATACTTTGGCCACCTGATGGGAAGAAGTGACTCACTGGAAAACACCCTGATGCTGGGAAAGATTGAAAGCGGGAGGGGAAGGGGACGACAGAGGATGAGACGGTTGGATAGCATCACCGACTCAATGGACGTGAGTTTGAGTAAACTCCAGGAGTTGGTGATGGACAGGGAAGCCTGGTGTGCGGCAGTCTATGGGGTCGCAAAGTATCAGACATGACTGAGCGAGTGAACTGAACTGAACTGAGTGAAGGGTGTAATCTGGGGGCGCAGTCACACAGTGAAAAGCTCTGGAGTCCATGAAAAGGCCAGCTCTATATGCACTGATACAGAGAGATCCTTACGATGAGAAGGATGCACGCGGTGTGTGCCTGTCCGCATAAACGAGCGCACACACCCAGGTGTGTGGAGGCACCGGCTCAGAGGACACGTAAGGAACCGATCGTGCTGGGGCCCACGGACGGCCAGTGGCTGGGCCTGGCCCCTGGGGCCCAGACTGTCAGCCCAGGGCTCCTTCCCCAGCAGGAGCGTCTGTATAGACAGGGTTTCGCCCCCAACAATAATCACTCTCGGAGGAATGGCACCAACCTCCCTAGCTCCGTGATTTTGTTAGGCAGCACTGACTGATCAGCCAGTTCTCCAATTAGCGACACCCCCCCCCCCATGTGACAGCCGATGCCATCCTTTCAGTGATGAGGAGAGGGCGACACTGGCTAGACCAGTCAGAACAGCACCCGGCGACATTTTCTACCCACAGTGATGCCACCCTGTGGCTCGGAGTCCAGCCAAAACGTTTAGACGGATTTTAGGTTTCTATATAGAAAGTTCATGCCAAGGTTAAGTTCTCACGATGTGCATGAAAATTACTCAATATGTGGGTTACTCCCAGTGAATTTTCCATTTTAGGCCAATGTGTAACCAGCCAGTTCCCTATTAACTACTGCTCTTCCTACAAGCCCACAAGGCGCCGGCCGCCAGCTCTGGAGACACGACCCAAACCCAGCACCAGGGTCGCTTCTGCCTGGTGGAGTCACAGCCGGAACGAGTGGCGTGGCACCAGGTAACACATTTACCTCCCAGCCGCAGTGCCCCCATCTGTGCAGCGGGGACGTCAGTGCCTCGGAGAGGAACCCGCAGGTCTGCTGGTTGTGTGGAAAGGGCAACCGGAGTTTCTCATGCCATTGATTCCTTCCACCCAGCTAAGCCATAAGCAGCCGCCTGGGAGTTGCATTTGGGGGTTCCCCCTTCAGCAACCCACGCTCCGGAACACGCACTGGGATTCCTGCAGAAGCGTGGGGGTGGTCACGCTTCCAAAGCCTGAACGAGGAGTCGGGGTCACCAGCCTTCTCACAAAGGCACACAAACCCAGCCCAGCTGCCGGCGTCAGCCCCTTCACAGCGAGCCTCTCCCTGGAGCCGTCCCTCCCCTCGCCCGGAGGAGAACCCTGCTTGCCATGTGCACGTGGGAGCCGGCTCTCCTGGACCAGCTGACTGGACTGGGGCGGTCACGAGACCACAGCGACGCCAGTCAGAATCCCCGATGCTCCTGGGAACTGGGAACTGAGATCAGAAGACGGCTGGTCCAAGCCTGGGTGGGACGGGGGGGTTGGGGGAGAATGGGCACATGCGTATGTCTGGCTGAGTCCCTTCACCACCTGAAAGTGTCACGACACTGTTAATCGGCTATACCCGAATACAGAACGCTCTTGGTGCTAAAAATGCATAAATAAACAGAATTCAAGGAAAAAAAGACAGCTGGCCCACGTGGACCACGCTTGTCCAGAGAGGATATTCAGCATGAAAGCTCTGGACTGCTGACCACTTTACGCAGAACGCTGGAGGAGATGCCAAGGACACACAGAGAAGCAGCGAGGGCGCGCCAGCGGCCAGCACCCTCGGTAGCCTTCCAGCTCCCAGGCCCGGGCCCCGAGAGATCCCTGGTACTGCCTCCAGCAGACCGCTATGCATTCCTTACTGAGCTAGCGCTGGCCAACACAAGAGGCCTGAGACACACCCCCAGTCCCACTGTCGTGGACCCCACGAGCAACTCAGAACCGCCTGCAGGTGGCACTTTCCATCCCAAGACAAAGAATTATTATTCTGAAGGTGCCAAATTTGTGGTATTACCTTTATTTTGCCTGATTGCATTACTCAGACAGAAAGAACTATGAATAATAATAATAACAAAGATACCATTAAAGCAAAATATTTGACACTCACAAGATTAAACGCTGAATACAGTAATCTTCTCATAATCATCGCCGGATACGCAGCACTTAGTCAACAATTACACTGGGAAAACGCCTGAGACTTGATGCTTAAGTAGCAGAGAAAAGCAAAGGAGAGAGTCAAGAAATCATCATAAAGTGAGAAGGGAGTATTACCCAATCTACATACAGCACGTACCACTGTAAGAGCTCTATCTTTTCCTACCAATGTTATGCATTAACAACCACCACCCAACAATACATGCCCCGAACCAAAACGTCCTAGCAAATGAGCTATTTTTAAAACCCACTTAAGAGTATTCACGTAGTGGCGGCATAGTCCATTAATCAGAGTGCTTGTGTATGTGGGATTTTAATAGCTGTATTGAGGTATGATTTACAATTTCTTTATAAAAGAGTTTTCTTCAATCCCTCTTGCCCCCTGATGGGAGTGGCAAATGAAACGGTCCAAGCAAGAAGTCAGAACCTGGTGGGCCAGGAGGCTGGAGTGAGGCCAATAAACTCCACCTCCTAGGAGGTTGGGGGTTCACACCCCTGAGAGTCAGACAAGTGATTGTTAGGGAGTATGTATTTATTTTCATATCAGAACATTGCTTTCTTTAAAAAAAAAAAAAAAAAAAGAGGGCAAGGTCTGAATGCCAGGTCAAAATATCTCAGGACCAAGAGGAAGCCTCTGAGCTACCTTGGGAAATAAGCAGCCATCTATGACACCCGCCATCTCACTGGGCGAAGTCAGATTTCTACGACAGAGGTTTCATTTGTAATGTTCTTTTCAAAGAGCTGACTCTTCATTCCGGATGCACAGAATGTGAGCAGCACTGATACCTGCGCTGGATTATAAATAAACAGCCTCTGTTCAGGAGGGCTGGGAGCAGAGCAGCAATTTTTAACCCAGATGGAGTTTTGACAACCCCTGTAGGTTCCTTCACAACCGTGAAGCATCAGCCCTGTTGCGTTATTTTATGAGAGTAGATCGTTGATGGCTGCAGCGGCAGACAATGAGGCCGCGTAATGACTTCATGCACGCTGCCCGTCTCTTCTCTGAGGGGCTGGGCTTCCTTCTTCCACAGGTGAACGCGGTACACCTGACCTCGTGGAATGCAACTGTGATCAGTGTCAACCACGGTAACAGCGCTTCAAAGAATTACCCCGACAATCCTATTTTTGCCATTTTCCACGACCCACGGAGGTGAGGGAGCGCCTGCGACTCGGAGGGAGGGGTCTAAACACAGAGTCTGCGTCCATCTGCCCGTGGACCCGCGTGAGTGCCCTGCCCAGGACGCGCCGGTTCATGTTAGGGCTCCCCTAAGCCCCATCCCGCAGGAGAATGGAAACATTGGAAAGCTATATTCAGCGCTGGCTACATGAGAAAAGCTCTCGGCAGTGGCGCTAACAGAGAGGCTCAGAGGACAGAGCCACAACAAGCCGACCCGCAGAATCCAGCTCATCACCGGCTGGTAGAGACAGGCCGTTAACCTTAACACCAAGTATCCAGAGATCTGATTTGTCCAGAACTGTGAGGCAAAATCACCTGAGAAACCAGGCAAAATGAATTCAGGTTCCTGCAGAAGACAAAATGTTTTCTTAGAAACATCTCATTTTGGTACTGGCCTTTCCTGACCTTAAATCTGACCTTGGAATACAAAGGCAACCCACGGCACGTTTCCCCAGATAATCTGGGAGTCTTCAAATATTTCCCCCTGTCTACCTCGTACCTGCAAATGCCATCTACAAGTCTTTCTACCGTATCCTGGGGGAAGCAAAGAGACACGGGCGTCTGCCTGCGGCCACGCATCTCCGGAGTTCAGCTACAGACCGTCACGAACACCGTGTGAAAGGTAAGAGGAGGCAGGCTGACTAGGCTTGATTTAGGCCTGCTGCGTGACTTCCCATCAGGCTCCGGGCATGTGTTAATAGGTAAGCGGACGTGCACACACAGAGAAAGAAATCTGCCCTTCAGGATAGGATGCGTATACGAATTTCACTTCAAAGGAGACTACGGAGAAAAACCACGTTCCTTGTCTTCTTGGAGCCATACAAGAAGGAAAATTTCCCAGACATAACTTCCTCCTTAAGATCACAGAAAAGGGAAACACAAGGGAAGTTCAGATCAGGGCATATGAAAACCCAGCTGTCCTTCCCACACATACAAAAACGTGTCACGACAGTTTTCAGAGAGGGCTTTTGGCGTGGACGAGCCAATGCTAACCGCCAGAGGGGCTCTTCCGAATCATCCAGGTCCAGCTCCCCGACTCCGTGGGGGGCATATCCTTCAGCCTCTATTAACTGAGCACCCACCACAGCCAAGTCCTGCTTTAAATGCAGGGAACACACGGATGAGTGAAGAAGAGAACCCCAGTCTTTAGGAGCTGATATCCTAGGAGTGGGCGTCTCCCTGGGGGCTCAGTGGTAACGAATCCACCTGCCAGTTCAGGAGGTGTGGTTCCATCCCTGGGTCGGGAAGATCCCCTGGAGAGGGAAGGGGCGACCCACTCCAGTATTCTTACTGGGCAAATCCCATGGACAGAGGAGCCTGCCAGGCTACAGTCCACCAGGTCACAAAAAAATGGGACACCACTTATGGACTAAACAACAACATTCTAGGGGTGTGATGAGAAGACAGAATAACGGACAGTTAAACCGTCAGGCGGATGGACGCGCTTTGGGAAGCGCTGCTGAGTGAGTTTCACCAAAGGGCAAACGGAAGGTTTGACAGCTGCAAAGGCAGTCTGAAAGTAGCAGAGGAAGCAGGTAAGTTCAGAGCTTTTTACGTTTTTGTGCAGCAAGGGATACAAAATGCTAATGAAGACCACGGGAAAGCTCAGTGTGGAGAACGCGCTTTCTAGCTTTGGAAGAGCGTGCCAAAGGTGCACCGGTGGGCGTCGGGCACGTCTTCCTGACCCCGTCTTTAGGATGCTGCACTGACCTATCGAGAGCTGACCGTCTTCACTCTGCAACTTGAAATCTCAAAGAAGTGCTGTGGGGCATGAACACTCCAGGGCAAGAGATGGTTGTGTGTTTGAAACAAGAAACAATATCCATCACAGGTTTCGCATTTAAAAATGTCTTGGCCCTTGAGTGCTTGAAAAAGGCATTGGAAGGAAAAGAGGGAGAAACAGGAGCCTGGTGTTTCCATTCCCCGTCTCTTTCACTGGGTATTTCTTGCTGCACACATTTCCCCCCATTTGGAGCGCCTCAGCCTCAAGGTTATAAACCACGTGTGAGACAGGGTGAAGCAGAAGGCTCTGTCACCCACCAAGGCCCTCATCTGGAAAAGCAGTTCCACGAGAAAGAAGACATTTTCAGGTAAAAGAGACGTAGCAGAATGCTTCAAAATTCACAGGTCTCCCTCCTCCTTCTCCTGAAGTGGAGGTCTTCCCTGGGTGTGCTCTATAAGTGTGCTGGTCACACACAGACACACACACAATCACACAAACACAGAGACACACACAGTCACACACACTCTGGAGGACGCCAGCAGCGAAGGTGGGCCCGTGGACACTCTGCCTCTAGGCGGGGGACAGGGCCCCCCAGCCCCCGAATGCCGCAGACAAGCCCACAGGCACCCTGGCTCGGTGCTCTGGAGCAGAGCACAGATCCTAGCAGGCCAGTGACTCACACATCTGATCTAATAAGCGGCCATTATGGAGGGTGTGCGGGAGGAGCGATGGCTGAAGGGTTTTTTTTTTTTTTCTTGAAATGATGAGACTATTCTGAAATGATTGTGGTGACGGACTGCCTGTTTCCACCTCAAGATTTTGAGCCTCTGAAGAGTGTGGTGGTGGTGGTCTAGTCACTAAGTCCAGCTCACTGCAACCCCATGGGCTACCAGGCTCTCCTCTCCATGGGATTTCCCAGGCAAGAACCCTGGCATGGTGATGGCTGCCCAACTCTGCACCAGACTACAAGCCACCGAGCTGCACGCTTTAAGCGGGCGGGTCGTGCGGTATGTGACTCAGACACCTGTGGGAAGCTGCTATCCCTCCCTTCCCCCCGCCCAGAAGTCTTCATTTTCATTAAGACCTGGTCTGATTACATCACCCTCATGGTAACAAGCTAATGCTGAGAACTGAGGTCCACATTTTAAACTGTTTTACATCCTTAAATTAGAAGACATGCTTTCCCAGGGCACGATTTCCTCTAGGCCTGAGTGTCTGCTCTTCAGCGAGTCAGCGCCCCACGAGGGGCACCCCAGGGCTGAGGCCTTTTATCCTGAACAGTGCGTTCCACAGATTCGTGCGCGCAGTGTCCTCCAGGCCCCAGTGCAGGGCATCTGCAGAGAGGGGGCAGGGACCGCACCTTAGTCCCCCCTCTACGTTTGGGGATGGAGCTGCACATCCCCCAAAGAAGAACAGAGAAGGCAGGGCATGGCTGAAAATGCTCGTGGGGATTACTGCAAAAATGAAATTAAATGGAAAATAACTCATTTTCCAACTCATCCCTCCAAGTTAGACGGACAGAGACTTTATTTCCTTCCTTGCCTCCACTCATCAAACAGCCATCCACCCAACTGTCCAGCCACGCACCCATCATCTGTCAGGAGCCTCCTGTGCAAGAAAGATGACACAAATAGAGTAACTTCTATAAACTGAAAAGTGTACACAGAGCTTCAGTCTGATTATTATAACCAAACCTAAAGGATTTCCTTTTACTTAACCTCTTTGCCCCATCACTACCTAAAAACCAAAGGTTATTACACACCCATGCCTGGGAACTAAGAAAAATGTGATGAGTAAAATGAAACCAAACCAAACCAAACCAAACCAAACCAAACAAAACCAAAACCTGGGTTGCTAGTGGAGCTCCACGGACTTCAGGCGCTAGAACAGGCCGGAGAAGAATCACTTGCAGATCCCACACCAGAGCACACTTCCGGGCTCAATCAGAGAGACAATTCAGGGAGTTCAGACCTTAGGTTTGAATTATAGGGACAGAGAAAAAGTTGTAAAGCTCAAGGCCTCTGCTCAGAGTTTCTGGTGAACAACCTCGTCTGACCACCTCTGCTGCCAGCCCCCTGGTCAAACTGCCGCCATCCTCATCTGGACTGTAACAACCGCCTCTTAACTGAATTCCACGTCCACAGGCCCTGCCACTCACCCGGATGCTCTGTTCTCCCCTCTCCTGGAGGGGTGACCTTTATAAAAATGATAATCAGATTAAGTGTTGCCCTGCCCCAAAACCATCCAGTACTGTCTCATCATAATCAGAACAGAACTCCAGCCTTTATTTCATGATATATAATGACCTGGCCTCTGCCGACCCCTCCCGATTCTCTTCCTAAAGATTCTGTCTTGTGCATACCTCTCCAGCCACACTGATACCACTGCTCTTTCAACAAGTCACGTCTGTGCTTGCCACAGGGCCTTTGCACATGCCCTTGGCCTAAAAAGCCCTTCCCCTGCAGGGTGACATGACTGGTACCATCTCGTCATTTCGGTTCCTACATCAATTCTTCAGAAAGACCTTTGCTGGCTACTTTCCCTCAAACAGCACCCTAAGACCACCACTCTCCCCTTGCTTTGCTTTATTATTTTTTATGGCAAATACTTCCCACCTGAGACCACACTGCATATTTATTTCTCTTATTTGTTTGCTTTCTGTCTTCCCACTACAATATATGGATCACAGGAGAGAGACCTTAGTACTTACTGCTGTTTCCTGAGGGCCTAAGACAGTCGCTCATAAATAAAACAGGTATTTTACAGATAGATGATTTTGATTTTAATTAGACCACCCACACTTCTGCAAAAGAAGAACGGGAAGGCAGAGGATGAGATGGTAGACGGCATCACCAACTCAATGGACATGAATCTGAGCAAATTCTGGGAGATAGTGAAGGACAGAGGAGCCTGCCAGCTGCAGCCCATAGGGTCGCAAAGAGTCAGTCACAATTTAGCGGCTGAACAACACAATCACCACCACACTTTTGCATCTTAGTGTTGCTTTGCTTTCCATCAGCAAAAGCAAATGATCTCTAGTGCGTGTGTGCTAAGCTACCTCAGTCGTGTCCAACTCTTTGCAACCCTATGGACCATAGCCCACCAGGCTCCCCTGTCCCTGGGATTCTCCAGGCAAGAACACTGGAGTGGGTTGCCATTTCCTTCTCCAATGTATGCAAGTGAAAAGGGAAAGCAAAGTCGCTCAGTCATGTCTGACCCTCAGCGACCCCACGGACTGCAGCCTACCAGGCTCCTCCGTCCATGGGATTTTCCAGGCTAGAGTACTGGAGTGGGGTGCCATTGCCTTCTCTGCCTAAGTTACTTCAGTTGTGTCCAACTCTTTGCGACCATATGGACCATAGCCCACCAGGCTCCTCTGTTCCTGGATTCTCCAGGCAAGAATACTGGAGTGGGCTGCTATACCCTTCTCCAGGGAAATGGTCTATAATCAGTGTCTATAACAATTTTATAATTTCACTATAAATATTTTCCTCACCCTCATCTTCTCCCTTCTTGATGCCTGGTTTTAATCAGCAGCAGCTTTGAGCTGCTATGGGCCTAAGACCCTGAAAATGTAGCAACTGTGCCATTTATAGACATGCCCATGGGGAGAAAAGTCTAGGCTGAAATCCTGAGTTGCATCTGTGTATACAGTATGCTGTGTGAAACTTATGGCGAACTGCCTCCCTTCACCTGCTGAGGAGCTGCCTGCAGTATGAAACCTACTCTCCCCAGAAGAATAAAATGAAAACTTTCTTACCTATAGAAATCATTTTGATTCGAAGTAAAATGAAAAGGCAAAAACTTCAATTAAGTAAATCTCGAGAGCAAATAATCCAAGAAAAGGGTGATTAAAAAAAAAAAAAAAAGCCATTCTGATGGTTTAAACAGCTTATTCAAGTGGTCTACTTTAAAATGCCAGGAATTCAACCTCTTGATTTAAGAGCTCTGGAATTCAAGTGCCTCAAATTGAGAAAATAATACACAAGTAGATGATCGTAATTTCTCCTCTGTGCATCCTGGCGTTATATCCTCCAGACACACAGCCCTGCACACGCTCACCTTCCCTGCGTGCCTCGCGCCTCTCACAGGAAAGGGGAAGTCAGGACAAACAGCGCCGTGCGTGACTACTAAGCGTCACTCCTTAGCGGAAAGTGTAATGCTCTTGCTTTAAAATTACAAACAAGAGATAAAATAAATATTTCAGGGGCTCATTCAAATGAACCTTCCGGGAGTCTGGACTCAACAGATAGGCTGTATTCTCAAAAGCTTGCCAACAGTGGAGATGAAGCTGTCTAGAGATTCCTGTGGACCCACAGGGTGTGTTTACAGGAGACCTGGAGCCGTCAAGGCCTCCGATGCTGTCTGTCCTGTCACGGCTCCGTCCTTCTTTTCCAAGCCCTTTCCGCTTTCATCTGACAGTGTCTTCCCTTACTCAGAAGCACAGACACAGCGCTGCTCAGTGGAGTAATTCTTAGACCAGTGGCTGGCAGGTGAGGAGTATATTTGCAAGCGTCAAAGGCTCTGAAATGCTGGGGAGCCACTGGACGATGCAGCTGCTAAATACCTTCCGGAGCGGATCTCTCCAAACTGACCCTGATTCCAGGAATGGAAACGGTAACTTCTCAGTGTTTCATGGAGACACACTTGTCCTGTAAGCGGGATAAGTGCTACACCATTCATTTGGAAAGCATTCAGCAAGCGCCTCCTATCCAACAGGGACTGTGGCTTCAGAGGAAGGCCTCCCTGTCCTTGACTAAGGCACGTGGGAGGAACAGATGACGGCGCGAGGCCGTGAAGGCAGAGAGGTGTGAGGACTACGACAGGAACTCGGGAAAACCCCGACGGCTGCCGAGCGCAGGCGGGCTGACTCGGAAGTCAGCCAACTCCACCCAGCCCGTGGACCAAACGTGTCTGTTTTTGCATAAACGGCCTACAAGCTGAGGATGGCTTATATATTTTTAAGTTACTGAAAAAAAAAAAAAAAAACCCTAACATTTTTGTGACACATGAGTATTATATGAAATTCAAAGTACACTGTCCGTAAATAAAACTTTATGGGACACAGCCATATCCAGAGGTGAGAAGTGGTAAACCTGAACCATGTGGCCTGCTCATAATATCTGCCGTCTGCTCTTTACCCCACCCCCAATCTACTGGACTACGTAGCTGAGCAGGACTGAGGTTTTCTGCTTTTAACAGAGAAAGTTATAAAAAATGTAACTCCAGTATATTATAGGATAGTTAGCAATTCACCTCCGAGAGGAGTCACAAAAAGCATCCGTCAGTTACGAATGGAAAACATCCTTTGACGCCTCCTGGACCGGGGCTCACATTCTGCAGGTGAGGACCTGGACTCTGCCAGGCTCCCAGGGAACAGCAGAGCCGAGAAGAAACTGCCCCAAACTCACACATGCCCCACTCTGCTAACAGAGAAGAAAAGGATATTCACTGAGAACTGTCTGAAAAAACAAAACCAGGATACGAAAGCGCAGACTCACAGTTCTCCCCACTAGGCGTCCCTACTTGAGAACCGCCTTGGAACCCAGCCTCTCTTTACCTCACCTCTGAGCCTACTCGCACTGCGCTATCCACTCCCCACGTGCCTCCTGCAGCCCCATCACATCTGATGAAGCCCCAGGCCTCCTGGGCTCTCCGCCCTCGCTCTCAAAACTGTCCCTTCTGCCCGGATCCTTTTCTGAGCCATCAGATCCCCTGGGTCCACTGATTCTAACACTTCTGGGGTCTCCAAGCTTTCCAAAGTCTACAAGAATAAGACCTGTAAAGCAAACTCACTACAAAAACACCTTGTAAATTTGAAGAGGAAAAAAAAAAAAAAAGCTCACTTAAATGTCTGTAAAAATAACATCATACTAGCCAGCCAAGAGCATCGTTTACCTAAAATGGTATGTGGAGGAGGAGGGTGTGCCTCTGTGGGCTTACTCGGATGGAGGGGGTGCCTGAGCTGGCCAAGCACTTACGATGCACTGCTGGCCTTCTGTGTAAAGATCCCACCCACCTGCCATAGCCTCTGTGAAGATTTTCTTCAAGTTAGTTTCTTTATGTGCTACTTTGAATCCATAAAAATCCTTTCCAGACACAAATAAAAGAACACGCTTACAGAATTCTCATGATATGCCAGGAGAAACTCAGAGTAGTTTGAATACATGGCCCTTGGCCTGGAAGCATTTACAAATGCAGGGACAGAAGTTAGAAAAGGCACAAAGTAGCTTCGTGGTCCACCAGCTAAGAATTCAGGCAACGAGGGTTAGCTGGACAGGTCTGGTAGGTAGTACTGTGTCTTTAACAGCAGCCATTCACCGAGTGTCTACTGGGACATGTAAACGGTCACCTTTACTTTGCAACAACCTCATGAAGCAGTGATTCTTATACCCATCTAGCAGATGAGGAGACTGAGGTTAAGTAACTTGACAAAGGACACTCAGTCAATAACCAGGTGAACTACTGGCCAAACCTAGCCCACAGAGCCCAGGATGACTTTCACTACGTGAGCTTCGCAAAGTGGGCCACCCGTTACCACCTCTCCTTCACTTGAGATGTGCCGTGGTACCTGGGAAGCCAAGATGAAAATGAGCTTCCGTTTGGCGTGCAAATTCAGGAAGAGCTAAACACACGTAAGAGGCTTCCCTGGAGGCTCAGATGGTTAAAAAAAAAAAGTCTGCCTGCAGTGCAGGAGACCCAGGTTCTATCCCGGGGTCGGAAAGATCCCCTGGAGGAGGAAATGGCAACCCACTCCAGTATTCTCGCCTGGAGAATCCCAGGGACAGAGGAGCCTGGAGGGCTGCAGCCCACGGGGTCACAAAGAGTCGGACATGAGTGAGCGACTAAGCACAGCCCAGCACAAGAGTTAAGCAAAGGGGCTTCCCTGGTGGTTCAGCGGCTAAGCACCCACCTTCCAATGCAGGGGACGTGGGTTCAATCCCTGGCCAGGGAACCAACATCCCACACGCCGCGGGGCAGCTAAGTCCTCACTTGACGACTGGAGGAGCAGCCTGCGCCCTGCAAGGAGGACTCCGCACACCCGAAAATGAACATGAACAGACATTAAGGACTCGGAAGAAGTGAAAACACTGCTAGAAGACTGAACACACGGGGAGGGCAGGGGCAGGGGAGAGGACTTGCCGAGGTTTTCCAGTAAAGATAAGGGAAACCCAGCAGGGTGTGTCCGGCCCCGCCGCGTGGGTGGCCTTAGGACTGCCGGAGCCGATCCGTCTACCTGGAGAAGACGCCGCCGCTTTGCAGAGACAGGCGACCAGGGCAGGCTGAGCCTGGGAGGGGCTGTCGGGGTGCTGGAGGTCTGGGTATCGTCTCTGCGCGGGGCCTGGGGGACGGGCCAGTCGGGACGGGGAGCAGCAGCGCCTCGGTTCCGGCTCCGAACGGCTTCCCAGTGGCCCCGGGTGTCCGAGCTCATCAGCGCGCCGCTTGAAAGGGCCCGGGCCCGCGGGGCGGGAAACGCAGGGGGCGCCGGGCGAGCGCGGGCATCCCCCGCAGTCCTCACCAGGGCTCGCCGGCGGTGGGAACCTGATGTTCACGCCAGGACAGGGCGGTTCTGGAAGAGCGCGCCCCAGGAGCGCCCCAGGGAGGGCGGCCCCGGCAGGCAGCGCTTCGCCCCGCCTGCAGGTGGACAGACGGTTCCGGCTCTCTCACTCCATTCGGCCGGGTCCCCTCCTGTCTGCCCTGCATCCTGTCCACGCCGGAGACAGAACCTTTCTTTCCCGTGAAACAGACTGAGCTGCGGAAATCTCAACTGGGAGCACGGAGGAGTTCAGACCTTATTTCACTCCCAGAGTCGTTTCTTAAGGTGGAAGTCTGGCTGGTGGGGGCTGAGGCCTTTGGCCTGGAGCACCCGGAAACACGCCGAATTGAGCCTTAATCCAAATGAAACGGACACGTCTATCCAGACCCTTTGTAACGAATCTCTTGCCTCCTCTTGGTTTTTCCGGTCACCCTGCTCCCTCTAATCAGCCCTCACTGTGGTTTTTGAGTCCCTCCTTGCCTCCTTCCTTGGACTTCCCTGGTGGCTCAGAGGGTAAAGCATCTGCCTGCAATGCGGGAGACCTGGGTTCAATCCCTGGGTCTGGAAGATCCCCTGGAGAAGGAAATGGCACCCCACTCCAGTACTCTTGCCTGGAAAAGCCCATGGACGGAAGAGCCTGGTAGGCTACGGTCCCTGGGGTCACAAAGAGTCGGACACGACTGAGCGACTTTCTTTCTTTCTTCCTTGCCTCCTTCAAATCCTCCAGGATCTCCGCATTCTCCAGCCTCCATTCACCACTCCACCTGCGTCCCTGAGGAGGTCCTCTGTCCTCTCCTCCATCTGTCCCTGTCCCGGGGGGAGTGAAAGACGAACACATCAGGCCACACAGCACCAGGCACCTGAGCTACCACGCTGGACGCAGGGACGGTCCCTTTCATCCATCGAGAGCCAGCCTGACGGACTGGAAGTCCCAGTCTGTCCCACAAGCACTGCAAGCGCCTGGGCAGCTAATGCCAGTTACAGAAACCCGGCCTCCGGTTTCCCCATCAGATGGGTCCTAACAGCTGCGCCTTGCCCAGGTTTGCACCAGGATGAGTGAGTTAATGCCGGCAAACGCTTAGAGAGACCGCACACAGTGAGCAGTTAGCCCCACACGTCTCAAGCGCATCACCGCCATCCCATCCTGCCTTCCACAGGGCTGCGCTAGGTGCCCGAAACTGCACTATTTCCCAGAAACTTGCCTTCTAACCAGCGACTCAGGCAAACGCCCGAGTGAGCTAGAGGCTGTGGAGGTTAAGAAGCAAGTCCCCGCACATCAAGGCCACCCAGGTCCAGCCAGCCCCTGGCCCTGGGCGAGGGGGCCCAGAGAGGCCATATCTCCAAGCGTCAGGAGAAGCCAGAAATCTGAACAGGGACGAGAAAAGCCCTCGCGTTGGAGCCTTGCAATGTGTGTTCAAATCACTCTGACAATCGAAACCCACCTGCGTGCCAGACCTGCCCCCACCCCAGGCCCAGCGGCCAGTGCCCTCCACGGGGGTCCGGGGGGTCATTCACACACTGCTCCTGAACGCGCCTCTGCCGGGATGCCTGCCTGGCGCCCTTCACCTGCTCAGACCCAGAGCCCTCAAGGCCGCCTTGTCTGTTCACACCCTGCCGGCTGTGGCCCGGGGGGGACCCCCCGTCGATCCACTCCCCCCCCAAAAAACTGCATTAGAGGCACTTAGCGGGGCTCTGTGGGAGAGCTAAGTGCTTTAATGACACTCCTGTATCGATTCAGGGCCTTTTTGATTCCTCCGCTTGGATCGCCCAAGCACGGCGCATGTGCACACTGAAGCGCCCCGAAGGAGGCTAAGCTCCGGGGCCAGGGGGCGCCTCGTCTCCACCGCCCGCACGCAGCAGCACGGGACGCGGCGCCCGGGGAGTCCTCGCGGGGAAGAGAAGGCCCAGGGCGCGGGGGCATGGCGGTGTCTTCGGAGCCGCCTCTCCTCCCACGAGCCCCGGACCCACGCCGCCACTTTCCGCTCTCCTCTGCGAGCGCAGGGCTTCAGGGGTGCCTAGACCCGAGACTGCGCGCTCCACGCCTCTATCAGACCCAGGCCTTCCACTCGGATGAGCGCTGCTGGACTGGGTTCATGCGTTCGCTCATCTTCCGAGCGCTGACTCACTTTATGTCAGAAACAGTAGCGAGTGCGGGCCAGACAAATTAAATACAAAAAGTCCTAGGGCAAAGGTCTATTCCTGAAAACGCAGCACGCCAGGGGCTGGATGGGAGCTAAGAAATGGTGCCGCTCAGTGCACCCGCCCACATCAGGTGCAGAGCTGAACACACACTCCGCCAGTTTGGTTCTGAAGGCGTGTCCGTGTGTGCCTACTAAGTCACTTCTGTCTGACAGTCGCTTCTGTCAGTGGCGTCTGACTCTTTGTGACCCCATGGACTGTAGCCCACCAGGCTCCTCTGTCCATGGGATTCTCCAGGCAAGAATCCTGGAGCGGGTGGCCACGCCCTCCTCCAAGGGGTCTTCTCAACCCAGGGATCAAATCCCTGTCTCTGACGTCTCTTGCTTGGCAGGCGGGTTCCTGACCACTACCGCCACCCAGGAAGCCCAAAGGCAAGGGGCGCAGATCAAACCACAAGTCCATGCTCTGAGTCCAGCACTCTTTTCAAAGCACCCTGCAGAATAATCCAAACAGGATTTGAACCAAACCATTCATAAGGCCTGGCACCCAGGCACAGATGCCAGCACAGCAGGACCTTCAGGGAAACATGACCCTCATCAATGTCCTGAAGGAGGATATTCCCATGTGAGAATCCAGCGGTGCCTTCTGCATAGCGAGCGCTCCCTTCACCTCTAAAACCATTTTTCTAGTTAGTGTCCCAAAGTACCTAAGGCACAAAACCCCTGCCCATGGCTGACGGGGACTCATAAGGAACCTGAGCACTTATCCAAGGCGGACACCTAAAACGCCTTTAATAGAAGGATTCTGGCTGCTTACCTGCCAAGTACGCAGAATCAGCTGGCCTGGCCCTGCCCTGCCTGCCAGCCATCCCCCCACCTCCTGACGGGTGCCTGCCATCATCTTCAAAGGGGAGACCCCAGTGGACCTTCACGAACGACTGACACAGAAGGCTCTCCACACAATGTTTCAATCTCCCTCCGACTAAAATCAATCCGTCTCCGGGGTTCCAAGCCGGCTTTTTTGCGAGCGCCCGGCCCACCTTGGGTCGGGGCCGGGGCTGCTCGTGGGCAGACTTTTGAAGGACAGCTCAGCACGAAGGGGGCAGGGGCAGGGACCAGGGAGTCTCTGCAGACCTTGCGGTCCTGCCGAATTCCATGGAGCCAGGACAGACAGGCCGTGTGTGGGTCTCTTCCCGCAGCTGCACACGTGGGACTCATGAAGGCGTCTGGCGCTTGGCTCCAGGGAGCTCGGTGCAAGGGTGCTGCTCTGTGCGCCTGGAAGACGCTGGGCTCTAGGCTCCGCCCATCTTCCCCCACGCCCCACCCCCAAGTCCCTCTGAGTGGCCTGCACCCTGATCCCATATGACTGGTCCCCAGTCCGGAGGCTTCTGACCCTCCGCTGAGGGCGGGGTTGAGCCTGTGTTTGGCGCCCACTGGCCTCACTGTTCACTATCAGTTTGCTGCAGGGCCGCCTCTTCCTGTAGAAATTCAGCTTTATTGATTTCTATTTCTGACTTGCTCCACACTGCCTCATTCATTATTCAGGGAAAACCTGGCAAAGAGCCCACAGCTGACATCCTGCCAAAGGGAGCCTGAGCAGGTGGGACCTCTGAGAGTCTTCTTTCCAGAGAATCAGAACCTATAGAAAGCAAGGGAGTTTAGACTCCTCGATTATTCATTTAAGACCTGGTCCATCTGAAAACCAGACTGTCTTCTGTGTGTAGGTTAGCTGAAGAGGAAAACACACAGTTAACCACTCTGATCCTTGTACAAACCAGAATAAATCAGCTGTCTTTGAGCAGAGAAAAGCTCCACTGTTCAGTTGGGAAATGAATCCCTCCTTAGCCACCCGCCCTGCAGGTATGTGGTTGGTGTAACCAGGGGTCGGAGCTGGAGACCCTCATTAATCACCGCCATCGATTCCTCCGCCGACTCACAGGGACATATGGACCCATCAGGATACACACCCACCCTGCTGCTGGAGGCTGAGTCATGCCATCTGCCCACGGGGCCCACAGGTGCTGCTGGCGATGGGGGCACTTCCAAGGCGGCAACACAAGACGCAGGGGCCAGCCCATGTTGCTGTTTCCTGTTTTCTTCTTCACGGAGCATGGAAGAAAATTATATTGAGACCGTAAGAAGAGACATTCAAATTAAACAGTGGGAAGAAGTTTCTTCCAGAAATTCAGGCTGAAACACACTATTCAAGAAAGTAGAAAAATTATCCTCTAGAGAAATCTTTTAAGAACAGGACCAATTACCACCTGTAAGTACCAATTTGTGTATAATCCGGTCCTGGGGGAGGAGGCTAGATGAGAAAAATCTCCCCAAATCAGGGCTTCCCCACCAGGCCGAATTCGCATCATAAAAAGTCTGCAAGGCTGTTCTGATTTCCAGGTGAGGTCCTGGTGTGAGATGCTCTCCTATAACAGGTCTTGTCCTGAATTTAACCTCAGCATCACACAAAGGGCATGATTCGGGTACCATGAAAACTCTCCAAGGAGCAGTTATCCTTCAGAAAACACGGATGAAAAGACAGAGGCGGGTGCAATTGTGCATCACACTCTGATACCATAACAGAGACTCCGTATTTGTCCATCGTTTCTCCAATTTATAAAAGTAATCGAGACTTCATACAGAATGAAACAGGAAGCAGTCATGCATGGGTGTGAGAGCTGGACCATAAAGAAGGCTGAGCGCCCAAGAATTGATGCTTCTGAACTGAGGTGTTGGAGAAGACTCCTGAGAGTCCCTTGGAGTGCAAGGAGATCCAACTAGCGCATCCTAGAGGAGATCAGCCCTGGGTGTTAATTGGTAGGACTGATGCTGAAACTGAAACTCCAATACTTTGGCCACCTCATGCGAAGAGCTGACTCATCTGAAAAGACCCTGATGCTGGGAAAAGATTGAAGGTGGGAGGAGAAGGGGACGACAGAAGATGAGATGGTTGGATGGCATCACCGACTCAATGGACATGAATTTGAGCAAGCTCCAGGAGTTGGTGATGGACAGGGAGGCCTGGCGTGCTGCAGTTCATGGCGTCGCACAGAGTTGGACACAACTGAGCGACTGAACAACCACCACCTGTCTTCTGGTTGAAAACTGGAATGTCTCTGCACAGGAGCCCTGACTAACGGGGCTGAGGGTCCCATTACAGACGGGCTGCAGGCCACCGCTGGGGCAGCAGGGAGCTCCTGGCCTTCCTGAGGGGGGACACCAGGGTGGTGGGAGAGGCTGGGACTCTGGGTCCCCAGCCCTTAGTTCAACCAGACAGACTTCTGATTTCACGTTCTACCTTATTTCAGCAAAGCGGAGGGGGAGGAAGAGGAAGAGAAAGAAGAAAGGAGAAGGAAAAAGAGGCCAGAACAACCACGAAAAATCGCCAAGCTCCAGATGCTCCTGGAACGGCCAACTCTGGAGCAGACCCCAGGCCCCCCATTGTTTCCCCACAGTTGCCCAGCAGTGACTGGGAGATGACGCGTCATCCCACAGGGCTAGGCGAGGTCAGGCTCAGGTAAAGCTCAAGGCCGGGGCCTTAATGGGCAAGGTTAGTCAGTAGCAGCCCCTGCGATCAAGCCCGCACCACTGGAGGCCTACTGACCATCAATATTTTCTAAACCTAAAAAAAAAAAAAAAAATTTTTTTCTAAACCTTGTTGTATATTCTAGTTGAAAGAATTCATATTCATACTGATAAACACAACTAATAATTAAAGTGATCCCATTTAAAGATATATATTCAATGTAGTCATTCAGTTGTGTTAGACTCTTTGTGACCTCATGGACTGTAGCCCGCCAGGCTCCTCTGTCCACGGGATTCTCCAGGCAAGAATCCTGGAGGCAGTAGCCATGCCCTGCTCCAGGGGATCTTCCCGACCCAAGATCGAACCTGCGTCTCCCACATTGCAGGCAGGTTCTTTACCTTCTGAGCCACCAGGGAAGCCCACACTCAATGTACTTGACCTTCGAATGCCTTTATTCCCATACAGTGCACCTTCCCAATCCTACAGCTTCTTCTTCCCAGCTCCAGCTGGCTGAGGGCTACAGAATGTAGGGAGAGAGGCCTGCCCGGGATGCGCCCCATCCTCCCCTGCCCCATCCTCTCGGGCTCAGCCAGCCACCCCCCGCCAGCTCCAGACTCAGTTCCTCGGCTGGGCGTGGGCCTCGCGTGAGCTGCATAGCTGCCATCTCACGAAACCCCTGCTTCCAGCTCTGGGCCCTTACCTGGTTTAGCTACATTTTCCTCTGTTACCTAAAACAGAGCTTCTCAAGCCTGTCTGTACATCAGTGTCCCTGGGAAGCTTTTTAAGCTACAGACTCCACGGCCCTACCCCAGACTAAGCCGTCCCGACTAAAGACGGCGACACCCCAGGGCCGTCACTGAAGAGCTTCTGAACGCATCACTGCCCTGGCTGAAGACACCACAGAAAACCACCTAGGCGACGAGGCACAGCCTTAGGCAGCGAGACGCACCTTGCTACGTAACTAAGGACTTCTCTCTCTGACACCCTAAAGGACAACTCAGCACCAGGCACCTCGGTAGTTCTCTTCGGTTAAAACAAGCTGGTTTTAATCTGAACATTTAAACCACATACCTGATTGTGTTTCACTCTTTGCCCTGGCGACCGGGAACCTCAGAGCCACACTCGTGACTGACCACTCTATTCTTTAAACTGAAACAAAGGGCCTAGGGTATTAACTTTATATACTGTTATCCTCCAACTATATCTTAGGTACCCTGCCCTTTTCCCTGTATTTTGAGAGCAGTATGACCATAAAAAAAGAATTCTAGTTGCGCTGCATTTTTGTAAGCTGTTGCAAACTCTTTTTGGAACAAGGTGGGATATGTTGGACAAATTAATTAAGCACAGTCGTCGACACGCAGCCTTTTGCTGCACAGCAGCCCTGAAGCAGATGGTAAGGAGCACTGAGGTACAGACAAGGGCTCTGGGAAACCTCTGGGGTCACCTCCCCCAACAGAAACCCTCCTACGGCCCCAGGGGTCCCAGAACACCTGGAGGCACCCTTCGCATATTCAGCACTGCATGTAAATGTGCTCTAAGGTGATGAGCATTTTTAAGTAAAATAGAAACAACCATATGCGTTCCAAATCAGGACTCCTGACGTTCAATTCTGAACCTACTGCCTCTCAATCCCATTCAGCAGGTCCACACATGAACTTCTGGTCCTCAAGGAAACATTATCAAGTTGGCCTGTGAAACTATAGATAAATGATAACAGATCCTGGAAGTCTGTGGCCTCATGTATGAACAGATCATCTGGAAAACCCAAACGTTTTTCCAGTGGTTGTAAACACGGAACAGCTTTTCAGAGTCCTGGGAGCACGAGGCGACCTGCGCGCCTTTGCCTCCACATCACCCTCCTCCAGGCTTTTGACTGAACTCATTACCCAGATGCTGCCTGCCCTCCAGCATGAGCCAAGGATGATGCGCCACTGAAGCGCCTTCCCGGGCCTGGGAGAGGATCTGGGCTCCTGAGCTGAGCCAGGAGGAGCGCTGCTGATGTGACCGAGAATCCCAGAGGGCTGCAGCCCCCGGGGCAGCCTGGACCAACACCCTGCGCTGCAGAGAAGACCCTGCTGTGCTTGCGGTGACTGCCTTGTATGGGCTCCGGTCCTCCTCAGCCCTAACTGCCCACCTGTGTCCGGAAGGGGACCAGCCGAGGGTCTCCTGGCTGGCGTGCTCTTGGGTGCATCCAGCTTCGGTCTGGACCTCAAGGGTATGGGCCATGATGCACCTCGGGGGTATGGGCCATGAGACCTGTCTTTGTCCTTCCGTTGGCCATTATTTCTTTCACGTAACAATGTAAGGATAGGTCTCAAATTACGAAAAAAAGAAAGTCGTCTCAGGTACATATATTAGGCGTGGTGACGGGATGTGATCTACAGGGTCTTCATTCTCTAAGACTTAACTATCTCATTGCTCAATCTTTGAAAATATAAACTAACCACTGATGATGTTGTTTAGTCGGGTTCTACTCTTTTGCAGCCCCGTGCGCCATACCCCGCCTCCAGGCTCCCTCGTTCATGGGATTTCCCAGGCAAGAATACGGGGGTGGGTTGCCATCTCCTTTTCCGGGGGGATCTTCCTGAGCCAGGGATTGAACTCTCACCTCCTGCATTAGCAGGCAGAATCTTTACCCCTGAGCCGCCAGGAAAGCCCAAACTAACCATTAACAATAACCTAGTGAGTGAAACCAGCAGCTGCAGTTTACTTTCTTCTTTTCTATACTTTGTCTAACCCACCCAACCTTAGCACAGTCAGCAGAAAGTGAATAAAAAACTACGCGTGATTCCACGGCTCAAGGTAAGTATCAATGAACACTTCAGGGGAGGCCCTTCCATCCCTCACTGACATATGTGTCTCGGGGTCAGCCTCACTCAGATTCCGGGCCATACCAGAAGCAGCGCGCTGGGTTCACACCCAGGGCTGCACCTGCGAAGAGCCAGGCTCCCCACGTCGCCAACGGAACGTGTACCACGAGGACTTTCAGCAGTTACACTAATCGAAATCAGAACGTGAAGCTACTTCAGTCTCCTGAAGAAAAAAGAAAATATACCGTCACACTGTCTTAACTCTTTTGCAAAAAGCACCTACAGACAAATCTGAGATTCCCTCTGTCCCTGAAACAGGGGAGTGTCACAGTCTGTGACTTGGGAACACACAAGGCAATATTCAGGCCTGAGTACTATCATGAAAATGATGCCAAGATTTTTAAAAATTACTATTATTATGACACATTCTTGACAGACCTGAACGTGGGAGAGGCAGCATTAGCCACTGAGACAGTATTTACAAAAGGGCTGACACAGAGGCTCACGAGTTCAAAGGAAGGTAACAAATGGGTCAGTGGTCTGACAGGCGATCCTGAATCCCTTAATCGTTTCGACAAATGCTGCAGAGAAGGGTCCTCTTTTTAAAATCAGTCTTCAAGGTACAACCACAGTTCCACGCGCTTTCAGGTGAGAAGGGTCTTGGCTATTTCGTACTCCTTTGGCAGTTACAGATCTCGGTGTAACTGGCCTGGCTTATTTTTATCTTTTGGTTTTAAATTGGGATATAACAGACACACGTTACATTGGCTTCAGGTGTGCCACATAATGGTTATCTGTATATACTGTGGATAATCACTTCAGTAACTGACACAGTGACACTGTTTCGTCTCCTGTGATAAGAACTTTCAAGATCTATTTTTTTAGCAACTTTCAAAGATAGTATTAAATGGTCACTATGCTATATATTACACCCCCAAAATGTTTAATTTTGTTAACTGGAAATCTGTATCTCTTGACCCCTTTTATCCAAATTGCCCATGCCCGAGCTGGGCCTGCTTGTTTTTAAATTTCAAACATTTTCAAACACAGTGCTTTCCGTTAGCAAAATGCTATCTATGAAGCTTCAAGGTTTAAATAATGACTTCTAGATCAATTCTGCTACCAACATATTTATCCATCAAGATACTATGTTAGAATGAAATAACACTTTTGTTTAGGTAAACTTTTACAGTTTATGTGAGTCTCCTATGTGTTTTGGGAAAGACCTTCTCAAAGTATTTGATAAACATTTTTCATTTTTTCCCTAGTGCCATTTATAGTCACATAAATTCATCTTATGGAGAAGGCGATGGCACCCCACTCCAGTACTCCTGCCTGGAAAACACCATGGAAGGAGGAGCCTGGTGGGCTGAGGTCCATGGGGTCGCTAGGAGTCGGACATGACTGAGTGCCTTCCCTTTCCCTTTTCACTCTCATGCATTGGAGAAGGAAATGGCAACCCACTCCAGTGTTCTTGCCTGGAGAATCCCAGGGACAGGGGAGCCTGGTGGGCTGCCGTCTATGGGAGCCGGACACAGAGTCGGACACGACTGAAGTGACTTAGCAGCCCCAGAAATCCATCTTAACCTACATTTAAGAACCTAACTCTGGTTATGAATGTTGAAGAAAACCCAAACAAACAAAGTAGTCTCAGAAAAGACTGCCATTTCAGTAATCTTTGCCAGCTGGCAGGTTCAAAATGGAATCTAAATATTGTATTAACAATATCAATAACAAGCAAGTTTGGTGGGCTTTAATAAAACACGCTTGAATTGTGAGAAGAATTCTCATTATTTTGTTTCACCCAGCTTTAATTTAGCTCATTGATTTAATAAGATCTATGAAAATCTTGTGTTTTAATCATGTTAGAATTCTGAGGTTCTCTCCATGCGCACAGTGATAATCTGAAATCAAGCAGGTGTAATGAGTTTTTGTGGCCAAATCATTTTTGAAACGTTTGATTGAAGTCACATATACCCAGCAAAGTCCACATAGGTACCCAGCTCAGTGAATTTTCAGTTTGCCCAGCACCCAGGTAAACACACTGGCATCTCAGGAGCCCCCTCCACGCCCTGCAGTCCCGACCTCACACCCCAAGGATAACGGGAACCTTGGTTGCTCCCTGCCCACTTTCCCTGTGAACGCTGGGGGTGCAGCCCTGAGTCCAGGAGCGCGAAGCGGCGGCTCGTGGGGGATTCCATCTGCTGCCTGAGAGGCAGGCGGTGACGTCCTGATCTTGCAGACAGAGAAACAGAAGCTCAGAGTTGAGTATTTGAGCGAGGCAAGAGGAATGTGTGTAAATGATGTGCAGGCGCGCGTGTAAGAGGGACAGACAGACAGACAGACACTGACTGACTGTGAGGAACTGTCAGAGTGAGGGTTCAAAGCCGGTCCCTCCAGTGACAAACTCAGCTCAGCCGCATAAACGCTCCTCTAGACAATGGCATCTTTCTCCAAACTAATCGATTCAGAAGCCCAACGAATGCCACTTACAGTTAGATGCCCTTGTGTACAAAAGGGCTACCCACCCCTGGGTCCCCCCTTTACACCCACCACACACACACACACACAGTATACGCGCACACCACACACACACACACACCACACGCACACACACACCACACACACACACGCACACACACACAGTATACATACACACCACACACACACACACACGCACACACACACCCAAACACACACACACGTTAGGGCAGTTTTTGACATGGAATCCACTCTCTCACTCAGCATCTTATCTTCCCCTCACTACATTCTGGATTGTGAACAATTTTGAGACTCATGAGAGGTATCTTAATTTTGAAAATTAAGTTGGAAACCGGCAAGTGAAATTGAAGAGGTTCCATCTCGGGTTCTGAACTGGATTTTCATTACCCAATTACTCTTCAAATTACACTGATTTAAGACGTGATTATTCTTATTTTCCTTAAGTAGGCGGGGTAACGAGAGGAAGGCAGAGCAGCCAGCCTGGGGGTCTGTGAGGCTCTACCCTCTCTCACCTGCCCGGCTGCCTCCACCCAAAGCTGCAACTGGGTCTGCCTCGCTCCTCGCCCACCCAGTGAAGCTGCCCGCATCCTTTTCCGGCCCAGCTATGACCGCTACGACCCGCGTCTCCCTGACCAGCCTCCTCTGTGACCACGTGCTGTGATGGGCACCACCCTACAGGGGCTTCCCATGTCCACGGACTTGGCTCTTAGTTCTTGACCCCGCTTTACACACCTGGTTTCATCTTAAGATTTAAACTGCGCCACGCAACCCAAGTCGCCACCACCCGGCCACCGCATCCCCTCAGCATCGGACCCACCTTCCACTGCGCGTCTCGGATCTCCCGACGGATCTCCCGACAAGCCTCTCATCGTCCCCTCTTCTCTCCTGCAGGGAGTCGGGGGAAGCTGCCTGGAAGGGGCCTGGCGAGCTTCCCATCTGCATCCTGGACCACCCCGCCTCAGCCCTGCTCTCCAGCCCGTGCACGTCCCAAGTCTTTGCACTCGTCAGTGCCCTGCGCCTCTGGGGACGGGCTCCATGACTTTGTGGGCTGGGCTGAGTGTTTCTGCCGTGGCTCTCGAGTGAGTGCTCTCTGGTACTGGGGCCCCGGTGACGCTGTGACGGAGGAGGGCACAGGTAACGGTATCGTGGAGTCCACAGCCCCCTACTGCACTAGCAGCCCCCTCAGTGAAGCCTCCCTGAGCCCTGACTCCCCCCAGAGCCTGTGCGCTTCTGTACTGGCAGGAACCACGCAGGCTTCTTAGCGATTCTGTCTCCCAGCGAAACACCCAGAGGTCCACACACCGCCGGGGTAGCTGGCGCCCTGTAGGAAATCAAGGAATGTCCGTGAAATGTACACGCGTCAGTCACTATCAAAGGCTGAACTGTGTCCCCCTCCCCAAATTCATATGCTGAAACTCTAATCCTGAGTGGGGTTGAATTTGGACACAGAGCCTCTAACGAGGTAATGAAAACAGAACATGAGGGTGGGGCTCGAGAGCAGTGGGATCCTGCCGGGGCCCTAATCTGACGGGGCTAGCGTCCTCAGGGGGGGAGAAGAGGGCAAGGACGCGCACAGACACAGGAGAGGCCACGCCAGGCACAGCGAGGGGCGGCCGCCTGCAGGCCCCGGGAGGCCCGGGAGAGCAAGCCTGCTGCCGCTGGCGTCCAGAGGGGCAGGAGACGGATCTGATGAACACGTGCCCCCTTTGCCCACCCACGGTCTGCGGGGTTTCGTTAGGGCCTCCCTGGCTGATTAACACGTTACGTGGCTGAGCATCCTGGACTCTGATGTGAGGACCCGGGGGAAATCCACTCTGGCTGCTGAGAGAAATTTCCAAAGATTCCGAGGTTGGTCGGTTGAGGTCAACCCTCAGTAAATGGCAGCTGCGTCCCGTCTTCCGTCTCCCTCATCACCAAGGAGACAGGTCTAGTGCAAGTAATCCGTTTAAGGTGAATGTCACCTTTATCTGAGATTCTGGGCCTCTGGGAAATTACTTGACTTGACCGGCACCACCAAACCCCCCGAGACCTTGGCACCCCGTACCCACGGGCGCAGGCCCTTCTCACGATCGGGGGGCTGTTAGGGTCTCAAACGGGAAGATCTGCCCTTGGCCTCTGACCTGCCCTGGCCGGCCATGCACACCTGCAGGCGCGACCTAACGCCCCGTCCGCTGCTTTGGTCTCTAAACTTGCTGCGCTGCTGTGATGGACAGTTCCTCTCTCTCTTTGGGAAGGGGCCCCGACTTGCATCTGAGACCCTTCCAGCTCCCAGTCTGTCCGCGAGCTTCTGAGCGAACCACCCTCCCATTCCTCAGACCGCAGTGTGGTCCCAGGAGGTCAGGCTCGTCTCCTTACAGCTCTTCTGTGGGAACACCAAGAAGTACCAGGGAGCCTCTATGGGGAACACCCGGGCCAGCGGGCTTCAAAGTCTGCAGCCCAAGAGGCTGCTGGCAGCCACCGGGTATCCACAAACCCACGTGGGTCTCCGAGCCTATCCCACTAAAGGCAAAGCTGAGCTGGGGGACAGGGAGACTGTCACAGAGACGAGTCACAGTGCCAAGACCCTTGGTTTGCTTAAGTCAAGTCACCGTCTCTGGAAAGCTCTCCAAGCTCATCTCATGTTCTCTCAAAAGACAGCTGAACCGTGACGTGCACCCCTCAGGACAACGGAGAGGCTGGCATTGCACCGACGGAAATCGTTGGTGACGCGCGTATTGAGCCGAGCAGATGGCATTCATTTAGAGCTTATTTGCCAGGACTCCTGGGTACACACACACACACAACTCCCCCATCCCAAATCAAGCTGGGTTAAGTAAACTGGAGAATTCATGAACTCCTCTGACTGGACGAAACCCAGGCAGGGCCATGGCACAGTGGTCTCACGCCTCCTCTTCGCTGCCATTTCTTGTACCCTGGTTGACCCTACACGGGAGGCCTGGTGATGCCGGCACAGCCTTCAGAGCCCTAACACTCAGGAGAAGGGAGATCAGGGCAGGACTCCGGCCTGGACCATGTACCCACGTCTCCACCAATGGCCAAGGCCAGGCAGATCCTGGAAAAAGTTGGCATCTCTCGTTTGAAATATATTGTTGCAGCATTGTGTGTGTGTGTGTGTGTGTGTGTGTGTGTGCGCGCGCGCAAACAGGGGGACCCACAAGAGAAGAAAGGTGCCCTTGATGCCCTGATACGGCTATAGGTACCCATGCGGCCCCTGTGAGCACCCCAGTTAGGGCCTATGACCGCTGCAAAAGTTTAAAGATGAAAACTTTGTTCATAATGGTTTCGTTTCCTAACCACAGCGAAACTTAAAAGAATGAAGTCTCTCGGAGTCTGAGAAATACGGTACACACAGATGATGAACACAGGACTGGCCTCTCCGTATGTCACAGGTCACCAGGCACGGACCTGTGGTTCTGACACCTCCCTGCAAGGCGCACCCAGTGCAAAACGAGAGCATCTGAGCCTGCCGCCTGGAAAGCAATCACAGCGCAAGGAGGAGCCGGCCCCGCGAGAGACTGTGGCCAAGAGGCGGGGGCTAGTGCCACACGCCCTGCGAACACAGCCCTGAAGCCTGCTATCACGGTGGCAGCCTCTCCTCCCTCCCTCCCCTCTTTCGAACCATCCTTCGCAAACAGTCCACATTCGGGCACAATCAAGACGCCGAGAGGGAGAATCAGGAAAACAGACCACAAGCTACTCCAACCCGCCCCAGGGAACCTTGCTCTGTGCCACGTATCTGCAAGATCTCAGTCACTCAACAGGGCCCATGAGCGCAGCTGGTGAGGGCGCAAGTTCCCCTCCTCTGGTGGGCACCCTGCGGGCATCTGCCTCCACAGAGAAGAGGAGACTGAACGCAGTCGTAAACATTCCCGAAGACACAACATCCGTTCAACTGGGCAAGGGTATTTTTATGTTGTTGTTTGGGGGTGGGAAGAATTGAAGACCTTAGGAAACTACAGAAATGCTATCGTATACATGATGAATTTTACTTACTGAACACAACAATTACCAGGCACGGTGCCAGCCCTGTACATATGCTATTTTTTTCTTTTTTAAAAAAGTTGCTTAGTCGTGTCCAACCCTTTGCGACCCCATGGACTGCAGACCGCCAGGCTCCTCTCTCCATGGGATTCTCCAGGCAAGAACGACAAGTGGGTTGTCATTCCCTTCTCCAGGGGATCTTCCCAACCCAGGGATCGAACCCCTGTCTCTGGCATTGCAGGCAGATTCATATATATACTGTTTTAATTTCCGCAAAATCCAAGGAGGCACTACTATCTGTCTTCTTGGCTGGAAAGGCTCAAACGGCCAGACGAGCTGCTCACAGTCAGGCAGATGGTGGGTAGCCAGCGGGGCGGGGGGCAGGGGGCGGGCTGGCTGGCCCCGAGGCCCACACTCTCCTCTCCCGGTCATAGCCTCCCTGCACCTGGGGCACCTACATGTGCCAGGATACCGCACGGATCACCATCCAGTCTTCACACATAACTGCATTCACCTGGCAAGACTGGTACGTTCGCGTTTCACGGAAGCCCGGAGAAGTTTATGTGAGTTTTCCGAGGTCAGACAGCAGTCAGGCAGCCAGGCAGGGAATAGGCTGGGGGAGGCTGATCTGAAGACTCGGGACTTTCATCCTCACACCATCTTTGATGGGATAGAGGCGGCAGACGAAGAGGGGCAGGGGAGATGTCCTCTTGTGGACGCAGAACAACCGGGGACAAAAGCCGGGATGCGTGGGTTACGTGCACTCACACCCACGAGCACACACTCCTGACCTATGGCACGCACTGCACCGAGGGCTGCCCAGTCCTCAGCCACACCTCCACGCGCTGCACCGAGGGCCGCCCAGTCCTCAGCCACACCTCCACGCGCTGCACCGAGGGCCGCCCAGTCCTCAGCCACACCTTCACGCACTGCACCGAGGGCTGCCCAGCCCTCAGCCACACCTTTCGGTCGTCAAGGGAACCAAACAAGAACACAAACTTGACCCCTGCAGCTTCCAGGTGGATGCTTCTCGGTTCACAACTGTGACGTGAACATTCCTCTGAGCCGATTCTAAAACATCCTTCTTCATTGCAAGCCTCTTGGCAGTTACGTTGTAATACTTCTAAACTTCCATTCACGCACAGTTAAACGGGACGTCGAGGGGGCTGCCTTTTCCAACTGCACTGTGAGATTCAGCACTTTGATAAAAGCAGGCTTTGCGGTACGACACGATCCAAGGTCGTATACTCTTTTTATCATCTAAATGATATGATTTAACAGACAAGGAAAACACTTAAACACTCAAAAAATTCAGCCAAAAGTAAACAGTTCTGTTCCCGAATTATCATCTCTTTGTATCCCCTAGTATAAGATTCAGATAACCTCAAGTAAAGCATTCATTCTGTTAAGAGGTGGGCAGTCTTTGCATTAATCTTTGAATGATTGATTTCAGCATTTCCCTTTCTCTTCTTCCTCGGCCGTTAAGATACCCTAAAGTTAGCTGTTTATACTAGGCACATGCGGGGACAAAGGGGCTTCCCAGAGGGCTCTGGGGAAGGAACCCACCTGCCAATGCAGGAGACTTGGGTGCGATCGCTGGGTCGGGAAGATCCCCTGGAGAAATGAAAGTCAACCTACTTCAGTATATTCGCCAGGAAAATCCCGCGCCACAGTCCACGGGGCCGCAGAGAGTCGCACGCGACTGAGCGCGCAAGGCATGTGGGGATGAAGGACGATCACTCAAATCAAAGACGACAACGCAAACACTCATTTCTATTTTGCGCCTCGTTGTTATAAAGTGCTTTTAAGCACTACAACAGGATTCTCTGCAGCCCCAATCGGTAAAACACTGCACACTGTCTAAACATCTGAAGTGGAAACCTGTTTAGAAATATCGATGCCATTTTGAGCCAAAGATGTGAGTCCAGGCTTCCGATCCTGGCTCTGACACCAGGATCAGGACAATGAGCAGGACAACTGTTTGGGGCCTTATTTTCCTCATCTGCAAAATGGGAGCCATAGGACCTAAGATGTAAGACTGCATCTACTTCTGCTTTGTTGACTGTGCCAAAGCCTTTGACTGTGTGGATCACAACAAACTGTGGAAAATTCTTAAAGAGACGGGAATACCAGACCACCTGACCTGCCTCTTGAGAAACCTGTATGCAGGTCAGGAAGCAACAGTTAGAACTGGACATGGAACAACAGACTGGGTCCAGATAGGAAAAGGAGTATGTCAAGGCTGTATATTGTCACCCTGCTTATTTAACTTATATGCAGAGTACATCATGAGAAACGCTGGACTGGAAGAAACACAAGCCGGAATCAAGATTGCCGGGAGAAATATCAATAACTTCAGACATGCAGATGACACCACCCTTATGGCAGAAAGTGAAGGGGAACTAAAGAGCATCTTGATGAAAATGAAAGTGGAGAGTGAGAAAGTTGGCTTAAAGCTCAACATTCAGAAAACTAAGACCATGGCATCCGGTCCCATCACTCCATGGCAAATAGATGGGGAAACAGTAGAAACAGTGGCAGACTTCACTTTCTTGGGCTCCAAAATCACTGCAGATGGTGACTGCAGCCATGAAATTAAAAGATGCTTGCTCCTTGCAAGAAAAGCTAGGACCAACTCAGAGAGCATATTAAAAAGCAGAGACATTACTTTGCCAGCAAAGGTCCATATAGTCAAAGTTATGGTTTTTCAGTGGTTATGTATGGATGTGAGAGTTGGACTGTGAAGAAAGCTGAGCACTGAAGAATTGATGCTTTTGAACTGTGGTTTTGGAGAAAACTCTTGAGAGTCCCTTGGACTGCAAGGAGATCCAACCAGTCCATCCTAAAGGAGATCAGTCCTGAGTGTTCATTGGAAGGACTGATGCTGAAGCTGAAACTCGAATACTTTGGCCACCTGATGCGAAGAGTTGACTCATTGGAAAAGACCCTGATGCTGGGAAAGATTGAGGGCAGGAGGAGAAGGGGACGACAGAGGATGCGATGGTTGGATGGCATTACGGACTCGATGGACATGAGTTTGAGCAAGCTCCAGGAGTTGGTGATGGACAGGGAGGCCTGGCGTGCTGCAGTCCATGGGGTCGCACAGAGGCGGACACGACTGAGCGACTGGACTGAACGGAATATAGAATAATGTAAGGAACATAAACAGCCAGACGTGAAAGGCCACAGGGTGTCTGATTCTGTCTGGGTGAGGTGTCCAGAACAGGCAGATCCTAGAAGGTAGCCCAGCAGTCACGCCCTCAGGGTCGTGGGGCCCGCTGACCATCGGACCCACAGGGGGCTCTTCTCTAGGCCCCCCCCCCCACCTCCTCCAGCTTCTCCACACATCGGCCGCGCCCGGCCTGCCCCTTCTCTCCGAAGCTCCTTCTCCTCGTTTCAGTGATTGCCTCCAGCTTCCAAGTGGCTTCTTCAACGTCACGGCTGTTTGCTGTCAGCTACATTCCTCTTCCTACCATCATGTCAGGTCTGAAAGATGGAACCTTTTCCCTCTTTTTCATTCGACAACCCCCTGAAAAATCTCACCTATGCCTGTAACTTCCACGATCACGTCTGGACTGACAACTTACCGAACGCCCTCTCCTGTCTGCCCTCCCTCTACTAAACTCCCGCCTTGGTTTACACATCCTCCTGAAACAGCAGAACTGTTTCACACATGAGTACCTCACACACACCCATCTGGGAGGGGCCTGGCCCAGAGGGAGCTCTGCACATCAGGTCCCCAGGAGAGCCGGCAGTTCTGGACAGCAGCCCTATTTCTGTCTATGGGGCCAGCCTCAACGCTGGATTTTCACGAACAGGGTTACTAAGGACAGTGGGACGGAGACTGGCGGGAACTCAAGTCAGATAGCAAAGTACACGCTATGTGACCGAGGCTTCTCAGCGTCTACGGCAGGCTGGTAATGTCAGGAAGCTGGCATGAATCTGGAGTCCCAAGGGACAGTGACCAAAGGCTTCTTTTAAAATTGCATTTCCTGAGTCAATCAGAGAAAGACAAATACTGTATTCCTCACATGTGCAATCTAAAAAATACAACAAGCCAGTGAATGGAAGAGAAAGAAGCAGACTCAGATAGAACAAACCAGTGCTTGCCAGTGGGGAAGGGGAGGCAGCCAAGAGGCACAGACTATCGGACACAAAATAAGCCACAAGGATATATTATACAGCACAGGCAATATAGCCGATATTTTATAATAACTATAAATGGAGGATAATCTCCATGGAGGAATCACTATATGGTGCACTTATAAAATATTGAATAACAACTATACTTCAATTAAAAAAAAAAAAGATTGGAGTAGAAATAAAACAGAAATGCACTTCCTTTTAGTAACTTAAGAGCATATTCTCAGTGACCACACGGAATGTGAGTGATGAGAACAGACCACCACCCCTGTAACTCCACGCGATAGTCAACAGAAACAGTCAGGTGACTCTGTTACTGAATTCCAGTTACATAAATATCTTTACAAAGAACTCAGTGAGAACAATAGAGAAACATGCCAAGAGATAAGGGCTCCTCGGAAAAACCTAAAGGGCTTTTGCAGGCCAAAAGGAGGCAGAAGGCAATCAGCACTGTGGGGAAATGTAGAGAGGTGTTTTTGTTCCCTTTCTGCTATTTCTAATTTTTTTTTTTTTTTTTTTTTTGGAAAACGGGTGTGCCTAGGGGCAAGAATCAAAAGATTTATGCATTAGGTGAATTCCCTCTTTGCAAAATGGACAAAAGAGTCAGCTTGTGGAGCAGATTAGACGAAAGAAGCCAAAGAGCCCAGGGGCTCCAGCCAAATGGGAAAGAAATGCGGGGGGAGGGGCAGGGGAGCCCGAACAAAGCCAGGGTCTGGATGCAGAGAAAGATGGATGCGCCTGGAGTAGGGATGGGGCCCGGCACACTCCGGGGCCACCAGGAAAGAACTGCCAGCAAGGCTGGTGGCAGGAACTGACGTCCCACCAAGATGGGCAGTGTGGGAGCCCACTCCTCTGAGGAAATTTGGAACTTTGTACCCTGAATACACAGCCAGGATTAAGGATCAAAAACCTCGACCATGAAGAAGTCAAAGGTTAAAAACTCTCACAACTGGACTTCCCTGGCAGCCCAGAATCCACCCTGCAACGCAAGGGACACCGGCTCAATCCGCTCACCACAACTAGAGAAAGGCCTCGCAGCACAGGACACCCAGCACAGCCAAGAATAAACAAACAGTTAAGTAAATCTTAAAAAAATAAAACCAAACTCTCACTATTAAGTATCTGTGAGGTGTCGGTCGGGTGCTGAGCTGGACAGATGTTTTCACGTTCACACCCTCCTTTAATCTCTGCAAAGATTCTGGGGAGCACAACTCATAGCCCCATTTTACAGACAATGGAAACTGAGGCCCAAGGTCAAACAGCCAGTTCTTAGAGACAAAGGAATTCAAACCTGGGCTGCTGTGCTGAATCTGTGCTCCCTTGCGTGGAAATCTACACTCCTGCTGGGTGTAACACAATCAAACGGAAAAGACTCTCACTCAGTCTTCGTGAGCCAGGAACTCGCAGGAGGCAGTCCTATTTGAAAGGAATCTAATATAAAGAGGCGAACAGCTTGTTTTTCAGATCCACATAGAAATCCATCTGGGCTACCCCGTTTTCTGCCCTGTTCTGAGAATCACTGTGTGTGCTTGGTCACTCAGTCATGTCCAACTCTTGGCGACCCCGTGGACTGTAGCCCGCCAGGGTCCTCTGTCCATGGAACTCTCCAGGCAAGAATACTGGAGTGGGGAGCCATTCCTTTCTCCAGGGGATCTTCCCAACCCAGGGATTGAACCCAGGTCTCCCGCATTGCAGGGGGATTCTTTACCGTCTAGCCACCCTCAATGGACAAGGGAAGTTATAGCAGAGAAGATGAACAGTATAGGGATACCACACTCAGGGGATGTCGGCCCCCTTTTCCTAAGATTCACAGTTCTGTCAAATGTTGTAATAACTAAACTCTGGGAATTTAGCATGTTCTCAATGCTTTACTAGGACTGCCCTGTGGCTAAGCTGGTAAAGAATCCGCCTGCAACGTGGAAGACCAGGGTTCTATCTCTGGGTTGGGAAGATCCCCTGGAGAAGGGAAAGGCTGCCCACTCCAGTGTTCTGGCCTGGAGAATCCCGTGGACTATATAGTCTTTGGGGTCGCCAAGAGTCAGACACGACTGAACGACTTTCACTTCACTTCAATGCTTTACTGATATGAATTCATCATTGAGTCCCACAAGGACCCTACGAGACAAGCATGTCTACTATTATCCCCTCAGAGAGGGTGAGCCCAGTGTCCAAGAAGCCAGGACAGTTCATTCCCACATCGTCCAGACCTGAACCACGATGCCTCCCACAGAGCTTCCCAGATGGCAGCAGTGCTGAAGGATCTGCCTGCCAAAGCAGGAGATGCAGGAAACTCTGATTTGATCCCTGGATTGGGAAGATCCTCCTAAGTAGGAAATGGCAACCCACTCCAGCATCCTTGCCTGGGAAATCCCAGGGACAGAGGAGGCTGGCGGGCTGCGGTCCACAGGGTCACAGAGAGTGGGCTGTGACGGAGCCACGGGGCATGCTACTATCTGAGACCTTTGAAAAAGGCCTGGTTCGAGGATCAGGACACAGCCAGCAGCGGCAGACCTGCCTCGTCTCTTCTGACCGTCTGCTGAAGGGAGCACTCCTTCCACTGGGCTGAGGCCATTTCGACCCACATTGGGACGTTGCTAGGACGGACCAGCGCGGCCATCTACGGGAAACCCCTGCCATTTCTGAGGTCCACTCCTTGATTCGCAGGCAAGAACATGAAACCCTAGGCCTGCCATGAGGTCTGTCCAAGGTCACAGCGGTTACCAAGCAGCAGAGCTGGGACCCAAGCAGGTCAGTCACTGGTGACGCTCGGCTCCGTCCACTAGAACCCGTCTCTGATGCACTGATACTGGCTGTGGGGTTTGTCACAGCAGCAAATACACCGAAGAGGGGTGCTACCCTGCGCACATTTTAGCTGAGAAAACCCGCAGAGCAGCTACGGGACAGAGGAAGGGGTCAGTGTCGTGGAGAGCGGCAACACACAGGACTCCCAGCAGAGCAAGCCCGTGAAGGCCGCCGGGAGCCTGGCGTCTGAAGCGAGTCACCTCCGGGCGTAGCCGACTCCCTGCAGGGTTCCCAGCGTGGCCTCTCGGTCTGCTCCCGGCCTGGGGCGGCTCTGTCCTGCTCGGGGCACTGGAAACGCCTCGAAGGTCTTCTTCCCAGCTCACTAGTGCAGCTGGGGGGCTGTGAGAAGCGAATGCAGAGAAACATCTGCCCTGCGCGTTAGGGGCTTTATTCGAATTCCACTCCTGCGTTCTGCGGAAACAGCGCTAGTAACAGCGGCCGCGTCCAGCAGGGCCCGGTGGGCTGGCCGGGGGCAGGTCTGCCCGGCGAGGGGGCGCTTCGGGGTTTGAAGGGCTTTGCGATAAGAGCGGGGAGGCAGGGTCTGCCCCCAGGGCTGCCAGCGGTGGTGCGGGCCGGGCGGGCTTCCCCAGGGGACTCCAGCCCCATCCCTGCCCGACACGCGGAGACAGAGAGCAAAGGTGAGGCCCGGGCCACGCGGTCAGCGGTCACAGCTGCGGAGGCAGCAGCTTCTCTCCGAACAAAACCCCGTGCGGAGCTCGGGGGCCTGCAGAGCCCACGAAGGCCCCAGGCGGGCGGACGTGGAGGATCCTCGGGGCGGCGGGAACAGGAGCAGGGATGACCCGCACGGTGGAGGGAGCAGAGGAGGGTCAGACCAGGGCCCAGGACCGCCTCTGACTAGGGGTCGCTGGCCCACTAACGTAATCCAACCACGGCTGACGTTTAAATGAAGGAACCTAATTTTCAGTCTGACGAGTGAATGGAACGTGTGTATATGTGCGGGGGGACAAGGGTTGGGGATCGGGAGTTCCAAAGAGGGAAAACACACACACGTGAAACACTGTTTTCATTCAGAAAATATGATGTTACTATTAATACCTAAGAAACTTTAATTTACCTAAGAAAATTTAATACTTTGGCCAAAATTTAATACTGATGCAAAGAGCTGACATTTGAAAAGACCCCAATGCTGGGAAAGATTGAAAGCGGGAGGAGAAGGGGACGACAGAGGATGAGATGGCTGGATGGCATCACCGACTCAGTGGAGATGAGTCTGAATAAACTCCGGGAGTTGGTGATGGACAGGGAGGCCTGGTGGGCTGCAGTCCGCGGGGTTGCAAAGAGTCAGACATGACTGAGCGACTGAACTGAACTGCAGAAATTTTAAAATGTATTTCACAAGGACACCCTATTCCGTGCTCTGTAATAAGTTATACGGGAAGAGAGTCTAAGAGGTGAAGAACCTGCCTGCCTATGCAGGATACACTGGGGACTCAGGTTTGATCCCTGGATAAGAAAGATCCCCTGGAGGAGGGCATGGCAACCCACCCACTCCTCCTGCCTGGAGAATCCCATGGACAGAGGAGCCTGGTGGGCCACAGTCCACGGGGTCACAGAGAGTCAGGCATATGTGTATGTATAGCTTAATCCTGCTGTACACCTGAGCCTAACAACACTGTGAATCAGTCATACTCCAACAAAAAGGTTTTTTTAAAGATAGTTTTAAAAATGTATTTCACACCCAGCGATCATCAGAGAGACACACGGAGACAGGCAGAGGGGACGCTGGGGACGCCTGTCAGCTGGCCACGCCTGAGGGTGCGGAAAGAGCCCCACTCATCTGCTTGGCTTCATCCTGGGGCCCCTTTAAACACAGGGCTGGTCCCCTTCTGGCGCTCAGCTAGGTCTCTATTGTACAAGATCTGAAGTGCTCTCTACCCGCTCAAACTGTGAATGTCCTGAAATTGTCTCTCGCAGCCTAAATGGCGTTTACAATAAATGCTGTGAACTGATGAAACGACCCATTATGTTAAGTATCCGTGCCTGGTGTAAGCCAAGCCAAATCTTAGCCCATTATCCTCAAAACCGGGAGATGAATCAGCAGGCCCTCTTGCCAGCGACCCCGCAAGAACCAGATCCCAGAGGCCGCCCTGGCAGCACCTCCAGCGCTTCCAGTTGATTCCTGCAATCGGGTTTACGCTGGAAAAAAAATTACTGTGCTGTGTCCCTGCTCAGCAGCTCAGAAACCAAGTGGCCATCAGACAAGGCACACCAGCCCCCGCTGCGACCGCGAGGCTGCCATGCTCCTGGGGCGCAGGCTTGCCCTTCCATCACTTCCTCTTCGGAGCTTTTCTCCCGAGACACACCCTGGAGCGCCTAAGGCATGACTGCAAAGCGCCCACAAGGCCCTGTTTCCGCGCCCGCCCCGGGAGCCCTACAGCGCCCTCCGCCTGCGGTCCTCTCGTGCCCATGGGCTCTGGTGGCTCCCTCTCCGGGCACGCCCCCCTCAGCAGTTTCTCCAAGGCCCTGAGCAAGTGTCAGCTCTCCCAGGAAGTCGCGGCCCCGTGTGCCCTCCCTCCTGACAAAAGCAAGGCTCAGCGCCTGAAGCAACTGGCCTATCTGCTCCTTATGCAGTGTCTAGATTCCTCCATTCTCTGCCCCTAGGGCCAGGCCGCAGAGCAGGTCCTCCCCAGCCCCAGGGCAGCCTGGCTCCTCAGGTTCTGCCTGTGGTCAGGGCCCACGGTCACAGCTGGGCTTTGCTGGCCGGCCCTGTGTCACCCCGTGTGACCAAGCTTCACCTTCTACTCTGCTCCTAGAACTCAGCTCTTTAAGGCATCTTCTTGGCCTGCTGTCTCCATGCCTGTGGCTGATCCTAGTAACAGAGTTCTCTCCCAGCCTGATTATCCAGGAAAACATCTTCCTGCTTCCCACAGACATTAAAAAAAAAGTGGACATATACTGAAAGTATAAAGCACAAAGACGGGAAAGCAGGCACAAATCGGCTACGTTTTCTTCTACTTGATCCTAAGCTAAACCTCCCGCCGGCATGACTGGGCAGCTCCCTTCTTTCTCCGCCCCTCTCTTTACTGTGAGACTTTTGTTCCTGAGCATCAGCAACTTCTTAATGAGCACTGTCCACCAGAGAAACCCGACATCCGACAAACATCTGCAAACCAGAAGCAGACTCACAGACCCAGAGGGCAGACTTAGGGCGGCCAAGGGGGCAGGGAGAGGCTGGGGAGGGAGGGACCTGGAGCCTGGGATGGGCGGGTGCACACGATGGCATCAGGATGGATCAACAACCAGGTCCTACAGTAGAGAACGGGGAACTACATTCAATATCCTGTGAGCAACCACAATGGAAAAGAATATGAAAAACATACATATATATATATTCATAACCGAGTCAGCTTGTTGTACAACAGAAACTAATACAACACTGAGAATCGACTATACCTTCATAAAATAAACTAAAAAGGTATTAATTCAGAAGAATACACATAGTTTTGAAATTCTTACCATGACGTAAGTGTCTTGCAAACTCTCTATACAGATACAGCAAGTGAAGAAACAGGAAATACCATTCACAAATCTCCACCCACTCCCGAATTCTTACCACGACCCTGATTTCCACATGTACCAAAAAATTAATAGGACGAATGGAATTGGATGTGGATTCAACGAGCATCTGAAATCTGTAATAATTCAATTCTCAATGCCTAAGAGTAATTAGGAATATGTAACCCTATAAAGAACAGAAACTATGTCTACCACCCAATGAGACAGAATCTCACAATGAAATCGCTCAGCTTCAGAAACCTTATCAATTTTTCCCTCATGCCTGCGCCCCGTAGAAATAACCAAAAACTAACATGCTTAGAGCAAATCTTCCCTAATGTGGAACTTAATGAATAAAAATCCTGCAGGAAAGTGCTCTCAGTGAATAAAATCACTTTCGTGAAAATAATCCAACCATGAACGGCATTCGTATCATCGCTACAGATCTAGGGGAAAAATAAGGTGCGTACAACTCGGAGACCCCCTTGAGAAAACCCAAAGGCTCATCATCTGCGCTTTCGGAAGGGAGCACTGAGTATATGTCTGTTAAATCATGTCTTAATATTTGAGAGTGGAGGCATTTTCCAATTGTTTTCTTAAATATTCAGGATATCTATAACGGTTACTAAAATCAGAATTAACCAGACCTGCCTGCCTAAATTTCACCGACCAAGCAAAGACACAAAGTCCTAAGTCCCCAATTTCACAGGCTACATAAAAAAGCATGCAATCGTATGGCCTTGAAAACAACTTCGCAAAGGCGACGGCGTCTCTCTCAGCTGTCTGAGCTGCTCTGGAAACCTGAAGCTAAATACTTCTTAGCTGCATTTTAGTCTGCTCTTTCCCACCCATGGCTGACCCTCGGCGTGTACTTTTAAGAAAAAGAGGCTTAGCAGCTCTCAACCAACCAAGGTTCACTGAAACTCCTCAACCTAGAGCCCAGGACAGGTCCGAAGCTCTTGGCACCAGCAACCCACTTGCTTCGGGTCAGTGGTGCCCCTGTGAGGCCCAGCCAGTCAAGAGAGGCTAGCGGCGAGGGCAAGTCAAGACCCTCGGGGGCAGTCAATTTCAGCCGGTCTGCAGGGCAGGCATGCTGAACGGTCATCTCCCCAAACATGTTCTAAAGTAGACAGCAGGCATCTTCTTGCTATCTTTAGCCACGCAGTCTTCTTTGACTGCGGCCATTTCTAAAGACGCTTGACGGCAAAATTAGAGATGAAAGGCAGTTTGAATTCCTTGAGCGCATGGGATAGGAAGTTGTTAGGCAGCTGAGGACAGAATGGACAGCAGGGAGAACGCACCCCTGTGCCCCTCGCAAATGACGCCTGCAGGGACAAGAGGTAGGGGTGTGAACTCTGACCCTCCAAACCTGCCTCAGTCACCCTTCTGGGCACCCATGGATGTCGGACAACAAGCAAGAAGTGAATCTCCACGAGACCCGAGCAGCATTCCTCGGAGATTCGGAGATTGCCAAGCGCAGGCAATCCGTAACGGGGTTTGACTTCGCTTTTCTCAACCCATTTCTGTCACCGAGACATCGTTACGCATAATTCCAATTTCACCAAAGCAAGCCAAGCGCTTCTTGAATCTCACCAGTGACGACAGGCCAAAGAAACCGTCTCATCTCAGACCAACGAGTCAGAGCAACCAGGAGACGAGCGGAGGACAGAACAGAGAGGCACGGAGACACAGGGCCACCTGCAGGAGGCACCCAGGCAGGGGGCAGGGGCGCCCCTCCGCAAGGAGGGTGGGGATGCGGGGGCAGGGGCGTGCAGAGGCCTACCTTGCAGGAGGGCTCCGTTCCTCTTGAAGAAGGTGCTGCCTGGCCAGAGGGGTGGACCTGATGTGCTGAAACAGAAGAGAAAGCAGCGTGAGCCAGAGCTGTCCACACTCGCTCGGGGGACGGCCTACCAACACGCCCTTCCAAGTGGCTTCAAAACACTGTCCCAGCTATGCCCTATCCATACCCTCCGAAAACGCATCTTTGAAGAGCGTTAGGCTTGTTGATGGAGAAGGCAATGGCAACCCACTCCAGTACTCTTGCCTGGGAAATCCCATGGGCAAAGGAGCCTGGTAGGCTGTAGTCCATGGGGTCATGAAGAGTTGGACACGACTGAGCGACTTCACTTTCACTTTTCCTTTCGTGCATTGGAGAAGTAAATGGCCACCCACTCTAGTGTTCTTGCCTGGAGAATCCCAGGAACGGGGGAGTCTGGTGGGCTGCCATCTATGGGGTCACACAGGGTTGGCCACGACTGAAGCAACTTAGTAGCAGCAGCAGCAGCAGGCTTGTTGAATGATGAATGAGCTTCATCTTTCAAAGTGCAGATCCTGTCCGTGTGGGTATTCTGATCTCCGTCTCAACCCTCCTCCCTCCTCTCTCCCCCGCCCCCCCCCCCCACCGCCATCCACGTCTTCTGAGGTCAGCAGGTTTTCCACCACTTCCGGTGCCACTGGCCCAGTGCAAAGGCAAGTTTCCCTCCGGCATTTCTGCCACCACCCTTAATGCACAGATCTGACCTTGAGCGCCTCCCTCCCTCCCTCACGGCCAGTCTCCCATCCCGTTTTCAATTTCCTGGCTTACAGTGTTGCACTCTGTATCCTATAAAGCATTTTGCAGCTATGTTACCACTCACAGCTCTGTAACAGGAGAGGCAAGGAAAGGGGAAAGATCAATGCATCACACAGACACTTTATCACATTCATAGACCAGCATTTTCACTGTTTTAAGACGCCCAGTGAAAAACTTTATAACCTAGCCTGTCTTAGGAAAATATCCTTGGAGTGGAAAGGAGGTGATTCTAAATCAAGGATTGGTTTAGATTAATGTTAGCGAGCACTTAGTCAAAACTTACTACAGCCAGCCCCAGAGGTGGCATAAATTACTTTCTCCAAAATAGAATGTGGCAAACGATCCTGGTTAAGGCACATTATCAATCACCTTCACCATTAAAAAAATGAAAAATTGGGTCTGAATACACATCTGTAAGTTTGGCGAAATGAACACCCCCCCGCCCCCCCCCCCCCATATATATACAGAACCAAGTCTGAAGGACTTGCCAGTGCATGCCTCTAGAGTCAATCAGGGTCTCCAATAATGCAACTTGTTAACAAGAAGGAGAGATGGCAGGGGCACACCCTGTTGACCAAGACTTCAGTCCCAGAGATACAAACGGCACAGCAGGTATGAGGACTCGTGAGGAGCCGAGAAAGGAGAGGGAAAGAGCTGCCGCACACAGACGCGTCAGAGTAACGGCAAATGTGTTGGAAAACACACGGGGGGAACCCTGACTTAAAGGATGGAGCTTCTGTTGACTCTGGCGCCGGTCCACCTCACCCAGGGCAAGCGAGGCTGCCGCGTCCCCGCGGTGGCGCTGGCGGCGGTGGCCCCCGCGCGCCCGGGGCCGCTCAGAACAGATGACCTGGAGGGGCCTCGAGCCGCAGGTGCCGGCAGCCGGCAGAGCGCTCTTCTCTCGGACTCCCATCCACTTCCAATCTGAGGCCGATCAAAGTCCCATGAAGAGTGCCTGAAAATGCTTAAGAGTATCGTTTTGCAGCCCCAGCCGGCTCCTGAGGCTTTCCCACCTTATTTTTATGAGAAAGCAGGAAATAGCCACCTGGCTGTTGCCAACACTGCATCACCTGGTGTCTAAAGGGAATTAAAAACAGAGGACTCCATTACAGAGGAGCTGCTGCTTCTGCAGAATTCAGAACAGAGTACTGCTGCAGAAGCCTCAATATCCGGCTTGCTTCCCTCCAAGCCTCCTCTCCATCCTGACCCGATTTGGCTGGAAACGGAGTGGACAGCGGGGGTGGAATAAACGCGGGGAAGAGAGGACGGGTAAACCCAGCCGGTAGATGCGGAACGTTCCCTGTAGGTTGGAAATCCACTCAGACATGTCTACAGCGTCCTGCTGAGGCACCTACACCCCGGCCGCGGCGGGCGCTGCCGTGCTGGCGCGGAGGCCGTCCTCACGGCGCACAGGGAGCGGCGCCGCCCCTGCCCGCCGCGACGGGGGCCCTGCCCGCCCGAGACACGCGTTCACCTGGGGCCTCTGTCCTTCAGGTGAGCCGTTCTCTGCTGTGCTCACTGCGAAGCTTTTGGGCTCACTGGCCTTATATCTCATTCTCTTCTTTGGGATGGCTGCTCCCAAATGACATCTTCTAACTGTGAGGAGATGGACGGATTTATTAAGTACTTGCTGAAAACTGTGCTTGGAAATGGACGGAAAAATTACAAGCCGTGTTATGGCCTCTCGGAGCTTACTGTCGTGCCTGTGTGTGCAAAGTCGCTTCACTCATATCTGACTCTGCAACCTTATGGACAAGCTGCCCGCCAGGCTCCCCTGTCCGTGGGATTCCCCAGGCGAGAATTCTGGAGCGGGTTGCCATGCCCCCCTCCAGGGGACCTTCCCGAGCCAGGGATCAAATCTGCGTCTCTGACATCTCCTGCATTGGCAGGCGGGTTCTCTACCAACCACTAGCACCACCTGGGACGCTCACAGTCACACCTCGCCAGCCCCAGTCTCCTGTAAATCTATCCAGAGAGACTAGAAATGTGTGCGGAGAAGACCAGTGATTGTGGCCCTCGTGGCTTCAGGTTGGGGGCCGCAAACTGATCTTTCCTTCCATTTGGAGGTACTCCTGGCTCATGGGCCTTTAAAGCTCAAAGTTAGTTTGAAAAAGTAAGTGAAATTACTTAGAAGTAGATAGGAACCACAGTAACTCAGAGAAGCTAGTGATCAAGGTTTTTGTGGCAGAATTTCAGATACATCACCTTGCCGACAAAAGTCCATCTAGCCAAAGCTATGGATTTTCCAGGAGACATGTAAGGATGTGAGGGTTGGATTACATCCTAGAAGGCTGAGTGCTGAAGAATGGATGCTGTTGAACTGTGGTGCTGGAAAAGGCTCCTGAGAGTCCCTTGGACTATAAGGAGATCCAACTAGTCCATCCTAAAGGAGATCAGCCTTAAATATTCATTGGAAGGAGTGATGCTGAAGCTGAAGCTCCAAGCCCACTCTTTGCAACCAGCAAGCTAGTCACCTACTGAGAAAAGCCTATTCACTGGAAAAACCCCGGAGGCAGGGGGAGACTGAAGGCGAAAGGAGAAGGCAGAGGATGAGATATCAGACAGTGTTGCAGACTCTGTGCGTGCGTGTGCGTGTGTGTGTGTCTGTGTGTCTGTGTCTGCGTGTCAGTCATTCAGTTACGTCCAGGGGGCCCGCAAAGTGCTGGAGGTGACCGAGCGACTAACACACGCCTATGCCCACTGAGTCTGTAACGGTGCAGGCCTTCGGTACAGGCCCGTGGACTGCAGCCTGCCGTGAGTTTGAGCAAACTCTGGGCGACAGTGAAGGACAGGGGCGCCTGGCCCGATGCAGTGCACGGGTCTCGAAGGGTCAGACACAACACCAACAACTCAAGCCACCCCAGAAACCACTCACTCCCACGGCAAATCAAGGGGTGGGGAGTGGGGTGCTGTTTGCGGGGGTGGACGGAGGACTCTCCTTACGCAGTGAACTAAGTGCCAGGCCTCTGTGTTGCCAGCAGTCACCGCCCTGGGCAGGGGCCACAGGAGCTCCTCAAGGGTCCTCAGCCCCCTGCAGTGGTGCTCACGTTCCCGAATCACCGCGGTCATCACACGTCCCGTGGGATCCTCCCAGCTGCGAGCGAGCAGGGCAGGGCCTGCCTCCCATGCTGCAGGTACGGAGGAGGAGGGACAAGTCCAGATCATCACGGCGGGCCAGTGGGCAGTCCGAGCCCAGCCCAGCGCGCTGGCAACGGCCTCGGCCCTGCTCCTCACCGTCCGCCTTCTCTTGCAGGCTCCTGGCTGTCAGCCCTGAACTCTCCTCCACTCGAGGAGGCTGCAGATGGTGTTTCCCTGGGACTCTCTCCGAGGAAAACCCCAGGGTGGAGAAAGCAGTCAGCTCTCCACACGACAGACAGACCCGTGGGCTCAGATCAGAAGAAATGAGCCAACGCCACACCACAAACGTCCTGTTTCAGCGACGCTCTAACACAGTCCACGACCTCCAGCCTTAAGAGCCAAACCCACATGTGGCAAAGGTGACCGCCGGGTTAAGAGGCCTGGCCGGCCAGAAGAGGCAGCTTGTGAGCTGACATCTGAGAACACGGGCCCGGCTGACCATGAAGACCGGGGCTGAGCCAGCAAATCCCCAGGGAGGCGCCCCACGGTCCAGGCAGCACGGCCAGCATCTGCCGGAGACGCACCGCCCCGGGGCTCACGCTCGCTGCAGGGTTCCGCCAACTCCCAGAGGGACCCTGAAGCCAGAAGGCTGCCCGGCCCCAAGGTGGCCCTTGGTATAATGGTGTCATGGGTCAGGTGACACCCATGGGCTTTCATTGTGGGCAGGACTGGCTGAACAATAAGACCCTGGGAGGTTCTGGCAAGAACCACACCCATATTCACCAGCCAGGACATTCTGTGAGCCTAAGAAAATTAAGGAAAACACTGTACTCTAAGTACAGTCTAAGGGCAGGAGGAGAAGGGGGCAACAGAGGATGAGATGGTTCGATGGCATCATGAACTCAACAGACGTGAGTCTGAGCAAACTCCCGGCATTAGTGAAGGACAGGGAAGCCCAGTGTGCTGCAGTCCACGGCGTCACCAAGAGTCAGACATGACCGATCAACTGAACAACAACAGCTTTTTGTAAAGTATCTGCTTTTTCCTAAGGACCCGGCTGCAGAGGGAGAGCTGGTGGACCTGGGAAACAGGATACAACACGGATGAGCCCGGAGGACATCACGCTGAGTGAGACACGCCAGTCACCCAAGGACTAAGACTGCATTTGACCGCAGCAGCCGAGTTCACAGAGACAAGACTGAACGGGAGTTGCCGGAGGCTGGGCGAGGCCGAGCGGGCAGGAGACGAGACTCGGTTACTGGGTGCAGAGTTTCAATTTTGTCAGCTGAAAGCGTTTTGCAGGTTGGTTCCCACTGCTGTGAACGTACTTAACGCCACTGAACAGTAGATTTAAATGGTTAAGATGCTCCGTTGGATGGTGTGTGTTTTACCACTGTAACAAAAAATTTGAATATAAAGTGAGAGAGAGATAGAGAGTAAGAGAGAGAAAGGATGAATACAAGGAGGACCCCTGAAGAAGAGTCCCGGGCGGTGAAAGAGCGCCTTCCACACGGTCTCTCCGAAGGTCCCTGAAGTTAAGGTCCCTGCCAGACTGGCCCAGAGCACACGAGAAAGCAGAAAGCCCAAACCGACCAGGCAGAGGAAAGGGAGGCGGTGACACCAGCCTGTCCCAACCCGGTCCCTCCTGAGGCCGGAGCGGGCCTGCCAGTCTTCAGGCAGCAGAGCGGGTCCCCGCCAAATTCTCAGCACCGAGAAAGCATGATGGCAATTCTGCCGGATGCCTGACGTCGGTCACCAGACTGTGTCTCCCCGGGAACAAAACATTCAAGGCAAGCCGCAAAGAAGGGAGAATTCCTGGGAAAAAAGAGAAACTCGGAATTCTACTGTTAATTCTAAGTGTGGACTGATCACAGGATGTCGCAGGAAAACAAGCTGACCTGCGCCACATGCTAACTCAGACCTGTCGGCTGAAGGGTGCCAGTCCTGGAGTTTGGAGTGCAGGAATCAGAGAGACTTGGGTGAGATGGTCTCAGGTTTCAGAAGACACCCATCATAATTTGAGAGGCATCACTAAAGAGCCCCGTTGAAAGTTCAGAACTCTCAGAAGGGTTCCTGACACTCGCTGACGTGCAAAGGGATCTCAGTGGTCGCCTGGTCCCATCCAAGGTCCAGTGGCAGAAGCACAAGATTTGGACTCCAGGAATCTGACTGCTGGACACACAAGGCAGAAAGTCTTTAAATCTGTCCGCATCTCAACTCCACGCCTATAAACTGGGACAGTAACAGCGTGTAGCGTTAGAGAATTAAATGAGATGACACATGCTCTGAGCACTGCAACAATCGCAGCGGCCATCTCGGTTACAACGATTCTGCAGTTCAGAGACGCGCGGTGACGGGCCCGGTGCCCCTGCCTCCTCCTACCTCCTGGGGACTCTCCCAGTCTGGCTCTCATCTTTGTTTTTATGACGCAAGAGCTAACCACACCTTCACCTTCCTCTTCCCCTTGAGCATGCTTGGAGAACATCTCATTTGCAAATGTTCCTCCACCCAAAGTAGCAATGAACGGTGTCTGAAAATCAATAGGCTGGGAGAAGCAGCTCCATAGATGCCAACTTCTCTAAAGAAAGCTGTAGCCCTCCAGGCTCCTCTGTGCATGGGACTCTCCAGGCAAGATTTCTGGAGTGGGCTGCCATGCCCTCTTCCAGGGATCTTCGGGACCCAGAGATGGAACCCACGTCTCTCCTGCATTGGCGGATAGATTTTTTCCCACTACTGCCACCAGGGAAGCCCCTGACAGTCACGGGAAGGCATTAGCGACGTGATCAAACCGTCACCAGCAAGGACCACGGAAGCCACAACAGAGAGTGTGGCAAGATTGCTGGGAGGGGAAACTTGGGTCTCAGTGAGACACGAAGCCCCTCTGTCACCTTGTGCGAAGTCGCGCCCTTAGCCAAATGTTAAAACCTGGAGACTCATCCAGCCTCCAGCTGGATCCACCTGCAAACCATCCCTGTATGCCCACCACAGCCAAGGCCCTGGGTACACCAGGGGCAGAGGGGCTGTAAGCGTCAGACAGAGGCGGCTGCTCTGGAGTAGGACCTACTGTATAATGTTGAACACATCAAGAACATTTCACAGAATACACTAAAAGTTCAGGGCTGCCCTCCTCAAATGCGTCTGAGAGGTGATGCTGACCTGAGCCAAGGCTTCGCGACCTCAGCGCTGCTGACCTTTCGGACTGGATGCTCTCTGTGGTGGGGGCTGCCCCGTGGGTCCTGCGATGTTCGGCAGCCTCCCTGCCTCCACCCCTGGATACCGGCACCGATTCTCCTCAGCCGTAACAAATGAAAGTGTCTCGGGGCTTCCCTGGTGGTCCAGCGGTTAAGAGCTCATCCTGCAACGTGGGGGACGTGGGTTCAATCCCTGCTCAGGGAGCTAAGCTTCCGCGTGCCGCAGAGCAAGTGAGTCTGTGCACCACAGAGAATCCACACACGCAGCGAAGGAGCCCACACGACGCGGGACGATCCAGAGGGGCCCAGCTGAGACCCGGCACAGCCAAATGAATAAATGAAGGGAGATGAGACTTACTTCAGGGGACGCAGGTTCGAAGCCTGGTCAGGAAACAGATCTCACATGCCATGCAGTGCAGCCAAAAAATTAAAAATTATAATAATAAAATTAAAAATAAAAATGCCTCCAGATACTAAGAGCTAGTTCTTAGGTAGGTTGATAAGGAGTCCAGGCCCTTGAGGAAGAGGACTGGGGGGGGGCCGGCGGACTTTTTTCCCCCTACATTCCTCTTCTTAGTCACTAAGACCTCTTTTCTTAAGCTCTGAACTGTTGCGGCAACAATGTATTTCACCTAAGACTACCTTTCCTGAAAGCCAGGAGTTAATGATTATACAATAAACAACATGTGTCGCTGGAGGCTATGTTTTCCCTGAAGCTCTGTGCTAATGATTATATAACAACAATGTATCGAGCTCGAGGACATGTTCCTCCTTAACAGAAACCGCCTGACTAATCCCGTTATGGTAAGATGTATGCTGGGTCTGGTAAGACCTCTACAACCTTGAGACATTCTTTTGATTTATTCTTGGTAACCGACTGAAAAAGTATACAGATCCCTTGCTAAGACTGGCGACTGGGCACTCTCTGCCCCCTTCTGATGTCTATGTCAGAAGCTTCTCTGTCCCTTTTCCACCGCAAGAAAACCTTTTGCCGCACGAAGCTCTGAGTGACTGAAGCTGCGTCTTGGGTCCCAAAGTGAAATTCTCTCCCTCAGAGACCTCGAGTCTGACAGAGCTATCGGCACTCCCATGTGTCCTCTAGAAGATGAAACTGCCCCCTGCCAAAAACCACTACCTACGGTCAGCAAGTCCACTAGGCTCACCTCACGCTTCTCTCCATCCACCAAGCCCCAAACCTGCCTTTCCGCACCTCGTCAGGCAGAGACGTCCCCCTCTTTTCTGGAGCCACAGCCGAGCCGGGGAGGCTCTCTCATCCCCGTCATCTCTACCCGAGTCCGCTCCTCCTCTGCTAAAGCGACGCCCCTGCTGCCTCTCCTGCTCTGGACTCTGCCCTCCCTCCGCCACCCCTGGTCTCCGCTCACCTCCCTCTGCCAGAACCAGCAACTTCTTAGCCTGCCCCCATCATCCAACATCACCCAGTGCCTCCAGACCCCCCTGGGCCCCGTCACCCTGCCGCGTGCTAGCGAAGACTGGGGCTGGCCCGCGCCAAGCTCTCCTCTCCTGGGTCACGGGGGCCCCCACCCAGAGCCGAGGCCCAGATGACTGCGGCCTGTCCCCTCTCGCGTGGTGCCTGCCCGCGTGCGCCACCGAGGCGAGCTGACTGTATTATTGCTGGTTTTTCCTAATGGCACAACGAATCTGGGTCTGGCTGGGTTTTGGCCCTGGCCTGTGGGCTCCAGTCCCACCCTGACTTCTGCAGCTTCCCAAGCCTGCTCCCCTGCCTGAGAGGCCTTGCCCCCGTGTTCTCTTCGCCTGACCAACTCCCACCCACCCTTTACGGTTCAACTCACATCCTGGGTCGTCTTCTGGCCTCCCTCACCGGTACCCCTCCCCACTCTCAATTTGGTGATTTCCATACAGTCAGTGCGACAACCGATCCCCTGTGGTGTTTCCCGACTTGATGCCTTACACCTTGAATTCTCTTTCCATAGACGTGCACCTTTCCAAAGGCCAGGAACCCATGGAGGGAGGGACCCCTAGAATTTAGCCACGTTCAGTGCACACAAGGGCTGGTGTCAAATAGTAGGAAACAGCATCATTTCACACAGTAAGATTTCTTTTAAAAATCTCTTGGCAGGCACAGTTCTCTCACAAAGTAACATGTCTTCCACGACCCATCATCTGGGATAAAAACTTAAAAATCTTTAAAATGGAAACAAAATGACAAATCTCATCTTTGATTGTAAGTAATACATTTGGTAACTGGGACTCCCCTTTTCCGTGATTTCTGGATTACATAGGAATACATGAATAACTAGATAAGTACCTGTGTATTTCTGATAATACGGAATGCCTGTTTGAGTGGACTGAAGAAAGGCTGCTGGAAACCTGGGCTGCAGTTTGAGGCGCACCAGCTTGGGATGCGTCTCAGGAACAGATGCAAAGGTGTTCATCATTATCTTTGTGCCACACAGCTTCTAATTTTACATATGAAAACCAAGGCATCATTCAGCATAAAGTACATTATTTGCATGACATATTTGCATTTGTAAAACACCCACATTTACTTTCACTGCTTAATGGGCCTGGTTAAAATGGGCCACTCTATATAAACGGAGCACGCTGGTTCCCAACTCAATGGTGCTGATAAGAAAACGACGCCTTTTAGATGCAAATGAACCTACTGATCACAATTAAAATGGTGGAGTTGAGGAAAGCTGAGCAGCTGTTCCAAGAGCTACGAGTCTTGGGCCAGTTTGCTGTTGTTCAATCACTCAGTCGTGCCCAGCTCTTTGCGACCCCATGGACTGCAGCACGCCAGGCCTCCCTGTCCATCACCATCTCCCAGAGTTCACTCAAACTCCTGTCCATTGAGTCAATGGTGCCATCCAACCATCTCATCCTCTGTCGTCCCCTTCTCCTCCAGCCCTCAATCTTTCCCAGCATCAGGGTCTTTTCCAATGAGTCAGTTCTTTGCATCAGGGGGCCAAAGTATCTTCGCATACTTTATGAAGTCAGCTGGCCTCAGGGCCAGTTCGGTTCCAGCTTAATCTCGGGAGCAGCTCAGGACTCTCCAGAGTCTGCCCCAGAGTCCTCTGCCCAGGGGCCAATGGGATGAGCTCAGCTTTTTTAAAGGAAGTTTGGGGAGGTCAGAAGTGAAGTGAAGTCACTCAGTCGTGTCTGACTCTTTGCAACCCCATGGACTGTAGCCTGCCAGGCTTCTCAGTCCATGGGATTTTCCAGGCAAGAGTACTGGAGTGGGTTGCCTTTTCTTTCTCCAGGGGATCTTCCCGACCCAGGGATCGAACCTAGGTCTCCTGCATGGCAGGCAGACGGTTTACGCTCTGAGCCACCAGGGAAGCCCTGGGGAGGTCAGAGGAGCTTCCCAAATCTGGGCTGACTGTGCAAGTGCGGTCACCAGCCAAGTTCAACGGACGTGCCTGGAGCAGAAGGGAGGAAGGCTGCAGCTGTGAGGCTCACGGAGGAGAAGCAAGACAACGAAATTAACCGAGGCTTTCCCTTGAAACCGTGTGGCTGCTATGGAAGACACTGCGGAGGGTCCTCAAACAATCACACAGACTCACCACAGGACGCGGTAGCTCCGCCTCTGGGTGGAGACTTAAAAGAGCTGAACCTGAAGCTCAACAGTTGCTCACATGCCCCTGTTCACAGGCTCATCATTCACAAAAGAGCAAGAGCGGAAGCAACCCGAGCGTCCATGGACGATGCACGGATACAGGCTATTTGGTAAATACATGCAATGGAATTTTATTCAGCCTTAAAAAGAAACAGGAAATTTCGACACCTGCTATAACACAGGTGACCCTTCAGTGGCTCAGGGGTAAAGAGCTCGCCTGCACCTCGGGAGGCCCGGATGCAACCCCTGGGTGGGGAAGACCCCCTGGAGAGGGCATGGCGGCCCACTCCAGGATTCCTGCCTGGAGAATCCCATGGACAGAGGAGGCTGGTGGGCTACGGTCCATGGGGTTGGAAAGAGTCGGACACGACTGAGCGACTTCACTTTCTGTCACAAAACAAATACCGTATGATTCTGCATTTCATAGGCAGTAGTACTGGAGTGGGCTGCCGCTTTTTTCTCCAGAGGAGCTACCTGAACCAGGGACACTGGCAGGCGGGTTCTTTAGCACCACGTGATCTGGGAATCCCGGGGAGACTACAGACCCACCAAAAGCGTCATGACCTTGCTGGGTGTTCAGCACTGGAGCTGGAAACTGGTCCCTGCTCTGGAAACACGGATTATTATCCCAGCCCAGAGAGCAGCCCCCAGTATACTTTTAGGGGTATTTCTGGGGAGTTGAAACCCAGAGGCTTTGTCAAGGAACTTCTCCAATGCGGAGTCACTCTGCACAGACACAGACATCACGAAGCCTCTAGCAGCGGCTTGTGTGAGGACGCGGGGCTGCGCGGGAGAGGCCGACGGGGGACCTCGGGCAGCCTTGGGACCTGCCCCCCCCACCCCGCAACTAGGAGGGGTGGCAGGGCGTCCAGACTGCGAGCCCAGCCCTAGGTCCTTCCCTTGGCAATGGTTTAGTGGAGGCCTTGACAACTGTGCCAAGCAGCTCCAGCCTAACAGGTGGAACCCACTGGGCACCTGGGCGTCATGTAGTCGGGGAGAAGGGGTAGGTGGCCTTTCCCCCAAATACACTCCTCTAAGTGGAAAGCAACTTTTGAGTGAAAACACCATTCTGCCTTGCAATCCTCGCACCCTCTCCCACCACCAAGAGGTGGGAAGGACGGGCCACATGCCCGTCTCCTGCCCCAGGTCTGAGTGGTGTTTTCAGGCCGTGACGACCCGCGCTGCCCAGCACAGATAACGCCAGCAGCGCTGAAACAGCTTTCAGAGAAAAACCTCGGTAACGGCACGAAAGCCACTATGACCTATTTATCTTTCAGGCTTGTGGAGATCAAGAGATATAAATGTTTAATCCACGTTTTGGACACAGTTTGATTCCCACTACAATGCTGAAAGCCAATCATGGACGAGAAAATGATCGTTTGTGGGGAAACTGGTTTACCCCGACTCTTCATTTCCTCCCTTTGCGAGCCAGGCTCATCCCAGACCCCATCAAGATGAGACACACACACGCTGAGTGCAGAAAGCGGATGCTGTACAGCTGGGCATCTCTGTCTGCATGTTCTATCGCGGGCACCAAATCTAAGCACCGAAAAGCTGAAGCCGCACGTGGCAGCAGGAAAGTTCATCTTTAAAACATACTCCTCCTGTGGTTTATTTCCCCTATGCTTTATTTATCTAGTTATAGTTGGCTTTGAAGCGACAAAAAGCAATTTTCCATTTCCAAAAAGTAATCTCTTACATCTGCGAGGCAGCAAATCCTGTGATCGGCCTCAGCATCTCAACTCGCCTTTGCCCTCCCACTCCTGACAGAGCGTGAAGGAGGGCTGGACCCCCTTCGGAGCCGCCCCGCCTTCCCCTGTCCCCGACCCCCGGCCACTTCCCTCGGCTGGTGCCAAGCTGTGGCTTGCTTGGGACTCTTACTCTCAAATCGTCCCATGTGTACCCTGTGTGCGTGCGTGCCAAGTCACTCATGCGTGTCCGATTCTGTGAGACTCCAGGGACTGTAGCCCGCCAGGCTCCTCTGTCCATGGGATTCTCCAGGCGACGATGCTGGGGTGAGCTGCCACTTCCTTCTCTAGGGGATCTTCCCAACCCAGGGGTCGAACCTGCGTCTCTCACGTCTTCTGCATTGGCAGGCGGGTTTTTACCACCAGCGCCACCTGGGAAGCCCGATGTGTACCCTGCTGCTGCTGCTGAGTCGCTTCAGTCGTGTCCGACTCTGTGCGACCCCAGAGACGGCAGCCCACCAGGCTCCCCCATCCCTGGGATTCTCCAGGCAAGAACACTGGAGTGGGTTGCCATTTCCTTCTCTAATGCATGAAAGTGAAAGTGAAGTCGCTCAGTCGTGTCCGACTCTTTGACACCCCACGGACGGCAGCCCGCCAGGCTCCCCCATCTATGCGGTTTTCCAGGCAGGGGTACTGGAGTGGGGTGCCATCGCCTTCTCCGGTGGTGCACCCTGAGCCCCACTCAATAAAACCAGAGAAGAAATGACTGGGAAACCTAAGGAGACTGATCAGCAGGTGGGCCAGATCCCATACAATCGACTCTTCCACACCTAAAACTTCACGCCCATTTGATTCTTCCAGAAAACCTACAGAAACACCCATTCCTCTCCTTAAATGACGAGGCAAATAACGTTGCTAAACTTCCTTACAGCGTTAAAATCAAGGAGAGCATAGTTTCAGTGACACTACTTCTTGGCTACAGTTACAGAGATGGGGGTGCTGAGGGCTGTGGTTCGCACAATTCCATGGTACATGGTGAGTGCTGGGAACACTTCTTCCTGGGTGTGAACAGTCAGCTGTGAAATTAAAGGACACTTACTCCTTGGAAGGAAAGCTACGACCAACCTAGACAGCATATTCAAAATCAGAGACATCACTTTGCCAACAAAGGTCCATCTAGTCAGGGCTATGGTTTTTCCTGTGGTCGTGTATGGATGTGAGAGTTGGACTGTGAAGAAAGCTGAGCGCCGAAGAATTGATGCTTTTGAACTGTGGTGTTGGAGAAGACTCTCGAGAGTCCCTTGGACTGCAAGGAGGTCCAACCAGTCCATTCTGAAGGAGCTTAGCCCTGGGATTTCTTTGGAAGGAATGATGCTGAAGCTGAACCTCCAGTACTTAGGCCACCTCATGCGAAGAGTTGACTCACTGGAAAAGACCCTGATGCTGGGAGAGATTGGGGATAGGAGGAGAAGGGGACAACCGAGGATGAGATGGCTGGATGGCATCATGGACTCGATGGACATGAGTCTGAGTGAACTCCGGGAGTTGGTGGTGGACAGGGAGGCATGGCGTGCTGCGATTCATGGGGTCGCAGAGAGTCGGACACGACTGAGCGACTGAACGAGAACACAAACAGTCCGTGTGCTGGGAGAGAGGTTCCTTGTTTTCCTTCATTTTGTCCTGCGCGTCCGTCTTCTTTCAAGCACCCCATGATTGACGCTTGAAGCATATCCAGGAAAACCTTGGCTTCCTGAAGCTTCTGGGAGGACACGACTCCCCCAGGCAGATGCTGCCTCCTGGTGCCTGGCCGTAACACTCCCCAGTGCGTCTGACCACACGCAGTGCACACTCCACGCCAGGGCTCCGCCTGGCCCGAGAGCCCCTGGAGGACACGGTCCCGGCCTTGCTCCCGTCATGATGCTGCTGCATCTTCCAAGGCAACGCCGCGCAGACGCACGTAGTTCCAGGCCCACATCCCAGGCTCGCCCTTCGGGGGACGACACTCAGAGGCACGGCATCCTTACCACGCATGCACGAATTTAACTGCCACCCTTCATATCCACAGATGTCCGGACTTGCCTTAGCAGCAACTCGGTGTGAATGTTTATAGAATTCAGTCAGCGGTCCACGCGAAACTGTTTCCTGGGCTTCCTGTGCGTTGTGACAGATACTCCCAATTGTCCTAACTCCGAGCGACTGGCTTCATATCCTACCGCCCCTTGTCTTATTCTGTGTGGGTTTTTTTTTTTTGCTCTGACCACAGCAAGCTGTTCCCGGGCCCTCAGACACACCCGAAGGCCTCTTACCTCTGTCTTTGCTCCCTCAGCTGCCCCCATGGAAACACTCCCTCCCTCTACTGTTCTCTTTGCAAACTCTCACGCACCCTGGAAGATTCTCCTCCTCCCACCTCCCTGCACCTCCGTGCACACCCGTGGCACATCCGCCCCCACGCCATTCCCTCTGGGCAGCACACTGGATCCTAGCGTATTTGTTTATGTGGTCAGACCGTCAACTCCAGCGGGAGGATGAGGACTCTTCCGTTGGTCGAAAGTTCTCAGCAGCCGGCATCTTAGAGCAGGTGTTCAGTAAATGGCCACCAGAAAAACACTTCGCCTAATGGAGTCTGGCGGAGAAGGCAATGGCACCCCACTCGAGTGCCCTTGCCTGGAGAATCCCAGGGACGGCGGAGCCTGGTGGGCTGCCGTCCATGGGGTCACACAAAGTCGGACACGACTGAAGCGACTTAGCGGCAGCAGCAGCAATGGAGTCTGGAGAGCAGGGATCAGGGCCTTCATCTTGCAGCTAAGACCACCTCGACCAGAAAGGTGAAGTCACGAGGACCCTGCTGCTCGCCAGTGACCCATGCTCTTTTCACGGCGCCATGACGCTGAATTAACCCAACTCTCACTTCCTGCTGTCCCGTGGGTTTTGTGACCTGCAGGAAATAAAAGTTTACCAAACGCTCCTGTGCCTCCATACACTGCCTTTGCAGAACGGACACCTGGAAGGACAGTCCTATAACTCACCATTATCAGTGAGTCCAGTTTAACTCAGAGTCCAGGCAGCCAAGCGCTAAATTAACATCACTCTTCTCCGCAGAGGCGATGGGGGCTCACAACAGGCCCAAGGCGCCCACAGAGCTCTGAAGAAGAGATTTACACACCCCTTTGTCTCCCACAGAAACGGACTCAAGAGCAGCAGCAGTGCATAAATGATCCTTTCTTCCCACTGTTTATAGTTGAAGGCAGCCGTTTTCAGCTTCTTGCCGGTGATCACTCCACTAAAAATAGCTTTGATGCTGTGACACGCAAACTTCAGCAGAGCCTGAATGCAGTCCCCTTTCAGTTCTGAGCGGGCTCAGCTTTAAAGGAGAGGCAGCTGTTACCATACTCCAGCGTGTTTACACAATGCTGAAGTAGTCTGGCTCGTAGTGGAAAGAGAGGGGAAAAAAAAACACATACACACACTACCACCACCACGAAAAAGGGACACAGATGGGCCTGCAGCCTCTGGTGCTGGCAGCTCTTCCCGCTGAGCTGGAACCCTGGGAGAACTGTGGGCTGACAGAGAAAACCCAAACCGCCCAGCTGGAAGGGGCGACTGACCCATGGCGAAGCCAGGAGGTGCTTCCTGCCAGGTGAGGTTCCCCACTCTGCTTGAGGCCGGGCTCAGGGAGGCGGCCAAGAAAGCTGTGCTTTATAGAGAGCAGGACTTACAGACAAGAGGTCACCAGAAACTGACCTTCCGTGCCAGCGCCTTCCCTCTGGCCTGAAGGACCCACTTGCTGGGTCTCCCTATCTTCAGCCCGGGCAACCAGGGTTAAGTGAGAAAGTGCACGCACAGTGCCTGCTGGGGTGTGTGACCCCTAATGAGACAACCCACAGTGTCCTTTAGAAACCTGTCACCAAAGAGAGTGTCTAGCGTCAAGTCTGGAATACAGGCAGCTTCATTAAAAAAAAAAAAAAATCCACCAAATAAACTGTTTTTTTTTTCCTCCTTAATCCTAAGGTCCAGAGGATGACTCACACCATATTTGCTTACGAAGGGAGAACTCATTTCCCGATGTTTTGTCCCAGAAAACTTTCGCAGGGAGCCTGGCTGGGCTGAACTGTGGGGGGCACCGGGACCCCGGCTGCCTCGGGACCCCTCACACCTGCTGGGTGTTCGCCACTGGCCCCCAGGGGATGCGGACTGAGGTCAAGGGTGGCCGAGTGGTGGTACCTGCCCAGGAACCAGAGTCCTCGCTTGGGACACTCATGCTGGAAGTCTACACGCGTTTCACAACCCGAACTTTAACAGAAACCTCAGACTCTTTGAAGGAGAGCTTGAGAGAACAGCACCTCTATTAACTCACGGTCCCATTCGAAGAGCTCTGGGGCTGTGAGCAGTCATTGACTCAAGCTCAAGAAGGAACAGGCTTCCTAAACACGCTATAAATTTCAGTGGCACATCAAGGTTATATCAGCGGAGGAATTTATCACCTAAGTTGTATGTATTTGAACAACAGAGCAGACTTCATATACTGCTATATCTTTAACACTCATTTTTTGGTTAACAAGACAAAAGAATTTACAGTTACTGCCAAGAGCTTGCTGGCAGCTAATACCCCGATTAGCTGTTGCCTGGCAACAGTCATGCATGCTTCCTCCCAAATCAGGAAGAACCACTGCTAAATCTAGACTAATTACAAAATGGGACAAAGATTTAAAAGCGTTATATTTATTAAGGGTTTGAAGAGGGTATCCTAGTAAGAACAACTCCTATTAAACAAATATAACCAAGTACAATACCTGTCTACCTGGGTTTCGTTGTTCCACGCTATGCAGGTCATTCTAGGAAAACTGGCTGTTTCTGCACCTGTCTTACTTTCTCCAAATACTGCCCTTAACAAAGCCACGTGCTTACACCCTGCAGAAGCACGTCTTCTGCCTACTTCTCTAAGGATAAGAACGAAAAGAAGTGCCAGAGACACCTGAACTTTTTAAAATCCACACATCTGCAAAGGGATCAGGAGGCCATAGCCACACTTCTCACTAGCCTTGCGCAGCTATCTGGACTGAAACTTCGGCAGCCTCTTACTTCCGTTTCTCCTTTCATCTGCATTCTTGGGTCCTGCTATTTCAAGGGCCACTCGGAGCTCTCTGCGTGGAGAACATGCCCAGAGATTTTTCAGAGTCCACAAGGCTGGCCTCCCTGCCACAGCAAGGGTGCTGCTGGGGCAAGATTCTGCACAATCCAAGCTCCCAAGTCGAAAGACCGGGCTTCCTCCCCGAGAATGGAGGCAAGGGGAGCAGGAGGGCCCGAAACATGCACGCACACACACGCACACAAGCACACACACACGTGGGCACGCACATACACGCACCCCTAGAATCTGGCTCCCTTCCACATACAAATGTCGAAAGATGCCATGTATAGGGCTATTCTCTCCACAAGATCTCTGCTCAGCCTCTTGGCTAAGATCAAGTGTACTATGCGGCCTTCTTGATGGCTCAGCAGTAAAGAATCCGGCTGCAGTGCAGGAGACACGGGGCTTGATCCCTGGGTGGGGAAGATCCCCTGCAGAAGGAAATGGCAGCCCACTCCAGTGCTGTTGCCTGAAAAATTCCATGGACAGAGGAGCCTGGTGGGCTATATTCCAAGGGCTCGCAAAGAGCCGGACAAAACTGAACGCCTGAGCACAGCCCTGGAAACACGACGCCAGCCTCACAGATGGCACAGGAGCTGGACGAGGGTCTGCAAACTTCGAAACACTAGACGCCAACCTCAAAGACGGCACAGGAGCCGGACGGGGGTCTGCGAACTTTGGGGCAAACTGCACTGCCTCAGAGGTAAGAGTCTTTTACACTGTTGAGTGGTTGAAATAAAAAAGTCAAAAGAATCATATTTCATGACACATGAAAATCATGCAAAATCCAAATTGTATGGTCCAAAATAAAACCTAACTAAGACACAACATGTCTTCATTTAGGTATACAGAATTCTCTAGAAGTATCTCTGTTTCATACTAAATATTCAGTATTTGGCCCTTTACAACAAAAGTCTGTAGATCTCCAAAGTGGAATAAAGACCAGGGACATTTTAGCTCTTGAAAAAGAAACTGATTTTGGACCAACTTTAAAAGTGATCGAGACAAGGCAAATGAGCCATTTTCCCCCAAGTGGCCTTGGGTCCGCACTGCTTTGTGAAGGCCCTATCAAAACTTCCAGAAACAGTTCCCGTGCAATGCTAATTTAATTAGTATTAAATTAAATCACTGTTACTTGGAATCTTTTTGATTTCAGCTAACCAATCCTCTGTCCCTTTCCACACACACAAACTCTCCTCTAAATGTTTTCCTTAGACTGCGTCTCCTGTATCTTGTTATGAGTGGAACAATCTGGGTAACTCATCAGATCGTCTATGGAAATCTACACCCTTTTCTAAACGGAAATAATTTTATTATTAAAAACAAACACGAGGGCTGTTTTTAGGTCTGAGAGGAATATGGAACCAATTACGTTTTGTGTGTAAACAAGCCTGCCCACCAGAAAAGGCTGCATGGTTCATGAACTTTGTTACGAAAGTGCTGATCTGAAGGAACACACAGATATGCTCTCACTCAAGTCTGGAACAGCCCAAGGACGCTTCCCTTTTGCTACCCTCCGCCTCAGGTCCTCCAGTCACTGAGCAGGGTATTTTCTTGAAGCTCACTGGCAGCTGCACTTCCCCTTAGAGACACGTGTTTGGCATCATGTTACAGCCCACGGTCTTTGCATAACCGTGGTCTTCACCATCTAACCATCTTTCCTAATTTCAGTGTCAATCAAAGCTTAGAAAAAAAGTGCCATTTTCCAGGACCACTTACAACAAATCCTAAAGTATTCTCCATGTACCAAAATGTAAGTGCTGGATAATGGTTAACTTCTGGACACTCTGAACCTGACATAAGAAAGAGGAAAGAACTTCAAGTTTTGCCACTATGAAGAACTATGACAATTTTGGAAGAAGTGTATAAGAGTAGTTGACATCAAAATAAAAAAATTGTGTTTATCCCCCTGATCTTGCTGGGCAGAACTCGCTCTCCTTAAACGAGCCTGAATCTTCTGGAATTTCCCCAGCTGTGCTGGGGCTTCCATGGCGGCTCAGACCATAAATAATCCATCAGCAAGGCAAGAGACCTGGGTTTAATCCCTGGTCGAGAAGATCCCCCGGGGGAGGAAATGGCAGCCCACTCCAGCATTCTTGCCTGGAGAATCCCACGGACACAGGAGCCTGGTGGGCTATGGTCCACGGGGTCACAGAGTTGGACACGACTGAGCGACCAACACTTTCACAAAGAGCTGTGCCATCCTCTGCAGACAACCCCAGATGCAGGCCCGCAGGCCCATGGGTTAGAGTTAGCACGCAGAGGCAGGGTGGCTGTGCTTTACACAAAGCCTGTGTCAGTGGCCGTGGCTGGCTGGGCCTGGGTAGAACCCGAGCCCCGGCAGACCACAAGGGACATCGGTTTAGGTGAGCCTTAATCTACTTAGCCTGGCTCCAAAGGAGCTGAGCCATTCAGACGCCTTGGGCCTGCAATTACGGGAAGGGAAGCTGAGGGAGCAAAAGGGCCCAGCTCGGAGACAGGTGAATGGAGACAGGTGAATGGAGACAGGTGAATGGAGCCACAGGTGGAGAAGGGCAGGGAAGGCTGAGCCCAGCGCCTGGAACTCCCGAGAGAGCTCACCGCGGCCTGGGGCTCCTGCTCCAGGCCGCACGGCAGGCCCCATGCACGTGTGCAGGATCTCCTGATCGCTATACACACATCCTTGAGGGAGGGACATGCTCTCACTTTATTTTTTTGCATGTATGTGTGTGTGTGTGTGTGTGTGTGTGTGCACGCACGCATGTCCACATGTGCCCACGTGTGCACTCAGTTGCTAAGACGTGTCTGACTCTCTGTGACCTCAACGACTGTAGCCCGCCAGGCTCCTCTGTCCATGGGATTCTCCAGGCAAGAATACTGGAGTGGGTTGCCATTTCCTCCTCCAGGGGATCTTCCCGACCCAGGGATCGAATCTGCACCTCCGGCACGGGCAGGCAGATTCTTTTCCACTGAGCCTGGAAGCCCCTGTGGCTGTGTGTATACATCTGTATATGGGCCCACATATACACACACCCATACATGTAGACCCTAAGCTGGTTATGCGACGGACGGCACCAAGGCCCTTCCCTCAACGTTCCTGTGTCTGGCTGTGTCAGCTCTTGGCTGTGGCACGTGGACCCTCACCGCAGCACGAGATCTCTGTCCTGTCTAGCTGCCAGAGCACATGGGCTCAGCAGGTGGGGGGCACAGGCTCACCTGCCCCAGGGCATGTGGGATCTGAGCTCCTCAACGAGGGATCAATCCCACGTTCTCCACATGGCAAGGTGGATTCTCGACCACTGGGCCACCAGGGAAGCTGGGTTCTGAATGATGAACCAGCTTCGCACACTTAGGATAGGTCCCACCTGGCCATGGCGTGTAGCTCTTTCTATACAGAGTTGGATTTTATTTGCTAATATTTTGCTAAACATTTTTGCATCTATGTTCGTGAGTGATACTGGTCTATAGTTTTCTTTTCTTATATATCTTCACCCAGTTGGGTATTAGGCTAATGCTGGCCTCAGAATGAGTTACAAAGTATTTTCTCTGCTTCTGTTCTCTGAAGGAGACCAGCAGGAATTAGTATAATTTCTTTCCTAATGGCAACCCATTCCAGTACTCTTATCTGGAAAATCCCATGGACGGAGGAGCCTGGTAGGCTGCAGTCCATGGGGTTGCTTAGAGTTGGACAGAACTGGGTAGCTTCACTTTCAGTTTTCACTTTCACGCATTGGAGAAGGAAATGGCACCCCACTCCAGTGTTCTTGCCTGGAGAATCCCAGGGATGGGGGAGCCTGGTGGGCTACCATCTATGGGGTCACACAGAGTTGGACACAACTGAAGTGACTTAGCAGCAGCAGCAACTGTTTCACAGAATTCACCAATAAGCCCATCTGGGCCAGGGGCTTTCTGTTTGAGAAGGTTACTAATTATTGGTTCAATTTCTTTAATAGAGGCCTAGTCAGATTGTCTACTTCATCCTGGGTGACTTTTGGCAAACTGTATCTTGCAGGGAATTTGTCCATTTAATCTAGGTTATAAGATTTGTGGGCAAAAAGTTGTACATAATATTCCTTTATTATGCTTTCTATGTCCATGGAATCTGCAGTGATGTCCTTTCTTTCATTTGTGATATTACTGATTTGTGTCTGTTTTTCTTGGTTAGCCTGTCTACAGGCTTGTCGGTTTTATCAATCTATTCACAGAAACAGCTTTTGGTGTCAGTGATTTTTTCTCTACAGATTTCCTGTTTTTAATTTCACTGATTTCTGTGTTCATCTTTTTTCTTTTCTTCCACTTTCTCTGAATTTTCTCTTCTTTCTCTAGTTTCCTAAGGTGGGAACAATTACCGCTTTTAGATCTTTCTTCCTTTCTAATATATGCTTTTGACATATTATATTCTAATATATTCTTTTGATAAATTTCCACCTAAGCACTGCTTTCACTGCACCCACAAATTTTTAAGTTGTGCTTTCATTTTCACTCACCTCAAAATATTTGAAAATTCCTTTATCCTATTTTAAAATTTCTCTTAAGAGTTCTTCTTTGACTAGTGTTAGCTGTCACTGCGCTGTTTAAACTTCTCCAAATGTCTCTCTCAGTGAATGTTCCATGTGGTTTTGAGAAGAAGGTCTGATCTGTTGTTGGATCAGTTAGGCCATGGGTATCCATTCTATCCAGGAGAAGGCAATGGCACCCACTCCAGTGTTCTTGCCTGGAGAATCCCAGGGACGGGGGAGCCTGGTGGGCTGCTGTCTCTGGGGTTGCACAGAGTCGGACACGACTGACGCGACCCAGCAGCAGCAGCAGCAGCAGCAGCAGCAGCAGCAGCAGCAGCAGCCTTTCCATCCAGCTGCTTGCTGGTGATGCTGAGTTCAACTCTGTCCTCGCTGATTTTCTGTCTCTTGCACCCATCCATTCCTGAGAAACTGGTGCTGGAGTCTCCAACTATCAGAGTGGATTCATTTACTTCTCTTTTCAATCCTATTAGTTTTTGCCTCACATAGTTTGCCACTATGTTGCTAGGCACATACGCATTAAGTTACGTCTTTTTAGAGAACTGACCCCCTTGCCATTATGTAATACCCTTCTTTATCTCTGATCATCTTCTTTGAATTCTGCTTGTTTGACATCACACGGCTGCTCCAGCTCGTTCAGTACACTGTCCTCCATCTCTGTACTTTCACTCTGTGTTTTGCACCTAGAGAGGGTTTCTTGTAGACAAGGCACAGGCAGGCCTTGTTTCTTAATTCACTCTGCCATGCTCTG